>NC_058372.1:45553000-46197250 GCF_018350175.1 Felis catus
CTAAGATCTCTTGTCCTTACCCAAGTTATTGTATTTTTTATGTCTTGTTTTTTTCTAGATCCTCACATATAAACTTAACTTGCGCCATACACAACATAAAACAAAAACAAGCTGGCTAATGAAACTCATGCTAGGATTATTTTCTCCACATTTCATAACCATACAGTGTTGTTTCTGTGCCCTTCGCCTGATAATTTTTCTTGCCCTAAGTGAAGACGGCATAGATGATGTCAAGTTTGAGGTCTATGTTTCACGATAAAGACAACTGTGACTATAAAACCATTGCAAAAGGTGCAAGTTCCTTGTTAGGTTTTCCTTGTTTTCACTTGTATTCATTGGATGGAAAAATGAGTGTGAAAATGTATAAGTGCCTGACTGCAAAATTCAAGGGGTTCCCGGCAATCAGCTCACGGGAACCAAGTCACTAGAGTATCCTTAGCATGTGTCCCCTGCCCCAGCCAAGGGCAGTGATCCCTGGAGATCCTCTGATTTCTGAGTGACGCTTCACAGTGCTGAGCTGAAGGCTAGCACCATGAATAAAGTGTAAATGGAGAGCAAAAACCAATCTCTGGGTGGTCAGAACTCTTCCTGACATTCTGAGTTCTTATTGACACTGTCCTAAATATTTCTATCTATCTAGGTTCTGTATTTTGCCCACTAAATTCTTTATTCCCTGACTGATCTCTACATGAAATTCAATCTCATGGTCAACATCACTTGTTCTTCTGAGCCGCACCCCACTCCACTTGCAAGGCCAGATGGTCGATCCAGGCCACTACCGGTCAGTATTTCCCTATTGCCCGCCCAGTACGATGGAGTCCTGACTATGTGGAAAAAAAAACCAGAGAAAGAAGCCTCATTACAAAATGAGTTTGGGGGCGCCTGCGTGGCTCAGTCGGTTGAGCGTCCGACTTCAGCTCAGGTCACGATCTCACGGTTCGTGAGTTCGAGCCCCGCGTCAGGCTCTGGGCTGATGGCTCAGAGCCTGGAGCCTGCTTCCGATTCTGTGTCTTCCTCTTTCTCTGCCCCTCCCCTGTTCATGCTCTGTCTCTCTCTGTCTCAAAAATAAATAAATGTTAGAAAAAAATTAAAAAAAAAACAAAAAAAAAAAAACAAAATGAGTTTGAGCTGGAGGGAGAAAGAGAAGGACGTCTAACAGGCTGTTTCAGGTTATAGGGAAAATGAAGATTAAGATGATGTTGAAACCCAGTGGTACAGAGGAATTCAAACTGAGGGAGGGTGTGTGGAGGTCACGTCAAGTGGACAGACTGAGGACCGAATCTTCACCTGCCACTTGCTTTTGAGGACCTCAGGCTGCTGTCTTAACCTCATGGATCTCAGTTACCTCATCTGTAAAATGAAAATCATGACATCTCCCTTGTAAACCTGTGAGGATTACAGGAGATAGGACCTTGACCCACTTAGCACCGTGCCTGACGCATAACATGCTTTCTGTAACTGGCATTTTGAAAGAACAGGTTCACGAACCCGGTCATGCACTTGCAAAGAATTTTCACCCAGGCTTTATTCCAAAGCAGCTGAGAGCAGATTGTAACATATTTTCAAGTAAAGAACACAAACACAGTCCTTTGCCTCTAAGTTTTTCATTCTTTTACTCATTTAATTCACATCTCTGCTCACAGGTCACCTTCTCGAGAAAACCCCTCGGCCTACCCCATGTAAAACAGAACTTCTCATCAGTTTCTTTCCTCTCATCTTGACCTGTTTCTTTGTACAGTACCTGTAGCCAGACATTTTGTTAAGTATGTGGTGTTTATGTTTTGTTACTGGTAGTAGTAATCTCCTTCCCCTGTGTTTAAGCTTCAGGAGGGAGGAAACTTTGTTTGATTTATTCCTGTTTCCCTAGCACCTAGAAAAATATTGGGGACAAAGAAGGAATTTAATTGAATTCACTTGTTAAGTGAACTATGATATGTTACTTTTTCTGATTTCATGTTTATCAAGCTATTGTTTTTATGGTTCATCTCTGCAGCCGCAGTTAGAGGTATAGGTATGATCGGCCGCACGTTTTCATAGTATTCTTAGTTTTCTTGGCCATCAAAGTTCTTCTTTAATACATAGCACCAACTCATGCGATCAAAGCAAAGTGTTTGTTTCCCGGAGGACTTGAAGTCCCTTTTAGACCTGCTGCCATTCTGAAAGAATGCCAGAACATGACAACTCCTTAATTTTTTTGCCAGTCTCATCTTTCTCAGCCCACGGCCCAGTGTCACTGTCCACGAAGTGGGGAATTCACGGGCATTTTCTCTGTTGGCTCGCTTTTAGTCATTCTCTCCTTTCCAATAAACTTGCACAGGTTTTCCTTCCCATAGGACTCAGTACTGTGCTTATTCAGCTTTCAGTCTCAGGGGCAATTTATCAGGGCTGGTTTCCCAACTTGCTCCCCGTTTCCCATGCCTCTTTTATTTCACTGTTCTTCAGCTGAGCAAAGAACAGGTCCTGGGGATTGATGACTGGAGCTTTCTACATTAATGAGCAATCTGTTGTGCAGAGGCTGTGGCTCTGCCTGCGGTCTGATGGAAGGGCTTCCAGGAGTCACACATATGACTCCTGTTCATCTTCCTCTTTCCGTAAACCCCCGTGGCCACCAAATACCACGCTGTATTCAAAGGTGCTGGGGCTCACTTCATCTGGGCCATGAAAGGACATGTGAAGGACATCTTCCCCTCAACAGTGCAACTACAACTGTAGGATCCTTGATGGGCGCTGGGCTGAAGGTCACTACTGGAGGTTGGGAGGAAAGGTGGGTGCTCTAGGTTGAGAGTGACCAATGAGCATATGTCTCTCTTGACACTTGGAAACTTCAGTTTTTAGAATGAAGTCTGTCAGTTTGTCATATACATATATAAAAGATATATATATATACACACACACATATACATATACGTGTAAAAGATATATACACATAAATATGAAATATATAAAGTCTTTTCCTCAAGGAGTTTAATGGTATACAAATGTATTATTGTAAAAGGATATGCCTGCTTAAAAATTGCTATTTATATGATAAAAATTAGATACAACTATTCTTTATTTCTTATTGATAGTATCTCTAATTTTCTAGAACTTAAATCTCAGAGAATGAGGGAGTTAGACTAGGCTATCCATAAGACACACACACACACACACACACACACATACATATATATATATATATTTTTTTTTTTTTGTTTGTTTGTTTTTTGAGAGAGAGGAGAGAGTGAGCAGGGGAGGGACACAAAGAGAGGGAGCAGAGTATCCAAAGTGGGTTCTGGGCTGACAGCAGACAGTTCGATACGGGGCTCAAACTCACAACAAATTGTGAGGTGGTGACCTGAGCCGAAGTTGGACACTTAACCAACAGAGCCACCCAGGCATCTCCACTTTACACTTTTCTGCTTGAAGTGTGGTCCTGGGAGAAACAGCATGAGCTTGACTTGGAATCTTGTGAAAAATACAGGGACTCAGGCCCCACCCAAGATCTACTGAACTAGAAGTTGCATTCCAACCTGCTCCTGGAAGGTGGCAAACCTACGCTGCAGGTTGCAAAGCACTGATTTTCAGCTCTAATATTTTGGGGTAGTATGATTACATTTCAGAAGCTAAATAAGATAATTATCTAAATGCCAACAATAACGTGAAGTGCAAAGGACATAGATGTGAATTTGGATTTCAGCTCCATTAGTAATAATCTTTGGGAAAATAACTTCAGTGTTCTAATTCGTAATGTGGAGAAGGTGGCATCTGCCTTGAGATAGATGTGGGGATTAAAATTATACATGTGAAGGACCAGCACATGTAATTTCTGCCACCAGAGCATGATAACTATCCTTGTTGCTTCATTAAAATCTATACAGCTAAGAGATTCTTGAAAGTCTTTCACCCATTTGAAGTTTATCCTGTGGAAGGCCAGTAGCATTGTTCAATGAGTTCTCTCCAGATTGTCCGTCACTGAGCTCCATAAGGGCTAGAGGGCACTTTATGTCCCAGAAGGGAGGCTACACCCAATTCAACTTTTTAGGGCACCGAGGATCCCAAGCTTTCCAGGTGTTGGAAGCCATCATCTTCCAGGACTATCTTGGCACCTAAGCTCAGCTCTTCGGATCCTCAGCCCAACGTGTTTATATACTGTCTACACTTTACCCCATATTTTTCCTATTAAAAATGGAGAACTATGGGGGCCAGGAGTTCCCCATGAAGCCAAGTAGTCTCTCTGTGGCCTTTCTGTAAGATACTTAACTAGCGGGGGGCTCATTCACCGCTGGGGCTATTGCCATGAGTTCCAGCTTGCTCCAAGCGACACTACTCACATTTACCTGAGCCCTTTGCCCTATATTATTTGGGTAAAGATTGAAGAGTGGCATACAAAAATCTTTTAACCTAAATGGTAAAAGATGTTATGACGTAGGGACCAGAACTAGATCTCATACAAAAAGAAGGAGAAAGAACATTCTACTGGGAGCAAAGATGCAGTCTAATTCCATATACAATTAGCTGGCCCATCTCTCCAGTACATTTTATGAATGTAGGCCTTGGATTTTCCATTTTAAAAATGAGAATACTGAATTAAATGATCTTTCCACTTTAAAAGTCAATTGTTACTTTTTTTCCTATTTACCTCATATGCTTTGAAATGAAAAATCCAAAGATTTTTGTGAAAATTTATAGATTTCATAGCCAGTTTTCATATAGTAAAATCTTAAACTGGTTCGATTAAAAAGTCATTAATCTTGTTTTGCTTTGTCTGTAATTCTTCATATAAACAATTTGTGGCCCATGTGAGGTTTAGTGGCTGTGTTTTTCTGGGATCTTTCTTGCCTTTCCCAAGCACACACATATTTTAAGATTTCTAGGTAACTGAGTTTAAAGAACTCCTCTGGTAAAAAAAAAAAGTCTACCCAAGTAATTTTGAAAGAGCATTCCTTATCCGATGAGCAAAAATGCCTTCCAAGTTGGACAAGGAATCGTTTCTGCAACTGGCATGGACAATTATTTCCATAAATAAGTAATTCAGTGAGAAAGAAACAAAGAAATCTAAAGAAATGCTTCATTTCAGTGGATCTGAAGGCAGAGACCAAGGACTGGGCACCAAAGTCCAAAAAGGTCTTTCCAAACTGAGGAAAACAAGTCTAAAGTAACTTAGATTTTGTTTAGTCTTCACTGATTTGGATTAAATTATAGCAGTGGATAACAGGCCTACCATTTAACATACATCTTCCTTTTTAAGAATTCACCCGAAACAATGTCACCTCCCTCTGTCCTCCCAATCATCAAGAATCTGTCCTTTCTGTCTTGTTATTGCACTATGCTTTGTGTATTACTATATGCTATTGTATTATATAATGTTATATATCACATTATAGCGTCGCTTTTATTGCATAGCAATTCCTATTTCCATTTCTGCCTACTCTACTTGATTGTGCATTTCTTGAGGACAGAGACCATGTCTTGATCGTTTTTGTCCTCCCAGGGCTAAGGCAGTTCTTGGTGCAGTTGATACTCAATAAATGTGTTTTTAATATTTAATGAAGAAATTAATATGCATTGTACAAATATGCAAAACTTATTTTAATGGTGTTTGAGAGAAATATTATAACAAATTGTGTGCTCTCTGTTTCGCAGTGAAAATTTCTAAATAAAAATAATATGTGATTTGAATCTAGCCACATTTGGGGTAAAAAGGATGTTCTAAAATAATAAGGCTCTAAATGGAGCTGCATTTAGAATGAGGCTCTCATTAAGATTATGAATTGGTACCTAACACATAATTTTAATATGTATTCGTTTTAATGTAGATTTCTATCAAGTGCTATGTAAGCACCTTGATATCCAACATCTTCTTTATAAACAGTACTAAATGAAAACAATTGGCAAAGCAAGTAAAGTAATCCATATATAAAAGACAATTTACATATCAAAATGGAAATGCTCATTTGAACTAAGGTAAGGATTTGAACTCAGGAAAATGTAACAGAAGTAAAAAAGTATTCCATTTAAAAAAGAAATTCAGATAGGTTACTGAATATCAAGAACCCATTTGCACCCAGGTAGCAAGTTATTATTTTTTAGTCCTCATATTTGTATTTAATAAAACCATAACAGGGAAGAGTATCTGATAAGCCCAAAGGGATGCTTCTGCAGCAATTCTTTGTAATTTTTGCTCCCTGAATCTTGCAAGCATTTTGAATTTCTGCCTATTCTGAAGCAAACATAACTTTTGCTGTTTTTGTCTTGCAGTAGGTAAAAAGGTTGTAAACTCTGACAAATCAGCACTGCAGTTTAGTTTACGACACCCTGGTGCCACATATGTCCATAGATGTGAAATTGTGAATTTCCAGAGGGGAACTTGAGATGCTCTCAAAGGTCTGAATCATTGCCTCGGAAGTGGGGTCTTTCACGCTCGGATTCCCATGATTTATGGACTTTCAGAGTGTATGACATCTGTATATTGCCACCATGGCAATCCTGCCCACTACCAACTATTTGTGGTTGATTGTGGCCTCTTTCTGGTCTCTTTCACTTTTCATTTCACACAGATGGGAGTGCCCTCTGCTCCTTCCAGATTGAGGAGTTGGGAGCCATACCCAATGAAAGTAACACCTTCTGCTTTTTGCTCTATAGCTTGCAACAGCTTCTTAGATTCCTATGCATAGTCTTAGGGAAGAAACTTGTTTTGACTAGTCCATCAACCTCCATGCCCTGTAGTTGAAACTGGGTCAGCATCCTTAAATCAGCTGTCAGAAAATAGTGGGCTTTTTTTTCTTCAGTTGAAGTACAGTTGACATATAATGTTACACTCGTTTCAAGCACTGCATAGTGATTCAACAATTCTATATAGTATGGAATCTTACCATGCTAAGTGTGGCCACCATCTGTCACCATACAAAGTTATTACAGCATTATTGACTATATTCTCTATGTTGTCCTTTTCATCCCCATCACATAATTGTTTTATCACTGGAAGTTTATACCTCTTAATCCCCTTCATCTATTTCATCTATCCCCCATCCATTTCCCCTCTGGCCACCACCAATTTGTTCTCTGCATGTATTAGTCTGTTTCTTTCTTTCTCTTTCTTTCTTTCTTTCTTTCTTTCTTTCTTTCTTTCTTTCTAAATGATTTTCCTAAAGTGGATGGGAAAGAAGGACAAGAGGTAAACGAAGAGAGTGGGAGGTGAAGCAGTACATTGGAGTCAGTCCAAAGGCACACTCTGAAAGGGCAAAAAAAGGGTAGATGGTTTATAGACATAGAACGATATTTTGCGTCTTCACATTCAAGTATATTAAAAAAAAATCCAAGGATCCATTCCAAGCACATCCAGGTAATTGGATGAAAATTTTGCTTTGCACAGAGATGTTTGGAATCTCAGAGAAAGACTGTCATAGAGATGTGGATTTTTAAAGTAGATTTTCCCCATATAAGGTTTTTTTACTCTCCACAACATCAATTCTTGCAACAAAACCTTAGCTAGCTATTAGTGTCTACTGGATCATCATATTTTTATATATTCCCAGGCACATACTCCCAGGGATCCATGGCACACAGTAAAAAAATATTTTTAGGAGATTTTCTTCACAGAAAACCCAAAGGGAAACATTCCTGAGGGCTGTGTATGCCCTCATGTAGAAGGTACACAGAGTTCTATTGAAATGTATATTTCAAGTGATAGTGCTGTCTCGGAATTAGTGTGAATTAGCAACTTTATATTACATAAGCAAGACCCCGGAACTGTTTCTGCTTCCTTATTATAGGCATGCCTCAGAGACATTGTGAATTCGTTTCCAGACCACTGCACTGCGATAAAGTGACTATCCAAATAAAGTGAGGATCACAATAAAGCAAGTCACATTAAATATTTGGTTTCCCAGTACATATAAAAATTATGTTTTCACGGTGCTATTAAGTGTGCAACAGCATTATGTCTAAAAAAAAAGTATGTACCCTAATTAAAAAATGCTTGATTGCTAAAAAACGCTAGCCATCATCTGAGCTTTCAGAGAATCACCACCTTTTTGCTGGTGGAAGGTCTTGCCTCAATGTTTGATGCTGATGTCTATTGATTGACCAGACGGTAGTTGCCGAATGTGGGGGCGGCTGTGGCAATTTCTCAAAATAACGTAACAATGAAATTCGCCCCATCAGTTGACTCTTCTTTCGTGCACAATTTATCTGTAGTATATCATGCTGTTTGATAGCATTTGACCCACAGTAGAACTTTCAAAATTGGAGTCAATGCTTTCAAACCTTGCTGCTCCTTTCTCGGCTAACTGTATATAATATTCTAAACCTCTTGTTGTCATTTCATCTATCTTCACAGCATCTTCATTGCAAGAAATGAAATTTCAAGAAATCACTTTCTGTACTCATCTATAAGAAGCAACTCCTCAACTGTTCAAGGTTGATCGTGAGTTTACAACTATTCAGTCCCAGCCTCAGGCTCCACTTCCGATTCCAGTTCTCTTGATATTTCTACCCCATTTGCAGCTCCTTCGCCCCCTGAAGTCTTGAACTCCTCAAAGTCATCCGTGACAGCTGGAATTCCAAACTTCTATGAATGTTGATATTTTGACCTCTTCCTGCGAATCATGAATGCTTTGTAATGGCATCGAGAGTGGTGACTCCTTTCCGGAGGGTCTGCAGTTTTCTTTTCCCAGATCCATCAGAGGAATTGCTACCTGTGTCAGCGATAGCCTTATGAAATGTATTTCTTTTCTTTTTTTTTTTAAGTTTATTTATGTATTTTGAGAGAGAGAGAGAGAGAGAGAGGAAAGAGAGAGAGGCAGAGAGAGAGGGAGAGGGAGAGAATCCCAAGCAGGCCCTGCGCTGTCAGTGTAGACCTCGATGCAGGGCTCAAACTCATGAACCATGAGATCATGACTTGAGCTGAAATCAAGAGTCAGACGTTTAACCGACTGAGATATCCAAGAGCCCTGAAATGCATTTCCTAAATAATAAGACCTGAGAGTCTAAAAGATTCCTTTATCCATGGGCTGCAGAATGGATTTCTGTATTACTTTTTATCCCAGTTATTTAAAACTGATGAAACATTCCGAGACCGAGAGCAGCAATTACTTGTGTAACTCAGGACACACTCCTCTGGTCTGCACTATTCAGAGAATTCAGGCAAACGCAGACATAATTTGACTTTTTCTTTTTTCCACTTCCATATATAACGACACGAGGCTCTTCTTCCTCTTTAATGGAGCATGTCACTGACAATAACCAGCCAATATTATTACATGTGTGTCATCTGTCCTTTTAAAACTGTGAATTCCTTAAGGAGGGGAACATTGCCTTTTATCTATTTGTGGGCCCACCACAGAGCTGGACACAACTGCTCAGTAAATATAACAAGGGTATTATTATAATACTCCTAATACCTAAAATACTCTAGTAGGAACATTTTTTTCTTACCATAAACTTCCCCCAAATAAGTATATATTAAACATGTGTATCATTAGGTTGTGTTTCTTATGACCAGACAAAGGGAGTTCAGTTCTCAAACCATGAAGAACAATGGGTCAAATACGCAACATTAAAGGCATATATATCCAGGAAAGTTGACAGAGGGAAGCACTGATTAGGGTCAGGGGTGGTGCAATGGGGGAAGGCCTAAAAGCTTCTTCTGTATAAAAGAAGGACTTCCAGGAGGAGGCATGGCCGGCCACAAAACTGGATAAGGCAGGCTGTAGTCCTAACAGAGGAAGTGACCAATGGATAGGATAGGCTCTTTTGCACATGCACCCCAATGTTTATAGCAGCACTATCAACAACAGCCAAATTATGGAAAGAGCTCCAACGGCCATCGACGGATGAATAGATAAAGAAGATGCGGCATACACATGAAATGGAATATTATTCGGCGATCAAAAAGAATGAAATCTTACCATTTGCAGCAACATGGGTGGAACTAGAATGTATTATGCTGAGCAAAGTAAGTCAGTCAGAGAAAGACAAATGTCATTTGGTTTCACTCATATGTGGAATTTAAGAAACAGAATAGATGAACATAGGGGAAGTCAAGGAAAAAATAAGATAAAAATAGGGAGGGAGGGAGGCAAACCATAAGAAACTCTTCAATACAGAGAACAAATTGAGGGTTGCTGGAGGATTGGTGGGTGGGGGGGATGGGCTACATGGATGATGGGCATTAAGGAGGGCACTTGCTGGGATGAGCACTGGGTGTTATACATAAGTGATGAATCACTAAATTCTACTCCTGAAATTGTTATTACATTATATGGTAATGAACTTGGATTTAAATTAAAAAAATAAAGGCAGGGAAAAAAACCAAAAAAAATAAAATTAATTAAAAAAAGGATAGGCTTTTTTGTCCTTAGCAATTTTGGAGACAGAGTTATTCCTTAGTTGGAGGAGGCTGGATGGGGTTCCTGGAAGGACTCCATGTCCTTCTCTATGTCTGGGCAGATTACAGACTGTAACCTCTGAGCCACCCACCTTTGTCATCCATAAACTGTCAGGTTCCTTTGTGGGAAGCCTTAAGTGGGTCTCCTTTGATTTCAGAGATATCTGTGCCTCAGCTTCCCAAGACCTTCATCTCTTTGCTGATACCTAGAAAAATACCTTTAAGAAGGTGTGTGAGTTACAGAGAGAGATTTCCTGATGGGACTTAAATGGAAACTGAGATAACACTGTAGTGTGAATTGATTTTAGTAAAAATTTAATTGGGTCTGTTGGTCTGTAAATGCCAGGTTACCAGGTCCTTCTGGGTGTGGATACTGGGAAGGGACATAAGTCTAGTAATTTCTATCAAGGAAGAATGTGCATGGGGCCAGAAAGAAGAGGCTGGGGTAAAAAGAGAGAGAGAGAGAGAGAGAGAGAGAGAGAGAGAGAGAGAGAGAGAGAGTTTTGAATATCTGATGATTTTACCCTGGAGAGACCTTGTTTCTCTTCAATTGAGCAAGACATACAGCTGATGTGCATTATGGGATTTTTGTCAGGCTACTGGAAATGGCAGCATCCTTACTTCGCATGATTTATGAAGAGTATTTTGGTTTATTTGACACTTACTTTATATAAGACAGTGCCTCTTTCAGAAGGGTCATTAATCAACTCTTGAGGTCCCTGAGTGTGAAATCTGACAGTGCCCTGTTGAGTCCTCCCAGTCTACCACCACCAAGGGGCTGTATCCACATCTAAAAGTTCTGCCAGCCAGTGTCACTCCAGTCAGAACCTCCCGCGTCCCCACACCATTACCAGCCAGTTGGCAGATTTTTGTTTTTTACCATTATGCATGCAAATTTCACCAGAGTCCAATGAAAGTTGCATATAAGCACTTGGCACTTTTTCTTTGATGAGTTTTTCCATATTTGGAAAGAGAAGCGTTTCTAATGGACAAACATGGCATTGAAGATGAGCAGTTCAGGCCAAGTGTTTCAAATGGCAGCTGAAAGGCTACGAATTAAATGCATGAATAAAGGAGCACATTTATGGTGGTAATTTTAGATGGGAAAAAACAGGTAATTGTATAATCATTACTGTTTGACTGAAGAGCAATGAAATGCATCTTTTCCTTGCTGTTAAAATGTTATTTGCTTTTAAGCATATTCTCCAAGTAGGATATGAAGAAACAACAAATGATTATTTTCACTTGCACTGTATACTCTTTGAATAAATGTACAGATTCTTCTTTTGGCCTGAAGCTGATAAAAGTCATCAAAAGCATAACAATGACATAGTGAGGGGCACCTGGGTGGCTCAGTCGGTTAAGTATCTGACCCTTGATTTCGGCTCAGGTCATGACCTCGTCGTTCGTGAGTTCCAGCACCGTGTTGGGGTCCCCACACTGACAGCGGGGGAGCCTGCTTGGGATTCTCTCTCCCTCTCTCTCTGCCCCTTCCCAACTCTCTCTGTCAAAATAAATAAACGTAAAAAATTACATCCCAAGCTTCCTGGGGGAGAGAAAGAGCAGCCAGTATCATAGTGATTTTATTGGTGGGAAATGAAGGTCTAAAGGTGAAGTGATCCAAGGACTAAGGGGCTTTCCAGGGACACCCGGACACTATAGAAGTCCATACGATGCCACAAATATCCAAGAATGGGCCTCAAAGTCCATGCAGCAGGGGGACCACTCCCATTTAGCCCTCTACGCAGAATCCCCCTCCTTCAAGAAACATTCTCTTGCTCGCCTACCATTATACCTCTTTCTTCCTGTTTGTTGCAGAAGCTTCCAGGCATGGCAATTAAGAACATCAACTCTGAAGCCACGCTGACTGAGTGTGAAGGTTCATTCTGCTCCTTGCTGGCAGTGAGACCCCACACAAGTGACCTATCCTTTCCCAATCTCCATTTCCTCATCTGTAAAGGGATTATAATCAAAGCTACTTCAGGGGCTGTTGAAAAGATTCAGTGCTGATCTGTATAAGGCATTTAGAACAGTACCGGGCCCATGCCAAGCCTTATGTGTTTGTTAAGTGAATAAAATCACCCATCACTTTCTGCTTTCCCTAGCGTTTTATTCTCCAACAAAAGCAAACAGTTCGTTTACTTTTGTAAACTTACCACACAGTAAATTTACTTGCATGCCTTTGTTCCTGATGTTTCCCTTTCTGGAAGGCTTCTCCCTCTCAGACAAGACCTCTTCTGTCCATGGCTCCCATAGCTGACTGGCCACAGTCCTACCGGTATTCCTATTGGAGCATTACTTGTGCTGCAATTCCCGGCAGAGTGAAGCCAGGTGACTACTGGCACACGTTGGGACTTCCATTATACCCCTCTTCCAGTTTCCTCCTTTCTTTTTGACCAGTTCATCTTAGCTTCTATTTTGGATGCCTTTTCTCTACCCCCTACCCTCAGGGCTCTGTTCTAAATTCCTCTCTCTTCTCACTAGATGTACTTCTACGCCTCAATGCTGCGTTCACTCCTCTGACTGTAAAGCCATTTTACTGACCACTCGAAACCTATTTCCAGATCTTTCTTGGGAACTTCTGACCCATATTATCAAATGGTTACCACAGTGTCTTTACTTACATGTTCCAAAGGCACCAAAAGTTCAACATGTTCCGAATTGCGTTCCATCTTTCCCCCTGCATCAAATCCTCCCCCAGAGAATTGTCACTTACCCTGGTATTTCACTGAAGTGCCCCATGACCAAACATTACCCCTCTTTCCTCTTGTTCTCTCACTTTCCATCAAAACTCTGGTCCCCTTAGCCAAAGCTCAGCAAGGTCTTAGGAAAGCTAACTATTACATAAGTTGATAGAATCATGTAATAGGGGCCCTTTCTCACTCCTCATAGGGAACGTTTTCTTTTTAACACAAATGAATTACTAATATTGGGATTTGGGGTGCTGGGAGAAGCAATTCTCTTAAATTATATAATTCAGTTGACTCCAGTAAGGCCCGGACTGGATGGTTTGTTCTAGGATTCCTTTGTTTATTATTAATTATAAGCCAGAAACCAGAATTTCATCCTTTTCTTTCGTCTCTCTGCTTTCCAGAGCTCCTTCCTACCTCTACCATCTTGGAAAGGGCCCTGTTCTATATCATTCATTTCCTGGCCAGATGGAACTTGACCCTCAAATTTCCCCATCTCCTTTCAGCTCCTGAATGCGAGCCTAAAGTCTCTTGGACACCTCTACTGAAGAAGGGGTATCCTGGGTGGCCGTGAGCTTGGATACGAAAAGTGTATTGAGCCGTTACCTATAGCTTGTTGACCCTAAAATGCTTTTTGACGAGACATAAGTATTAATAACATTAGCCATTCACTGGAATAGCACATAATCTTTACAGAAAGAACAACTAAATCACGCCCTCTCACACAAATTAACATTCCCATCAGTACTAAGATTTGTTCGTTTGTATTATGATTTGTTTTCATGCTTGCTCTTAAAAATGCATTTGAAGTTATTTAAGGAGGCACAAAGAATAGAACAAAGGAGATGGATGTAGGAAAATAAGGCCGACTAATAGGTAGGGTCAGTGCACAGAGTACTGAGAGGGTGAAGAAGAGGGATAGAAGTGGAGAAAAAAATTAGGTTTGGAGCTTTCCAGTGGCTGGAATAAAGGGGTAAACACATTTATGAGAATGAGATTAATGGTATTCATATGATAAAAGCACAGCTTTTTTTGGCTTGTTTCTGACAGCTGGGAGAAATTTCTTCCCTAAAGGGTGCCTGGTGTGGTGTAGTGAACTATGTCCAGAGCAATATTTTTCAATAAGTCCCATGGTGAGTTTCATAAGGCTACTTCTTCTTCTTCTTCTTTTTTTTTTTTTCAACGTTTATTTATTTTTGGGACAGAGAGAGACAGAGCATGAACGGGGGAGGGGCAGAGAGAGAGGGAGACACAGAATCGGAAACAGGCTCCAGGCTCCGAGCCATCAGCCCAGAGCCTGACGCGGGGCTCGAACTCACGGACCGTGAGATCATGACCTGGCTGAAGTCGGACGCTTAACCGACTGTGCCACCCAGGCGCCCCTCTTCTTATTCTTTTTTAAAAATTTTTATTTATTTTTGAGACAGAGAGAGACAGAGCATGAGTGGGGGAGGGGCAGAGAGAGAGAGAGGGAGACACAAAATCTGAAGCAGGCTCCAGGCTGTGCGCTGTCAGCACAGAGCCCTACATGGGGCTCAAACTCGCAAACTGTGAGATCATGACCTGAGCCAAAGTTGGAGGCTTGACCGACTCACCCACCCAGGTGCCCCATCATAAGGCTACTTCTTAGGATGGTCCTCAGTACAATAGATGAATCATTGCCAAAGCAAAGCTAGAGAAAGGCATAATTTTGGGGGGCCCACACATTCTGGTACACGTGCATGGCCAGCTGTGCATGGTGTAGTATAAAAGTTAAGAGTATGGAGACAAAATGGCCTGAGTTTGAAATTCAACTTTGTCACTTCCTGGCTATGTGTCACCCAACAATTTAGGTCTCTGGCTCAGTGTGGTCATTCATAGAGTGGAAATAATAATATTATCCACCTCATCGGTTTATTCTAAGGATTAAATTAGTTGATAGGTGTGAAGGGCTTAGAATTGCACCCTGGTACAAAGTTTAAGCTATTATTAATCAAAGGAAAAAAACCAGAAAATATCTAGAAGAAAGATTACCCACAATTTAAGCCACACACACACACACAATAAATAACGTTTCTTACTAGTGCATTTTTGATCAAAAAAGTGAGAGTTTGAGATCAGAATTTCTGACACAAACCTAGACTGCATATATTCTATATGGAAGAATTAAAGGGAGAACCATATGCTCTGATAATCAACCAAGTGGAGGGCTGTGTTGACACCTGTAATGAGAGAGCAGGAGCCCAGCTGAACACTTGGCAAGTGGAAGACCATCCCTCAACTATGAGCAGGGCTACCTATGGAAGAATCCAAACGGTTCTCAGGAAAGAATTCTGAGTCTATAAGATACAAATGGATCTTCAAGGTCCCTAATTCTGTGCAGTAGACAATGCTTGGCTGAAATAATTTTAGTTTGGAGAAGTTTCAAAGTGAAAATGAGTATTTACCCATCCATCTATATATCTCAGTGAGGAGCCAGCAAACATTTTAAGTGCTTGTAAATTCCTGATGAGTCCTTAAAGATGAACTGGATTCAGATATACCTTTAGGTAACTGAGTTCGAATTTTCTATGCAGGACAGTAAGACACAAGTCAATCAAGAGTTGAAAAATCATGGTCTTAGCATCCCAGTAGTTGACATTAATTAGTTCATCCTTTTGAATGTCATCAGTATGACTTAGCTATTGAGGCCAATCCTCACATATAAGGGGAAAATGCCCTATCTATAAGAATAATGACACCTCCTTTTTACTCCATTTCAAGCAACAAAAATTTACCTGATGATTATATTATTTTCCTGAACTTTTAATGATTTATTTTAATTACGACACAATATAAAAAAAATGACTTACTCATAAAATATATAAAATAATTAAGTCGTTATGACTCATTTAATTTTGATACTCAACAGTTAGAATGCTGTCTTTAAAAATTCTTTGTAGAGGGGCACCTGGGTGGCTCAGTTGGTTAAGCATCTGACTTTTGATTTTGGCTCAGGTCATGATCTCACGGTCCTGAGTTCGAGCCCCACATTGGGCTCCATGCTGAAAGTGGAGCCTGCTTACGATTCTCTCTCTCTCTCTCTCTCTCTCTCTCTCTCTCTCTCTCTCTCTCTCTTTCTCCCCCCACTCCCACTTGTGCTCTCTCTCTAAAAAAAAAAAACAAAACAAATTCTTTGTAGATTAGCATAGTCATCTGTCTGTAACTTAAAACACTGATGTGTACTATATGTTAATATGCACCCAAGTCACCAAGTTCCTCACAAGACTATTACACTGAACACTATTACATGCACAAACTTTTTGAATAGTATGTCAAGAAAAAAGAAAGATTAATATGGTGCTGGATTTCCAGAACATTTTACACATCTAAATCTAGTAACTTAATTTTAGTATGTGTGACTTAGTTTGCTAAAGCACATATGAGCAGTTAAACTTGACCAGTATGACTTTGAGTTCCCTTTTTTTTGGTTTTATTTTAGAGGGGCTGGGGGAAGGGCAAGGGGAGAGAGAGAGAGAGAGACAGAAAAAGAGAGAGAGAATCATAAGCAGGCTCCACACTCAGTGCGGAGTCCCATGCGGGACTCGATCCCACAGCCCTGGGATCATACTCTGAGGCGAAATCAAGACTCAGATGCTCAAATGACCGAGCTACTCAGGTGCCCCCTTTCAGTTCACTTTTAAAAATTCTTCTTAATATCTTCCTTCAACTCTTTCTAAACCTGCATCTTCTTCATAGAGCATTTGGGACTGAACTGAAATCAAGCGGCAGTTTTCACTCCATCACTCCCCTCCAAAACACAAATTTATATATTCATTCACTCACTTTCTCCGTCCCCCACTTTCATTCTGTTATCTTCGTCTTTTGGTGAGGGGTATAATCTGTATTCCAATGTAAAATCTACATGCATTTTGAGAAGATAAATTTTAAATAAAGATTTCCATACTTCTAACTCTTTTAGACGATTGAAATTATTGTGTTACTGTGTTATTTAACTAAGACTTTAAATATTTCAATCCACCTAGGCCTAGAATTCAATAAGGCTGTGTTCGTGGAGCCGAGTACATTCAGCTCAAAAGGATATCATCTCATGGCTTACTTGCTATTGTTTACAATGAGTATTTCATTTCTAGTAAGTGGTTTTTGCGCGACAGAGTCCCAGCTAGAAATCACGGCTTTTTCAGGAGTCTCTCATCATTGAATTAAAGCCATTTTCCTTTATGTCGTTCTCATAACCTCCCTGACGAAGGCTGTTCTTAGGTTAGATACATAAATTAAGCTATGAAATCAACTGTGAAGTCTAGCATCCCTATGCTCTTCACTGGTGACTTTAAATTGTATTTTGAGGTTTGTTCTTAGACTGAATATAAATTAGGAAAGGAATTAATATGTCGGATTTTTTGGTTTTTGAAGGAGAATATGCTGTGGGGCACTTCTTATTGTTCAGATGTCTGTATGAACTCAAGTGGAGTAACACCAGCTGGCATGCCCTGTGCTTTCTGCCACCTCTTGTTTCCATCACCACCAAGTTTGTCTCAATATTCTCTTCCTCAAGTAGCAAATCACATCAAGGGAGGCCCCAAACACTGTGAACATATTTTGAGGGAAATTCATCAGAACCAATGCATTCACCTGCCCTGGCTTGGTTGTTATTGCTTTAAATAAGCTGACTTATATCTGATTTGCATTTAACCATGCCCTCAATTTCTTTCACCCATGCATTTATCCAACAAATACATAGATGGCTGATGAGGTGCCAGACACTGTGTTAGGCGCTGGGATATAGCAACAGAAAAACACTCTTCTGGAATTGGTATTATGTTCCAGTGGGGGAGACAGACAATAAATACATCTTTACAAAGCATATAATGTTAGATGATGATAAATCCTATAAAGTAAAACAAAGCCAATAAGGCAGATAAGGAGGGTAGAAAGTGCGAGGGGCCGTGTGGTTCAACGGGAAGACTTGTCGACTTATCATATCGACTTATCATATCGTTGACGAAGGGCTATTTAAGTGGAGAGGTGAGGGGTATTGAGATATATGAATATGTAAGGGCAGGAAATTTCAGGCAGAAAAAAAGTAGCAAATACCACGGCCCTGGGGCAAGAGCGTCTGTAGCACACTAGAAAGGCAGCCAGGAGTTTTGTTGGAGCAAGTATGGGATGGGACTTTTTTCATAAGAAAAAAGTCAGAGATATGATGGATTGTGTAGACCATACTGAGTGGTTGAGGTATTATAAGTGAGAGGCGACGCCCTGCATCAGTTGAAGGAGAGAAGCGACTTGATCTCATTTATATTTAACTGCATCAGGGTGAGCTGGGGAGGACACTTCATAGGGAAAAAGAGAGGACAAGGCAGGAGGCTAATGCAGCAACCAGGCAAAAGATGATACCTTGGGCCAGGGTAATGGTGGGGTGATGATGGGGAGAATTATGAGATTCCAGATAAATATATATACTCATATATAGTTATAATATTTAATACATATTTAAATATATAAAACATATATATATATATATATATATATATATATATAATATATACACACACACACAGGCACACACACTCTAATAGAAGGGTGGGAAACTGGGGCAAGGGGAGTTGTTATGGGTTATTCCATGCTAAAGTTTGTTATTGACTTAGATAGGGAAGACGGCTGGGAAGCAGATTTGTGGGGGGAAGATCAGAAACTACCTGCTGAGGTTGTTGGGAGCTTAAGTGAATTAATGCTCGGATAGTTAAGGCAGGATTGATACACGGGACTCACTAAACTCAACACAATTGTTCCTGCCATTTTTTCATTTCCTTATGTGCTTTGTTGAAATGAGATCTCTTGAAATCCCCAGTCTTGCTCTGAAACTGATCTTTTGCCTCTGGTTTGATGCAGCACTCTATGCATTTCTTTTTTTGTTTCTTTCTTTCTTTGTTTCCTTCTTCTTCTTCTTCTTCTTCGTCTTCTTCGTCTTCCGTCTTCTTCGTCTTCTTCTTCTTCTCCTTTTTTTGTTTGTTTTAATGTTTATTTATTTATTTTGAGAGAGAGAGAGAGAGGGCGCATATGAGTGGGGGAGGGGCAGAGAGAGAGCAGAGAGAGAATCCCAAGCAGGTGCCACGCTGACAGCGATGACTAGGGGCTCAACACGGGACTCAAACTCATGAACCACGAGATCATGACTTGAGCCAAAATCAAGAGTTGGATGCTTAACTGACTGAGCCGTCCACCTGCCCCTATGATTTTCTTCTTCTTATTTGGAATTTTAAAATCTGACCCTCTATGACAAATTGAACTTGAGGTGATTTAGACATCTGTTCCTTGGACGTACAAATGTTGTAAAGGACATTGACATAACATGAAAGCACTGTCACTATCCAGATGTAAACTATAATTATAATCACAATTGTTTTATTTGCCGTGCAAGTCTCTCACTCAGTGTAGAATGGATGTGACCACAGTTCTTTTGTGACCTTTTTGTCTCGGATCTCATATGTGATCACAAAGAAAATCATAAACCAAACTCTATGGAAATACATAGAAACGTTTCAACTGGGTCTTTAAGGTCATTTTATAATCTTACTGGACAATGTGACAGCTGTAACTAGTCTGTATATTGATTTTAAAGGGTCCATATTGGGTTTCCTGCATTTTGCCCCATGCAGCGTAGTTAGAAAGAAGTATTAGCTAGCCATCAGCAATGCTTGGGGTGCACATTGCCTGTATATTTTTCCCCTAGTGGATGACTTTCAAAATAAAATCTCGGAGAGAGAGGGAGGAAGGGAGGGCGGGAGAGAGAGAGACAGCGGAGACAGAGAGAGAGAATTTAACACATGACTTTTTTCATCTCCAAAGGGAGTTACCCAGTCATTCGGCTGAATATTTTTCAAACTTTATACCATAAAGCCTTAGCCTTTCTAGGTCACCGTACTGCATCTGAGACTAAAATTAAAACCATAAATACTTAAAGCCTTAACGCCTACACTCTTTAAAATCTGGTAAAAACAGGCATTTCCCTTTGCCGCTTTACTGTGCTTATTTATATGAGAAATAGCACTTTGAAAAACATGGCTTAAAAGCAGAATCACACAGAGCATAAGGGAAGAGAAAAGCCAATTTACATGTTTCCATTTTTCTTTTCCTCCAATTTATTCCCTCCTGCTTAGTTTCAGGATTCATATCAGTCTCTATCCAATTTCAGGAGGGAGGAACTCGCCACCCTAAGCTAGTAACCAAATCAATATTAAAATATGGAAGGCGGTTGTAAGTCTAATATCTCCCAGAGCACCTGTTCCATTGTTGCTCAACAACAGGGTAGCTAAGAAATACTGGCGTCTGTTTTGCTCCTTTGTGACACTGCATCTAACTTACAGACCTTTTATGATCTGGTCTGCCTAGTGCGCCATTATGTTAATTGTTTTGGAAGAAACCTTCCCTGACTTCCGGTGTGCCTGTCTGTTGGCAACCTAGTGTCACTCTCCCACTGCCCACCTCTCCCATCCAAGGCAAGAGCCGTATCCCCGGGGACCATGTTTTCTAGAAGCATGTACCTTTTCGAGACACCTGGAAGGTGGAAGAAAAGCAGGAAATGTTTTCATGTTCTTTGGCAAAAGCCAAGGCCACATGGGCTCCGGCAGATGCGAGATGTGCAGTGTGGGGGCAGATGTGGCAAAGCTGACTTCCTGCAAGCTTCCTGTGTGCTTGGTCTCTTCTGAAGCTCCCGATTCCCTCTATTAAATCTCTTCTGGCTTGAGATACCCATTTTTCCTGCTGGAAACTGTATGATACATGCAGATGGAGACAAGGAGATGGACTGGGAGACAGAGGTTCCCTACAGGAATCCACCCTGCCTGGGTTAGTCTGCTGGGAAGCACAGCCATAAAGTAGCAAAATAGACGCCACGTAGAAACACACTGAATACTCTGGAACCAGGAGCTGACCTGAGCAGGAGATAATTCAAACTTATCGCTCACTTGCTGTTTGACTTTGAATAAATTGCTGGACCTCGGTTTGCTCATCTGTGAGATGCCATTAATGACAGTACCTACCCCATAGAGTTTTTGTGTGGTTTAGTGAATTAATGTTTGGAGGAAAAGGAACGGCACATGGTTAGTACTAAATGAGTTCTGCCAAAGGAAAAGTTAATTTAAAAACTAGCTTAAAAGTGGTCTCCTTGGGAAGTTAGACTTGAACTCCAGTGCTCAAAATATTCCTGGAACGTGGACATTTAGGGACTTGTACCGACACCCCGTCTAGCAGCCGCATCAGAAAACTGTGATTCTGACCCTGGTCCATTCTTCTGCCTGGTGCAGGAAGTGCCCAAGCTCCTGCATTTCTCCCTGACCATTCATCTCAGCGTTGGATGAAAAATTGTATTATGCAACCTGGCCATTCGCCTTGTTCATGTGGTTTAGCTCTGAATGATTTAGGACTGTTTATACAAAATCAAACACACTCTCAAAAGATGAAGCATTGCTTTCCTCAAAAATGTTCAAAACAGCAGAGAATCCAAAGGGATTCCAGCTGAGCAGCTGCAAATGTGTCCTAGACAATGGCTCTGTGACTGGCATAAGCTTAGAGCCTCTCAGAATAACTCTTGAAAACGGGAGAGAGCTCTTGGGTTGATATATTTAAAGACAAATAATTCTTCTATCCATGCATATGTGGCAGTTACCCTTCATAAATCCTCTGGGATTGCAGTGAGAATGGAGAATAATAAAATACAACACAATTAAAAAAATAACAAAACAGGGGAGCCTGGCTAGCTCCGTTGGTTAAGCGTTCAACTCTTGATTTCGGTTCAGGTCATGATCTCACGGTTCATGGGTTCGAGCCCTGCGTCGGGCTCTGTGCTGACAGCATGGAGCCTGCCTGGGATTCTCTCTCTCCCTCTCTCTCTCTGCCCCTCCCCTGTGTGCGTGCTCTCTCGCTTTCTCTCTCTCAAAATAAATAAACATTTAAAAAAAGTTAAAAAATGACAAAACAGCTTCATGGACAGAAAATGTAAGTTGCAGGGTCAAGATGATCTTTCTCTGTTCCTCTTGTAACAGCTGGCAAAGGTGGCCAAGGTTGCCCTAACCATTACCTACAGAGTTAGATACAGAATTAAATTTGGAAGCTCCAGTTGGGGAAAATCTGGTTTCAAAAAACAAGCAGGGATCCTTATTTTCCAGCAAACCAGTGTTTGCCCTTCAATGCTTTCCCTTGCATTCATTACTCAGTTTTGCAAAGTGAGACATACTTTTTGTTACTGGCAGATGTCACCCGGGGGAGAGAGAGGAAAAAATAATCTCTGTCTTGTTTTTTCTCTCAGGTGTAAAAATTTTCCCTCTAGTTCCTTAGCGTCTCAGGAATCCGTTGAGAAATGCAGCAAGAGTATGTCAGATAAGCTGAAAAATATTTTTCCAGGTATTCATTTTAACATAGAATGAAAGCATTCTGTGGCAATCCTGGAGGCTGCAATAGCAGTTTGGAACTGGTTTATGAATTAACCTTTTTTTATATAGCTTCATGAGAATTGATCCACTTAATCCATTTCGATCGAGCTGAATGCAGATTTCAGTAATTTATCAAGACGAGTCTTTAGGACGTGTCTCATTCCCTAATCCTACCCATCGCAGATTAAGGATTGCAAAGACCTCATGTATTTTAATATTTGAAAATACCTAGAAATGCTGATCCGAGATTTACGCATTTAAACACATACGGTGCTATGCATGCTTAATGTATAGTTTATAAAGTCCTGTAGGTTTCTTTTTTTATTCTTTGACGATTATCCACAAACGTCTTTATTTTTGTGATTTTCTATACTTGTCCTGAGCCTACCCTCATTCATTCGTTCATTCACTCATTTCATTTCATTTCATTTCATTTCATTCATTCACCCAACGCTGAATAAATACCTACTGTGGTTTAGCACTGTGCTAGGCCTTGGGGATATGCAGCTTGGAATCTGGAGGAAATCACAATCCGGAGGTGAAAAGGGAGTGTGGCAGTTAAATGTATTAATTATCAAGTAACTGTCAATTATAACGTGTAAATTTAAGTAAGCTTCTCAAGCTCATGCAACCTGGAAAATGACAGTTTATCAGGGGTCTGAAAAGTACAGGCTTTAGGCCAAATCCAGTCCGCTGCTTGTTTTTGTAAATTAAGTTTTATTGGAACGTAGCCAAGCTCATTCGCTGATGTGTATCTACAGTTACAAAGACAGAGCTAAGTCTTTGCTAAAGAGAGGATTTGCAAAACCTAAAATATTTACAAACTGACCCTTTAGAAAAGAAGTTTGCCTTCCCCTGGTTTAGACATTACAGTTACAGATCAGGTGTTTGAATACCCCTCTCTCTGGCTACGAAGTCCCTTCCACCTTATCTTGTCAAATTTTTAGAATCATAGATATCTTAAAGATTTCTCTGATAAATTTCTCTTTTTGTTCCTAGTAAACATTTTCTATAAACTCCTCCAACAACGTTTTGTAATGAAAAAAAGTTTTTGATGTTGGACGGTTAATCTCCACCTCTGGAAAAAAGTCAGTCGTCAGAAACAGTTTCTACTTTTGTCCATATCTGTTCAGAAAGGGAACGGCAGAGCTAGGAAGCAACAGATAAAATGAGACAGTAGGACTAGATTGTCTCAAAAGAGCTTTCCATCTCCAACATCCCAGAGCTCTATATTTCTATAATAATAACTGCACAGGCTAAAATTAAACCTAGCGTTGCAGCTGGAGGAAACACACAGCACAATGGTTTATGGAAATCAGTTAAGGACAGATACAAACCTAACTGTAGCCGCACCATTAAAAATCCCAATCTTCCAAATTTTACTTCGCAAAAATAAGGACAACCCCTAATCAATAACACATTATTCAGAGAACTCTCAGAAAACGTCAATGAAAATAACTCGGCAGGACCCTCGATCCATCTCTGACATACATTAGATTCTAACAGGTGAAGATGATGTAAAAGAGTGCCCTTGAGGAATAAAAGACAAAAGAAATTAATAAAAATCAGCCTGATGGCAACAGTTATTTCCTCAAATGACCTAGTCTTAATGATCCATGAAGACACATAGTTAAAGCTTTGATGTGGGCTTCTGGCCTGAGAATGAGCTGAACAAATCTATATTTAGAAGGCTTCTGGAAGACTCACATTGAACTAACAAGTACGTTCTGAGAGGAAAAGAGAGGGAGAGGGAAGGAAAAGGGGACTAGCCCTCAAGTACTTCTTTAGGCTGCTGCAATTATATGTACGCTTGCAAATGAAACTCGGGAACGTATCTGTTGTCCATTCATCCATTCAAGAAACGTTTCTTGAAGAGTCTGTCAAACACTGAGCTCCGTGCAGGAAATGCAGTGGACAGTGAGGCAAACTTGCTCCTTGCTTCATGGTGCCTATGGCTTAGTGGGTGAAGAGAGGCATTCAGCAATTATAATACGATATGATGTACAAGTGTGTGCAGGGGAATGTAGAATCCTACAAGAATGTGCCTGGCACATCTGACGTGGCCGAAACTAAGGTATCAGAGTCCTCCCTGGCGGGTCACCTCAGGCCATAAGAGAAGGGGGAAACTTCCAGCTCCTCCCTGCTCCTTCCCTTCCCTCTCTTCACAGTCTGACTTCCGACCTTGCCTGTTTACATCTGCTCAAAATCCAAAGAAGGTAATTGACCTAGGAGCCATTTGAGAATGTGGATGAATGCAGGGTCACGGATCCGGCAGGAATCATCGGTACAGGTAAATGCTGAGCAGGTAATAAAAACAAAGTGACAAATCTAGAGGTGACAGAATCCATTTACTTCTGCAAGGCAGTGATATGAAATGGGCAAAAGACAGAGCAGAACATGTCTCCCAAGGAAACTGGGCAGCAATGCCTTGTTATAATTGTTGGGTACAAGACTGATTAGCTGGAGTATGCTAAAGAGTTTTAAACATCTTTAAGTAAAATGAATGTTCTAATAATTCACCTTATTCATTCTGTGAATCCATCCCTCCCACGATAGGTTAAGGTTCAGTCATCCAATTTGAGAAGTACAATTTTCTTTAAAAATGTTACTGGCATGTATAACCTATTTGTTCTTTTTAAAGAGGCAAATAAAATAAAACTAACCCTCCTGTACACCCCACCCAGCCTAAGAAATATATTACAAATACCTTTTCCTAATTTTTCCTCTATTCTATTTCTTTACTTTTAACGAATCCTTTAGATGTTAATTTCTGTAAAAAAAAAAAAAAAACAAAAAAGCCTGAAATTTATTAATATTTTTATCTTTCCACCAAACAATTCAAAAACATTTTATATTGGTAATGTCACTCCCCACATATATACTAATTTTGTTCAGTGTTTCAGCTCTGTCCTGATAACTTTATGCATCCTTCCCCTCTCCTGACCTCTTCCCAGAGAAAGTAATCATTTTCTTTAAAATATTACTAGCACGGGGGCACCTGGGTGGCTCAGTAGGTTAGGCGTCCGACTTCGGCTCAGGTAATGATCTCATGGTTCATGAGTTCAAGTCCCGCGTTGGGCTCTGCGCTGAGAGCTGAGAGCGTGGATCCTCCTTTGGATTCTGTGTCTCCCTTTCTCTCTCTGACCCTCCCCTGCTTACAGTGTCATCTCTCACTGTCTCTCAAAAATGAATAAACGTTAAAAAAATAAAAAAAATTACTAGCATGAATAACATTTATTATTAGACATTATTACCATTTTATATAAAATTTACCATAAAGTTGATATTTTCTGTTTTCACATTTCTTTGTGTATCTTGCATCTTCTTTTTGGGATCATTTACTTTCTTCTTGAATTACAAAATTAGCTGTTTCTTGAGTGTTAATTATTTTTTAGCTAAATTCAGTAGGTTTTGATTCCTTTTGTGTTCATGTGTTTGTTTTTGGTCTGAGAAGTCATTATTTCACACTCATTTGTAAGAGATGCTGTTTGCTGGGCATCAAATTCCATATTATTTGCTATTTTTTTTAGCACATTAAAGATAATTATGTTCAACTTTTATAGTCTTTGAATTGCCAGTTTAAATTTCATTCCACTATGTGTTCTTTTGCTCTCTGATTGCTTTTTTGATTTTAAAATCTTCTCTCTCACTTTTTTTTAAATGTTTATTTATTTTTGAGAAAGAGAGAGCACAAACAGGGGAGGGGCAGAGAGAGAAGGAGAAAGAATCCCAAGCAGTCTCCATGCTGTCAGTGCAAAGCCCAACGCAGAGCTCGAACCCACAAATCATGAGGTCATGACCTGGGCTGAAGTCGGACCCTCAACCAACCGAGCCACCCAGGTGCCCCTAAAATTTTCTCTTTGAAAAAAATAAAATAAAATAAAACCTTCTCTTTGTCTTTAAAGTTTTGTAACTTCAACATAATGTGCTATGGTATGGATATTTTCTTATTTATACTGCTTAAGTTTTTTAGGATTTTTTGACTGAGAAATGGAATCTTTTATAAATTCCAGGATATTGTTACCTTATTATGAGTTTTTACCAGTTCACCCAAAAAAAGATGTCACCCTTTGAGGGTCTGGTGTATGTGTGAGATCCCATTTCTGTCTCCTACTCCTCTCAGGTGCCAGGCTTTCCCTCCTGTCTTGTCAGGCATGACCCACTGAAACCCAAGCCTTAGGCTATGGGGTTCACCAGCTCCCTTCAGGGCAAACACTGGCTTTAAGGCACAGTTACATCAATGGATTTGTGCTTCCTTGTCATTTGTAACCTCTGATTCTTTTCATTACTTTAATGTCAGGGCAGCTTCACTCTAAAAAAGATTCTTACAAAATGTTTTATTTAATATTTTGTAGGTGTTGGTGCTAAGTAAAGTTTTCCTGAACATCCAAGCTGCCATATTTCTGGGGAAAAAAAAAAGAAAGAAATGATTTGGAAACGAGCAAAGGGCTGATTCTGCAGATCTGATGCCAATTTTCCTAGAGCTTTGATGGAGAAATCTGTTTTGGGGACCTTAGAGTGACTAGACATACTCAGAAGGCAGATCACACGCCTGCTATTAGGACAAGGAATGTGAGGAATGATTAATGAAGCACTCTCTAGAGTTTAATTTTTTTTTTTTTTTTTTTTTTTTTTTTTTTTGCTTTCAAACATTCTAAAGACAGAAGACAATACTCATTGGAGAAAATGCCGCTTGGGTTGGAGACAAGTGGGAGGGGGTAAAAAAAAGGGTTCCCAAATCAGAAAGGGTCTAAGACTGGAAAAAGTGCAAAGAAGACAAAAGAAAAATCACGGGGGTGTCATCCTTCAGTTGCAACTGCCTGGAGCTCAGCAGGACCCACCTGGGCTTGATAAGAACAGCTCCTCTCCAGGCAATGCCTGTGCATGTGTCTACAGGAGCCAGATTCTCCGGGATCTCTGCTCCTTGTCTCTGTAATAGAACGTTAGACCAGAGACCTTAGGCCCCAGGAGCTTGCTGTAGTTCACTCTTTCATCCATCCATAAATATTTTAAATCGATGTATTTTTGAGTGACTACTCTCTGCCAGGCAGAGGTAGGCCTGGGGATACAGTGTGGAACAACGGACATGTTCCCACTACCCCTGGTATTAGGAAGCTTAAAGTCTATTTGGGAGAGATAAACTCCAAGCAAATACCTGAAACCTTGTTTTATTACAATTCTGATAAGTACCATCAAAGAAAGTAAACTTCAAACCAAGGGTGCAGATACCAGGCCCTTGCTAGCCATTTGCAACGGCCAGAAATAACAGTCTCTAGTTACTAGCCTGGGGTGATGATCCATTAGCTGTGATTTCCCCACATTCTGCTCCTACTATTGAAAACAGTTTCTTTATCAAACTCTCCCCCCAAAACCCCAGTCTGAATATACTGTCTCTTTCCTCTTTCCTGTCTCTTTCTTTACGTGCAGTATGGAACTTGGATTGTTTTTCTTGGCAACTTCCGGAGGGTTGGAAGCAAGGAGGATGCATGATCTGAATTACATCTTGAAGATAACCCTGCCTCTCATGTGAAGAATAGAAGCTGGGAGAGAGCAAAAGGCAGAACAGCAGTTGGAGGACATTACAAGGACTCAAGCGAGCAGTGACTGTGACAGCCCCAGTAGTGTGAAGCAGTGGAGATAGGAAGTGTCAGATTCAGGTACATCGAGATGGTAAGAATGACTGAGCCTATATAGAGATTGGATGAGAAGAGTGAGGCCAGTGGGTTCCAGAAGGACTCTTAGATTTTCGGCCAAGGCAAAGAGGTGAATGCTGTAGCTATCACATGAGAAGAGAAGCAGGTTTACAAGGAGGAAAAAAAAAAGATTCTGATTTTGGGGAAGTGAATGCTGTGATGCTTATTTGACATCTAAATGGAATGTCCATTGAGAAATGACAGCTAGAGGGTTGATGAAGGAATAGACAAAGAACAGAGCTATAAATGTGGGAATGTCAGCATATAGATGATATTTAAAGCTGTAGGTATAGATGAGGCCACCTACGGAGTGGGTAGATAATAAAAAGATAGACTTTTTGAAGGTGGAAAGATGAAGAAAAACCATAAAAAGAGAATGAGAAATGGTAGCTTTGTTAGGAAAACATCCCAAGAGACTGGATCCTGGGAGCAAATGAAGAAGGGAAAGGTCAATGTGTCAACAGAGTGGATTTGACAAGATGGAGTTCATTGGTGACCTTGTCAATGTTTGTGGAGTGATGGGAACAGAGACCTGTCTGGAATGAGTTCAAAAGAGAAACCTGCAAGGAATTTTGCTATACACGGGAGCAAAAGAATATAACAGTGGCCCCTGCAGGGGGATAGGGGTGAAGGGGAATTTCTTTCTAAATGGGAGATAATGTAGCATGATCCCCTTTGCCCACATTTGTATTTAATTCCTCTTGTCCTTTGAAACTTAAAGATCTTTTGCAGAAACTAAGTGGGAGCAGGATGTAGGGAAACCACCGAGTCTAGTAATAACAGTTCATTACTGCAAGGCTTATATGTGAGAAGCCTTTATCACTCCTAGACCCAAAGAGGCACCAGGATATGTGGCTTCTGGATTCTAGGTAGGATTTGCTATCATCCTAGAAGACTATGACTTTGCGTGTTTATCATTCTCAGAGCCAGGTCCACAAAATTGAAGGCTGTATGACCAGTGCTGGCTACTAGCTAGGCGATTTACCCAATATTCATTAATATATCATCATAGGGCAAAAATATATCATTGCAGCTGTGTGTGTACCAGCCTTCTCTCCCCCACTCCTTTTTCTATCTTCTAAGAAGGTTCCTGTGTTATCCTGACCACCTCCTGGAAACTTTTTATGTGAGCTGCATTTGGAGTAAGGAGTCAGAGGGGAGGGTTACCTGGGAAAGTCAGCGAGAGATAGATTGATTTTCATTTGTAGGGCCAAGAGCTAGCCCCTTTTCAGGAAAAAAAAAAGACAAGACCCCCAAAAATGTAGAGGGGAGAGAAAAAGATCAGTGTGGATGAGTTCTGAGATACTATTTTGATGAGTTCTGAGATTTTAGGAGATTAAAAGCGTTTAGGGCAGTGTCTTATTCTGTTTAGGCTGTTGTAATGATGTACCATTTGACTGCAGAACGCGGTTCTGGAGGCTGGAGGTTCGAGCCTCCAGGGTGCCAGCATGGTGGGTTCTGAGCATAAGAATTTTGGGGAGGACACACATATTCAGTCAGGGTTCTCCAGTTGGAACAGTGAAAAGAAAATAAAACAAATGAAATTCCTAACTTTCTCTATGTAATTTTTTTTTTATCACTTTAGTGAGAGACTTCAGTAGACATTTAAATTGCTCTTTGGTGCTTTTTAGATGCCAGAATAGTGATTCTATTGACTGTGAGGCTGTGCTGTCCAGATTGATTTATTCTAAATTATTATTAATGCAATTGTCTGTTTACTTGTCTGCTTCCTCTGTAAGGCCCTGATCTCTTCCTAATTTTTTTGGTAGTCTGGACACTTAACTGTGCCTTGCACATGACATATGTTAAGACATTTAGGAGGGCACTTGTTGTGATGAGCACCGGGTATTGAATGTAACTGATGAATCACTGAATTCTACTCCTGAAACCAATATTGCTTTGTATGTTAACTAACTAGAGTTTTAAAAAAAACAAGGCAAGGCCATCCTCATGGGACTGTTGCCAGCATAATCACACTGGGCCTCATGCAGAGAAGAGCCTTATTTGGTTTAATGCTTTGCTCTTGTCATTTTGAAATTCTTAAGTTTTAAATAAGGAGGCCCAGATTTTTATTTGGTACTGAGCTCTGCAAATTATGTAGCCAGTGCTGCACTCAGTAATTATTTGTTGAGGATAAGCCATGCCCAGAACTAGAAAGCTAGACATGGAGATTTTTTTCCATTTCTTTCAGTTCTAAAATGATACTTCCGTCTTCCTAAGAAGATCCTTGTTTGCATCCTGGAAGAATATTTAACTGGATACCAGTCTGCCAGGAAAAAGTTAACCAGATATCAGTCTTGCAGAAAAAGGAGATTAGAAGGGTGTTAAGGAGACAAGTGTGGACAATGATGGGCACAAAATAAAAACTGATTAATTCGTGTGTAAATATATGACACTGATCTTTAAAACGTTGCCCGAGTCAGAAAAGGAAAAACAAAACAAAACAAAACAGGACAGAGATGTTATATAACATAGAAAGATGGTATACCAATGATTAAAGTTCCCAAAATTTATAGATGAGAAGATATACTGCATGTCCAAGAAAACTTTAGTATAAGGACAAAGCCACATTTATTCTCTGATTATGCTATAGCAAAAGATTTTTTTTAAATGTTTATTTATTTTGAGAGAGAGAGCAAGAGAGAGAGTGAGTGTACAAGCAGTGGAGGGGCAGAGAGAGGGAGAGAGAATCCCAAGCAGGCTCTGCACTGTCAGAGAGCCCAACGCAGGGTTCAATATCAAGAACGATGAGATCATAACCTGAGCCTAAACCAAAAGTCAGACGCTTAACCTACTGAGCCACCCTGGTGCCCCATATAGCAGATTTTTAATCTTGTTTGTTAAGTATGGGAGAAGATGCTTAAGGGGCCGGGGTTTGTGCATGTGTTAGAAAAATATTAGAAAGAAATGGCCAGAAATGCATCTTCGAGAATAGGGGACAATGAAATGGGTAGTGATAGCGGTAGGGATAATTTGAGTTTATTGACAAAATATTGATATTCCATCTCTGCTGGAATGTAAGCGTTTAGTGATGGAGCTCCCCCAAGAAGGAATTCGTTGTTTCCTGGGTTGTGCTCCTGCAGCATTTACTTATCTGTATTGCTCTCCTGGCTTGGTACTCCAATTACTCTATAATTATTTGTTGTCAGTCTGTCAACACCGAAAGATATGAGCTCCTCCAGGGCAGATTTTAATTTTTATTCTTAGCTTCTAAAAGAGTGTCTGGCACAAAGTAGATAGTCAGTGAATGTTTGCTAACTACACACACACACACACACACACACACACACAAAATTGGTCTTGAAAATCAAACAATATAGATTCATGTACTTTGAAAATTTTGAACTACTTTAGAAATACCCTACAATGACGGTGGTGATGAGGCCAAGGATGATAATGACAAAGTCAATGATAACTCATATCCTCCAAAACCAAAGAGTGTACCCCTCACTTCTGGATAATGAATGCTGTCCTAGGAGTCTGTGACAGGTTTGGCACTTGTATATAGACATATTATGATTATGTGCATGTGTTTGTTAATTTTTCCTCTGAGGATGAGATCGTTATCTTTCACGAGCATTTCCAATGGTTAGGTATTTTTATTTATTTTTATTAATTCATTTATCTTTAATGTTTATTTTTGAGAGAGAGAGAGAGAGAGAGAGAGAGAGAGAGAGAGAGAGAGAGACAGAGTGTGAGTGGAGGAGGGGCAGAGAGAGAGACACACACACACACACACACAGAATCTGAAGCAGGCTCCAGGCTCTGAGCTGTCAGCACGGAGCCGATGTGGGGCTCAAACCCATGGATCATGAGATCATGACCTGAACCAAAGTCGGATGCTTAACTGACTGAGCCACCCAGGGGCCCCATGACATTTTTAAAAGGTTAAGAATTCTGCTTTGTGGGAAAAACCATGCACTACCTGCATGCTAGTGCAGTGATTTATTTCTCAGTTTGGAAAAGATTTTAATCAAGAAGTGATCCTGTATCCTTTAGGATCTTATTTAGCATGGAAGTAAAATCACTTCTGCACTATACATCCTCCCTCCCCCCAAATCATTAGGTTAAATGATCTGAGATATCCTTACAGGAGAGATTCTAGCATAAACACAAAATGTATCACATTAAGTGATATTACACTGAAATGAGGGTAGTCATTGAAAAACTGGAATCAGAGTGTAAAACATAAAGCACATTAAGTGTATTAATGGAGAAGTAGAATGAGGCCAAGTATATCTTGTCTATGGTGCTTTGCATGTACAAATATTCCATTAAGAAAAAAAATATCGGGATGATGTATTGATGTAAATAAAGGCAATGAAATAATTTCCCAGGAAAACACTAACTGCTTCAATGGTAACATTACATAAAACACGAGCTGGTCTACATTGGAAACTTCCTTCAGTTTTGAATGCTGTCTGCCAAAATGGATTGCAGGAGCAGGAGCTAAACATCATGGTATCTTCTAAATGTGCAATTCTCCCCCACCCCTCCATCATTTCCTGTAGGAAAAACTTTCCATCCTAATTCAATCTTTAAAAATAATTCTACTTTCTCTAAACCGCTAAATGTTTTCTATTATGTATGACACAATCCTTTCCACTTTGCTAGTGAAGGATGGCTAGTCATTAGAAGCTTAGTAATGAATTACAATGGCCCTCAGCCCAAAATAATCACATGCCAAAGTGGCACATTTTAGGGTGGTGTATTCTACTCTTTCAATATATCATATTATCCTGGTTCTTTTAGGTGTAATGATTCACACGTGAATTATTGCTGTTAATACAACAAACATGTATTAATTGCCTATTCTGCCCTAAGCTTTGTGTTCGGTTTTAAAATAAAATATAACTAAGATACAAATCCTGCTCTCAGGGAACCTGTGTCCAGTGAAAGAGATGGCCATGAAAACCCGGAAGTAAACTCAGTTATCACCAGAAGTATGTGTTAAGTATTGCGGTATTAGTATTGGGGTTGTAGCTTTTTTTTTTTTAATTTTAATGTCTATTTATTTATTTAAAAAATTTTTTAATGTTTATTTTTGACAGAGAGAGAGAGAGAGAGAGAGAGAGAGACAGAGCATGAGTGGGGGAGGGGCAGAGAGAGAGAGAGAGAGAGAGAGAGAGAGGGAGACAGAATCTGAAGCAGGCTCCAGGCTCTGAGCTGTCAGCACAGAGCCCAACGCGGGGCTCGAACTCACAAGCTGTGAGATTTACCTGAGCCGAAGTCAGACACTCAACCGACTGAGCCACCCAGGCACCCCTATTCATTTATTTTCGAAAGAGAGATCACAGGTGTGCACATGTACGAGTGCAAGTAGGGGAGGGGCGGAGCGAGAGAGAGAGGGAGAGACAGAATCCCAAGCAGGCTCTGTGCTCCCAGTGCAGTGCCCAACATGGGGCTCTGTCCCCAAACTGTGAGATCATGACCAATCAAGATCAATATCCAATCAAGAGTTGGATATTTCACCAACTGAGACGCTCAGGAGTCCCTTGGTGTGGTAGTTTTAATCTATGGCATTACTAGTATTTTGTGGCATTAGTAGTAACGTTAAAGTAGCACTGTGGTAGATATTCAAATATGGCAACAGCAGTATTTCTGGTCCTACATGATTTTCCAGAACCTTGTCACTCCTACAGTTTTAGAACGATCCTCACTCTCACACACCTTTTACCTAAATTGGACTCTGTTTAAATAATTTATGAAGCATGCTTCTGTTTGAGGGGAAATTTTAAATTATATTATAAAGACTTTTTTATAATATGTAGTTTCATTATAGACTAGTTCTTGACATCTGAGCACACATCTTGTTCCTCTTTTTTTTTGTTTGTTTTTGTTACTTCTACTCCCATCCACGTTATTTCTAGATGAATAATGTAACATTGGGATATGTTCTCTTCATCAGGAGAGACGTTATTTTTTTATTTTTAAAGTTTATTTATTTATTTATTTTGAGAAATAGAGAAAGAGAGAGAGAGACCACAAGCCGGGAGGGGCTGTGAGGGAGGGGGAGAGAGAGAGGATCTCAAGTAGGTTCTGCGCTATCAGCACGGACCCCAAGGCGGTGCTCAGACTCATGGACCGTGAGATCATAACCTGAGCCGAAATCAAGAGTCAGACACTTAACTGACTGAGCCAACCTGGCTCCCCCAAGAGAGACATTATTATACATGAGTAGAGAAAAGCTTACCAATCTAGGATGTAAGTATTCAATAACAAGATTTTGGAGTGATTTACAACCTACTGTTGCCAATTCTTTCTTTAAAAGAATTCATAATCCAAGAAACCAATTATATATTGGTATAGCCCTTTTGGAAAACAGCATAATATACAGACCCTTTTATACAATAACCCCACTCTGATACATAATTCAACAGAATCAGAGATACATATATGAAGATTTCTTTGTAGCATTATCCACAACCCAGTGGGCATTTAGAAGTAACTTGAATAAAAATTTGGAATTCATTCAGTAAGCTACAAGCCTTTAAGATGACAGAATGTGACCATCAAATAGGTAATTATGAAGAATCTATAGAAATATGTAAGTATCTATACAACAATGGCTTAAATTAAGTGAGTGCTTATTCTGTGGCAGCCTCTGTTTTAAGTATTTTATAAATATGATTCATTAGAACTTCAAAACATCCTCATGAAGTAATATTCTCTACATTATCCAGATGAGGCACAGAGATATAAATAACTTATCCAGGATCAAAGAGCTAGGCAGTGACAGGGCAAGGATTTGAAGCCAGAGAATGTAGTGTAAAATCCAAGTTTTTAACCACTGTGTTATATACTCTTTGGTTTAAATTGTGCACACACACACACACACACACACACACACACACAGATAAGGATTGGAAGACAATAAAAACATTTGAAAGTGATTATCTTAGGATAGTGAGAATATTAATGCTTTTTCCTGTTTTTCTAGATTGTCTATAATATACGAAATGATTTTTAAACAGAAAAGAGAAGACGAAATTCAAAGAATTCGCTGGTTAAGAGTAAAAGTAAGCATAGGTTCATTCAAGAAAAACTGACATTGACTGCATAGGACATGAATTCTCAAATCCCATTTTGAGACTTATTACTTAAGCTACATCTGTTATTGCAGGTAAAATTTCCATTATTTGTAAGACCATGAAGAAATACTATTGCTAAATCTGTGTGTTCTATTCCTGTTATGAATTTTCAGACCAGGTAGCATATGGTGCATCTCTTAAAAAGTTTAACCTGAATTAGTTAGTCTATGTTCCCACCCCACCTCTTCTAACCCAAGAAATACTGTAAATGTCTTTCTACCATTCAAATGTAAGACTAGATTCATATATTTTCATGGTAAGGGGACTATAGAGAGCCAAATCCATGTTATTTTTCAAAAGTATATTACGTAGAATTCTCGTTATTTAAGACAGTCCTCTGTCTAACTAATAGAATACCCTAATGTCTTTCTGTAACAAGAAAGGCGAAGTTGTTTCTAACCACCATGTTGTTCAAAAGTGAAAGATGGCTTAAATTACTGTGTATTTTATTTTTGTTTTATTTTTTTATTAAAAAAATTTTTTTAACGTTGATTTCTTTTTGAGACAGAGAGAGACAGAGCATGAATGGGGGAGGGTCAGAGAGAGGGAGACACAGAATCTGAAACAGGCTCCAGGCTCTGAGCTGTCAGCACAGAGCCCAATGCGGGGCTCGAACTCATGGACCGCGAGATCATGACCTGAGCCGAAGTCGGCCGCTTAACTGACTGAGCCACCCAGGCGCCCCTTATTTTTGTTTTAAATAAACAGATACTTTGTTCATGGCCTAATTTTGAGATAATGCATATGAATTACTCAGAATAGACTGGATTGTTTCATGGGAACAAATTAATTTTAAAATCCCAGAAGTTTAGACTTCTACCTCTGGCCAAGATAGAGGCACAGGGACCAGACTTACCCTCTCCTACCCCACTGGAAACAGTCAAAACAACTGGACAAATGATAAGAAACAATGGCTTGCAAGGCACTGGACAACAGACAGTTAAAGACAGTAAGACCTGAGAGATGGGAGACAGATGAGCCCCACTCTTGCTTCTGGCTTCCCGCCTTGAGAGAGTTCCTAGGCGACGGCGCAGAGAGGTGGAACCTGGGCACAACCCAGTGGACTCCGAGTTGAGATGGAGCTGAAAGTGTGGGAAATCCAAGGTGGCTAGAGTCTGCAGAACAGAATACTGGAGAGGAAATCAAGCTTCATGACAAGAAATGCTGCAGATCTCCTAAAGGCCACCCTCAAGAATTCGGGGTAATACTGATCTACACATGCGGGTTAAGGAAAGAATCATTCAAAGGTAAGAGTGGAAACAGGATCTGGTGCTCACAGAAGGACTAGAATAGTGCCTGATATGACCAGCCAGACTGGAAAACCTCTTATTCATGAGGCACTGAGTAGAGTGCACAGAAGAGTCTTGTCTCAGTGGTGGGAGACGATCTCTGGATTAACACTGCTCTGGTCTCACCTAACAAAATTTTCATGCGACACTGAAAGAATCAAACAGTTACCAGGTAAGTATTCCATGACGGTGCTGGAGAGTATTCTGTAGCTTTAAAAATAGCACATGAGAGTGGCTCTTTTTTTGGAATCGAACTAGCTTCTGGAGTATGACAGCATAATATCGGTAACTGTCATCACACATTTCTGGTTCTAATGGAGCCCCGGCCTGTCATTTGTTGAAAAATACCTGGCCTTCATGACTGTCCATCTACGCATTATCCCTCTCACTATTTTGTGGCTTTTTGATGGGATACTAAATGAAACAATGTTTTTATTTTTTATTTTTTAATTTTTTTTAAGTTTTTTTTTTCAACATTTATTTATTTTTGGGACAGAGAGAGACAGAGCATGAATGGGGGAGGGGCAGAGAGAGAGGGAGACACAGAATCGGAAGCAGGCTCCAGGCTCTGAGCCATCAGCCCAGAGCCCGACGCGGGGCTCGAACTCACGGACCACGAGATCGTGACCTGGCTGAAGTTGGACGCTCAACCTACTGAGCCACCCAGGTGCCCCGAAACAATGTTTTTAAATACAACATGTCCCTCGATGAAATTTCTCTTCAGTCTGAGTGCTTCAATAAGTAAAGTTGAATGCCTTGAGTATGTGTTAGAGTAGGTTGATTTTTAATTAAAACTCATTCGAATATATGTGAAGATAGATAACTTTTCGTGAAAACCAGTTGCAAAGGTATGGTATCACTTGCAGGTGTGCAGGCTGGAAGTTGCAATTCATAGCTCTATTGTTCTTGAAGCCTTAAAAGCAGCTTTGTATCCCTTAAGGGATCAAGAGAAAGAAGTATTTCCATATTACTCTCCCTAAAAAGGTCTTTGATTAACTTAACATATTGCAGACAGAGTGAGTCTCCTGCTTTCATGAAAGAGTAATAATCTTGATTCATTATTAAAGAAATTCAAAGGAAAGGGACTAATATTTACTAGGAGCCTGCCCTCTGTAAACCATAGTGTGGATGCCAGTCATAACACTTAAAAAGTAAAACCTATGATTTCATGAAGTTTTGGTGTGGGTAACTCAATACTGTGCTAAGAAGTTCCCATCCCTGAGGTGCCTGGGTGGCTCAGTCAGTTGAGAGCCCGACTTCGGCCCAGGTCATGATCTCGTGGTTCTGGAGTTCAAGCCTCGTGTCGGGCTCTGTGCTGACAGCTCAGAGCCTGGAGGCTGCTTTGGATTCTGTCTCTGTCTCCGTCTCTCTGTCCCTCTCCACTCATGTTCTGTGTCTCAAAAATAAATAAATGTTAAAAAAATGTTTAAGAAGTTCCCATCCCGAAGTAAGTACGTTTGGGGAAATAAAAAGTGAAGGAAATATAAGTATGTGTCATGTAAGTGATAATGCTGCTTCTTGCTTTGAGGACTTTTCAGCATCTCGAACTTAGTAATGAGAAATGTCTGTCTCTGGGTACACAATGAAAGGTAAAAGATTCCGTTGGTCGTATCTGTGAATAACTTGTCCTCCACCCTGTAGCCCAGTGAAGTACGTGCTCTCCTGCACCTTCCACTTCTCATACAGCAACTTTGGTACCGTACAAAGATGGTCTCGATGTTATTGATATGTTTGAGAAGGCAGGAGGGTGGATGGAAAAAGATGTTCCGGAAACCCAAAGGAAGAAAAAACTCTTCTCTACATACAAGCTAGACTCTAAAGACGAATCAGGGGATCTATTATAAAGAAAACCCCGAGACAGAGGAGAAGCAGGAGAAAGTTTGGGAGGATATATGTTATATTAAAGTACCCAAGAAACTCGTCCTGTCCTAACTCCCTAGTGATTTCATTTATTTCTTTGTTAAATTCCCTTTGCTGATTATCTCGCAAAATTTCTATCAGTAAAAAGGCAAAAACAGTGTCTGTTTTGTCAGATAAACTTCTTAACAATTCACAGCTATTAATCTCTCATGGTTTCAACTCTAGGGTAAGACTCCTTGCTTTACAAAACTTCACTGGATCTTGAGGGAAACTAAGACAGGGCAACTCATTGAATTTAGACAAAATAAAAGAAACTAGGCCTTCTGATCATCTGTTTAGCCCCTAAACTTCAGAGTCTCAAGAGTACAAAGGGAGCCTATTTTGTTTTCACATACTTGCTTTTTCCTCTTGAATACTTCTACTAGTGACCTGCTTATGGTGCAGAACCAAAAACAGGGCCTGAAATCTGACAAGTATGAATGTACTTGATGGGATCCATTTTGCACTCATCGGTGCAGATAATATCTTTGAGCATCTAATACTATCAGGTATTACACCAGAAATTCTGAAAAATGTATCTGTTATATTATTATGGGTTGATCCTTAAGAAGATTAGTAAAAATTTACACTCACTACCTATCATAAATATCTTTCTATGTAAAGTTGGAAAATTCTATTTAAACTCAAGAATTAGTAAATTTAAGTATTAAAGTTATACATTAAACAGTTTAGATTAAATTTTTTCCAGAATTACATTTTTTAACAATAAAGTAAGAAAATAAGTAAAATTGCATAGCTATTTAAAGGAGCTTCTTCACAGAGCTTGAAAAGTTGTCTAGTGGGTACTTTTCATTTTACCTCAAGCTAGGATACATTAAAGTTCAGGTTAAAAAAAAAAAGAAAAAAAAGTTAGGTTATTTAAAATTCTCAGAACTCAGAAATGAGAATTTCAATTGCAGGTAACATAATGCAATTTTCTAATCCAATATTCTTCTTTGACATCTACCAATATTAACAGAAAATAAAAATCATAAAAAAAATTATCCTCAGTGGAACAAGAACATATCCACAATTCAAATGATAAGCTATCATTCAAATATTGTCAAGTATAGACCAAAAAAATGAGCTGATAAAGTTGACACACACCTCCTTTCAAAAACTTCAGTAGGTCACCTTGGTCCCTAAAGGTAAGAACACAATCTAAGCATGAATGTGTCATGGGAGGTGAGAGAACTATTCCCATAAAAGAGAAGTCATCTGCCTATGGCTGTGTCCATTGTCTATGACTTTGTCCATTCTGTCCATTATTCTAGCCTCAGTAAGCCACTAGGTGAGGGAGGGGGGAAGATAAAGAAGGAAACAGAGATTTCTAATAAAACAAAGTAGACTGAATGCATGCATTTATATTTACTCCCTCCTGAAGCCCCATTAAATGACATAGGTGTTTTGAACAGGTATACACTCTATAAAAATTTTTGGAATAGGGTCAATAACAGATAAAGTGTTAGCAAGTGGGGACAATGAAAAGCAAGTGGCAGAATGGTAATTAACTAAGCATGGGGAAAGATGAAACCTGTGTGCCTGAACAGAAGGATGCCAATAAAGATTTTGGCTGCAGAAACCTTAGAAACATTCAATAATTGGAGGCAATGAGCACCTCAGAAGGCAGGAATTGGTTGGGTTGAAAAGATGAAGTCCAGTTGAAATCTTTACAAGGTACAGCAAGACCCTTAAGTAGGATGAGCTTTACTTTCTGATGAAATTATTAGAGGTACTGTAACTTGCAAGACACTAGGTACAATGGAGATCTGGAATGTTACCTCCAAATTTTTTACAAATGCAAATCATCAAGCTCTACCTACAGAATAAAAAAAATCTGAGAGTGGTGCCTAGCAATTAATGTTTTAACAAGCCTTCTAGATGATTCTGAGACACTCAGTTTGACTCCCAAACTTAGATTTGGGAACCACTGCTCTTGAATGCTTGGGTACCAACAGATCAGTCCACCATGAAGCACGCCAGTTAGCTCTACTCCAGAAGGCACAGTGAACTTCCAACATGCTTTTTAAAAAAAATCTGACATAGAAGAGATCACAAGGTATCTAAGGAAGATCACGAAGAAGGAATACAAAAACTGAAACAAACAGGAGAAAAAAACAAAACAAACAAACCAAAAAAACAAAAAAAAAACCCAAAACCCCCCAAAACCCTGAGATGTGTGATACTGAAGAGAGCAGAAGAAACTTCAAAAATTATAAATGATGTCTTCAGAAGGTTAAGGAAAGAGACTGAATTCATGAAACAAGAAACGATGTTAAAGACAAAGGAACAATGGGAAAAAAAAGAAAGAGTTCTTTGGAAATGAAAGTATGCTTGCTAAAATTAAAAACAACAACAACAACCACAAAAAACCTCCAGAAGAGTTATATGTGGAGGTCATCCAAATTGAGATGATCCACTGTGTAGCCAACACGCACACAAAAAATAGCTGCACCAATTTGGAACTTGAAGTTTTAAAACAGTAGGGCTTGTTCAGAGAGGTGAAAAAAAGTTACATATAAAGCCTGGGGAATCAGAACAGCATCTGGTAACTGCAGCGGCCACACTGTGGAACATAGAAGACAATGGGAAAATACCTTCAAATTTCAGAACGAAGTTTCTAAGTAAAGCTCAGCCAAACCATTAAGGTATAAGGTTGGAATAAAGATATTTTCAGATATACAAGATCTCAGAAATTTATTTCCAAAGGTCGCTTACTGAGAATGTACTCCATGTAAAGAAGACACAAGATTTGGGAAGGGCCACCATCATAGGACATGAAGGTAGGGGATCCTTGGGATCAAATCCATGGGAAGACCTAAGGGTGACAACAGTACAGCAAACTTAGAGAGTGGTCAGTTGGCTGGCTCAGGAGAATAGAAGGCTCTAGAAGCAACATGTCTAGGAGGGAAAAATGGACCCAGCCAATTAAAGAATTTTGACATGTTGGAAATCATACTAAATTTGGAAAGAATTAGCAATATTAACATAGAAAAGCAAAGCAATTGCTAACTTTAGGGAAAAAATGAACAGGTAAGAAATGTAATCATGGCTCCAGCACTGACCATTAATTTAATAAAAATGACTCTACAGCCATAATGAGAGGATATGGGGAGGGAAGTATGTATGGCTGAGGTGGTATAAGTGGGTAAATTCTCACATTCCATAATAGGAAGTTAGTAGACAAAGTACAATTGTTAAATCAATCATTAAACAGCAGAATAATTGTGTATGTATTCAGTGAAAAAGGCCTGGACTCCATTTAAATGTAGAAATGAAACTAACTAGATGGGAGCATAAGGGTCATACGACAAAAAAACTATACAATAACTAACAAAGGTCAGGAGTTGGGAAAGACGGAGCCATAAAGGAAATAAAATACGTTTATTTATTTAGAAGTGTTTCACTAGGGGAAGAAATAAGGGTGGCTAAAAAAGGGGAAACAAATATTTAAATGTGTTTTTTTTTAATGTTGATTTTTGAGAGACAGAGAGAGAGAGTCAAGGCGTGAGTGGGGTAGGAGCAGAGAGAGAGGGAGACACAGAATCCAAAGAAGACTCCAGCCTCTGAGCTGTCAGCATAGAGCGCAGTGCAGGGCTTGAACCCACGAACCGTGAGATCATGACCTGAGCAGAAGCTGGACGCTTAACTGACCTACCCAACCAGCTGACCCAGGAGGCAAATATTTAACAAACTTTAATTCCTAATGTTTTGCATAATCTTTTTCTCTGAAAGACAGAAATTCTAGAAATGAGTATCTCTTTAGCTTTTTGAACTTTGTATAAAGTGCACCAAAATTTCAGCTCCAGAAATTCTTTCCCTTTTTAAAAATTTAAAGTAAATAAAATATAATCATTAGTAATAAAATACAGCATAATCTCATTTTGTTTTTTAATATATCCGTGTATTTTATCATCCGTCCATCCATCCACCCACCCATCCTTATGTCTGCATAATTGCATTAGCACTATCTAGACCAAGCAAAGTTTACCAATTGTTAATGATGACTGTTCTGAGTAGTGAGGCTTGGAGTTATTTTTTACTCTTTGCTTTGTACTTTTTGTATTGATTGGATTTTTGAAAAAAATAATAATGATGTCAGTACTAAGTCACCTTAGTTTTGAAATTTAAGGGATCTCTTTTAATGAATTTTAGTGCTGAAAAGTTGAATGATGTCACGCATTTTTATTATGCTTCTATATTATAATCTCTCATTATAGGATTTTAGCACCCTTATAATTAAACCACTTGTTTCATGTTACTCTTCTCATTTACTATTTTTTTCTCCATGTAAACATCATTATATTATCCTTTTTATCCCTCTGAGTCACACAACTGTGCTTACTTTATATTTATAATTTTTATTTATAATCCTCTGCATCTTTTACATTTGAAATGGACACAAATGGGGCAGTCCCATTTTTGCCATGGATTTTTCCTGGGTCCTGAAGAACAATATTGTGAAAGATGAGGTTGTGGCTTTATCTGAGGTTTCTGTTTTCCTCAAAACGTTAAAGAAGTACCCAAATATCAAGGAAAGGAAGTTTTTTGCCTACTTTTACTTGTTGGAATCTAAGAAGACAGGCACCACCTCCACCAAGGATGACAGTAAGGACAACCTAACAATAGTTGTAGCTGGTGACACAATCAAGACAGTATGCAAACCATGTAGGAATGAGGGAGGGAGGCAGTTGGGCTAAGCCAATCAGAGCAGAAGCTGCTGGAGTTGGAAAGCATCTACTGGGGAAGGTATTAATCCTGCAGTTGCTGGATTGTGGGGAGACAGAAAAGGGTCTGCAGGGGGGCTGGACAACTGGAGATGATGGTGAGCATTCAGGAGGCTTAGGGCAGCAGTTTTATATCTGCGAGTGTAGAAATGTTCTAGTACTTGAATCACTATCAGTGATTAATCACTACAGTCAGTACTGTAGCCAAGGATGAAGACTGAACTTGGTTAGAGATTCTTTGGGTTATAGAGTGAGTTTACACACACATTTATTCTTCAAGAACAAAGGCCAAGTTAAAGTCATGCTTTGAAGATCTCTAACACATCACTGCTTGAAATCTCACCATTATCAAAAACTTTGGGTTAAACATTGACATCTTTCTTTTTAAGATGAAAATATAGTTAACAAGTAGTAACATCAAAACTATTGTCAGCTGTTAACCCTGATGTGGAGTTCTCTCAAATTGCTAAGAACAGGGTACCAAGAGAAGGGCAGTTTTGGAAGAGTGGGGAGACACAGGGAACAGTATAAGTAATGGGACCTTTTATGGGTGAGGTGATAACACACAACGAGAAGACAGAGAAGTAGAGGGTAGAAGAGAAGTAGTTCCAATCATGACAAGAGGTAAGTTAGGAGAAATGCCACAGATGACCATTGTCTACTTGTTAATTTTTCCCAGTCTCCATTCTGGAAAGAAAACAAGAAAGAAGTTGGCTCCAACATTTCATCTCATTTTTTAGCACCAGGCAAATGGCTAACCCTTCTCTGTATCCTCTGTTCAGGAGCCAAACTCCACTTTCTCCTCGATGTTTCCTACTGTATTTTGTTCTACCATGGGGCCCAATACATTCATTGTAATAAAAACGTAGACTTTGGGAGCTAAAAGAGTTCTAAGGGTTTAAAGATAAAACCATGTTTTGCTGATCTAGGCCAAATAAACAGAGACCCTAATTCCCTAAATCCAGGATTTCTCAACCTTATCACTAGTAACATTTTGGTTGGACATTTCTTTGTCGTGGGGACCATCCTGTGCAATGTAGTGTTTATCAGCATCTCTGCTGCTACCCATCAGATGCCAGTAGCTTTTTTTCTGTAACAATAAAAAATAAGACATTGCTGACTATCCCTTGGGGGCAAAACTGCCCCTAGTTGAGAACAGTGCAATAACCTAAGAAAATATTTAATTTTGGAAGGCGTAGTGTTTTCATTTCTTGCGTATTTTCCTTTCTAATTATATTTTATGCAGGCTAATATTAACATTGACTTTTATTTGCTGACCACAAATTACTGGTGAGCAGGGAAGTTGGCCAATAAATGTACAACCAGCATCCAGAAATCAGTCTGGGATTTAGAACACTTTGTACTAAACCACAATTTTGTAATCAAGCCGTGGCAGCATCATTCATTCATTCTTTTTTCTCCAACAAGAATTTATCTGCTACACACCATTCTAGATACTGGGGATTCAATATCTCCAGTATCAATCAACAAAGTTGATTCTGGGTCCTCATGGAACTTCTATTTCTGTGCCTGCACACAAATATTCCAGCAAAATTCTAAATATGCTCCGGCTGACATTTGACTTTTATGTCTCACTGTACCCAAATCAATTCTAAAATAACATTCAAGAATGTAGTTACTTGGGGTCATGCCACTAAAAATATGATTGGTGCTTGAAATGTCTTAAAATCGAATCAATTTTGTACCCACTTCCATTTCCAATTGTGGGCTGTCTTCACACTGAAATACACAAGGTTTCCAGAGTGCTTCGAGCTCTCTCTCACTACATTATTTTGGTGCTTTCTACTGCTGCTTTCAGGAATTTACTCCTCAACTCTCCTCCCTCAGCTCAGCTGTGCATTCTGCCTGGTCCATCATCACAACTATCCTCATTTGTCTCAACTCTTCTTGGAAGCTTCATCACCCCAAGGCTGGGTTAGTCTTCCCCGCCGAAACTCCTTTAAAATTCTCTCTTGCCAAAGCATAAGAGACTCTTAAAAACTGAGAACAAACTGAGGGTTGATGGGAGGTAGGAGGGAGGGGAGGGTGGGTGATGGTATTGAGGAGGGCACCTGTTGGGATGAGCACTGGGTGTTGTATGGAAACCAATTTGACAATAAATTTCATATATTGAAAAAAAATAAAACAAAATTCTCTCTTAATTACATCATCGCTTTTGTACTCTGTGGTAATTATTTGCTTCTTGAAGTTATAGGATGTACCTTGTTAACTTTCTTACACTGAGTAAGTAGCATATCTGATTATCAGTGTAGTGTTATTGAATAAACAAATTCACGACTAATCCACTTGGAAAATGCTTCTTGGTATACATTCTAACATTTGTGACCCATTTTTTAGCTGAGGTAGGTGTTTACCCTAATAATAAGATATCTCTTTGCTGCTTTATGCTAGTATTTTATATTATTCCCAACCTTCTTGGTTTCCACTGATTTCCCTGTTTTTATGACAGCTTGCCAGTTACTAATCTTGCCTTGCCTTTGGTATATCTTTTTCACTCTGTGAGATTCATCTTGATTACTCTGCTCCCCCACCAGTCATGGAGGGGGGAGCAGAGACTCTCCCTGTCTCCCTTCCTCTACGTGTCCATTTATCACTGTTGTACCTATCTAGGCCTTTTCTTAACTGTTCATTCCTTAAACTAGTAATATTTCTCAGGTACCTATTATAAATTTGGCATGGTGCTTACTTAGCATTCTGCATACAAAGATAAACAAGAATACTCCTGCTCTTGGAAAGTGCATAGCGTACCATATGCTTCTTCAACTTTACAGAGACATCCTGGGCCATTTGTACACAAGATGGATGGTAGAGGGTATGGGTCATATTTTTGAGACTGATCCCCAAACAAGCCTTCTACTCCTCTATTCTCTGATCTCACATCTGCCCCCTTTCAGTCATCATTTCAGCTCTCGGATGCCTTATCTGTCCTGTCCTTCCAGGTAGAAAATACCATTTTGGGACTTTTACAGGCCATGCCACTCTCCAATTTCTTATGTTCCTCACTTGGATAAAGTACTTCCTGAAACTACTATCCCATTTGATACACCTCACTCAGCTTATTGCTGGAGCCCCCAAGGCCTTGAAAAAGAAAAGCTCCTATTAGGTATGGTTCATTAGGGAATGAATGCCTTCTTGGCTACCTTTCAAGAGTGGGGTTAAAAACACAATTCCACCTTCCCAGAGAAAAAGTGATGACTTTCTCAGGGACTTCTCAGCTCCCTGTTCCCATATGGGAAGTGAATTCTTTCTGGCTGAAAGTTTGCCAAACCCTCACTGCATCGATACCTCTAGAGGCATTTACATTGTAAAAGTAGATAGCTACAAATTAATAATTCAAATAATATGCCCCATTTAAAAATGGGAAAAGTATGAACTGTAATTCACAGAAGAAGAAATTTATATTACCAATGAGGAGATTAAAAAAGTTCAGCCTCTGATCTAACAATTCTACTTCTGGGTATTTATCCAAAGAAAATAAAAACACTGACGTGAAAACGCATCTGCATTCTCCATGTTCATTGCAGCATTATTTACTTACAACAGTCAAGATCTGGAAACACCTACATGCCCATCAACAAACGGATGAACAGCTAAAGGAAATATGGCATACACACACACACACACACACACACACACACACACACACAATGGACTATTATTCAGCTATAAAAAAGACTGAAATTTTGTCATTTGTAAAAACATTGATGGACCTTGAAGGCATTATGCTAAGTAAATAAGTCAGACAGAGAAAGACAAATACTATATGACTTCTCTTTTATGTGGAATCTAAAAACAAAACAAAACAAAACAAAACCCATGAGTTCATAGATACACAGAACAGATTGGTGGTTGCCAGAGGCAGGGAGTGGAGGCGGGGGGATAGGTGAAATGGGTGAAGGTAGTCAAAAGGTACAAAATTCCACTTGCAAAATAAATAAGTCACGGGGATATAATGTACAGCATGGTGACTACAGTTACTAACACTGTAAGGCATATTTGAAAGTTGCTAAGAAAGGAAATCTTAAAAGCTCTCATCACACATACCAAAAACTCTAGAACTACATGTGGTGATGGGTGCTAACTACAATTATTGTGGTGATCATTGTACAATATGTACAAATATCACATCATTATGTTGTGCACCTAACCTATAATATCATATGTCAATTATACCTTAATTTAAAAAAAAAAAAGGAAAAAGGCTCAGCCTTATTGATAAGGATATACAAATAAAATAAAAATATAATAGGATTTCTTGCTTTTCATCTTATCATCATAAAGATGAAATTATCCACAATCGATGAGAGTTTGAGGAAACAGACACTGTAATGCTGACGATTAACATAATCTTGTTGAAAAGTAATTTGACAATGTTATTAAAAGCACATGTATCTTTTGACCTGGCAATTTCATGTTTAGGAATTTATCATAAGGAAACAGAGACGTGAATAAAATTGCATGCCCAATGATGGCCACAGCAGCATTTTATTAATTGAAATCATAGCGAAAATAATGCTGACCACGATAATAACATTCACCGAGGGCTTACTATGTGCCGAGCACTGTTCTCAACTCCATGAGGAAGGTATTATTAGTAGCTCCATTTTACCAATGAAGAAACTAAGTTGTAAAGACGTTAAGTAACTGTCCAAGCCCACAGATACTAAATGGTGACGCCAAGATTCCACCCCAAGCAACCCATTTCCAGACTCTATGTTCATAATCTCTAAAAAATAGGTGCTGACAGTATTACCACACAGCCATATTTTAACTAACTTAAAACATTTGGTTACGTTGAAAGATATTCACAATATATTGATGATAAAACAGGCCAGAAAAACAAGTTTTGCAGTCTGGTATCGGTTCTGTTAAGATTTGAGTATATCTACTGTGGTAGGTAGACTTTTAAGATGACTTCCAATAATCCCCACCTCCTGCTAGTCGCACTCTTTTGTAATATGTCACCTTTGAGTGTAAATGTAGTGACTTACTTTTAGTACATAGAATAAAGCAAAAGTAATGGAATTCCAATTCTATAATTACAAAAGGCTGTGACTTCCATCTTGCTCGTAGCCTCTTTTGTGGCGTTCCGTGAAGTACTGTTATTCTGAAGAATTCTATGACACAAGGCAGTGAGAACAGTCTGGCCAGCAGCTAGTGAGGAGCTGAGACCCTCAACCCAACAGTCTTGAAGAACTGGATCCTACCATCAACGACTGAATGAGTTTGGAAGGTTAAAAGCTAACTGCAACCTTATAAAAGAACATAAAGGGGAAGATCCAGCTAAGCCGTATCCAGGTTCCTGATGCTCATAAACTATTGATGATAATTGTTGCTCTTTTAAGCTGGTAAGTCTTGGGGTAATTTGTTATGCATCCGATAACAAAAACATATATTTATAGAATTTTACAGCATTATCTTTGAACAATATGATTATGCTAACGAGAATGACATCTTTTCAATTCTGCTTCATTGTATACTTTGAAGTTTTTCTATGAATAGCATATTTTATTTCTGTCACCAGAAAAAAACACCCTTATATTGAAGGAGAACAAAAAGTAAAGTTAACAAAGTAAGTATCCTTTGGCTAATGGCTAATAATTTTAGAACTTCCATGCCCCCTCAAGTAACATGATGAAGCCCGTGAGGGGAAAACTGCTTTGGCCCTCCACATTGAGAACAACCGTGTCATGTGACCTGGGGAACTTCCAAAACTACACTTTCCTTTACGTAATGAATTTACTGATAGAACTAGCAACAGGAAAATTAAGAAATGATTAAAGTTGGCCTCATTGCTGCCTCATCCCTCTTCCTCCTCTTCCTTCTCTTTCTCTACCTCTCCCCTCTCTCCTCACCCCACCTCCTCCTTTCCTTCTTGTCTTTTTTTTCTTTTGAGTTTTTTTGTGTTTTGTAGAACCTCCTTTACTAATTCGGTTGGAGGCTTGGTGCCCTTATATTCCTTTCCGTTTCTGCTAATAAAATTCTACCACTGCTACTCCTACTGCTACTCACAGTTCTTTCTCTACTACCACCCCCCCCACACCTGTCCTCTACAGAGCACCACTAAACTGCCAAGAAGCACTATGACTTGGTGGTCAAGAGCTTTCTGCTTGAGTGTCAACTTTGCCCTATCACTTAGTATGTCTTCTGGGAAAGTAACTTACACTCTCTATATTGCAATTCCATCGTATCAACATGAGGATAGTGTCTACTTCATAGTTTGAGTATTAAGTCAGTTAATTCATTTAGAACAGTGGCACATAAAGGCTAAATAAATGTTAGCATTCATTATGATTACTGATTCGCATTCATGATTGACAGATTTCTAATCATGGTAATAATAGCTACCGGTTATTTTATGGTAAACACTTTGCATACGATTTCTCATTTATCCCACACAATAATTATCACACTGTTATACACATTATTATCACAATGATGGCTAAGCTAACTAGGGCCAAGTAACGTTAGGTAACTCATCCAGCAAGAACAATGGGACAATAAAGTCAGGATTCAATACTGGATTTTTCCATGTTTCTTCAAGTGTGGGAGGTGTTACACCTAAAGGTGTACTTTAGGAAGTACACAGGCTCATCTATTTGTTGTTGTTGTGACTGTATCAATATTCTAATGCACTTAGAAATAACCACAATATTCTATTCATGTTTACATTCTTATCACAAATATTAACATTGAGCTTACTAACATCAAAATATAAACCCTTATATAGATGGTAGTCAAAAATATTATCACCCAGTAAAAGAAGCCTTCTACCAAAAATGACTATATGAGTCTATTTCCATGAGGTTCTGGAAAAGGCAAAACAAATAAATGGTGAGATATAATTTGACTAGTTGTTATATCTGAGGGCTAAGTGTGGGGGTAAGGATTATGGGAAGGGGTATGAGGGAGTTTGCTGGGGAGATAAAATGTTGGGGTTAATTTTTTCTCAAAAGTTAATGAATAATATAACTAAGATTTGTGCATTTATTGTATATAAATTTTATCTCACCAGAAACAATAAACTGTAAACAACACTGAACTCTAGTAAATGACATGCACCCTTTAGGGATGAAGTATAAAATGCACCAAAAATAAGATGGTTGATATAGATAGAGGATGGATAAATAGGTGAATAGCTATGTGATAAAGAAGTGTGGTAAAGGTCAATTATAAAATCCAGGTGGTAGGTATAGTTCTTTCACTTTTTTGGTATGTTTTCAAACGTTCATAATAAAAAGGCAGCAAAAAGTAAGCTCTTAATGACAGAAATGTGCAGGGTTTTTATTGCCTAGTAAGCAAAGTATGTTAGATATTCAAGAATTTCACTCTGTATTTCTAAATCTGTATGTGTGTGTATGTGTGTGTGTGTCTGTACAAATTTAGAAAGATAGAGTGAAATATCTATCTATGGATATCTATAGATATATAGACATATTGGAGAAAAGAGTTATCTTTAAGTAAAGCACTATAGAAATCTAAAATCTTCTAAGTTCATATTTCCTATAAGTTTATAAAATCAATCACTACCATTTATATAATTCTCATGGCTGTATTTTTGAAAAGAATAAAGGGAATTTTACTTATTAAATCTGCTCTCTTCCAGGAAGTAATATTATATTTAAATACAATAGTCTTGTTTATACTGACTTTTAAAATATACTGTATCTTTATCATTCTTCAACGTGGACACATCAATACACCTGATCCTTTTAGGACCAAACCAATAAGCGTATCTGCTTATATTCAACATATTCCATGCACAAAATCCAAAGTGTTTCCACACAATATCTTTACAAATCACATGCATGTTAAACCATGAAAGGTAAATAATTCTATTTTTATGTATAAAAAATTAAAACATGAAGGAAGATGATTTCCTACAGTACTTATATAGAATAAGGATAAACCCATGATCCTTAGACCACAGAACTACATTTTTGTATTCCTATGTTGGAATGCTACAATTTTTATTTATCATGGAAAAATCCATTGCATGGTATATTTGGATAGCTACATTCAAAACTTCATATTCCTTTCTTCTTTCTCTGTGCTCTTAATCCCACTTAAAAAGTTTTAACCCTTATTTTTTCATAACTGCTCATCTTGCATAAAATTTAAAAATACCCTCTATTCTTCAGTGAATTTTCAAAGAAATGAGATTTGATTATATAAAGGATTATTTAAACATGTTTTACATACACTTGTCTCATATCAATGACAATTACTGAATTATTTTGGTAACTGAGTGCAATGTCCTCATATTGTTTTCTTTAAATAAGTTCCTCAAAATAAATTACTAAACTTCAGGGGTGCCTGGGTGGCTCAGTTGGTTAAGTGTCCCACTTTTGATTTTGGCTCAGGTCATGATCTCATGGTTCATGAGACTGAGCCCTGTGTTGGGCTCTGTGCTGGCAGTGTGGAGCCTGCTTGGGATTCTGTCTCTACCTATCTGTTCCTTCCCCACTTGCTCTCTCTCTCTCTTTTTCTCAAAATAAATAAACATTAAAAAAAATAAAAAAATAAATTACTAAACTTCATATGGAATTCTGTTTATGCCTATAAAGTTTGTAGATAACCTTCTAAGTAAAAATGATAAAAATTATGGAAATGAAAGTATTAGGTCACTATTTTTTTTTAATTTCATGTTTCAACAGTAAGCACTATCTATGTATTGCCCACTATGAAAGACAAGAGGTACACATAATTCTTTCCTGCTCCCCAATTTTGCTATTATACTTTTTTTTTTTACATTTTTAAGATTTATAATAGTTTCATTCTATTCTATGTCTGTAATTCTCAGAATTGGTAATTTTGTTCTATATTTAAGTAGCTTTATCATGGTTTCTCCTTTCCGAGTTTTTATTTTGATTCCTTTTTTAAATGACATTTTATAAAAGAGCTTCTTTTTTCGAGGGGACGTATGTGCTATATTCCCTGAGCTATTACACACAGGAGATCATCTATCTTTGTTCTTAATGCCTGAAGGACAATTGGGGTAATTATGAATATTTTATTTCTGTTCCATATTCCTCTATTTTTCCTCAATCACAGCTTATCATTATGTTGATGCTTTTGTCTCCATTTCAATCATCCTCTCTCTAATTACTTTCCTATTTTTGTTTTTTTATTTCCTTTTGTATGATTTATTCAAGTCTGTGCTCTATGTTTCTAAATGTGTTTTCATTCTTTTATATTTTATATTTTGTTGCTTTCAAAGTAGCCCATCTCTCTGAAAATGGTTTGATTTATTTCCTTCAATTATTTTCCCCTGAGCTCTGCCAGTTTATTTTTCCTCTTTTTGCTGCCTCTTCAGTTTTTCTGTTTTCTTTTGTGTCTATTTTCCACATTTTTGTAATCCCTGGAAAAGTCATGGTGTTTGTATCTTTTATGGAGAATGTTTTGAGGTTTCTCCATTTTCTGGGATAAATTTGTCTTTGGGCAAACTTTTCTAATCTTCAGTTTGCTTATATTCTTTCCTCCTTCATTTTGTGTGCTGGTGTCTCTCTAGTTATGGCACGCAGGTGATTCTGTCTGGAGCAGCTATTGCTGAATTCTGAGGGGACGGTAGCCAAAGTGAGGTGGGTTTGCCTTCAAGTTTCCGTTTGGGTTGGCCATCTGAGAATCACCCTCACAGAATCCTCTGCATCCTCTATCCTGGTCACGCATCTCCATTTAGCTTTGACATTCAAGAACAGCGCTATAAATTGTCAATAAATGCGTTATTGGAAACATATTTGCATGAGTAATGTTTCTCAATAAATATATTTAGACATTGATAATTACTATTGATTTCAACATTAATGATGGCTACAAAAATTCAAGGATTCCTGCTTTTCTGTATATGAAATTAAATATTAGATATATTTATTTAAGGGTAACTTTATATTAAACATAATTCTTTCAGATAGGAAAGTCTATTTCATATAAAGGTTCAGTGCGGAACAATAAATACTCGAAGAAAGTACATATATGAGTACGGTTTCAGAAGCTGTTTGCCAATGATTATGCATCCAAAAGGAAAGTAGGGGCGCTTGGGTGGCTCAGCTGGTTAAGCATCGGACTCTTGATCTTGGCTCAGGTCATGATCTCACAATTTGTGAGTTTGAGCCCAGTGTCAGGTTCTGTGCTGGGGGCGTGGAGCCTGCGTGGGATTCTGTCTCCCTCTCTCTCTGCCCTTCCCCTGCTCACTCTCGATCTCTCTTTCAAAATAAATAAAAAATAAAAACTTTTAAAAAAGGAAAATGTTAGTATGATTTCATATTAATATTATAATATATGCGATCATGTTGTGTATGATTAAATACCACACATAGGATTTAGCGTATAGCTTAGGACACAGGTAATTTGTCAGAATTGCACCCATGATCTAAAATAAAATAAATGTGCAATATAACTTAAGTTGGAGAAATTTCAAATGTAGGGAAAACAATTACATAATTTACAAATCAGGATTTTCTTTAAGCTTGTGACTAAAGGCAAATTTTCGTATCTTCTCTTATGATAGCTTTTCCCTATGACTTTAATATGAGTATAGGGTTAACTCAGTTCTTTGCAATGTATAATGTATAATATGGGAATTATAAATTGTAAATGTATAATATGGAATTTCAAACAAAAGTTTGACCATTTCAATACATTTTCATTTATTTATGAGAACTGAGTTTTATTCATAAAGCATAATGTATCTTTTCATATGACTCTTTGGAATTATTCTCAGAACCTTCTTATTGACTGCTGCCTTCTTTACGTATGCTCCTATTTTTAGTGCTTCTTCAAACTGACATAGTTAAAAGAATTATCATGCTGATAGGACTGGCTCTTTATGCCTTAAGTAAAAATTGCAAAAGGGCACATGGCACAAAACAAAGAACATTTTAAAAACCTATAAACGGTACAAGGACGGACATCAGGACATATGGAACTGAGTGGAATAACTAGCTAGAATGGTCTAATATTTTTGGATAGTAATAAAACGATTAGCAGTAACAAAGTGTATGCGTAGATAACAAGGCACTGTATGAAAGCCACATATTTAGTCAAAATATTTTTAGCATCATAAAGTTAGAAATATGTAAAAGTAGAGGAAGAATAATTTATGATATAATTATTCCCATTCAACTTTCTCATCTTAGAAGAAATCCTTCATTTAATGGAGGGTGAAAAAACTAGTTTTAATTAAATAAGAGTCATGCTGATTCAATTGCTATTTATGTTGTATATCCATATTCAGATAACTTTTTATTGCTGTGCTCTATTTTTCACTGTTCACTTAAGACATAGAAAGCCTAACATTTCAAAGATTTTCATTCAAATACATTGATATTTTTAGTAATATGCATGGAGTCTATATTGCCAAAAAACCCTGTGATGACATTATTTTATACTGAAGTGAGTTTTTCTTTTTCAAATGTTGTTTGCTTTTTTGGCTTGTTTGGTTTTTCAGTATCCAAAGTATTTCTGAATAGAGGCCAAATCAGCCATGCATCATGGTATAAATTTCAGTCTATATTGAACTGGGTAATTGAATGTGTGTGTGTGTATATAATTAATGTATTAAAATCATTTAATATTACATATATTTTTCCTTTTCTCTGATGGCACGGATGTCGGCGTTTTGAGAGAATCTAGTAGACAGTATTAATTTTGTTTACAGAACTCAATCAGTCTGATCGTTAGCTACCCACAAAGACACGGAGAGTCAATATGCTTAGTGGAGAGCTTTGGTGAGCCAGAGTTCCTGTGTTTATGCTGTAGCACCTTCACATATTAGCCGATACGACCTTTGGCCAATTATTAAAACTCTCTCTCAGTGTTTTGATCTATAAAAAAAAAAGTTCCTTTAATGGGTTATCGGGAGGATTTAAGTACATTAAACCTGTAAATTACTATCATGGGGACATTCTAAGGTGCTGAATACAGTTTAATTATTATTCGATCCCTTTTGTTCATTTTCCTGGCTCCCTGACCATGCAGTTTGGCTTGCAGACGTGTCTTACATGGGTAATGCATTTTTCAACACTAAATTTCAATGCTTTTTGGCAGTGTATATATCCTATAATGACAAATCCTCAGCATTCTCTACTTTCCTATATCTACTGCACATACCAAGTGTAAGCAGCCTTTCTATGAGGCATTTGAGTTCAGAGTCTCTGGTAAAGGATTTATATGTGCTGCTCTTAACTGTCTTCATCTGATTTCCAAGAATTTCTTTATACCCTACCATTCTCAGATCATTCGATCCCATTTTCTCTCAACCTGGTCTAATCAAATTAGAACCCAGAGTACTCCAAGGAATGATATTTTGGAACTGTAAGCTCTATGAAGCACCATAAACATTATTTGTTTCCTTTCATAATGGATATCCAGTTGTAGGCTACGATCACCAAAATAGTTTAGTAATACAGTGGTTAGTATCCTCTCAACATTCTGCACTTGACATAAGAATAAGTCCTTGCAAAGGAAAATCATTGGTTTAAGTTCACACTTTATACTGGAAATGTGGTGGTGTCACACTCTGGATAAAGCCTTTTTTTCTTAAGTCTATTTATTTATTTATTCATTTATTTTGAGAGAGAGAGAAGAGAGAGGGAAAAAGGCAGAATCCCAAGCAGACTCTGAGCTATCAGCACAGAGCCTGACGTGGGGCTCTATCCCATGAACCATGAGATTATGACCTGAGCCAAAATCAAGAGTTGGATGCTTAAGTGACTAAGCCACCCAGACACCTGGATAAATCATTCTATCGCACCTTGCATTCTGAAGAATTTTGCTTCTACATTCAAATTAAAGTCCTCATAGTTGTAAACACTTCCCTTTCAGAAGGAAATGCCAATGTTTCAAAAGTAGTAATTGGTCTGTAGTAAAAGAAAGTTTGAAAAGGTTTGTATTTAAATATTATCTATTGAATTGGAAATTTAAGATAATAAGCAAATTGCTACCTAAGAAATTATGTGAGAAGCAAATCTGGATCAGAAGATAGTTAATATGAATATTAAATATACAACACATACATATCAAGCAAATATTCAAATGATGATGGCTTAAATACTTCCCAGAATAATATCCAGGAATTAAATGTGCTACTGCAGCTGCTTCTGATTCCTCATTTTACAGGATGGTTATTCGATTAACCTACTAGCTGAAAATTAGAAAATAATGGATAAAAAATAAAGCTCTTCATCTGAAAAATCAATGAACAGCCACAAATATAACGGAGAACCTTAAGGACAAATTTTGGGGGCCATACTGAACCTAAAGTAATAAGCAGAAATTCATAGGAATTCCATTTCTCCCTTGAGGGTTTTAGTTAATTATTATTAATATTTTTTTACAGTACTGCACCCTTGGGCTTCAAGTCAGCAGCCTGAAAGGATGAGAGGTGACAGAGGTCTGCTCCATGGGCTAGGAAAGGTGAGATGTCTTATTGAGACACCTTCTTCACCTCAAGCTGGGACCTCAGAGGCCACAGATTCAGAGCAGTGACACACCAGAACTAACCCCCACCTCTCACTTCAAGTCACAGAACATTTTACAGAAGCCTTTATCTGTGCTGAGCACAGCAGAAGAAAAATAAAAGGGAAAAAGTATCTTAAAAGTTGTGTGTATGGGCACCTGGGTGGCTCAGTCGGTTAAGCTTCTGACTCTTGATTTTGGCTGAGGTCATGATCTCACAGTTTGTGGTATTGAGCACCAAGTTGGGCTTTGCAGTGACAGCACGAAATCTTTGGGATTCATTTGGGATTCTCTCTCTCTCTCTCAAAATAAATAAATAAACCTTAAAAAAATGTTGTGTTTAATGGATGGGTCTTTGTGTACATTTACAGACTGGACATCATAGTCTGGGTAGAGCAGGGAACCTCAGGCTATGAATTACATTTGAGATGGTTTCCAATTACTAGTGCCTTCAGGTGCCAGACAGAGACAAACAACCACAGAGACCTTTTAGAAAAAAGAATACCATCATGGGAATATGAAAACACCCATGATTTTTTTTTCAAGAATCTTGCCTACCACACACTCATACAACTAGTAACACAAGAAAACAAGGTGATTGATTTAAGATTTCTGTACAAATAACAGACAGCAGAAGAGGGATAGAGACCTCAGATAACAGAATGTTTATAAAAAGTTTAGATTATGCTTCCTGTGTTAAAATGTATATGGTCTTGAAAGTATATTCAGATAATAGTAAACAGCTGTGGACAATAGGAGACTCAAAAAAAAAAAGAATTAAATCGAAGTTTTAGACATTTAAAAAAATCTAATACTAAACATTAAAAAAAATTAATGGGTATCTTAGAAATAGCTTAGGTGTAGTGTTTTAGTCCACTGAGGCCACTATCACAAAAAATACCATAAGCTGGATGGCTTATAAGCCACAAACATTTATTTCTTACAACTCCGGAGGTGGGGAAGTCCAAGATCATGGCACTGGCACATTGGGTGTCTGGTGAGAACCACTTCCTGGTTCACAGGTGGCCCCTTTTCATTGTGTTCCTCACATGATAGAGGGGATGAATAAGTTCTCTGAGGTGTCTGTGATAAGGGAACTAATAGCAGCCATGAGGACCCTGCCTCCTACCCCTGGTAATAATGGTAACATTGACCATTACTGTGGGGGTTAAGATGTCAATATACGAATTAGCAGGGACACAAACATTCAGACCAAGCATTCAGCAAAAGGGAACATTAGTAAACTGTCTTATCAAACAGAGGACAATATTTAGAATGTAGCACAGAGAGACAAAGGGAAAATACAAAAAGGAAGGCGAGGGACATGCCAATTATAACATATGTTTGTGGAGTTCAAGAGAAAGAAAAAAGAATAAAATAAAAATAGTATTTAAATAGATAAAGGCTGACAGGTTTTCAGAATTTATAAAAGACAGTAATCCATGAAATCATGAGGTTCAGTAAATTGTCAGTGAGATAAATACAAAGAAAGCCACATATTGACATATCCGAGTGAAACTGCAGAAAACCAAAGACAACAGAATCTTAAAAGCAGTGAGGAGAAAAAAACAATGGAATAAAGACGATGGAGAATCATCATTTTCAGTGTAATGCAATAACTTCATACCCCGCAAAAATAACTTTCAAATATGAGGGGAAAAACAAAAAACTGAGAGAGTTTTTCTACCAATAGAACATCTCTCAATGCATTAAGCAATTTCTGTTAGAAAGAAGAAAGTGATTTCAGATTAAAAAAAAATTAAGACGCAAGAAGAAACAACAATAATAAAATAGCAGGTAAGTATGTGGGTAAAAGTAAAAGACCATGAACTATATAAAGAAAAAATGATAATGCCCAGTGAGTTTACATAATAGCATCAAAATTAAAGTGCTGGACAGCAATAACATGTAAGTTAGGAGGGGTCTCAATAGAGTTCATGTGATCTCCTTTTTTATATAAGGAAGACAAATGAAGCTATTGATAAATTTTACATTTTGGTAAATGAAGTATGACTATACTCTGATTTCTAGAGGAATCACAATATTAGAAGTTTCAAAGTGGCAAGCGGAATGAAATGAAGTAATAAAATATATTATTTCATTTCAAAAGGTGGTCAAAAAGGGAGCAAATATATACATATATATGGGTAGAAACATATGGGCCATATGGGACAAATATAAAACACAAATAAAATGGTAGATTTAAACCTGAAAATTTCTGAAATTGTATTAAAAAGACTGAAGGGACTGAGTTCTCCAGCTAAAGGACAAAAATCGTTAAGCTGAAGAATATCCACATTTAACTATATGCAATTTACAAGACACATGAGGAAGTCTGAAAAAAACAGAAATGTTGATACTGAAAGAATAGAAAAACATATGTAACAAATATGAGCAAAAGATTCTGATGAGCTATCTTAATATCAGAAAATAGGCTTTAAAGCAAAAACCATTTCTAGGGATGGAAAATCAGCTCATACTGATAAAATATCTGGTTCACCAAGAATATACAATAATATATATTTGCATACACATTGTAACATAGGCAAAACCAAAAAGAAAAGCTAAGAGCTCATTACCTTAAAAGTCAGGATAATGGTTATAAGGTGGGGTACGAGTGATTAAAAAGAGAAACTCAAGAGGCTTTTGGAATGCTAGTTTTTAATCTGAGCAGTAATCACACCAGTGTTAACATATAACTGTTAGAAAAAACAGTACATATACAGGTTTATATAATTTCTCCATATATGGAAATTCCTGATTTATTAAATGAAAAAGCAGACTGCGGGGCACCTGGCTGGCTCAGTCAGAAGAGCATGTGACTCTTGATCTCAGGATCATGAGTTTGAGCCCTACGCTGGGTATACAGATTACTTAAATGAATAAAGAAGAAGAAGAGGAAGAAGAAAAGCAGGCTGCATGACAATATATAGAGAGATGTTTTGTTTTATAAATCTCCATATTTATCTACCTACAGACACAGAGATATAGTCAAAGGTATAGTTGAAATTTTTATCAGTTATCTCTGGATGGTGGTTGTACACTTTCTCTCTCTTTTCCTATAATATGCATTGTTTTTGCAATAAGGAAAAATGAATAAAAAAAAAGTTACCACTCAGGAATATTAAGTAACATTTCTAGAGAGAAGAGAGGTTGGTAGAAGGATGTGTATCAACCTTGAAAATGGAAAACGAATAGCTTTGTGGAAAATGAGACATAGATGCTCAATGAGAAGGAAATACTTGGAAAGCAGCAATACTGAAAAGGACTTTAGGATGAGTATGGACAGCAAATTAGATAGAAGCTTGCAGTGTAATGTGCCAGGAATGAGCGCCAATGCTATTTTCAGTTGCAAAAGCACAAGCACCATGGCACAAAACAAGGACAGGAAGCCTCTTTTTATATATATTTGGAAAATCTGACTATAAGGCAACAATTCTATATCAAGCTACTTTTAGCTTAGACTAGGTACAAGGAAGAAAATAGCCACCATGACCTAAAAATGATCACAGTGATATGGAACTCTCGAATGAAATATTTTCTCATTCTTGCTTCATAGAGGGCAAAGCCTCTATTAATGCCAGCCCCAAGTTTTACCAAGGTAAAAACATGTATGTTTGAAAATTCTTCTTTAGGGTCTTTCTTAAAAGAGACATATCAAAATAGCCATGAAAGATATAAAAATAAATCTGCATGGGAAACTCGTATGCCTCAAGACTTCAACTTGTTGGAGAAAGCAAAGTACAAGAATTATAAAAGTAGGAGAAATGAATCATGACACAAGACTGGCATTTAAATGGAGATACAATGCACACTCACTGTCCAAAGGAAATTGTGAGGTTAAGATGTCCAAAATGGCCAAATATGGCAGATATCTAGCTATCTAATGATAACCAAGTTCAGATGGGCAATGCAGACTGCTCCTAGATCCACTGATGGTCAGGAATTGGTTGGTAGAGAGTAAAATCCAATACCCTTGAAGAAGACGATTTGTTGGCAAGAATTAGCCAGCAAATTAAGGGAAGCAGATGGACTTCAGGGTAGGACTTCAGATCCACTAAGATATTGGATGGCTGTATGATATCTAGCAAGAGACGGAGAAGCTCGGAAGGACATAACAATCCCTTAGACAGTATAAATACAAAAACCTTAATTGAGAGACTTACTTACAAACCTATGGTCAGAGCCAAAAACCAGGGATGTTGAGGTATCTAGAGACGAGCACGAGCAGGAAGTTGTTATTACTTTTAAGCCTAAAGGAATAAAGGGAGGAAATAGTACTACCGGGGTCTAGTAACAGTTGTAGATATGGAGTGGCTGCCTGTCGGAGGATGAAGTTGTCAGAGAAATACTGTCAAAGCAGAGAAGGAAGAAGGCAAGAAAGACCTTGACCTCTTTCTCTTTCTGCCCTACTATCTCCTGGTGATGCCTCTTACTGGCCAAACTCAACACAAAGCAAGGTGCCAAGGGAGCCTTGGTGGACCAATCTACAAAAATTAGCCTTCTAGAACAAAGATCAAAGAAGAAAAGGATAGAGAAGAAAATGTGTTGGTGATGATAGGGAGGGAAAACAGAAAGTAACCAGCACAAGTGCTATGTGAGGAACCCAGGGTGGTGGCCAGTTATATACAGGGGGCCAATATGGCAGAGCTGGCCTTCACTGAGTCAGTCCAAAAATAATTTTAAATTACTTCCTATATTGTGGTAGGCCCATTACTAGTCGCTGAAGATAAAAACAGTAAGTTGATCCTTTCTCTTAAAAAAAATTTTTTTTAATGTTTATTTATTTTTGAGAGAGATAGACACAGAGCAAAAGTGGGGGAGGGGCAGAGAGAGAGAGGGAGACACAGACTCCAAAGCAGGCTCCAGGCTCTGAGCTGTCAGCACACAGACCGACATGGGGCTCGAACCCATGAGCCACGAGATCACGACCTGAGCTGAAGTCGGACGCTTACACGACTGAGCCACCCAGGCGCCCCAGATCCTTTCTCTCTTTTTTAAAGTTCATTTATTTACTTTAAGACAGAGAGAGAGAGAGAGAGAGAGAAAGAGAACATGTGTGCATGCACACGTGGTAGGGGCAGAGAAAGAGAGAGAGGGAGAGAGAAAAGAGAATCCCAAGCAGGCTCTGCACCATTAGCACAGAGCCCGATGAGGGGCGCAAACTTGTGAACCATGAGACCATGACTTGAGCCAAAATCAAGAGCCAGACATTTAACTGAGCCACCCAGGCATCCTGAAGTTGAAACTTTTCTAATGAAGGCTTTGCAGTCTAGTATAGAATTGAAGACAGGCATGTAAACAAGGGCACAGAGAAGGCAAAAAAGAAAACCAGTCATTCTTGGGTTTGGAAGTCAGTAAAAAATGCCATAGAGCAACAAACATTAAAGGCTTGAAATTCAGAACAAGGGAGATATAGAAAGAAATTTCTGGAGAAAGGAACATCATGAGACAGGAAATGGCCTTGTGTGTTTGGATATACAGCAGTTTCATTTTGGTCAGAGAAAACAATGTGAAGAGATTGGAATTGGAAGTTCATAGGGATGAAGCCCATGGATTTCCTTTGACAGACATCTCTCCCTTGGCCAGACTGCTCTAGAAACACAGCAGTGCAAGGCTATGCAAGTAGATGGTATGTTGGTAATGGTGTTTGAGTAGGATGGAAGAATAAAGGAATTCTCACATAATGTGCTACTGATTTAGGGTTTTCATCTTTCAGGATAAGATTAGGAAGAATTAGCAGAATGGGCAAAGGGATAAACAAACTGGAATAAATAACACAACCAAAAAGAAAAATATCATAGAAAGTTCCCAGTGGAAACAGAAGGGATGAACTTCAAATACGTGGAAAACATAAAAAGATGGGGACTGTCTGAGGATTAAACTTATTTGATCAATAAATAATCTAAGGAGAAGGAATGTCTTCTAGTCCCAACAGAAACACTATTGACTTAGTGCATTTATTAACATAGTCAGTGATATGGAGTCATTGTATAGATAAAGCTTATCAACCAAAGGAGATAGCCAGCATAGAATGATAACATCTAACAATGAATCTGTATTGTGTACATAAAACTTTTCAGGCAAGAAAGACACCAAATCTGGAAGGACAGAGTGGGCAATTTGGCAGCATTCAAATTCATCAGATATCATTTTTTCATTTATGCTCATCACAAAGCCTTTCAAGTAATAATTGGTCTTTTTCATATATCTTAAGAAAGCCTTGTTATGTGGTATACTAGACCATTTTTTGGAAAGGTTACCAGAACAGAGCTGTTGGCCATTATCTCTTTCCAACTTAGTAAATGGGATCCTTTCTTTGAGAGTCTAGTTTGCCACTGTGCCTTTACGATACAATTTTTTGACCTGTAAGACAGACAGTCTAACCTAACCCTAGGATACAGTGAAGTTACAAATAATTCTACCCTTTGGAGTCTCTTTGCAGTCTTGCTCAGTTTCCTCTGGCAACCATGAAACCTCATTGCCTCCATCCCTTTGGATTTTCTGTATCTTAAAAATAGGTTAACTTGTCTACAGGAGCGAATGTTAAAGTCTTAAGTAGAAATCACACTTCTAGAAATATTTCAATAAAATAACTACAGCAAGCATGTAGATATAACAGTTGATCAAAGCACAGCCACCCAGGCTGTAAAATAAATTTAGTTCATCTCAAGTTCAGTTTCTGCCTTCCATGATGTTATGAAGGAGGAGAATGGTAGAGAACTGGCAGTTTTCAAACATTTGTTGGTTTGTTTTTTGATCCACAGGAATTTCTCCACAAACTAAATCTTTATGGTAACTTGTCATGTAAAAAATACCAGAGTGAAATTCATGGGCAGAAGCAGAGAGGAATAGCCGGAAATTCTGCTGGCTCAATTCTTTCCAAGGCCCATAGTCCTAATGCCTCCCAAGGAGTCCTCGGGGCTCAGTTTGAGAACAGACTACAGAGTCAAGGAATCTGGGAGAAAAAAAATTAAGTAATACAGGTTTTGATCTTGGCTTCAAAACATACTTGAGAATCGCTCTGGTGACTTTTATTTCCTTATTTAGTAGAAACAGGTGCCCATGTATCTCTGGGAAAATAAGGAAGTCATCTTTATGATAAAATGGCCATGGAAATATTTTTAGGTTGCATGAAGCACCCAAACAAATAATAAAACATTTAGACTAAACTCTTATATTTGGAGATCCAAAATCCCTTCATTACATAACCATTTTCAATGGCTTTGTTTAAAGATCATTATTCCCAGAATTTTAAAAGAACACATGGAATTTCATACATAGATATCCATTTCTAAAACAATTAAGCTTTATCTTTGCTGTGAGCTAGGAATTAAAGTCATTCATTCAAGAAATAATTATTGAGCACTTATTATTTCTGAAACATTGTGCCAACACAGTCAAGTACATGAAGTTGCCCTGACCCTTGACCAACACAGTGGAAAGGAAGGGAAAGGGGACAGAGTTATAGAGTAAATCCATTAATTTATTGTTGAGTGTTATAATGAGTCCTTATTATAGTCATCACAGTCACTCCCAAAAATCTACAAATTAGGTGCCTTTAGTAGTCTTTCTTTGTGTGTGTATAGGTGATCTCCACTGGTTTTCATTCAGTGAAATGAGCCATGTAATGTGTTTCTCCCATCTCCTTCCCCCCCCCCCCCGCTAAAAAGTAGCTTAACCTGTGAAAATTAGTAATGGGAAACCCCACTAAAATGGAGTCAGAAGGTTTCCACGAGGAGAGCTCTCAAACCTTGCAATTCTTAGTCAAATGCAGACCCAAGAGAAAGAAGTGGACTTGACTATGCACATGGACACAACTTTACTATCCCAGCTAAAGAAAGAAATGCTTTCCTTATCTGCCCCTCTGCCATAGCTAAGCCAATGAAAAGTCACCATGCTTCCAACTCCTGGTTTACTCCAATGGAGTGTAGTTTATAACAGCCTTCCCAACTTACAATTTTCTCTTTCAGAAGCATACCTTTCCTTTGTTTCCAGGATTTGTCTATGGTTTTGCCACAGGTTGTTTGTCCAGGATTACAATTCTCTTTTATTCCTGAATAAGCCCATCCATTGCTGGTAAGATAAATAGTAGTTTTTCTTTTTTAAGGCTGAAAAACCTATTCTTGTACCCACTTCTTTCTGACAAAATTGTCTCCTTTTTTTTGGTGTATATCATTGACTATTATGGTTATACTCCATGCTTTTTATTATGTGTTCTCAAATACCATTAGCAAATTTTCTTAACTAATATTTTACTGATTTATATTATTAAATACAATATTTAATTTAGGATGGAGGCATCTAGGTGGCTCAGTTGGTTAAGTGTCTCACTCTTGATTTCTGCTCAGGTCATGATCTCACGGTTGGTAGGATAGAACCCCACGTTGGGCTCTGTCCTGATAGCATGGAGCCTGCTTGGGATTCTCTCTCTCCCTCTCCCCCACTCACTCTCTCTATGTGTCTAACTCAAAATAAAGAAATAAACTTTAAAAAAATATTTAATTTAGGATGTAAACAATTACTGGAAATATCACTGGCCAGGACATAGTCTTATTTGATTTAGGCCAAGTCAGGAAGCACTAGAAAAAAAATGGCAGCATCTTCTTCATATTAAATTCAAATTCAGCATTATAATTTCTCTAAAGGTACACAGTAGGATCTAGAAGATGAAGCTCAAATAACAGTTTTGCCTTGGTCTGGGTGAAGGCATTGCTCTGTCATTACAAAAGAAATCAGACACTATGACGCATATATCGGATGCATACATAAACCATAGTGTTCCAGGAAGGCAGGTGGGAATCAATGCATAGGGATTCTTCAATTCTTAGAAGCCTAAGGGTCGCCACTAGCATCCTCAAATCAATACAGGAATTATCTCATCCTTCTCTGCTAATTGTCTTTTTTTGTTAGATGCCTGGGTATGAAAATACTGGCTTGGGAAAGAATTGAATCTAGAAGGTAAGTGTCCAGTTTTTAAATGATTTTTTTTTTCCTGGATAGGGCTTTGTTTTTCCTCAGAAAAGTAATGGCATAAGCCTTAATGCATTTCCACCATTCAAGTTTCGAGTTAAATTGCAGCATTTACCCTGAAACAGCACTGCAGAAAATCCCAATCTGGTTGGTAGCCGCAGCTTTCGGGAACTAGGGATATTTTTTTCTTGGAATGTTTTGTCATGACAGTTAAGTCAACTTCAGTTAATGAGGATCGTTCAGATTGCTTGTGTTAGAGATGTATTTGAGGAAGGCTTTGGAAGTCCATGCTGGAGAAGCGATAGTACCTGACATAGTAATAGTTCTACCATGTGCTAAATGAATTTATCTTTCACAATTCCCTAGCTGCTTAATTACTCAAGACTGATTGCTACCTGATTCAAGAGGTAAAAAGCAAGAGCAGAGTGGATTAGGCAGCATGAGGTATATTTACAAATCTTTCCATTTTAAATGTCTAAACTAGCTTCAGCTACCCTTGAGATAAACAGTATCACCAAAATGAGTCCATATGCTTCTCACCCTGAGTAAAATTGTGTTATATAATAGTACTCTTCCTCATTCCAAACCTCCAACTATCACTGGAGGAAGCTTGTTTGCAGTAAAAAGTGCAATATGGAGGTGGATTCCAAAGAAAATGTAGAATCTTGAGTCAGGATATAATTACTACTAATGTTGGACAGTGCTATACAATAAAAAGTACATGCTACCTGAAATGCTTGGCACAAAATTCAACTTCTTACTTGTTATGCCAAAAATCTGTTCCCTTCCCACCTCCTTTAAAAGGTCTACAAAAACCAGCTAGTGAGACGATGTTTTAACTTATTAGAAACTTACGTCTCAGAAAATCCATCCCAAAGCTACAAAAGAACAGACATCAATATAAGAAAATCAGAACTAAAGAAAAACAGAAGAAAAATAGGGACATTAAGATACCCAAACTAAAAACAGCCAAGAGTTCAGACTTTTCTTCCTCTATGAACGTTAACGGCCACAAGAGTCATCGATAAGTCAATGTTTGCAAAATGCCTACTATGGGCACTTTGGAGTAGACATTAGAAAAGATGCCAAGTAGACCCAGTCTAGCCCCCAGTGAACCCCAAGCCCAGAAAATAACATGCCATATAGCCTAAGTGTCAAATAAAAGATTCACTGATTAAAGAATAAAGGTGGAAGGGATGTTAAAGACAAATCAGTCCAACTTCCTCACGGTATGAAAGAGAAAACAGGGGAGGCCCATAAGAGGTGGGACTAAACTGGACTCCCAAATCTTCTGATCCCAAGCCATAAACAAGGCCATCGGCCAACCCTTTCCCAAAGGAAGTAACAGTTTCTTACCAAAAGCAGGGTGGCTGCAATTAATATGGCTGGGAAAGAGCTCCAGCTGAACATTCTTGATGTCATAATAATAGGCCCTGTCTCTCCCAGCAATGAGTTACTTTGGGGAGGCTTTCGATGGCTTAATGATCCCGTGTGAAACAGGTCCTGTGGCAAAAGCAACTTACTGAGACATATTTCCAAAACCATAACATAATCATTAAAAAACTTTAGCCAACTCTCAAGTCTTAGAGGGCCCATTACGTGTTAAACACTGTGCTATTTCTGGTCTAGGGAAACAGCAGTGCCCAGGAAGTAACACCTTAAATGCCTGGCAAAACCCTCCCCTTCCAAAGTACTGATCCTGCCTCCAGCAGAACTAACCAAGAGAAGCAGCTACATATGTTTCTGATGAGTTCTCCCAGTGGCCTCCCCATCAATAAATCCTCACTTATCACCATGATCTGTTTAAGACATTAGCCCAACAAAGTTTCTAGAGTGTTTTTCTAAAAATTTTGACCGGGGCCCACATTATGAAAAACATCTTCCACTGGGATCTGTTATACACATATGTATTATACTGAAACTAAAGTATTGATACAATAATACTTTACTATGTGCAATACCTTCGGCTATTTCCTATTTCTTTCTATTTTCTTTCCTTCTCCTTAAGTGAAACATAAATGTGGATCATGATATGTTAAACTGACCTAGTGACTCGAATAGAGCATAACTCATTTGAGAAACACTGAGAGACCATTCATTCATTAATTCCACATTAATTTTTAAGGCCTATTCCAGGCCAAGTACTGTTTGAAGTACTAGAAAACAATGGGAATTAGAACAATGAAAATTTACGTTCTTTCGGGGCTTATATTCCATTGCTGGGAGATAGAAAATGAACAAGTCCAAAGGCAAATTATATTGTATAGTAGATAATGATGAGCTCTAAGGAGAAAACTGAATCAGAGAGGGAGACCAGAAGGTGAGGGTGCTTGTGGTTTGGGATAGAGTGGCCAGGGGAGTCCCCACTAAGAAGGTGATATTTGCATTAAAAGCTGCAGGAGGTAAGGAAACAAGTCTGCAGGTATCTGAGGAAGAGCTTTCCAGGTATAGAAAGAAAGAGACGGGCTGAACCTGAGGCCAGAGGGACAACAGATGTCAGTCTTGTCGGGACTTTGGAAATCACTGAATGTTTGTATCCATTGAATTTGGTTTAGATGGGAAGCTAGTATAGGATTTTGAGCAGGTGAGTGATATGATCTGACTTACAATGTAACAGAATGACTTTGCCCAGTGGGACCATTGGTACGGCCATCGAGTCATACCCTTCCCCTGACAGAGCAATCACAGAGGCCCACGATTCCCAGGTCTGGGAACTGTCATTCCTATACAGTTCTGTATAACCCCCTACCTGACCATCTTCTCATCTTTCCCACCTTCCCCCTGCCCTCTGGAACTCAGTCTGTCATCACTAAGATTCCCTACCTCCAGAATCTCTTCCCCAAATATAACTTTTAGCTTCTTGCTCTAACGAAAGCTGGCCATCCACCGAGGACACTGCTTTCCTGGCTCTCTCCATTGGAGGCCTCTTTGTTCTCCTATTCCTCTTGTGTTGTTGGACCTGAAAGTTTTATAGGTGCTATCCTCTACCTCATGGGAAGTCAAAGATGTTGTTCGTCTTCCTTAAAAACACTTACTCTTTTGAAGGTAGGCCACGTTGTATGCAAATTATTCCTTTTTTATTTTATTTAAAAAAATTTTTTTTTTTCAATGTTTATTTATTTTTTGGGACAGAGAGAGACAGAGCATGAACGGGGGAGGGGCAGAGAGAGAGGGAGACACAGAATCGGAAATAGGCTCCAGGCTCTGAGCCATCAGCCCAGAGCCTGACGCGGGGCTTGAACTCACGGACCGCGAGATCATGACCTGGCTGAAGTCGGACGCTTAACCGACTGCGCCACCCAGGCGCCCCAAATTATTCCTTTTTAAAAAAAAATATTATTCATTTACAAACCTCAGGATCAGTCTCTCTCATTTGCTAAAGATTTAACATAGGACTCAATGTGTCAGTGGCCATCACAACTCTTGTCATAATTTTTCATGACTTCAGATTCCACAGAGAAAATCCCTTCTATACTCAGGTCCTTTGAACTCATAATGTCTTCAATCCTACATTTGTCTCCCAGCTCAAAATGATCAAATCATAGTCATTTTCATTAGTAATAATCTCTTCTCAAGACCTTGATACCATGCATCTCTAGAATCCATCTCTTTCTTTTCTAGCTCACTCCCATTATGATTGCGTGGCAGATCTCTGTTTCCAAAGATGGCCAGAACGGTGGCTTCCATTCCACCTGTTCTTCTGCAATGTGACTCCGCCTCTCTCTCAACTCTCTGCCACTCTCTGAAGTGGTAGAGTCCCACTGCCGTCCTCTTGAACCTGAGCTAGCTTTTCTGAATGGCATGCAGTCAACAGGATATGGCTGATGTGATGCTATGCAACTTCTGTGACCAGGTCAGCCCTGCAGTTTTGCCTTGCTCTCTTGCAATACGTTTTTCTTGGAGCCCGAGTCACCAGATTAGAAACCTGACTACCTTGAGAACACCATGCTGGAGAGGACACATTTAGAGGCCATCTTCAAAATTCTAGGCTGAGGGGCTCCTTCAGAAATCCCAAACTTGGTACCAGCCATGTGAGCAAAGAAAGCATCTTAGAAGTGGTTGTTTTAGCCCCAGCCGTCCCAGCCCTTGGACATTCAAGTGACCCTGAGCCGAGGCTCTAGACCTTGTAGAGATGGGAGAAATTGACCTCACTGTACCCTTTCTAAATTACTGACCCACAAAACCCATGAGCATAATAAAATAGTTGTTTTGTACTACGAAGTCTTGTGGTATTTGTTATACAGCAATCGATAACCAGAATAGACTCCAACCTCAAACAATTTTCTGACCTCACAGAAAATCCTAGTATTTTGACCCTATCACTTTTTTGCTATGATGATGATGGGAAGTAAATCCTCATTGCCCTTATTGTTTGACTTAATTTATATGAGAGAGACAGTTAATAATTCATTAAATAATCCATTTACTCTCCTACATTTTCCATACTTCCTTTAGCTAACTTATGGCCATGTGTCTAGTTCTGGCCAATAGAATATGATGAGAAATAACTATCAATTCACGTGCAAGGTAGTTATAAGTTGGTGTGGTTTCTCTAACTATTCTCTTTTCTGTGTACACAGCTGGGACCACAAACTCTGAGAAGACAAGATGTTGCATGACAGAGGCATCCTCGACCCCTGAATTTCTGCTGAAGAAAGAGTTCCCAAAGAAAGCTTCCTGACCCACACTAAACTGTAGTATGAGCAAGAAATCAATCTTTGTTGTGTTAATCCAACTAGATTTAAGGCATTATTTCTTATTGCAACATGGTTTAGCTGACCCCAACTAGTAAAATTTTCATGATCTGTCATTATAGTCATTCTTCTGCATACACTATAAACCTTCTTTTTTTTCCCCCTGTAAGGTTTTTTCCAGTTAAATTCATGTCATTGCCTACTCAACCCCTCCCCCAAGCAGCTATATATGGCTGGAGGTGGGGCACTGACTCAGCAACAATGCCAGTTGATTTCTTTTCTAAATCCATAAATGCGAACTTCAAGTGGTTCCTTGGGCTTCTTAGCTGTTCACCTAGCTTTTTTTTCTTTAATTTATTCTCCAATTTCCAAAGCCACTCTTTCAAAATCTCTTCACTTTCCTCAAATCAACACCTCCTCTCCCAAATTTATTCTCAGCTGATAACTTGCTTCATATTTTACTGACAAAGTTGAAGCCACAGAAGAGAATTTCCACACACTCCCACCCCCACATGTACCAATCTATCTGGATCTGTCCGTATATTTTGCTTTCTCTTTTCTTAACCGGAGATGAGCTGTCTGTGCTCTTATATAAAGCCCATGACTCTAGTTGTGTTCTGAATCCAGGCCCATCTCTCCTACTCAATGACATTGCTTCTGCAATTTCTTCCTATCTTTGCTTTACTATGAAGCTTTCTGTACTGCGCATCCCAATTAGCGTACAATCATTGTTTCTCTGTGATGTAACACTCTTTGGAAAAATTATCCTTACTCACTGTCTTCGCTTCTTATGCTCCAAGCTCTACTCAACCTCTTTGTTACTCGCAGCACGCCTCCAAAGCAATTCTTGTCAAAGTCACCACTGACCTTCAAGTTGCTAAGTCAAATGACCAAGTCTCAGTTCTCATTGGACACAACTTCTTAGCAGCTTTTGAAACAGTTGATGTCTAGCTTTTTCAGGAAACACCTTCTTTACTTGGCTGCTGGGACACTATTATCTTTTGATTCTCCTGCCATCTCACTGCCTGATCCTTCTTAATGTCATTTTTCTACATCATCTTCATTTTCCCAATCTCTAAGCATTGGAAAGCTTCAGGGCTCAGATCTTAGACTTCTATTTCCTATCTATATTTTTTTTTTTAATTTTTTTTTTTTTAACGTTTATTTATTTTTGAGACAGAGAGAGACAGAGCATGAACAGGGGAGGAGCAGAGAGAGAGGGAGACACAGAATCTGAAACAGGCTCCAGGCTCTGAGCTGTCAGCACAGAGCCCGACGTGGGGCTCGAACTCATGGACCGTGAGATCGTGACCTGAGCCAAAGTCGGACGCTCAACCGACCGAGCCACCCAGGCGCCCCTCCTATCTATATTTATCTTTCCAGTTGATCTTGTCAGATCTCATGGCTTTTATTATCAGCTATGCCATGATAAATCCAAAATTTATATTTCCAGCTCCAACTTACTGATTTTACTTCTGAACCTGCTCTACATACTGTCTTAGCCCATATTTTTCCCACTTGGATGCTTCATAGGTATATCTAACTTACCAGATAGAAGAGTAAATTCCTAAAGTATTCCTCTACCACTGATTCCTTCCATAATCTCCTTATGACAATAAATAGTAAATGCTTTCTATTGATTATTCAGTCCTCAAAGATTGGGGTCATCCTTGACTCTTCTCTTTCTTACATACCACATGCAATCCTGCAGCAAATCTTGTCAATTCTATTTTCAAATATACATCCTGAGTCGAATCCCTTTTTACCACTGTCCCTGTTCTCATGGTATTTCAAGTCACCACCATTATATTCCATAAATTTTTGTGATAACCTCTTACACAGTCTCCCTATAACCATTCTCGATCCACTGCAGACTAATTTTCACACTGTAGCCAAAGATGCCTTTAGAAGGTTAAGTCAGGTCATACTCTAATGTCTCAAATGCTTCAGATAGCTTTCCATCTAAAGTATTCTCAGTGCCCTACATGATCTGGCTCTTTACAATTTTCCTAACTCCATCTCATAATACTCACACAGTTGTCCACTCTGCTCCAGCCACACTCCCTTTCTTGCTGTTCTTCAACTTTACCAAGAGAAGTCCATCTAAAAGACTGCATTTATAATTGGCTTTGTCAGAGACGCTCTTCTCAGGTTGCCACATGGATACTTCTTTGCTTCATTTAGCTCCCTACTTCAATTTCTTTCTTTTTGTTTTTTTAGAAAGTCTTTTCTCTTACCACTTATGCTCTTTATCCCTTATCCTGCTTTATTTTTGCACTTTATAGCACTCATCTTATTTGTTTATTGTCAGATGCCTCCCCTTTGTAGGCCAAGAATGTAAGATCCATGTGGGCAACAACTTGATCAGTTCTGTTCAGTGCCTTTTACTCTAGAATCCAAAAATACCTGGAACATAGTAGGTGCTCAATAGATATTTGAATCCATTAATAAACAAATGAACATGGAGCTCATGAACACGGAATTTTGAGCATGGAGTTTTAGATGATGAAGTCTTGTAGATGGGAATGCTGGCTTCCCCTGAACAAAACAAGTCAGGTACGTGTGTCCATCATCTTTACTCACTATCTTCACTACCTATTTTTTAAGCTCTATTGAACTTTAAATTAGTCTCAGTACTGCCACAAAGCAGCTCTTGTCAAAATCACAAATGACCAAAGTAAGACTCCTGGCATATAAAACGAATTCAGGGTAGATTGCAAAAATAACAGTGAAGCAAGGCTACTAATGTCTTTGGCAATTATCCACAGAAGATCAGCAAGGAGCCAGGTTGGTACCTGTATGCAATATTAGCCCGTATTTCTCCTTCCAGAAAGAGGAAACACATTCACACAAAGCAAATGAAGTAAAAAAAAAAAGGCTGACAATGAGTTATAGATTAAATTAGTGACATTCTTATTGCTTTATGTTTGCATAGAGAAAAGATGTTAAGCTGGAGTTAAATAGGGTCATTTTAGTCATAATAGGTCATTCCAGAGGTCATATATATGCCTATGATCATCTTTTATAAACCTAAATCTGGAACATACAATTTGAGAGACACGAATTTACTTACAGACAAAATATAAAAATTGGTACAGGTTTAAAAAATGCAGGATGGGGGTGCTTGGGTAGCTCTAGCTCAGTCAGTTGAGCGACTGACTCTTGATTTTGACTCAAGTCATGATCTCAGGGTCATGGGACCGAGCCCCCTGTTGGGCTCCATGTAGAACACGGATCCTGCTTAAGATTCTCTCTCTCTCATTCTCTCTGTCTCTCTGTCTCTCTGTCTCTCTCTCTCTCTCTCTCTTCCTCTCTCTCTCTCTCTCTCTCTCTCCTCTCTGCCCCTCTCCCTTGCTCGTGCTCTCTCTGTCAAAAAAAATGGCAGGACATAAAAGTACAGTACATGTGCCTCTTAAATGGCACCAGGGATATTAAGTGGATGAATGATCAGAAAAAAGAACAAGGCAGGTGCAGTCTAGAAGGAAGATACGTGGTCAGAAACAAGATAGCTGAAGAGCAGAACATCATAAGTGACATATTCAGCTTCAGGGATAAGTTCTAATGAACACAAAAGGTTTGAATCTTGAGGCACAGTGGAGTGAATATTCACTACCTCAGAGAAATCCTTGTGGGATGATAGGAATGGAAATAAAAGTTTACCAGAAGAGTTGGGCTTCTTTGCCTTACACCCAACTAACTTCATATTATGCAGTTTGGATACCATATACAATGTGATCAATCAAAGGACTATTTTCAACCAATGCCATGTGTACCCCTAGAAGATATAGATCTGCCAAACTGAACTTACTGATGCTCAATAGCACATTCCACCTCATCACCTTCATGGAGTTCTGCTCTGAATGCAAGGTTGTGGTTTTTCTATCTAAAGCCTCTCTCCCTCTCTCTCTCTTTCATATGTACACACACACACACACGCACGCACACACACGCACACACACACTAGAAGTCAACAAAGGAGGATGGAGATTAGAGGTTGGAGGATAACGCATACCTTACATGACATTAGAAAGGAATGATTAAAGGAATGATCTAGCTTCAGTAGAAAATGAAATAAATAGGGGTGCCTGGGTGGCTCAGTCTGTTGAGTGTCTGACTCTTGATTTCGGCTCAGGTCATGATCTTGCAGTTGGTAGTTTGAGCCCCACATTGGGCTCTGTGCTGACAGTGCAGAGTCTGCTTGGGATTCTCTCTCTCTCCCTTTCTCTGTCCTTCCCCTGCTCTCTCTCTCTCTCTCTCTCTCTCTCTCTCTCTCTCTCTCTCAAAATAAATAAATAACTTTAAAAAAGAAAATGAAATGAATAATATTGTAGGATCTTCAAAATTTGAGATTGAAAAGCCCAAAACTTTCATTTAATATATGAAGAACTGGGACAAAGTTAAATAAAACATACAAAGTTAGTGGAAAAACTAGAATAAAAGCCCAGATTTCCTAGCCCTGTAGGATATTCCTTTCATTTTGCTAGTTCTTGATCTTGGTATCTTTATCATTATGGATCATTTTACAAACAGAACAAAGCACAACCAACAAACTCCCTCTTGATGGAAAAGATATCTGAAATAAGTATTTATTGGTAGGTTTATTGTAGTTATGTTTTCAGAACATACCAAAAAAGTTTATTTCAGAACATTTTAAGGACTGAATTCTATGAATCCTGAAGAGTAACCATTCACCAGGCTTCTTAGAGTCTGCACCTACACTGTCCAGAGTTGAGTTATGATCTTAAAGAACACTGAGAGAGGAAAAAAAAAGTGTGAAAAGTATGTGTTTCAGGGTCTGGGCATTTGCTTCAGTGCTATGGCTTTACATGTTATTATTTCCTTAAGGAATGAAAACACCACTTTGATTTTGTAGAATTGATACTACAATTCAACACCACTGGAGACAATCTTTCTCCTTATTTGTATTGAATATAGAATTCTATATAACATATAATTTTCCTGATAAATCTTTCCATTACCTACTTAGATTGCCACAGTTTTAGGTATCTAATTTGTCATTTTGAATGAGCCATGCTGCATTTGTGAATCATGCTGAATGTTCCTTATGAATTTTATATTATATTGTTATTTCAAGTCAAGAGACTGAGCTCAAAAAACAAGTATTAAATAGTTCAAATCTAGGCTCATCCTTTATCACTGGTACAAACAAATTTTAATATAGTTCTTTGGGAAAAAGAAAAAAAAACTTTTGTTAACAAGATTTAAAGACGATATGCAAAATCCAGGATGACTTTCAATTTCTTGAATCTAAGGGTTGTTTCCTATTGATCATTGAATCCAGCTCACTTAAAGCTTGATAAGATTTACAAAGCATTTGCTGTATGTTCTAAGCTTTAGGTGTATTCTACTCCATTCAAACAACAATTATTTGAAAGTGATACGATTATTACCCTTATTTTATATAAGAGTAACCTGAGGCTTACTGAGATGAACTGACTTACTAGGGGTCACAATGAACTTGGGTTTCCAGATAAAGAAGTTTGATCCCAGTACCTACACTATAAATCTGTTTTGCGGTATTCTCAAAAATGTTTGTTAAAGTGAAAACAAAAAGGGTCTGGATTACCTGGAAGACTTTTTGGCCACATACCTGTGGGGTTTTTTATTTAGTAATAAAATTGTAATTCATAGCTGATTTTAACATTTACTTTACAGCTCAAGACTCTCTTGTTCATGTCAGTTCACCTCGTAGAGGCCATTATTACAGCTCAACCTCCAAATCACTGAATGTGGGGAATTATATCATATCTGACAGAACTCTTTTGTAGTACCACAGATATCACCATTATCATGGCTTTTCTGATGCACTCCATCAGTCTCATTGCTGAGCCATCACTCACATTTCTTCCCAGACTTGATCTTCTTTTTTGTGAGAACATACACACACACGCACACACACACACACACACACACACACACACACACACATCCCACACACACACACTCATAAAGCATTTTCTAGACATTTATGTGTGCCTAAGAGAAAAGTTATAAGAAGGAATAATCTTGAGTGAAGGTGCTCATTAATTATTTTTACCAGAGATGTAAGAAATTGGGGGAGACACCTTTAAGCAGCAGCAGGAAGGTTTAGCTAATATGGAGGTAAGTAAATGAGTATAATTTCTGGAAAATTTTTGAAATGAATTAATAAGCCAAGATTAATGAAGGAGTTTTTCAGATTAGAACATGTCAGTGGTTCTTTGAATTTTCACCCTACGCTATTCACTCTTCACCATCATCAACTTGAAGATCCCATGAATATGAACCACGAAAGTTTGTTCAGACTAAGTGTTGGGTTTCCTTAGCTCCGTACTCCATTATCCCTGGCCTATCATTTTTGAAGAAGCAGAGTAGAGAATTCCAATATTGTATAATTTAAAAATACCTGACAGCACTCAATTCCCCAACATAAATGGGAAGATGACTTGGTCAGCCTAAAATTTCCAAAAGGCCCAGTAAGGTGAAACAGACACCACCCCCAAGTAAGATTTTACATAATCACACAGACGCATCAGTGCAAAATTAAAACGTATTTCTGCCTGAGAATTCAAGAAATATACTACCTTGCCCCATATCGGTAAGAATCCGATTACCACAAGGATGGATAGTTACCCATGGCGAAGAATGGGATTCCAAGCAGGGTGGAGTTGTACTTTCCATCGGTGATGAAGAAGATCCCTGCTGCCGTGATGATGGAGATGCACACCGTGAGCACCCCCAGGAGGCCCAGGAAGGGCTTGCTGCGCAAACAGTCCTTCATGGAGCTGGAGAGGGTGGCTGTGGTCAGGATCAGCACAAGGCTCACCAGGACCTTGCTCCTGGCCAGGATGCTGGTCTTATGAAAGTCTCTCCAGAGGCTAAAGGATGCTAAAGAGTAGAGCTGGAAGTCCTGGTGCTCCTCCTGGAGCTTCCTCATAAGCTTACAGAACTCATTCTCCCACTTCTCCCCTATGAGGTCTTGGGTGGCAGAACCATAGGTCTGGAGGTAGTAGGTGATTTGAATGGCTCTGGCTGACTTGACCCGCTGGTCCTTGCTGTTTGGCACTTCCACTACCCCGCCCAGTTGGTGTCCAATAAAACTGTTCCTCCCATCCTTGAAAACAGAAAAAGGAGAGACTACAGTTACCAGAGGGATGCACATTCCAGACAACAGATTGTTACTCTAAGTGAAGGAACACAATGAAGGCAGAGGATGGCTCTTGCAATCGTGGAGCTGATGTGGGTGGAGTGGCACGTGAGGATTTTATATTTAACCTTTTGGAGTGTCATGGGATCCCATGCAAGATGATCAGGATTAGAAAGATGCAAAGAGAATTACGAAGCTATGCAAGACTCGCCACATGCATAGGGAAATGATCCATCCCGTCCCTACCCCCGTTCCCATCATTTCTGTCTGTAGCAGTCTATTACAACTCCTTTATGCAGGATCAAGTCTTACGATTCAGTTTCAGCCAAAAACTTTCAGCTTCAGTTTCATGAAGCATGGCATGAGTTAACATTTCAAAAATTGGAAGAATAATCCATTTAGTAAATATACACTAAGCTTTTCAGGGTTAACACACACACCTACACCAACACACACAAACACACATGAACATTACAAACATCTATACTCTGGGGCTCCTGGGGGTGCAACGGTGCACTGCACACCAGATAGAAGATACTATTTGTTTTGTTTTTACAATTAACACAAGAGTGTTGAAATGTTTCCTAAATATGAGGTGAGCGCCTGCTCACTCATCATGATGTTCCCTCCAAACACCTGCCTCAGTCATAGGTTGACCTTTTCCCCATAGAACACAGTGGACACCCCCCCCCCGCTCCCCCGATGAAACTGATAAGATTTCAGGTGGGCTTGTCAAAAGTCATTGTGATTTTAGAATTTCGCATGAAGTAGAGCAGACAAGGTCATAGGACTAGGATATTTATGAGAGAAGTGATCACTCCTCTTTAAGGTACAAGTAAGGTAGATACTGAGTTGTTTATTTACTTATTATTTTAAGTTTATTTATTTGTTTTGAGATGGGGGCAGAGAAAGAGGGAGACAGAGAGGATCCTAAGCAAGCTCAGCACTGTCTGTGTGGAGCCTGATACGGGGCTCAAACTCACGAACCATGAGATCAAGACCTGAGCCAAGATCAAGAGTCAGATGCTTAACCCACTGAGCCACGATGCACCCCAGATATGCAGTTATTTAATTCAGAGCAGTAATTATTAACCAGTGTGCCTTAACACTCAGAGAGAAATCCCTGATGGCCATCACCAAATTTAAATCAATTTGGATATTTTCTTTTTGCCACAACTGTCATTTACTTCAGTGGCAATGGTGGTCCGATGCAATACTGAGCCCAATAGCAGGTCACAAGATGGAACATGGCATTGAAAATGTGCTGCAGGTACCACGTGAAATGCAGGCACGAAGGTACTTAGTGCCATGAGGAGAATCTGCATTTGCTACGTCAAGCAAGATATTTATCTCACAAGGATATAAAAGCATAGAAGCAGAGCAGGAAACAATTCTTTCTAGAAAGGTAGTGCAGAAGGGCAACAAACCCAAACAGTCTGCTAACCGTGGTTGTTATCACAGAATTGCAACGCACTCTACCCTCAAGTAGACACCTGTAACCAGTTATTATGGACTCATTTAGTCAGACTCTATATCTGAGGTACTTGTTCCTATTTGTATTTTTAACATGCACTAAAGTAACTGTCGTACTTGAAAGTGTGTTGCAGGCACAAAAAAGTTTGAGAAATTTACAGCAAGTACAAATGTTGTTAGTGGTGTCATTAAGATTTGTGAGGAGGAAATTTCATAGTTATTTCACATACCCATTTGCCCCTATACGTTAAGTAAAAGCAATTTTTCTACTTAATACAACCTGACCAACTCTAAATGAACAATTTATTTCTAAATAAGAATTGGATTTGAGGGTTTTTTTCCTTCCTTTGCTTGGAAAATCTCCCCTTTCCAAGGCATCTTTGTATCTTTGTAAACTTTCCATCTTTTTTCATATATATATATATATATATATATATATATATATATATATATGAAAAACCTGAAATTCCAGCTGGAGTTTCCCCACTCTCTCTTTTTGAAACCTTGTGGGCTTCTCCGATGAGCTGCAAGTGAAACAGTAGGGAAGCTTCAAAGAAGGAGTGGGCATCTTGTCCCAGCACTGAGAGACTGGAATATGGTTTCCACTCTTTAAAGAATTTCCACTCTTGCTCTCAATTAGGCTTGTTTATTTTTGGTTTAAGCTTGGTATAATTTTTAGCTCCACCCTGGTTTCTACTTCTTTGAAATCCTGCCTGTGATGTTGACATGTGCTTTTGATTATTTGAAAGAGAAAGTATTTTAAAAGCTATATTTATTCACTTAAGAATGTGCAGTTCCATCTGTCTTTACTCATTCTTGTCATCAAAAAGATTTCTCAGGGATCTTTAACAGCGGAACAAAGATTTATGCGTCCCTCAGGCCTCATTTGGAGATTATAGTGGATCAAAGAGGGCACTGATAATGTGCCTGGACAAAAGTCAAAAGTCTACAGATTTTTAAACAACTGATCTTTATTGAGTTTGGCTAACTGCTCACCCCCCCTTTTGAAGTTGTCTAATTGCCATTTCTTACAAAAATTACCTCATAAGAGATACGCTTTCATCCCATTATATTTAAATGGATGTAACTAATAGAATGAATTTCTCTCTCTTAATTTGTTCTACTCCATGCACCAGAACAAAATAAACAAGGTCTTTAGACGTCCTTGAACAGAAAGCTGTGCTGAAAGGTCCACATTTTGTACAAGCCATTGGCCCAGTCATCCTGTATGATCTTGAGAAATCATCCCAATGTTTCTCAGAACTATACTGAGCATATTTTTGTAAGGCAAAATTCTACTGTTTTGTAAGGGATGGTAGAAGAGTTTGTCAGTTTCCCAACTTTAACAGTTCATTGGTAGGAGAAATAGAGAATGAATAAAACCTGTATTGTAATTATCCTCTGGGCAGAACTTCCCTGGACCTGTAAGCAGTCGGGGGGGGGGGGCGTTTAGTGGCAAGAACGCCTAATCAGGAGTCCTGTGACCTGGCTTGCAGCACAGGTCTCGGGCTAACCGGCTAAGAAACCCTTGGCTGGTTCATTTCCCCTTGTAGGTTTCCATTTTCTCATCTCTAAATGAGCAGATATGAATATAGGAGTAAATGTTTACATAATGTTGAAGATAATTTTCAGCTCTATTATCCTATGAAAATACTACCTATAAAGTCAGATGTGAAGGCCAGAAATGATATCATTATAATAGAGCCACGAATTAATCATTTTTGTGGCATAACAAAATCTTACCAATCACCAGGTAGGACATTTGTGTTTAACAGGTGAGCAAATGTAGAGGCTCAGAGAAGGCAGACCTGTTAGTCAAAGTGATGAACCAGGGTTCCAATGCAATTCTTCTGATTCCAAATCCAGAACTTTCTAGAATCCTGTGGGGCTGACTGCAGGGAGGGCACTTTGGTTCCTAGTCCCCACTAACTGTTCCTTTTTTAATATTTATTTATTTTTGAAAGAGAGAGAGAGAGATAAAGTGTGAGTGGGGGAGGGGCAGAGAGAGGGAGACACAGAATCCAAAGCAGCTCCAGGCTCTGAGCTGTCAGCACAGAGCCCAACGCGGGGCTTGAACTCACGGACTGCGAGATCATGACCTGAGCCAAAGTCCGATGCTTAATCGCTTACATGCATGTTGATTCAACTTCCTCCTTTTCCAACAAAACCTCTTACACAAATTCTAAGATTCCTTTAAGTACAGAAATCACATTTGTCGGCCCGAAGATAAACCTTAAAAACATGACAAAATGGTAACACATCACTTTGAATGCTCTCCTGTTTCAGTGTTTCGCTGAATTGAACAGACATCACTAACAGGAGATGAACTGAAGTTCCTAACTCCACATCCTTGTGCCCACTTCTGCTCATCCTGTGCCCACTTCTGCTCGTCCGTTTCTGCACATCGAAGCCAGAGCCCACGTGCACAACTCTAAATGAGATGACACCACTTATGCACTTATAATCTTCTACTTGCTTCCACTTGCACTGGGAAGAAATGAGAATTCCTTACCGGGTCTGCAAGGCTCTGCATGTCCCACCGCTGGCTGAGCCTCAGACCTTGTCCCCCACCAGTCTTCTCCCCATGAATTCTATTCCAGCTTTCCTGTCTTGCTTCTTATTCCTTCAACACACCAACTTTCACCACATGGCCATTGCACCTGCCATGCCCTCTGCCTGGAATGCCTTCCTCTACTCTTCTATGGCCAGGGCTACTTCTTCACGGAGGTCTTACCTTTAAAAAGAACATTTGAACCGCATGCTCTAAACTAGACACTTCCTTCCCAGCCCTCACTTTATGATATGCTCCTATTTTGTCTTCTCCTTACAAAGGATTTCTGTCTGAAGTGATCTTATTGAACCATTCAAATGTTCCTTCAACTAGCATGTGTGTTCGCTGAGAGCTGACACCTTTCTTATCTTGCTCACTGACAATTTCCCGGGGTTTAGAACACAGCCTGGTATATAATGAACATCCCATAATATTTAACTCAGTTCACCCTGAGGTATATATAACTAATCATACGTTATTTTTTTTAATGTTTGTTTTTATCTTTGAGAGAAGAAGAGAGACAGATCACGAGTGGGGGAGGGGCAGAGAGAGAAGGAGACACAGAATCCGAAGCAGGTTCCGGGCTCTGAGCTGTCAGCGCAGAGCCTGACGCGGGGCTCGAACTCACAAACCATGAGATCGTGACCTGAGCTGAAGTCAGATGCTCAACTGACTGAGCCACCCAGGTGCCCCCATGCATTATTGTTATAGACACTATTTTATTAAGAACAGGAAAAGCAAGAGACAGCTCAAAGTGTCTGAGGACAATAGGGTCTCGGATGAAGAAAGGTGTATATAGAAATTGGAGGCTGGTACAGGAAAAAAACCCATAAATTTTACCTTTTTTTCCAATCCCCTTACTCTACTGTAACATTTCCCTAAAATATGTTTCCTCCTCTATTTTCATTGCACACCAAACATGTAGAGTAAGATAGTCTACTGGCAGGGGGACTTAGTGAGTACTTGAAAAAAGGATTTGCATGCAGGTCTGGGGGCAAAGGACAGCCAAAGTGTTCAAGGAACTGAAGGAAAAGATGAGGTCTGAGGCTAGAGAGCAAAGCAAGGTCTTTTAAATTTAAGAGCCAGGAAAGCCTTATAGGGAGCCGGAGTTAACTGTTCTGCAGTAAGAAACCACTGTGAGTTTTAAGCAGGGAACCGCACACTTTATTTTTTGGAGTGCTTTCTCAGTGTACCATGGGAGATGATTTAGGCAGTAAGGGTGACTTTAAAGGAAAGAGTTCCATTAGGAAGTCCCTGCAGTATTTCAGGTTCTTGATGCAGCATGAAAAAAAAAAAAAAAGTCAGCCCAGGCAGTCTGTGGTAGGTAAATTGTTCCAAGGTGAATCAGTGCATTTACAGGTCATGATGCTACCTCACAGCCACAAAGCATCTCATCATATTCTCTCTCCAGGAGCAGTAATGTCAGAAGAAGAAAAAAAAATATCTTGAATTCTTTAGGTCTTATTCAGTTTACAGTAACTACTGAGTAGCTTTTAAAAATTACCACCCAATCCAAAGCTCTACAGTGGAAAAGGCAATTAAGACTCTCAGAGACAAGATCAAAGAATAAATTCTTCAAGAGATAGGAGAGGAAAGAGACATTAATGTCACAAAGAAAGAAAAAAAAATTACAGAGAAAAAAAAATACTCAGTGATGCTTTGAAATTATAGGGGAGTAAGTGTCATATCTGCTCAATGTATGTGCTAAGTTGACATCAAGATACTTTCTGGGATTGCAACATAATTTAGCTGCAGACCTCTGTCCAAGACAATTGCATTTCAGATTTCACTGATTTTTGATGAGGTAGACACTGCAAGAATATTGGAAACTTTTAGATTATCAGTTGTCTCGTATTGCTGAAAAGAAAATCTTCCCATGTATAGAAGACAGTGATATTTCTTCTTTTTTAATTTTAATTTTTATTAAAAAAATTTTTTTAACGTTTATTTATTTTTGAGACAGAGAGAGAGAGAGAGAGCATGAACAGGGGAGGATCAGAGAAAGAGGGAGACACAGAATCTGAAACAGGCTCCAGGCTCTGAGCTGTCAGCACAGAGCCCGACACGGGGCTCAAACCCACGGACCGCGAGATGATGACCCGAGCTGAAGTCGGACGCTTAACCGACTGAGCCACCCAGGCGCCCCCTTTTTTAATTTTTAATTTTAGAGAGCAGGGGAGGGGCAGAAGGAGAGAGAGAAACTCAAGCAGGCTTCCTACTCAGTGATGAGCCGAACACGGGTCTCAATCCCATGACCCTAGGATCATGACCTGAGTTGAAACCAAGAGTCAGATGTTCAACAAAGCAGTGATATTTCTAACAAAATGGTAAGGTTTGTTGTTGTTTTGTTTGCTTGTTTGTTTAAATAAGATTTCCCTCCTATTTATTTCTGAACTTATGTCTCTTTGTTTTATTCTCAATATCAAATATTGTAGAATAAACTGCCATTAAATGAAATCCTCAGCTATCTTGGATTTCCTCACCAGAGTTTCATATTTAGTAGAAACAAGCAAATAATGAGAAAGAAGGTTCCTATAAGGTATTTAAAGAAAAAAGAATCAAAATGCTACTCCTGAAACCATTACTACACTATATGTTAACTAACTTGGATTAAAATAAACAACAATAAAATAAAGTAAAAAAAAATAAAGAAAAAGGAATCAAAACTTATTTTGAAAATTACTTTAACACATTGAAATGCCCTAATGAAGAACAAATTAAATTTCTTATGTCATATTACTAAGCTAGGGTAGTGTAAGTGTGTATTTTTTTTTTCAAATAGCAAAGTTAAAAAAATAAGGTTTGTATTGTTGAAATGAAATATGAACTTTAGCCTACCGGAATAGAAGTTTAAGAATACATTCTAGCATATCACTTTTTAACACACGTGGCAGACTCAGTTTTATGACTTAAGAACTTTCTTTGCATTATCCTAGGTCATTTTATGAGAAAGTGCTTTGCTGGAGTAGCCTCAACTCACCAAAGAGGACACAGGCTCGTAGCAAGAGGAAGGAATAAGGTTCTACTAAGTGGCACAGCCAATCACTTATTCCTCTTTCTGACTCCATCAGGCATGTTCCTAACACAGCTACACCTATGTCTGAATAGTTTAAGAATATATTTGAATGAAAGGAAGTATAATACAGCAGTTATGTACAGACTCGAGAATCCAATCGTCTCGCTTAGAGAACCAGTGTCAACATGGACAAGGTGTGGAGCTGTCTGGATGTCAGTTTTGTTACTGGTTAAAGTAAGAATCATTGGGGTACCTGTGTGGCTCAGTCCATTGGATGGCCGACTTCAGCTCAGGTCATGATCTCATGGTTCATGGGTTCGAGCCCCACATCGGGCTCTGTGCTGATAGCTCAGAGCCTGGAGCCTGCTTAGGATTCTGTGTCTCCCCTCGCTCTCTGCCCCTCCCCTGCTCACACTCTTTCTCTGTCTCTCAAAACTGAATAAACATTAAAAAAAAATAAGAATCATAAGGCATTGTGAGGATCAAGTGTGCTAATGCATATAAAGCATTTAGAATAGTGCTCAGAAAGTGTTGGGTATTATTCTTATTAATATGTCATACATTAAATGTTTGAATGATGCTGTTTATTCACTGAGACATCTAATATTATTCTACATTTCCCAGCAAATATCTGTAATGTGATGAGAGAACACAGGGCCCAGAATCTAAGTATCTGACTCCAAGTTCCAGTTCTGCTACTATACGGCAAGGTGACAGGGCATGACTTCTCGGGATAGCAACTCCATCTCAAAAATAAAAGGCTTGGCTTATATTATTTCTAAAGGTTTCATTAGCTCTGTATTTAATGATTCATCTCTGGTGAAGTCATTAGACACTCCGAAGTAGGCTAAAAAAATCTACCCTAAGGGAAAAAGAAATAAGAAGGAAGAAGAAACACAAGATGACCCATGTTCATTTCCATAGAAACAAGAAGCTTTTTATCTTCTTTAAAATCTGGACCCAGTAGCTTTTCTCTCTTGGAGTAATTTCCAGAGAGAATGCTTCTCCAGTGGAAAAAGATCAAGAGTTTGCCCGACTTTACCTAGATGAAAATCATCTCTCAGTAGCCTAGATGAATTGATTTCTTATTCAGTAAAATTCATTTTCTCTTCAGCTCTCCATGTCATGAGTACCCTGTCTTCAGTTATTTGTTTACTTATCACAAAATTGGATAAATACATTTAATTTCTCCTTTACTGATGCAAAATCTGTACACAAATTTATTTTAAAAGTATGGAAGTAGAGTTAACATGTACATTAAATGTGAGGCATATAACAAAGAACTTTTTGTTTTTTCTGTAATTCATCTTAGTGACCTTATCCCAAAAATTTCAATTGAAAGCAATAGGACTATTTTCAGTGAGTCTCTCACAAAGGCATCAGTATAACCACTCATGGGCAAGTGTTCCATATCAAAGGATATTTAGCTTTGATGCAATTCTCCATAAAGGAAGCTGGCCATCATTCACAGGGGAACGTTTGTGGAATGCACAAAGGCCTCAAGTGCAATGCCCCCTTCAGGAGAAGGATTGAAAGTCCTACTCTTGCCTTTCTTTTGGAGGAAACTCTCTCCCCCAAACACTCTAGTTTACAGTCACATGCTGTATCAGGAGGATGACATCTGAGTCATTAGCACCTCTGAGTGGAAAAGTAGATCAGACGAACAACCTACAGACTAACAACCTACTGAGGCAGAGTAGAGCCCCAAAGATCCTCACAGAAATGGGAAAGAGGAAGGGTCAAAGGCAGAGGTATTGCAGGTAACTACCTGGGGCAGCAGTGTGGTGAAGTCTTGGTGTGCTCAAGGACATGACACACGCAGGGAAAGAGTCAAGAAGGGTAGAGTCATTCATTCATTGAAGACACATTCAGTGAACACCTGCTCTGTGTCAGCCAGATGTTGAGGTTAGAATGGTGAACTGCAACAGTTCCTCTCTTCAGAAAGCCTTTGGGGTGGAGTGGGAGAGGGATACAAATGAGCAGAAAGGCATTTAAAAATATATAGGTATTAAGGAAGCACTGAAAAGCAATTGTCTAGCCTAGCAGGGACTAGGAAGACTTTCTGAAAAGGGGTGCATCTTAGCTGAGCCCTGAAGCATGAGTAACAATTGTCCAGATGAAGATGGGGTGGACATGAGGAAGGAGAATCTTCCAGGCAGAGGGAACAGCATATGCAAAGGCCTCGAAAGGAGAATATGCATGTTGTGTTCCAGGGACTTGGAGAATGACTGGAATTTACAGTGGGGGTGGGGAGGGCGATGCAGAAATGAGTACTGGTAGTGAGTATGGAGATTTGCTTTATTCAAAAGCTCTCTTTGACAGCAGTGTGAAAAATCAGCCTTAGGTGTGCCTTGGGATGGAGACAGACACTAGAAAGGGAGCATGGGATTGTTTTCTTGCCTTCCTCACAGCTTTATTTAAGCCAAGACCTACCTGATTGTACGAACATTATTTTTTAAAAAAATTTTATGGAATTCACACTATTCTGAAAAATAAGTTTTCCCCACACCTGGGTTTTTTTTCCAAAGAACCATGTCTTCCTGAGTGCTAGAACTTCTTGGAGAAAACCTTCCTTCCTAGAGGTGCAGGATTTGCTAACAGTGATTTACTTCTAATGGTTCCCATAAATCTCACAAATTCAAACAATATATGCACTGAGTGTCTGGGAAGGCAAATTGCTAGTGTGTGCATAGAAAACAAGATAAGGACAAATACACAGAAAGAAAAAAGTCTCTTCCTTGGAAGAGATTGTACTTTTGTTATAGAAACAAAGCCTATAAGATGGCGAGAAAATAAAGCAGCAGAGAAAATTGGAACTCAGAAGACATTGCTGAGGAACGCAGATAACTGCTGAGGGCTGCAAAATTATATACATACAGCATGATCTCAACCATGTAAAAATAAATATGCATGTAAAAATATTCAAAGGAAATCATCAAAACTTAAACATTGGCTCTTATTTGGTATGAAATTATAGATCACATCTGCTTTCTTGGTTAGTTGGGCTATTATATATATATATATATATATATATATATATATATATATATATTTGAAAAACTATGGACTCATCAACAAAAATAATAAAAAATAAGTATGTTAAGGGAACTGTATAAAGGGTAGTTAGGAATGGGAAGGATAAATTAGGTTTGATTTCTGATCACACTTCACTTAGACAAGCAGTGGAAGAGGAGGGAGGGCCAAGAAGCAAGACACTTTTATTTCCGGGCTCAAGTCTTAAGCAATCTGTCTTGTGGCTTCTAAGTCAACTTACGTTATGATGGTTCATTCTTCTCCCTGAAGGACTGTGGTTTTGCCCACTGAAATATAATGAACAACAGTGGTCTACTTAAAGTTACAGTTAAATAACAACAGATTCCTGGCTTCTAGGGTAGGGTATAGTGCTAACTGTTGGAGATGCAAGAGAGAAGGATCAAAGGAGAAGACTTCCAAAGGGAAGGGCTGGAGAAGGTGCAAGGCCTTAGGACGTGTTTACACAGCTGAACATCGCGCGGCTCATAAGGAACGCCTAGAGCCATTAACATTGTCCAGGGCTGGATCCTCCTTCACACCTGACCCTTCCTAGTGTTATAGAAACCAATTAACTCAAAATTCAACCTTGAAAAGCTAAACCATTAGACTGAATAACACACTTGCTTAGCTGACTTTATGCATGTAGTCTTTAGCAATTATCCTAATAAAAGAAGCTTCATTCTGGAGTCAGGGCCTCATTCCCACTCGACTGTGAGGACCTTCACTTCACTGCACTTTGTTTGAGGACTCATCTTTTGTGACTCCGGCCATACTCCCTGCAACAGCTAACACTCAAACTCTCAAGCTGATCTGACCTTGCACTGGTGCTGTGGTATTTTCTTGGCAAAGAAAAGATCATGAGAACCTTGGTGGCTTAATGTCACTTTTCTTCCTTTGAACTTGAGTTCCAAACTGACCCTCATGAGGTTCTTTTTAATTTTTGTCTTTGTATCATTCCTTCCCATGCATTTTTAAATCTGAAAACAGAAGCCAAATTAATTGACCCATTATGTACAGGATTTGCTGTACATAAAACATCACTCTCAGCAGAAACTTTCCTTCTTTCTTGAAATATCTAGACCATTGTAACCACAGAGGTCTAGACTATGAGGTTGGTCAAAACTTCCAGGAAATATGCTGTTGATTTATGCAATGTGGAGATAGCACTGCCATTTATGAACTCCATTTTTCTAATTTCTTCTAATTTCTATTTTTCTTTGTTTTCCAAGATTGTATAACATTTTCATTCAAAGGGGCCTCTACTGATAATTCATACATGTTGCCTTTTAGCATTGCTCTGACTAGCCTTCCAGATTTAGAGAAGATAGAAAATGAAGGTGAAACATTTCTCAAGCTAAAGGAAATGAATTTGGGGCACGTATTTCCAGGAAAGGTAGAGGAATTGACATATTGTGAAAGAATGTGAAACGGAAAAAGTAGCCTTTATTTGCAGTTGTGTGGGTGAGGTTAGCTGTGTCCTTTGATAAAACAAAAGTAACACCCTTGGGTGTCTACCGAAGATAAATCAGATCTTGATCTCTCATTGTCTTATATGAACAACCTCCCCACCTCTTCCTTGCTCCATTTCCTTTCTCTTCTACTTCTCCTGCTTCTTCTGCTTTTTTTCCTCTCTCTCCTCCCCTCTGAACCCTTTCTTTCAGTTTTCCTCCCCCTCCCTCTCCCATCATTGTCCTTCCTGTATTTGAAAGACAACTACCTAGAAGCCACAGTGAAGGATAATTATTGAACTATGTCAGTAAAATGCTAGATAAAGAATACAATGCTTGCTTAAGTCCATTTTATCTTCACTAAATTACCTTTCCTTTTTAATCCCCAAAGGACAGACATGCTTTGAAAGTATCATGTGTGATACACATTCTAATGAGATCCATGAAATTGTTCTTTACTACTACCAAGGTATCCAACCTCAAAGATATTAAAATAATTGAAAGCCTTTTGATAAAGCTAAGAAAGTAAGTACTCTCCTATCTCACAGCTCCATGTGGGAGTTAAATATTCCTTCTCTCAGCATAGGAGATGAGGGTGTAATGGCTCACCTTTGCAAGGGCGTTAACATTTTCTGGGTTGATGTGACATATTTTTCTCAAGTGCATGGGCTGATCTTTGTTTTAAACTCTATATTCTTGGATATCCGTCAAAGGAGCATCTGGATGCCTTTAGGAGGTACATTTTTAAGATACCTGAGTAAAAAATTAATCCAAAAGCGAAGTGTGTGCTTTTTGCAAAGGATTATCCAAAAATCTTTGAAGACTTCGAAAATAATTTCCTGCTTATGTTGCTTGAAAGAAAAAGAACTGCTTTTCTACTTGTCTTTGCTTAAGGCTAATATTAAAAAATAAAAATATCTACATACAAATACTTGCCTGATATAGGAAAGAAGTAATCCACTTAAAGTAAGTTAAGTGAGGAAATAAGTCAGAAGCACATTAAGTTATGAATAATGACTATCTAGACTTTAGCTTTAGTAAGGAAGGTAAAATTTCATGTTATTTTATTATCTGAATCAGACAAAGTCATGCAACATTCAAATATATGTGTTTTTATTTAAATATTTTTTTTAATGTTTATTTATTTTTGAGAGAGAGACAGAGCACAAGTGGGGGAGGGGCAGAGAGAGAGGAAGACCCAGAATCCCAAGCAGGCTCCAGGTTAAGAGCTGTCAGCACAGAGTCCAGTGCAGGGCTGGAACTTACAAGCCGTGAGATCATGACCTGAGCTGAAGTCAGAAGCTTAACCAACTGAGCCACCCAGGTGCCCCCATGTGTCATTTTATACTCATGTGATGCTTTTCAATGAATACATTCATTATTTGATACCATATTCTTATTTTTGGTTTGGGACATATGGTGACCTTAATAAGTTAGGTGGTAGTCAATTACAGTGACTAAAAGCATATGATGGATTATACCACAATGTTTTGGCAATTGAGTTACTTTTTATGCAATAGGGGTTTTTATGCAGTAGGGGAAAATACTAAGGCAGACAGTTTCATTATAATGAAAGTAATCATCACTGTAAATTTACCATTCAAAATTAGGCCAATTTTAAGGGATCAACCCACATTCTAGCCTCTGGGAGTTTGATTGCCTCCAGTACATAAACATGATTGCTGCTTCTTCCAGCCACACATAAACATCCCTCTTGGCCGTGTCAGTTCTAATATCTCCTAGCTCTATATCATGAAGTTTGGAGACAATGCTTCTCATCAAAATTGTGCTCCTGTTTCAGGCTGGTTTCAATTTATGCTGAATTTTCCAAATACTGCCAAGTTTCAGCAGCCCCATTTCACATAATTGGACAATCGATATATTTTTTCTTCAGCAAATCACTACCTTTCTTTCCAAAGCATAACACTTCAGCACAGAGAATTCTCTCGAACCCTATCCTTACAAGGTGTTAAGAAATGAACTGAGATCTCTTCCCCATTCTTCAGACCTACAACATATTCCGGAGGTATCACACGCCACGTGTCTGGCATTAGCAGTTTGGTTTTACAGTTTGGAGAACTTGGGGTTGAGTGCTGATCTGGCTACTTAAGATCACTGTGAGTTTTGGAAAGTTACTTAGATTCTCTGAGCCTCTTTTGTTAGTTGTGAAAGGGGGCTGTCTAGCTCATAAGCATTATTATGAGAAATAAGTTTGATGGTATTTGAAGAGGGATGGCACCCCATTTGTTATTTTGTAAAGGCTCTAACAAGAGTTATTATCTAACTACAAAATGACAGTTGAGTGATTCAGTGATATTAAAATGAAATAAAAACAGGGGCGCCTGGGTGGCTCAGTCGGTTAAGCATCTGACCTCAGCTCAGGTCACGATCTCGCGGTCCGTGAGTTCGAGCCCCGCGTCGGGCTCTGTGCTGACTGCTCAGAGCCTGGAGCCTGTTTCGGATTCTGTGTCTCCCTCTCTCTCTGACCCTCCCCCGTTCATGCTCTGTCTCTCTCTGTCTCAAAAATAAATAAACGTTAAAAAAAAATGAAATAAAAACAGCATGGCCCTTGGCAGCAAAAACATCCCATCTACCCTTAGCCTATACTACAAGTACAGGAAGTTTCCAGGGCTCCCTAATTGGGGTATATTTAACTAAAAGGAGGAACAAAAGTTCCTAAGTATCTGTTCTAGTCCTGAAGGTCCACTCTCTATATGGCTTAGAGCTTGGTCCCAGCTTAACGCAGATTCAGGAGACAGACTGCATCTTGTATTTTTTTAATTTTTTTTAAGTTTATTTATTTTGAGAGAGAGAGAGAGAGAGAGAGAGAGAGAGAGAGAGAGAGAGAGAGAATGAGTAGGGGAGGGGCAGAGAGAGAGGGAGAGAGTGAGAATCCCAAGCAGGGTCCATGTTGTCAGTGTGGAGCCCGACACAGGGCTCAATCCCACAAACCGTGAGATCACGACCTGAGCCAAAATCAAGAGTCTTAATCGACTGAGCCACCCAGGCACCTCTGCATCTGGTACTTTTAGGGGAAACCTAAAATGGTTGGTTTGATTTCCCCTTAATATACTCCATATGACCACCTAAACATTGGCTTTTTCTATTTTGGAAAACAATTCAATATCAGAGCAAATTCACTGGGAAACTGAGCTCATGAAATTTACTCTCCTCCGCAGCGGGCATCCCAGTGTTCATTGGGTTCAGGAATTTAGTCAGGCCTGCATGTCAGCACTGCCATCTGCTTTTATTCTAGGCACCAAACAGGTGGGCTTCTAGATGTGACAAATTCCATTGTAGAAAGAGACCCTGCAGCTTTGTGGCACTCTGTGCAGCCAAGACTACGATGGGATGATGGAAGCAAGAACCAAACCTCCTGATTCTACAATACGGCTGGGGGGGTGGGGGTGCGCTCACTGAACTGTCCTTCTGTAACTAAGAGCACCTGGTGAAACCATGAAGGAGCCTGTCATAGCCTCTCTATTTTATCACCTTTATGTACATTTCATACATAAAATGGCAGCATGCAAAAGGCAGATGAGGTGATTCCACATTCACATTGTTTCATATTGTGTTTGCTGACCCAGTATCTTATCACCCTACTGGATTCCCAAAGGAATATAATTTCATCAAAAGAATTTGCAGCAAACTTTGATTTTAATGTTTGTTTCACTACAACATTTCATGCTTTCTATAGATACTACCCTACACGTTCTTTGCGATATTCTTTAACATATCACAGGCATCACTGACGTTTATTCAAGAATGCCAAGAGCCCTGTGTCTATCACAGTATTAATATAAACCCAATGCGTCTCATCTTCCTCACTGATAGCAGATATCTTTATTCAAATAACTTGATTATATTAAAGTGAAAAGAAGGAAAAAACACAGACAGAACGAGAAATGTAAACACAAAAAGGACCCACGTAGACATGGCTTCTAACTTAACGCACCCAACAGACTAGTGTTTTAGGGCACCTGCTACAAGTGAAACTATTTTCCAGGCACAAAAATACAAACCGCTGGTTCCTTGTCCTAAAGAACATTCACCATCACTCTACCTTACTAAAACACAGGTTAATTCCCTATAATTTTGCAAGTAGTCAGAGAATTTGAGGCTTCTATATCACACCTTCCTTAAGAATAAGGTGAGAGGCTCTCTTTTTTACACAGCTTATGTAAAGAAAACAGCCTAACATCCTTCATTTACATAGAGGTACTTTGTGGAAGCACAATTAACTTGGTAAGTGGGTGTCTGCTTTGACTGAAAGATCAGGGCTATTTGAAGCCACTGCAATCAGTTACATAAGCAGGTATTTAGGGGAGACTTTTCAAATGCATATTGCTATGTCAATGCACTGTTAAAAAAAAAACCCAATAATAACACACAAACCGAAAACAACACTCCCTCAGAATTGGGGCTGGCAGCTGTCTGGACTACATTGGAGCTATTTACAAGGAAATACTGAGCAAGTGTCTAAAGGAAAGGAATGACAATCAGCACTGAGCTACCCAATTTGGATAATGAAGGATTCTTCTTGGTGTGGAAGGCAATGAGGCCCACCACTCCCTCCAGCAGCAGGTTGTTGTTTGTTTGTGTGTTTGTTTCCCTCCCACAGCAGTTTAAGCAATGATGTTTGCTATTTCTCATCCAGAACAGAAAAGAAGGATAAACCCAACAGAGAAATCAAAAGGGTCTTGTGTACCATCTGAAGGAATCTGGAAGAGTTGCCATTAAAAATCTTTAAAACAAGAAGGGACCTGATGAGATACAAGTTAGAGGTTCCCTCTGATAGCAATATGGAGACTGGTCTGAAATGTACGTGTGCATATGTGTGTGTGCGTTGGGATTTTACAACAGGGTGATTGATGAGTAGGTTCCAATATATATTCAGGTGAGAGATGAAGAATCCTTAAAATGAACAAGGGGCAATGGAGAGAAGAGAAAATGGTATTTCAATAAAAGGGTATTTAAGGAGTACAATGGATAGAACTGGGTGACTGACTGCATGTGAGTAATGAAGGAAAAATGGAAGAAGGAAATGATGACCGTAGAGTGTGGCTCAAGAGCCCGGTGTACATCAGGGGCACTCACCAACCTAAAGACTACGTTTGTGTGGGATTAGGGGAACTGGAATGGAGCCTGATATTTTGAGTTTTAAGTACCTGGAAAACATCAAGTTGGAGATACTTACAAAGAAACAAATTGCTTAAGGCAAAGGCTAGAGATGAATACTTCACTGGTATACAAATTTAGAAGCTTGATATAAGGCCACACTTGTCCAGAGAGTGAATAACGTGAGCATACAAGAAGCTGTGGTAAGAATGCAGAGGAATAAGGAAAATAAGATCAGGAAAATTCATTAAAAGGCAACTAATGCAGAAAAATAGCAACCCATTTTGTAGAGTCTTACATATGTTGATGAAACATTTCACCAGCCCTGATAGGGAAAATATATTAAAGAGAGGAAGGGTCATCATGGATGGCAACCCATTTGCTGACAATAGTTTAATTATCTCAGAATAAATTTTTGTAGGACGTGAGCTTACAATACACTCAAATGTTCCAATTCATTGAAATGAAAGTGGTTCAGATCCAAAGAATAGTCTTCAGTTGGAATATTTTCTCAGTGCTTTAATAGGAAATTCCCGCCAGTCAAGAGAAGTTGCATCCTGTTCAACCTTTTGAGATGAAGGATTTGCCTTTTAATGAGAAATTTGCATTTCATTATAATGATGTACCCCTCTGTCCTTGACTTGGTTATTCTCTACAGAAGGAGTGACTTCTTTGCACCTTGTGCTCAGCATATAGTAATGACAGATTCCAGAAAATTTATCTCAGACATTAAAAAGAAAAGGCATAGTTAAAAGAAGTGAGTACAAACACACACACACACACACACACACACACACTCTCTCTCTCTCTCTCTGTCTCTCTCTCCTCTACTGGGTTCAATATAAAGAAAATCTTTAGAGGTGACCTCACACATTTCCTGTTTCACAGCTAGGCATCTGTGAAGACAGAACCAGTCATGAAGAGTTGTGTTAGACCAGGTCATTTAATATGCTAAGAATTATTTGTAAAGGGGAGCTTGATCATCAAAGTCACCTGACTCAGTAGTATAGTTTCATCAAGGAAATAGTTGCACGCGCTCGTGTTGGGGGGGGGGCATGTTGGTGGAGGAGCGGGGTTCAAAATTTTAACAATAAGGCATAGCAACACCTTGAATAGACATAAGTTAAATTAAACAGTAAAGAAATAATGAAATGACCTCCTATTTATAAAGCAATAGCACATTGCATTAAGAATAACAAACTTAACAGAAACCCATGGAGGAGGGGAAGGAAAAAAAAAAGAGGTTAGAGTGGGAGAGAGCCAAAGCATAAGAGACTCTTAAAAACTGAGAACAAACTGAGGGTTGATGGGGGGTGGGAGGGAGGGGAGGGTAGGTGATGGGTATTGAGGAGGGCACCTTTTGGGATGAGCACTGGGTGTTGTATGGAAACCAATTTGACAATAAATTTCATATATTGAAAAAAAAAGAATAACTTTAACAACTTAATACATTTGCTGCTTATAATAAAGAAATAACATGGTCAGGTTTTCAAGTTGGATCAATATGATCATTAAAGCCACAGTATTTCTGAGGAAACTTCAGAACTGTCTGAGACATGTCAACTTATTTTCAAGAGAGTCTTTTATATTTGGTAAATAAAAAGTTCCAACTTACGTAAAATTTTTAAAGAACCTTAAACTGGAAGAAAACTCCTCTGGAGTCTTATGGTATTTTCTGGATCAGTCAAATAACATTTTTAATCACTATGTGGTATTTTGATTATTTTTTTTTTGCCTTCTTCTTTACTGGAAACTCCCTGAAAGCAGAATAAAGTGTTTGATATTTTTGTTTTGTTTTGTTTTGCAATTGCCTGTGATAGAGTATCTTCTCAAAAATCTATTGAACAAAGAGTGGAATGTGTCTTAACAGCTCAGTTTTTTTCTCTTTGAATTGTGTATCTTTTCTGAATAGAAATGGACAGGGTTATGAGTACATAAAGAAACCAAATGGTCTAATTTACATACAAAATTCCAGAGTTTGAAATGGGCTTCTAAGCAATATAGTTAATCATTTCCCAGAGGTTATGTAGCTAAACCTCCTACCAGTATTATGGGAAGTCCTGTTTGCTGGAAACTGTGTGGATCTAGAATGCTATAATTAGGGGAATCTGTTACATTCACAGCAGTGCCCCCCTTATCCACCCGGGATACCTTCTGAGACCCCCCAGTGGATGCCTGAAATCGTGCATAGCACTGAGCCGTATATGCACTATGTTTTTTCCTATGCATACATACCTGTGATAAAATTTAATTTATGAATTAGGCATAGTAAAAGAGTAACAACTATAACTAATAATTAAATAGAACATTTACAACATATACTGTGATAAAAAGTTATGTGAATGTGCTTTCTCCCTCAAAATATCTTCAGGTACCGCACTCCCCCTTCTTGTGATGAGGTGAGATGATAACATGCCCACGTGATGAGATGAAGTGAGGGGAGTGATGCAGGCGTTGTGACAGAGTGTGAGGCTGCTACTGACCTTCTGAGGATTCCTCAGGAGGATCATCTGCTTCCAGACTGGGTGACTACGGGACACGGAAGCCTCAGAAAGTGAAACCAGGGATGGAAAGTGGGGCAGGAGGGGGGTGCTACTGTATGTTTGTGGAGATCGTCAGAATCTGGGAGTGAGAAGCTCCCGGGCCTCTGGAAAAAAATGTGATGCTTCATACTCTTTTTCCATCCTTTCTGTTACTGTTTAAAGCCTGGCACCCTCTTCTATCTGTGACTATAAAGAAAACTGAGTGGCTTTGTAACTTAGAAGTCCTGTACCACAGTCTCTCTTCTCCCATCGGTGATCGGCCTCCATTCAACTTGAGCAAAAAACATCTCAAGGAGCACTGCCCTGCCCGCACCTCCCGATCAAGTGGTACAGGACTTCACTTTTCATCTGTAGAGTTAGTGTAGAGTTAGTGGATCTCACGTGGTAAGCAACACCCCTGCCGTGTGCATGGTCTTTCTCAATGCCCAGCGGTGCAGGGAAGCCTTTAAAAAATACTATGCTTTCTGGAAACTCTTCCTCCAGATGTGCGGACGCTTGTAATGCTGGCTTACCACAGTAGAGAAGAGCAACACATAAAAGGAGCAGGCAGATGGATGGGATCCAGGTAATTCGTATTTTTCTCTTTGTGGCAAAATGGTAGCTGGACGAGCACCAAGTGTATTGACGCGATTTCTGCCTTCTCTCAAATATCGTTTCCATTGATTTCCATAGCTTTGCTTTTACCTCTTATGTGGGCTGGAGATTTTTACCATGAGGTGCTGTTATTGTGTGTTAGACAACATATTGTGGGTTGGGCAACATTCCCCAGAAAATCACCTTTAAGAATATTAATTCCGAATGGGAATGATTAGTGTGGATTCTATTTCTTTCTCACTCACAGGTCAGCCCAGAACAGCAATCTGTTACCTTGGAAAGCAGAAAGCAAAGGCCTGAGAGACAGACTCATTAAGTAAGTAGGTTCTGAAGAGTCAAATATGAGGCACCCCTTGAGGAACTCTGGGCCCCAGGGAGGGAGGCATTACATTTTACAGAAAACTCTGGGATCCTGAATGTTGGAGAAAAAGAGACAGCTTAAGCATACTGTATACTTTTGACTAAAATTAGTTGTGGGATTTCTTTTGTGTGACAGACAGCTAAAATAGTCGTTGTTATTCTAGAAAAAGACAAAACAAAACCCCCACAGGTTCATATGACCTGAAATGGCAAGTGTTAAGCAGGCAGATTTAGACCTCAATGAAGGCACCTCTGGATAAAGAGAGATGCAGAAGGACAGTCATTTCTAGGAGACCACTCGTGGTTGTGAAAGCAGAACCTGATAAGGTGGGGCCTCGGGCTCCGGCTTTCACCAAAAGGGATTAGAATTAAAGCCTGAACGTAAAGATCAGCGGTTGACTGATGGGAATTTTTTTAAGCTCCTTGGAAAAAATGATGATTACTCAGGAAACTTTTGGCTAACATCTCATAGGACAAAGCTGAGGGTGGGAAAGCATTACATTTTTTTTTTTTTATATTTTGTGATTTCAGACAATTACATTGTCGTTAATATTTGAATGGAGGTTTGAAATTTTGAAACATACTTGAAAAGTGTAACAGGGAGCGTGCTGGGGTGGGAGAAAGGGGGTCCTCGGACCGAATGCTCTCCACTCCTTTGCTGCTTCTTTCCCTTCGGAGCTTTGGCGCACTGTGCACTTTTCCAGATCGGTCAGCAGATCCATCACTCAAGCCATCATTACTGTCGGCACCACCTCTTATCAGAATAAACTCCCTTGGCAGTCAATGAAACTCTTACTTTTCACTGACTCATCTCACGCTCCAACCAGTGATTAGAAGAACTGAGTAATAATCACATTACAAAGAACTGAGTAATAGTAAGATGTAGTTAAAGGTATCCGGGCAGTGAGCTGCCTTATCAGAAGCAGCAAAGTACCTTCCTTTCTAGAACAGTTGTTGTGCACTTTCTGAGTCCACCTTCCCCCACCCCCACCCAGAAAAGGGGAGGACATATTTTTCGAAGAGTCAAACCACTTCTTCCCGATGCTGTACTATTCTTGTACCCTAAAATATGTATCAAATGCAAAATGTAACTGCTTTTTCTTTACTTTTCTTCTTTGAATCATTTTTTCCCCTTATCATCTGCATAGTAAATGACTAGCAACCTCTTCATTTTGCAGAGAAATACATTGAAATACCATGATTTTTCCTCATACACATAACATACCCTTGCACACTTACTTGGAAGATGGTAACCCGTGACTCCATACAAACAGCTCAAACTCTACCATTTCTAATAAATAACCAAGTATGAGGACAAATTGGGTTGTTCTGGATTAGGAAAACCAATCCCTTCAGGAGAATCTAATACCTCACTCCATTACAATGGTTTTCAAAGCGTGTTCTCTGAACCAGCAGCATCAACACCACCTGAAAACTTTATAGAATTCCAAACTGTCAGAATCAAAAACCCAGGGAGTAGGTACGGCTCAGCAATGTGTGTTTTAATAAGCCCTTGGGTGAGTCCAATGCATGCTCAAGCTTGAGAACCACTGCCAAGAACGTCCTTCTCCTGAGCTTCAAGGTCAGCTCATTGGCAATGAGTCAAATTTCACACCAGAAACATGGCAGGAAGTTTCATATTTTGGTTGTGGTTGTTCCCAAGAAATTAAGTATGTGCATGTCAGCAGAGGATGGTTAAAAGAAGGGGATCAAGAGAGATTAACATTTAATGAGAAGAGGTTATGATATGATTATAAGACAGACTGAGGCTCACTGGCACCCAAGAGAAAATGAGAAAGTGCGAAGGTGAAGAAGTAGGAAAGCACTTAAGGAAAACGGGTCACACTGAAGAAATGTAGAGGTACACACATTCGAGAAGCCAAGGGTCCTTTTTATCACAGAGGAAGTGAGCACAAATTTGTGTCTTTTTTTCTTTTTTTTCTTAAATCTCATTCTGATCAAGCTTGGGCTTAGTCAGACATGCACTGTGAACTTCAGAAAGGAGACTTCAAGAGTTTCAAAGAAAAAGTTGACAGAAGCTATGACATGCAACTCCATAACAGAAAAAGAAAGCTCAAAGGTTGGAAAAGGCTTAAATATATCACGCAGGCTATGCAAATAGAAATCATTGCATTGAGGAAGGAAAGGGGAGAACCTACAGAAAATGAGGTGGCATAGAATGTTCTCCAATTAGGTTACCTTTTATAAGGAAATGTCCAAAAATGTAAATAAGGAGACAATTTAAAAGAACATCATGGGGGTGCTTGGGTGACTCAGTCGGTTAAGCATCGGACTTCAGCTCAGGTCATGATCTTGTGGTTCGTGAGTTCAAGCCCAGCTGTCTGTGCTGACAGCTTAGAGCCTAGAGCCAGCTTCAGATTCTGTGTCTCCCTCTCTCTCTGCCCCTCCCTCATGCTCTCTCTCTCTCTCTCTCAAAAATAAATAAACATTAAAAAAAAAAAGAACATCATGGATCTATGAGAATAGTGTTCAGAAGCCTAAACTTAAAATAAGGCACCAAATGCTAAAGGTAAGAAAAAAAGTTCTTTTTGTTTGGTGTTAATATTTGACTTGTTTTGTTTTTTCTTTGTTTGGACCAAGAAGATAAGAGAAGAAAGAGGTCCTCTGCTTTGGGCTAGTAACGTAGCTCTTGGTGGCTGACCAAAAAGAAAAAAAAAAATGAAGAATAAAGCCACTGTTTAGTTTCTGTGTTCTCTTTCCTGGAGAATGAAGGGGTGGGAAGAATACAGGGAAAAAGGAACTGAAGCTGAGGAAGGAATAAAAGATGATTAAAAACATTGTTGAATGATGCCTCTAAATTGTTTGGGTTAATTACCACCCACTGTTCCAGGACATGAGAAGGAGACCCGGAGCTGCCAACAGTGATGTTGATGCAGCCACAGTGAACAGAGAGGGATCAGAAGCTTGGCAGTGGGCAAACGGAATTTGGGTTGACAAAAGGATAGGCGAATTTCTGACACGCTTCTATAAAGATCGATGTTGATTTGAGGCCTGATATTTCAGGTACTGGTGGATGAGCAATTAAGATAAGGGGTAGGGATAACGAGATGCTGGTTTGAGCTGTTTTTGTTTGTTTGTTTTTGTTTTTGTTGTTAAACAGAATCACAGGTAGATGTATCAGGGAATTGCAGAGGACCTACTGCACCAGGACTCTATCAATGCAGCCACTGAAAAAGTCCCTTACAGGCAGTGTCGGGACTCTTACCTATTCTTTCAAAATGTAAATTGCTAGAACCACTTGTAAACTGCAAGACTTCAGGCATGATTAAGTAAAGTTGAAGATGCAAAGACCCCACGCCTCTGGGAATCCTCTCCTGGTGTGGCAGCCTCAACAAATTTCACATACATGCCCTGGGAGACATGTACACAAATATTACCTGTGGTATTGCCTACAATGGCCCTAAAGAGCAAACAACACAAATGCTTATGAGTATTAGAATAGTGAAATTAGTGCTCAATGAAATTCTATGACAACGATGAAAAGGAACTAATCAAAACTAAACAAATCAACATGGATAAATCACCCAAATGTAAGGTTGAGTGACATTAGCATGGAACACCACCATAGAATTCCATTATAGAATTCCATTTACATAGCGCTCAAAAACAGGTGAAACAATCCTATTATTTAGAAATGTATGCTTAGGTGGAAAACCTATAAAGGAAAACAAGGGAAAGAGGTTATCATAGAAGTCATTCCTTTAGCAGCTAGTAGTACTCAAGGTAAGGGGATATGGCTGCAAGTAGCTGCCACAGGAACGCTGAGCTGCTGGCAGTGATTTATGTTTTCACCCTGGTGATGTTTACATGGTGTTTGCTTGATAATTGTGCTTTAAACTACACGTATCTCTTATATATTCTTCTGTATGTATAATATATTGCACCATTAAAATGTCTCTCATGATACTACTGCAAAAAAGATGGAGAAAACGTTTTGGATGACGATAGTTAATAATTACATGAATTTGTATTACTGAACAAGATGCTGATTTAGCCACTATATCAGATGAGGCTTGAGAGAATTTTTTTCACAGGCATATTGAAGAGTTCTGTCTTCAACCTTGTTCACTGCTTCCACGAACACTTTTTATCAGGGACTCAGATGACAATATAAGATGTGCATATCAGTTTCGAAGCTTGCATGAAAATGGGATGGCTACAGAACCTGGCCGTTGTTTCTCAGACTTTTGTGTACATTAACAATCCCCTGGGAATCTTCTGGAAACACAGATCCCGAATCAGTCAGTCTGACATGGACTCTGAAATTCTGCATGTCTAACATGCTCCAGGGATGATGATACTGTGGGTTAGTGGATATTACTTTGAGTAGCAAGAGAATAGGCAATCTTTAAGGTCCTTACCAGTCCAAAAATTTAATGACGCTAATGACCCTAATTCTTAATTTAGGAGCACGCATGAGTCAGTCTCATACAACTGAGACCACGCCACTCACAGAGTGATCGGGATGGCCTATCAATCACAGCAGACTGATTTCCCACTTTTCCCACACTTCCCTTACCTTTTAATTTGCTTTCTTCCATTTTTATTTACAATAATTCTATTTTCATTTGCTCTGAAGATGCCAAAATGGATCCCTGAGAAGTACTCATCCTAACTTTGTCCTTATAACACACGGAGTAGCAGAAAGTATTGCCGCCACAGTCCACAGGCAATTCCTTTCCTCCCTCTTTCAGTGGCACTCATAGCGTCAGTAGATCTTTTGTGTCTCATGGGAGTCAGGAACGAAAGGAAAAATATCAAGTGTGCCTTCCTTTGTCGTTCTCATAAAGAGTAAATTGTGACGATCAGGAATAAATTTGAGGGCCAACAGGATGGTTCTAAATTATGAACAATGACTGTTTTCTGAATAACTTTATATTTTGGAAAAGAGTGGGTCTAGAATAAGGAAGAAAAAAAACACAAAGTCTATTTATTATTTGTAGTATATGCCAGATGAGTTTGCAGGTGCTTTCCTATTCTTTAATTCCCTCCACCACTCCTTGAAATGGATATGATTTTTTTAATGTTTATTTGTTTTTGAGAGAGACAGAGAGTGTGAGCAGGAGCAGGGGAGAGGCAGAGAGAGAAGGAGACACAAAATCCAAAGCAGGCTCCAGGCTCCGAGCTGTCAGCACAGAGCCTGACATGGGGCTCCAACTCACAAGCTGCAAGATCATGACCTGAGCCAAACTTAGATGCTTAACCTACTGAGCCACCTAGGTGCCTCAGAATGGATATAATTCTTTTTTTAATTTTTTAAAAATGTTTATTTATTTTTGAGAGAGAGGGGAGGGGGAAGGGCAGAGAGAGAGAGAGAGGGAGACACAGAATCGAAAGCAGGCTCCAGGCTCTGAGCCGTCAGCACAGAGCTTAGTGTGGGGCAAGAATCCATGAACTGTGAGATCGTGACCTTAGCCAAAGTCAGGCACTTAACCAACTGAACCACCCAGATGCCCCTAGAATCGATATAATTCTTATTCACATTTTACAGAGAGAAGTCAAGTGGCCTGCCCAAAGCAACTCATCTCATAAGAGACAGAGTCAAGATTCTAATCCAATCTTCTAACTTACAGTGCCCCACCATACTGCTTCACTGCTGCTCCTAGGAAGAAGCAAAATCTCATTTTGGTGAAGCATGGATGAGAGGTACCATTATTTTTAAATATCTGGAAAACTGTATCTTTAATATATATACAAAAATCCATGGTGTTGATTATGGCAGGTATCCCTTATGAATATCATTTTTTAACTAAAATCCAAATGTCAACTCATTACATGTAAATGACTAGTTTTGTTGGGTAACAGTGAGATGCACTTTGTTTTAAAAACTGGTTCTTAGGGAGCTTAGCAGTAACAAGTTCAATTCAGTGAGTAAAGGCATACCTCGGAGATATTGTGGATTTGGTTCCAGACCACTGCAATAAAGCGAATATCATAATACAGCAAGTCACATGAACATTTTGGGTTCCCGGTGCAATAAAAGTTACATTAACACCCTTCTGTGATCTATTAAGTGTGCTGTAGTGTTACGTCTGAAAAACAACATACATACCTTAATTAAAACTATATTATTGTTAAAAAATGCTAACCATCATCTGACCTTTCAACGAGCGGTAATCCCTGGTCACAGATCACCATAACAAATACGATAATAATGAGAAAGTTTGAAATATTGCAAGAATTACCAAAATGTGACCCAGAGATAGAAAGGGAGCAAATGCTGTTGGAAAAATGGTGCCGACAGACTTGCTCAACAGGTTGCCAGAAACGGTAATTTCTAAAAGAATGTAGTATCCATAACACACAATAAAGCATAGCACAATAAAATGAGGTACGTCTGTAGACTAAGAGGAAGCAAGTCTTTTCCAGGTGATAGGTTATTTTTTTTTAATGCTTATTTATTGGGGGGAGGGGCAGGGGCAGAGAGACAGGGGGACAGAAGATCCGAAGGTACTCCGTGCTGACAGCGGAGAGCCTGATACGATGCTTGCGGTCATGACCCGAGCCAAAGTCAGACCCTCAACTGATGGAGCCATCCAGGAGCCTCTCTTCCCATTGATAATTTAGTCAGACTATCCCTTTTCAGACTGGGATGGGATATCAGCCCTCCTCTGGTTTCCAAAAGTGTTCACCCTCCCATACTTTGTAATGTAGGACATCAGGTCTTCAGTTCCCTATCAAAGCATGCAACTTCAAACACTCTGGAATCCAACTCTTGCCAAATGCTTAGCTAAATAAAGTAACACTTGGTGGAGACTGCATAATGGACAGGCCACCCACCGGCTGTCGAATTTGTTAAAATCTCTCTTTGCTACCGGTTAGAACACAACAGATCTACCTACCCTGGCCCTTTTGGTTTAGCCATCTCACAGAACTTTCAACATTAAAATGTTTCATTGTTGTGCTCTCAATTTTCATCACAGGTTGCTGATAGCCACAGCTACGTAGAATTTCCCCCTGTGGTTGCCAAAACTGTCACTGGAATTCCTATCCAGTATACCAATGCTTTAAGACCCAGTACTACAAAAACCGGTAAAACCACATCATTCCTGTTGTGAAGGTCACGCTTTTTTAAGTTGTAGCTTTCAGGGGCGCCTGGGTGGCTCAGTTGATGGAGCATCCGGCTCAGATCATGATCTCTGTGAGTTCAAGCCCCACGTCGGGCTCTGTGCTGACAGCTCAGAGCCTGGAGCCTGCTTCAGATTCTGTGTTTCCCTTTCTCTCTCTCTCTCTGCCCCCCCCCCCAACTCATGCTCTGTCTCTCTCTCTCTGTCAAAAATAAATAAGCATTAAAAAAAATTTTTTTTTAAATTTAAGCTGTAGCTTTCAGCATCCAGAAAACTGATCTGAATTTGAAGTTTAAGCTTTAGCAACCATTCATTCACAACTGCTAACATACCTTTATTTTCTTCTTTTCTTCTGTTTCTTTGAACTTTTCAAAAGCCATTTGAAATTATTTGTGAATATTTTTGTAACCAGTAAAACATGTCAGTGTTTGGATTGTTGGGGAAAAAAGGCAACTCTAAAAATACTTTTGCTGACTGGTATAGTTTAAGACATGCACGGAAACACTGACAGATTGCTGTGCAAGGTCGTAACTGTAGGAACCAAACAAACTGGTCTCTGCCGAGGTTCACACTCTATGAACGGTGGGGATACTAACAAGAGGCCAGTGATGTGTTGTTTGGTAGAAGCACTTTGTTCTTTTCTCATGGATTAACTCCAAGAAAAGAGAAAGAAAATCTGTCACTCCTACTACCATCACCCATGTAGATCAGTTTTAAACTCGAATCCAAGCCCATCAACAGGAGTTTCCCAAACGGGAGTAAAAATGGTTCCACATAGCCTCTAACTGGGCAGCGTTCAGAAAGACAAACACCAGGAACCCAGAGCCAGAAAAATTAGTTCACTCTTTTTCAGCTTTGTGTCCTTGGAGAAATCACTTACTTCCAGGAATCTTAGTTATGTGATATTTAAATGAGGATGGCTAATGCAAATGCAATTCAATACAATGGAAAGATAAATTCCAACCATGTCTGGGCTAGCTGGCCCCTGCTCCCTATAAAACAAACCCTCCAAAGGGGCTGAAAGGTGTGATGGGGATGGCAGCTTAACACTCTGGATTGAGAAATGGAGACTGGCTAGAATGAACAAGCTGGCCTTACTAACCAAATCACTGCCCTCATCTTGCTTTTCTGGAAGCTGTTTGCTGGACCTCTCTTTCAGGCAACTTACCCAGGCCACTGCACTGCAGTTTCTTCCTCTCTTATTTTTCTACCCTGCAGCTCAATTTCACAGTTTCCATGTCTTGCCTTTGTCAGAACACGAGGCAGACATCTGACACCGTGGAAACTTAATAAATATTACATCAATCAATAAAGTAATTAATCAGAAACAACTGCCAATAAAATCCAGCACCACAAACAGTTGTCTGTATTTTCTCATTTGCTTAATTTTTCTCCGAGGAATAGTGGCCAGGAAGAAAGACTGCCAAATGGTTGTCTACTCTGATTTCTGAGGAATGTCAGTGGTGTTCCTTACCTAATGTATCAAACATACTTGTTGATTTTCTGTTACTGTGTACTGAACTGAGGGATGGTATTAGTGAATAAGTTGAAAATATGAGGGAACAAATATAGTTGGGACAAATTGTTGAAACACATGCACACTTATAAAAAAGCCTGAAGGCATAAGCAAACCCATGTTAAAGGCATTCACTACTGGGGAGGCAGGCACACAATCTCTCACATACATAAATATGCCACAAGCACTTTTTGTCTTTAAAGTTTTGTTTTTTTTTCATTTCAATAAATTTCCATATCAATCCCAAGCCTTCCCAGAGTGGCTTTTCTAACAATCATAATTTTCTGATCCAAGCTGTTCTTTTCAGTATCTGTAACAGTATTAGTAATGTCCAGACACCAATCTGAGGCACACACCTCAGGAAATTGCTAGGGGATTGTTATTCATTCCCTCCCTTAGTATTTCATAATCCTTTTCATGCTGAGAGGCAGCATTTCCTGATGTCCAAAACCAGAAGACTCGTACTGGGAATGTCAAGATTCCATTTCCTCATCGTTTTCATCTTAGTCTCAAAGCTTTGCCTCGAACATACATGCATCTTCTGTGCATTTCTTCACTCTTCGTTTAAGTATTTAGAGTGTTCACTGCTGTAAAGCATGCTTTATAATGTATGCCATGGATAGGATCTCAAATCCAAAGTGTTACCACCCCTTAAATTCACATACATGCCTGTGTTTGCTATTCTCGCTATGTAAAATGTCTCTAAGAAATGCCACCCAAAATAGGTGCCGAGCTCATAACAATATTCACAAATGAAAAACGTGCCTCCAGATGCCAAGTACTTATAGAAGTGAGGCTGTCTGCCTCCTCGAGGGTATACAGCTTCTCAGATGCACTGTAACTGTTATATCCAGTGCTTTCAGATTAAAAGAAGAGATGCTCTTTAACCAGGGGAGGGGGACAGAAGGACAGAGTTCTTAGGCTTAGACCCTGGAGCTCAGATCTAAAGTGAAATTGCCTCCAATGTCAGAGAATGAGAATGCAGAACTCAGGGGCTTGAGGGGGAGAGGAGGGAAAGGAATACGAAGGGGGAATCTCATTTTCCCCAATTGAGCCTGATTGCAGGGTCCAGTATTAGTCCTATTTTATGAGGGCTCACTGAAGGGGAGTTTAATGCTGCTGTTTTATGTATTTTCATTAATATTTTAATTTTTGTGCTTGCACCCTGAGGCATTTTCATGAAGGGAGCAATTTTGGATGTGGAAGACGAAAAATACGACATTTTTTCTCTTTGCTGCCACAGAGTTTTAACACGCCACACACATACCCTCATCTCTTCGGGGGCTATCTTTTCATCTTTCAGTGCCCAGATCCTTTCTAAACTGAATGCAAGTTGGTACAAATCTGCAATTCGTTTGTCTAGGAAGACTTGAGTCTTCCTAGTCTAAGTGCAGTTCTAGATGTAGCATTTTTAAAATGTTTGATGTTGTATTCTGAAGACTGAACACAAACACAGATATGTAACCTAAATTTGATGTGGGAGTGTCTGATACTCAAAAGAAGAAAAACATTATTATTTTGAAAATATGACTGCAGAATACTAAACTAAGGGTTGGCAAACTAAAGCCCACCACCCAAATCTGGCCCTTGCTTGTTTTTGTAAATAAAGTTTTATTGGTACTCATCTGTGGATGCATTGCCTGCCGTTTCACAGAAAAGTTTACTGGCACTTGGTCTAGAACGTGCATATCAGATATCTGTATGTTCCAATTTTATTTCCTTCCATGTTTTATAGTGCTTAGAATTTTTTTTTTATCCAAACAAGTGACTTCTGAATTTGGAATACAAACTCAGGAAGTTTCAGGTTTAAATTTCCAAATATTTTCCATACGCTTTCCAAATGACAAAGTCCTCAAAATTCTGTCAAATAGCATTTGATTAACTGAAATGCTGTCAAGTTTCAACGCAATAGCACCATAAGATTTGGAGGCTGCAATTCTAAGCAGAATTTGCAAACAGAATTTATATTATAGTCAAAAGACTGTGCAATTCCACAATGACAGAACAGACCCCATTCCTTATTAAAAATATATGTATAACTGCTACCAACTTCTCCTGACCTTTTACTACAACCTTTCCATCTCTGCCATGATAGTTTATTACACGTTGTCAACTCTGCATATCATTCCCACATCAATATCCTAAAGATTTCACACCCCTGGCTCCAGTCAGCTCTGCATCCAAATCATCCAGGGAAGAAAGCTGCATGTCATACTTCTAAAAATACTTCTTTGGGGTGATAAATTTTACTAACAACCTTTAGAATTTGAAATTTTCTGGAAGCCTAATCGTTTACTATCATTTAATTCTGTTCCTTCTTCTAACTCAGCAGAAAGGAGAGCAATTCCTTGATGTCACTTAAAAATATTTGTAATAGTGGTAATATTTTTAAACTTGCAGGTTTTCATTATTCCAGCAATGGTTTCACCATGCAGGATGGTTCACTGTCATTCTTTTTGTTCTTGAGATGATAAGAGGCCTTTGGTGCCCCCACTTTAGAGACCCCTACAATTTAATTGTGTTAATTTTTAATGTTGATTTATTTTTGAGAGAGACAGAGACAGAATGCAAGTGGGTTAGGGGCAGAGAGAGAGGGAGACACAGAATCCGAAGCAGGCTCCAGGCTCCGAGCCGCCAGCACAGAGCCTGACAGGGGGTTCGAACTCACAGAGCTGAGATCATGACCTGAGTCGAAGTCAGACGCTCAACTGACTGAGCCACCCAGGCACCCCTAATTGTGTTCATTTTCAAAAATGTGTTCCTTCCCTTTAAACACTAGGGAAGGAACTTCCTTCCAAAGCATAAACACTAGGATTTACCCCTTGCTTATTTTGGTATAGTTACTGAAAACTTGTTTCTCATTTCAATCATTCCAATGACCTACAGTTATTATCCCCACTTTAAACTGAAGAAGCCAGGGCTTAGAGAGATAACGTCATGTATCCAATATCACACAGCTAGTAAGTGACAAGGCCAGGATGGCATCCTAGATCTGTCTGATGCCAGAGATGGGGCTTTTGCCCACTGATTTCTGCAGCTTGGAGGGCAGGGATTCAGTATCATGTGCCTTTGTTTCTCCAGAGTTTAGCACAGGTTTTGATATATAGGATTGTCTCACTAAAATGTACGTTGAGTGAATGAATGACTAAACAAAATCTGAACAAGGTGTTCAGAGTCTATGTAGAAACATCTGCTGTATCCTTAGCAGTCAGTTGACATGTCTTGGTATAGCTGTGCCGGAGCCAGTCTGGCTACTTCAGAATTTGTTTGAACCAGACCATTCGGACAGGTAGGGAAAATGGAAAATTAAAGAGCAAATACTCACACTGACAGATTAAGTAATACCGGGGAACAAGTAAATAGAAGTTACTTGGGAGAACAAATCAGAACATAATTCTAAAACTTGCCGTCTCTGAACTAATTTACTTTAGCTAATTTCCAAATCTTTCCCCTCATTATGAGGGCCTTTTCATCCCTTGTTATTGGGTCATTCATTCCCAGATATTCACCTACATTTATATATATTTATCTCACTCATTCCTATTGGAGCTGCTCCTTTACAGAAATAAAAGAATTTCAGATGCAAGTAGCTCTGATAGAAAGCCCTATTCCTGTAAAGAGTTTTGAGGAAACTTTCCCAGTCTCTTTTGAATGGAATCCAGGCAGATTAAAACTGCTAGTTGTATTCCTGGCACCATGATTTCATTTTCAATTAAGCCAATATACATTTAATTGATAAGATGGGTTGATTATTTTCTACCCCTTGATATTAGTTATAAACTAGTACTTTAACTGGGTTAATGATATTATCTTTAGGGATCCCTATTTTATTTTTAATTTTTTAAAGTTTACTTACTTATTTTGAGAGACAGAAAGCCTGGGCGTGTGCAGGGAAGGGGCAGAGAGAGACAGAGGTAGAGAGAGAATCCTAGGCAGATTCCTGTGCTGTCAGTGTGGAGCCCAATGTGGGGCTTGATCATGACCTGAGCCGAAATCCAAAGTCAGACACTTAACTGACTGAGCTACCCAGGCCTTCCTAGGGATCCTTATTTTAAATGCCTCTGGCAACTTCCCCTTTCTTCCCACTGTGTACCTCTAAACTCACTGATACGATACTGGGACTGCTGTCTCAATTGTTCTGACTTTTAAAACGTCCTATCACTTATTTAATAATATATATCTTATCATGCAGCATAGCATCTGATTTATGATGCAAGTTGTCAATTTTCAAATCAAATAAAATGCCCATAAAATGAGGTTTCCCAAGGAAGACATCCTTGAAAAATAATAGAATGGAGCTTGTTTGAATTAACTGCTCCTTTTTAGCGTACCTTAAAGCAAGCTGTGCTATTAGGAAGCTAGAGTAGTTCAGGTTATATTCCTAACTTCTGAAGAAAACATCAGGAAGGGAAAAATAGCGTGGATGCTCATAAAAGATCCTCCGGCACCACTGTCATAAGCTGAATATTGCTTGAGATGTCTCGGATTCAGTCAGAGCATAATTATTGGGTTGTTTGGCCCCTGGGTCCAAACACCCAAATGGCTTTTTCCCCTTTGTTCTTATGAGATGAGGAAAGACTTTAACAAATGAACCCAAAGTGAGATCTCATTTAATAGAATTCACCCTCTCTTCCCATCTCCCCTGTTCTAATGACTACAACGTCCTTTTCAAAAGAATGTAGCTGTTACAAATCACAGCTGGCCAATTTCCAGTTGGAAAGTTCAATTTTTGTCTATCTACGTACCCTGACAAAATCCCCCTGGATACAGAACCAAGTGATCATTTTAGAAATTTGTATTGTCTTGATAACTGCAATGGTTGCACACAGACATCTATTGCCTTTTACCTTTGTCTGTATTGACTCTCAGTGAAACTAATACAAAACTACCGACCCTGACCAATGGAAAAATTTGGAGTTTGGTAGCTTTGATTGCTTATACTGCATGCAGTCAACCACTCAAGCAGCATAGATTAAAACATAAAAGTTTCGGCAATCGCTGAGCATTATAAATTCTCATTAGAGTCTCATAATCAAGACATTTGGTTGAGTGGAGCATACAGGTGTAGTAGCCCACATATGGACCCTGTCACATATGAAGAAAAAGATCGTCTCTTTAAAATGTAAAATAGGTTTTCTGGTAAGAATGTTACCTCTTTCAGGACACAGAAATAAAAGCACTAGTTTACTAGATTACTAGTTACCTGAAAAAGTGCTGATACTACTGTGGGACACTGTTGTACAAGCTGTGCATTCTGGAGGACTTGGTGCAGTTTTGAAAGTATAATATGGGGGCGCCTGGGTGGCTCCGTCGGTTAAGTGTCCGACCTCAGCTCAGGTCATGGTCTCCCCGTTCCCAAGTTGGAGCCCCACGTTGGGTTCGGTGCTGACAGCTCAGAGCCTGGAGCCTGTTTCAGATTCTGTGTTTCCCGCACCACCCCCACCCCTGCTCCTCTCCTGCCCACGTTCTTTGTCTCTCTCAAAAATAAATAAACATTAGGGGCGCCTGGGTGGCGCAGTCGGTTGAGCATCCGACTTCAGCCAGGTCACGATCTCGCGGTCCGTGAGTTCGAGCCCCGCGTCGGGCTCTGGGCTGATGGCTCAGAGCCTGGAGCCTGTTTCCGATTCTGTGTTTCCCTCTCTCTCTGCCCCTCCCCCATTCATGCTCTGTCTCTCTCTGTCCCAAAAATAAATAAAACGTTGAAAAAAAAATTAAAAAAAAATAAACATTAAAAAAGCATTGTATACTATTAAAAAAAAAGAAGGAAAGCAACGAGAAGATCCAAGATGAGCTTAGGACGCGTACTAGGACAGTTTGGACTGAAATAGATGATGCAATCAATAGCCAAGTGTGAGAATAGAACCATTAATGAGAAAACTTTAACGTCAAGCAGTTGTTTGAATGTCATCTATTGTCTACAAACTGCAACTGAGCAGGTGACTCTCCTGTTCCACGATTACCTTTTGACTTCTGGGGGGCATATTTTCTAGGAGGGTCAAAATACCGCACTTGAAAAATGAGCTATATGCATGAGTGACACAGGCATGACTATATAAAATGTAGAAAGGCTGATTCTTCCTAACCGCATTTCATAAAATTCTCTCGGGGCAACCTATCTTTCCTGTGTTACCAAAATGGGGAAAAATCAGGTTAGCAAATAGCATTCTCTCTACAGCTTTTCTTAAAGCTGTGGAGGATGGCTGCTGTGATTTAGTAGGCCTTTTCCCTCTTTCGTGCCAGGGACTAGGTTTTGCAATATTACCTTGAGGATTTAGCATCTCAGCTTGGCTGTTTCTGACTCTCCAAAATGAGGAAGATGAATTATTTAACATCCAGGAAGCACCAGCTGTGTTCTCTCCTAAAGCTGAGCTTCCCCCACCAGAGGGATTTACAATTGAAATAGGTTTCTAATCTAAATAGGACTACAGTTTGGACAAGTGAACAAGACGAGAGAGTTTTTTTCCTAAGTGGAGAAGAGATATTAGTGAGCATTTCTTAGCGGTTTTCCCAGAGCACCTAGAAATTCTCTAGGGATTATAGAGCCTAGCATCTTGCCAAGGGGACGGAGTGCTCCTGACATGAAGGCACAACTCTGAAGCCACTAAAGAAGGGGATTTATAACATGCAATAGGAGGGATTTAGGTTAGGGACAAAGACAATTCTCTTGATGGTCGGTGTTACAGAAGGAGACGAGAGTATGAGAGAACCCTTTCCCTCAATGTTCTTAGAACCAGGGCAGTGGTTCTCAAAATTGTTCTTGAAATTTTGTACCCCAGGGGGCATTCAGCAACATCTGGACACGTTTGTTTTTGGTTGTCACAACAGGGGCGAAGAGGAAGACACAACTAAGTCTAGTGGGTGGGGACCAGAGATACTGTTAAACATTTTATAATGCACAGAGCAGCCCCTCCCAACTAAGAACTATTAGGCCCAAAATGTCAAGAGTGCCAAAGCTTAAGAAAGCTTGACCTAGAGAATTTACACATTTTTTGAGTTCTCTCAATTGATTTTAATCAGCCTACCTGGGCCAGTTCTAGGAAATAAAATAATTCTTTCCATTTGTTTAATGAGAATAAAAATGGTTTGCCACCCAGTTGGGTGTGCTCTCAAGATGGGTTCCTCTTCAGGGAAGAGGGCTCTCTTCCCAGGGACTCTCCCTGAAGTTCTCCAGCTGATTCCAATCTTTGTTTTAGGAATTAATTTAAATCCCACTTCATCCCAAAAGCCCGAGGGAAAGACAAAGGTCATCCACTATTCCTTGAACTCCTTTCTATAGCAAGTAGTGTCTGCCTACCTCATTGGGCATTTACTGCCTCATGTATTTACTGTATGTACATGACAAGACAATTGTGTTGTGACCTTATCCAACCAAGTCAACTAAACTGTAAATTTCTTACTGGCAAGGGATAGTGTTTCTGCTGCATCAGAAACACACAATCTATTACCAGCTTGCACACAGTGAGAATTCCATAATCCTTTATTTATTATATGATGATAGAATCCTTTATTCATTATATGAGCCACTGGGTGGCTCAGTTGGTTAAGCGTCCAACTTGGGCTCAGGTCATGATCTCACGTATTCAGGAGTTCGATCCATACATAGGGATTGTTGCTGTCAGCCCAGAGCCTGCTTCAGAGCCTCTGACCTCCTCTCTCTACCCCTTCCCCAATGGTTCTCTCTCTGTCTCTCAAAATACATAAATAAACATTAGGTGATAATCAATATTCAATCTCTTCGCATAGTCTGAGGCCCCTCAGAGTGGTAGTTATTAAATAAAAGTAGAAGGACTTTGATTGCCAGTTTTCCCCAGTCTAAATTGGGGCAGGAAGAGATCATTTTAAAGTTACATCAAATATATTTCTATTTTCAATGGTTCCTATTCCACAATGCCAGGATATGGACTTTGATTTCTGGTCTTCATAAAAACTAGGCATCAGAATGACTTATTAGAAAAAGAAGAATTATTTAGGGTCATTCTATGTTAATAGAAAAAGGAATAATGAAATATCATAATAAAGAGAAATAGTTTTCTAATAGAGAAGTGTCATGATATTAGTCAGGTTTATTAGGGCTTTAGAGGAGTATTCCAAGAAAAGTGGCAGAAATTCGATCAATTAAGTGAGGTGCACATAAATTGAACTTAATAAAACTGCCTAAATTGCTTTGGAAAAAAATGCTGTAGGGAATATACTTTTATTAGTTCTGGGTGAGGGTGAATTTGATGATACAGTGAAACCTTTTCCACTTTTAATCTTGAGTTTCCCATGAAAACCATCAGGAATAACTTTAGAAATATTATGTACAACCAAACTAAAGACTGAAGAACCTGTGTGGCCAATGTGTAGTCAATGGTTTAGAAGTAAGAATGTAGGTACTGTGGTAAGAATACTGGCTCCAATCCAGTCTTATTGGACTTTGACAATTACTCAGTCTATGTTAGTGCACAACACCCTATTTGGTAGAACTGCTCCCATGGATCTACATCAGATACGCCCTGGGCTATCCTTGCCTCCAAAGAATTCAGTTTTCCAGAGATGAAAGAGACTTCTTGACCCGCAGTCTTACTATCTCCAAATTAAAACAAAGAACAACAATCAAAACCAAGAAATAATTACTGAATTACTGAATTAATTACTGAATTAAATAAAGGAAAAATCAAAGTGTTGCTCTAGGACTGTCAGATACAACTCACTGGTTTTTCTATTCGTGAAGACTGAATTCACTGGGTAATTTTTTTTTCATGTATTTATTATTTTGAGAGAGAGACAGAGTGTGAGGAGAGGAGAAGCAGAGAGAGAGGGAGACACAGAGTCCGAAGCAGGCTTCAGGCTCCGAGCTGTCAGTCAGCACAGAGCCCGATGGGGGGCTCGAACTCAGAGACTGCAAGATCATGACCTGAGCCAAAGTCAGACACTCAACTGACTGAGCCACCCAGGCACCCCATCACTGGGTAATTATTTAATGCTGCACTTCACTTTACTAATACAAAGAATCCTTATGAGAAAAGAAAAAGGCCCATTTCTATTTTATGTTTCTCAACAAGGATTTTTGGCATCCTGCAATTTCTATATACACTGTAACTCTCAGAAGCATACATTGAGCATCTTTCAATCAGTCAAAATGTGAGATATCTTTTGAAGATTATGTTTACCCATTCTGTTCTGAAAAGATTTAATGTGACCTTTTCTTAGATATAAAAGTGACTAATTTGTTTCATGGGAACAAAAATGCCGATTTACCACCCAACTGGTCACTAAGTTGGCGACATTTGTTAAACCAGATATTACTCAAAACGAAAGTAGGAATTAACCCTTTATTCTTTGTAATCAGTAAAAATGCTCAGCATTTTAGCTGTGGTTGCTTCACAATTTCAACATTTTAGTGGCCATTGCTTTACGATTTATGAAAGATGCCTTGTACTTGTGTCCATGCTTCATTTTTGCTGGTTAAATAATCTCATGATTATCTTAACCATTACTATACATCAGGGAGGAAAGACCTCAGGGTGGGATGATTTTTGGGGTCATGGAAAGTTCCACTATCCAACAATCTTCTGGCCAGGTCTTGTGGATGATTAATAACCCTCATGCTTTTTCATCTTGATATTTCTTGGTCCATACCCATAAAATTTTCCTGCTTGGTATTCATTTTTTAAGTCTATAACATTATTGGGATTTTATGCTGACTTCATAACCTTCAGAGTAACTGATCGTAGCAAAATATTTCCTTGCTTATAGAGAGCAGCTTTCCATTGACCTCGATTTTAATGAATACATTTTGAAAAGAAAACATTTATTACCAAGTGAAATAAGCATCTCTGAAAGACTTCTCCCACCAGCAAAGAGTAATTTTTTTTTTTAATAGAACCCCTGAGGAGGCTGAATCTGATATAACACCAATACTGGCTTATTCAAAGCTCTGAATCATTTTGGACTCACCTTTAAGATTCAAGTTACCACACTTTACTGATTGCTTCCCATTTAGTTGTTTTCCTTCTTCACTAGACTAGGTTTCTGGGAAAGAGGATCTGTACTTATCTCTGTAACTCCCCAGGCTAGCGCCGTGTCTGAATCAATGTAAGCATGGAATATATCTCTATTGAGAAAGGCTATTCATTGGGATAAGGCAGATACACAGAGTAGGGAGTTTGGAGCATGGAAGATGCTTGCATATCTTTATAAAGAATGCAACACATGCGTTTAAGACCCGGGACACATGTCAAGTTTAAGACCCGGGACACACGTCAATTTCCCAAACTTAAAAGCCTGCTGAAAGCAAAAGGCTGTGAGGTAAAGAATGAGGTTTACAATAAGAGATTATGGAGCCAGAGAGGAAAAGACCAACAGAATACAATGACCATTTCCAAGGTCGCAGGTAGAAGATGGTTCCAAAACATACATTATAATGACCAGGGTTCTCCTTCTTCACTGAAGAAAGAACAAATAGAAACACCTATTCTAAATGGATGTGAGGAATAATTTTCTTCAAGAGAGACATTAAATAGCAAATAGGTTACTGAAAGAATGTATAAACAAGGCTTTCTGATACTTGTAGATTAGATAACCTGCCAAAATTTCTCTTAATGAAGGCTTATGAACATTTATGCACAAAACAACGATACTTATGTTAGACCCCTTTAAGGCGCACATGGCACAACTACTGAATAGTATTTAGAACAGTAAATAAAAGAGGAACGAAATCCCTATCTTGTACACCCCTGCAAAACATAAGAAGAGAGTGGGATACCAAATGGGATAACTTCCTTTTTGTGATACATAATTTCGAGTTTTCAGTGGCCAGGGGCACACATCCTATCATTCATGTGGACTAGGAAGACATCCTTTTACCTCATTCTATCAGGTGATTTATAATTGCCATTTAAACACAATAAGCGAGGGAGTATATGATTTGTGAATCCGCTAGGATGCTAATGGAAAAGCTCTCTACTGACCCAAGAAGGGCACTTAAATTGTTACGGCTCCTATGTAGTTGGAACTACTTTAAATATTCATTGCACTTTAATGAACGTACTTTTCCTTTAATTAGACATGGTGTTAATACTGTTTTAATCTGAATTGATTTGCCACACTGATCTGGGGGAGCCAGGATCTGTTTATGAATGAATTAGAAGTCTCAAGCTTACTAAAACTAGTAGTTAACCTTCCCAGAACTCTTATGTCTCAAAGGGAAGCATAATATTATTTCCACAGGTGAAAAGGTACAAGACATGGGGTGTATTTAGCTGAAGATTAAGTAAAGTTTGGCAAGCTAAGACTGGGAATATTTTGAAATTCCTTAATATGTTTTTAATTCTCAATATGTGACAATTAAAAAGATCACGAAGTCACTTGATCTTTCATTCATTCAACACGTATCCTTTACTTCTGTCTCTGCACTTATCAAAAGGACGGACTAACGATGGATAGCATTAATGAATTGGTTGCACAGTAGCAAAGCGTGACCACCTCAGGATATGAAGGTATTTAGGTTATCTTGGTGAAAATTAAGGAGTTAATAACAACTTAATAAAAGTGAAGGTCTATTTCAAGTCCTGGTATTATACTTCTTTGAGCTGTCAAGATTTATTACCTTTGGCTGTATCACCATAACAATATTTTTCACGTGCCTCCAGGTTTTCTTTATTAATCTCCTTACAGAAATGTACTAAGTAAGCGTGCCTTTTGAAGTGTCCAGGGATATATTTTCCCAATGACGAGTAATCCAAGACATCTTTGGAATGTAACAAATTGATTAAGACATCATACTTCTGGCCAGTCAATACCAGGTTAAGGAATTATAGGAGAGGATGAAGTTGTTTATTTAGCTAAAGAGCTCCCATGGAGGTAATTTACCTGGTGGGGAAATGGTGTGATTGTTGCTGTCAAGGTAAATGTTCTCTCCTTTGGGACCTCAGAGGCTGAGGCTCAGGGGAAATAGCATTTGCCCCTTATCCTCTCATCCGTTGCAAAATTGCTGGATAGGATGGTGGGATCTTCTGGTCTAAGGTCCCTCAGTGTTTCTCAATTTGGTTATCCCTGCATTCATTCATACAAACCTTCGAAAATACCAATGCTTGGGCCCTTTCCCCAGAGATTCAAATTCAGTGGTCTGGGGAGGGGCCCATGGCACCATAAAATTGGAAAGTTCCTGAATTGTTTCTTTGGAGAATCACTGAGCTATAGCAAGTGAAAAGATGTAACAATTACTTCATAATAGGATAAGCCACAAGGTACTCTTAGAAGCTTAATCTTGGATGTGGTCCTTAACAAAGTAATTCACAGCATTTTGGAGTTGGTCTACAAATAAATCAGGTCCTTCTAATTTTCATCCAGGGTTTTTCTTGGGACACCTCCTCCCCTGGAACTTGTTGACCTATATTTGTATCTTGTTTTTGTAAGTGCATATACTTACAAAAGAGACATCTTAAATCATGGAAGAAAATGCTCTTTTCCTATAGCTTCTATTGACAAGCCAGAATATTTTGCTTTCTTCCTTAAGCCTATTAAAGATAGTAAAAATCAGTTCCAAAAACTCTGCCCCAGAAGTACTCTAAAGATAACAATAAATGAACAATTAAGTAAATTATGTCGCAGTCACTTGCCAGACTTTTGAACAACCGATAAAATTATAATTATGAAAATGCTTGTGAAAAAATGAAAATAAATAGAATCAAAAAAGACATATACCATATATGACAACTGTGTATTTTATAAAGACTAGAAATAAATTGTGTATAGAATTGGTGAGTGGGATTGTGAGAGATTTTTCACTTGGTTTCCTAATCTTCCCTTGGTGTTGTTATAATGTTGATTTATATTAAAAAATACCTATAATTTATTAAGAAACTACCAGGTGCCAGAAATTTTGAAACTCTACAGAAAGGATATTAATAATACAATTTTTAACAGAAAAATTGAAGGACAAAGACATGAAGTAGCATGTCTGAGTCATAGAGCTAGTAAATGACAAGATCGGATTCAAAGGTTTGTCAGTTTCTTTTTTTATTACCCTCTTCATCATTATTTAAAAATTTTAAAAGAGGGACTCAATAGGACCCCTACCTCCCACCTCAATAAAAACATTTGTTACTTTAGGTTAAATGGACTGGGTTGTCCATGCTTATATGTTTAACATCATCAGTAAGTTTTCTGGATACTAAGTTGAGGGAAAGATGAAAAGTGAGAATCTCTTATCAGTTTAGTTATCAATTAATGAAATATTCTTCTATCATGAAAAAGTCAAGGAGGATAACATCAAATTAATAAACAACTTTTTGAGGGGTATCTGGGTGGATCAGTCAGTTGAGTGTCAGACTTTGCTCAGGTCATGATCTCACAGTTCATGGGTTCAAGCCCCGTGTTGAGTCTGGAGTCTGTTTTGGATTCTGTGTTTCCCTCTCTCTCTGCGCCTTCCCTCCTCACATTGTCTCTCTCTCCCTCTCAAAAAATAAATAAACATTAAGAATTTTTTTTTTGATTAAAAAAAGCTTTTTGAGAGAAGTTAACTAGAAATATAAACTTGGATATTGTTTAGTAAGTTAAGATGTGATTAGTAACATACTGATAAGATGTGATTAGTTAATAAAAAAAAAAAGTCTAAAGTTTCTCAGCCTAGAAAGGATCCAGTTCCTTAAAAATAATCCCCAAGGTAAAAAATGGCTGGAAAGAATGAGATGATAATAAACGTTAAGTTGTTAATACCAGTTTTATGTGCCATTCCCTTAGAGAGATATGCTCTATCTATGAAAAGGGGTCATTAAACTAGTTCAGACCCTGGGCTTCTCAGGGCCCTGGGAGCTCCAGCAGGGTGCGTGTCTGTCTCTGGGGACACTTACTGGTGCCCCACCATCCCTGTCCTCATGCTCCATTACTCAGGCTCTGCCTCCTCCCCCCAGGAATTTGCCCTAAAGAGATTATCCCACAAACTGCACTGTGCAGGAAGATCTGGTTCCTGGGAAGAGAGAAATGAAAAGCTAGAATTTTCTCACATTTCTTTTAAGCTAGAAGTGTGAATCAGATATGATCCCTGCCCTTAAAAGTCTTATAATCTTGAAGGAGAATAAGACAGATTCTAAATAGCACATACACTCCTTTGTGCTGTTATACGCATGTTTTAAATTTTTTTTTTCAACGTTTATTTATTTTTGGGACAGAGAGAGACAGAGCATGAAGAGGGAAGGGGCAGAGAGAGAGGGAGACACAGAATCAGAAACAGGCTCCAGGCTCCGAGCCATCAGCCCAGAGCCTGACGCGGGGCTCGAACTCACGGACCGCGAGATCCTGACCTGGCTGAAGTCAGACGCTTAACCGGCTATGCCACCCAGGCGCCCCCTGTTATACGCATGTTTAATAACATGCTTCATCTCGGTTTCTAATGCAACATTTCATACATGGAAGGGTAACCTATCCTGTCTAGGAGTTGATATTTTGGTTTGCTAATATTCCCATGCAACAGATTTTCACTAATTTACATCCATCATCTATTTTCTTTCATTAAAATTTTTTCTTGTGCATAAGTATTTTTTATCTTAAAATATAAAACAAAAGACTGCTGAATGGAATCTTTAGCTTGCAGACTCTTTGGATAAGTTTCTTTTCCTCATTCAATTTTCATTTCACTAGCAAATAAACACTTGGAACTATTAAAACAGTACTTGGGTTTCCTATGGACGGAATATACAAATAAGGTTGTAGTACAAGAGCTTAAATTTCACTTGCTTGTATCTTCACTTTAAGATGGGAACTCTGGGGGCGCCTGGGTGGCTCAGTCGGTTGGGCGTCCGACTTCGGCTCAAGTCATGATCTCATGGTCCGTGAGTTTGAGCCCCGCGTTGGGCTCTGTGCTGACAGCTCAGAGCCTGGAGACTGTTTCGGATTCTGTGTCGCCCTCTCTCTGACCCTCCCTCATTCACGCTCTGTCTGTCTCAAAAATAAATAAACGTTAAAAAAAAAAATTTAAGATGGGAACTCTGGCCCCTGAAAACTTTTACCCTTACATTTCTGGGAGTCTTTCTGCTCTCTTTATTATTTCCCAAAACACTTTCCATGGTCTTCCTCTCCAGTCCCCTGGTTGATTGCCATTAACGTGAGCTAGCACTGGCACTGGTCCTGACTCTCTGAAGTTGGTGCTGTGGTCTTCAGATGTGATTCTGTGAATTCTCTTACTGCTAGGTTGCCACATAAAATACATGGCACCCAGTTAAATCTGAATTTCAGATAAGTAAAGAATGCAACATATAGGATGCATTTCTACTAAAAAAATTATCCTTTGTTTATCCAAAATTCAAACTTAACTTGGTGCCTCGTATTTTTACTTGCTAAATCTGACAGCCCTACCTTGTGCCCAAGCCATACCATGCTTCCTGCAGTCTCTCGTGAGCTAAAGTCACATGTGTGCTATATACAGGTGGGGAAAATGGCTCTCTTTTCCTCTTCTGATGGCCTTTTGTCTCTTTATTATTTTTAAGTTCATTTATGAGACTGATTTACTTTGAGAGAGAGAGAAAGCATGAGTGAGGGAGGGCAGAGAGAGAGAGGGAAAGAGAGAATCCCAGGCAGGCTCTGCTCCATCAGTGCAGAGCTCCACATGGGACTCAAACCCATGAACCATGAGATCATGACCTGATCTGAAGTTGGACGCTTAACCAACCGAGCCACCCGGGTGTCCCAGCCTTTTGTCTCTTTAGCCCAACATTGCTTGTGCCATCTTAAGACCACTCACAGGAACAGCTTTCAGTGTCTTCCTGTGGCCATCTATCTTTGGGGTTTAGACAGCCTTCGAATGTCAGACTCACTGTGGCACCTTTTTTTTCCCTGTTCTCTTAGACATTCCCCCAATGGCTTGTCCCACAGACCTCCTTATTGGCTAGCTCCTCCCAGACAAGTCAATTTACGTAATGAAGGCTACCAGCTCTCTTGGTTCATGAGGCACATACAGTTTTATTTCATCAAAGACTTTCAACAAATAATAAAACTTAGACTGTGATTAAGGAAACTGCCTTCAAAGTACTTCTAACGTGCGTGGAAGTGTTTCCTACCTTTGGAAGCACTTAGGGAAGCTCTGTGGAAAAAGTGGCTTTGGGGCTCCAGCATTTAAGAAATGTGTCCGAATTTGACAGCGTGAAAGAAATTCCAAGCAAATGTAACAGTATGAGTGGAGGTAAGAAAACAGGAAAGTACAGGGGTGGCTTACTTTGGTTTGGTGACAGCGTAGGATATACAGCAACTGGAAACTATAAGGGAAGTTGGTGCCCTGGACAAGGAAAGTTCTCCATGGCCGTGGTCAGGAGTTTGTAATTTCTTCTCCAGGCAATGGGAAGCACTTGCAAGATTTGGTTAGAAGAAAAATATAATCAAGAGATGCTTATAGTCCTGTTACACAGGCTACATTCCAAGTGTGAGAAATTATAGAAGAGAGATTAGTTTATCACATAAATAAAGTAGGTAAGGAGTAATGGAGTCCCAAGGGAGGGACAGGAGAAAGAAAAGGAAAAACAGAAATTTGAAAGAGACCTTGGTCTGAAAACTTGGTAATCATTTTAATCAGCAGAGTTTTGTTTTGTTTTTGTGGGTTTTTTGTTGTGTTTTTTTTTTTTTTTAATTCCCAATGCCCATGCCACTTCGAGACTAATTAAATCAAAACCTCTGGAGATGAGACCACACATCAGTATTGTCAAATCTTCCCTCGTGATTCCAACACTCAGCCAAGACCGATCACCACTATTGCAGAGCAGGAGTTCTCTCACTTCCGTAGGAATCAGAGTCACCAAAGGGCTGTTGGGCACCATTGCCAGAGTTACGGCAGATCTGGAATGAGGTCTGAGAATTCGCATCTTGAACAAGTTCCTAGGTGGTGTGGGTGCCGTTGGTCCAAGGACCATGCTAGCAGGACTTCTGCAGTGGAATGATCAGGACCTAACAGTTAATTAGCTATTACTATGTATATGTCTTGGCTGGTTGGGGGGAGGGGGAGAAAGAGTTAATTACAGGTGACTGAGATTTGGAGACTGAGTAAATGGCAGCATAAAGGTGCTATTCAACAGTCATAGACAGTGGAAGAAAATAGATGTTGGGCTTGAATGAGAGAGAATATGGAGAGAAAAGACAATGAAAAAGAGTGTTTTATGGGGGGCCATTATGAAAATGGGAACAGTAAGAAGAGGGAGCCAGTAAGAAGTAGAGAACCATCTGAGACACAGAAGGAGAACGAGAATGTCACAAACACCTAGCAGGGAGAAAGTGGTCAAGGCTAGCTCTGCTAAGAATATCACAAAAATGTAACCTCTGAGATACTTCCAAACCCAGTGAATGCAGAGAACCAAGGTCCCACATTTTCCTTATCTGCTCTTTACTATCCTTAGCAAAGAGAGGTCAGAATGATAACCCTGGAGGCAGCTTAAGGTCTTTAGTGCAAAAAACAGAGGGATCTGCACTTACTAAGGAAATAAGGATGACGACCATATGACAGAAAGATTTTCAGCTTTGAGGGTTGAAACAAAAAGGGCTTTTCACCTAATCTGGCTAAGGGCAGAGTATCAGTGCTCATGGAGTTAAGCCCCGAGCAGCTGTTAAGAATTTACAATGAACCTGGTGCTGTTCTAATGCCGTATACGGCTCCTGCTCACAGTGGGGTTCATGGATCAGTAGCATCGGCATCACTTGCTAGAAATGCAGACTTTCATCCACACCAGACCTCCTGGAACTGAATCTGTATTTTTGAAAATATCCCCAGGTAACATTTAGAGCTTGAGGTAACAATTAGAGCTTGAGAAGCACTGCTTTTAGGTATCATGAACTCATTTAGTCTACTCAGTGCTATGAGGTAGGGACTATGAGGAGGGAGCTGAGTTCTGAAGAGGTTACAACATTTGTACAAAGTCATACAACTAACGGGGCAGAGCAAAGATCTACACCCAGATAATCTAGATCCATAGACCTGGATCTGACTTGTGTTACATCAATGCTCAAGAAACTCTTACAATGTCCCTTCCCATCGTCGCCGTACCTTCCCCCACGGTGGCTCTTATCCAATGCTTCTAAGGTGCCTGTCGTCCCCTTTGTTCTCTTGTGTCTACCATCCAAGCCATGCACGTTAACCTCCTCACCCCTTAGATCTCAGCTCATAGTCACCTCCTCAGAAGGCAGCAGTATCCAACACCTCAAGACTTGGTATTCCACCCTCACAGTGCCATTTTTCTTCCATGATAATCTGTAGATGTGAATTCGTGTGATTTTTGCCTTTTTTGCCAGGCTTAAGCACCTGGAGGGCAAATGCACATCTGTTTTGTGCCTCACGGAATTGCCAGGGACCAAGATGGAGCCTGGCACAGAGTCGACACAATCATTACCTAGATGAGTGTGCACAGGAATGACTTTCAAATCAAATGTGCACCTTCCCCACATTAGCGTGAACTATTGTGCCAATCAGAACTGAATACTCTTGGGGGCGCCTGAGTGGCTCAGTTGGTTAAGTGTCCAGTTCTTTGTTTTGGCTCACGTCATGATCTCACAGTTTGTGAGTTGGAGCCCTGCATCTGGCTCCACTCTGACAGTGTGGAGCCTGCTTGGGATTCTCTCTCTCTCTCTCTCTCTCTCTCTCTCTCTCTCTCTCTGCCTCTCCCCTGCTCCCTGCTCGTGCTGTCTCTCTCAAAATGAATAAATAAACTTAAAAAAAAAAAAGAATACACTCTCCCTCCAGGTAATTAAGAAACCTGGTGAGGTGAAAGAACAGACTTGAACATTCAAAAGAAGTGTAAACTTTGAGGCTGAACCTGATGCATCCAGGCAAGCCTCCACCTGCCACAAACATTCAGGACCTCCTGAGGCTATGAGAACCCTGTGTATGTACAACCACTTTCCAGAATCCAGAGCCAGTAAGTACTCTGCCTTCAGCCTTTGAGGCAGCAGAGGAAAGTCAGAGTGGCCCACGTGAGCCCTCCCCGTATTGGCAGGGTAGCTCTGGAGGGAAAACATTGGCTGTTCTAACACAAATCCTATAACTAAACAGAGTCCATTCATTCTGAGTGCTGCTCATCAGGTACCTTTCAGAGGTCCCGAATTTCTCTGAATGACAGAGAATAAGCCTTGATTTCAGTGAATGGCTCTGCCATAATAATCGTGAGAAAAGCACGGATTGCAACGTCACTTTAAAAATACGCCCCACTGTAATTTCGTGTCTCATTTTCCCAAATACTCTTGCTCCTATGGATAGTTCCTATACCTTGTGTTCTCATATTATATTAACATAATTAGGCTAACTAGGCCTTAATGTTGCCACTCTCGTGAAAAAAAAACTGCAAAGGGCCTTGAGAAAAATGCTGCTGATGTTTTTTTCTTAAAGAGATGGTTAGATTTAATTTCAACATTTTTGGAAAATATTGAACGACAGTAATCAGCTTTAAGCTTAACCAGGTGACAGTTCCCAACGACAGCTGATACGGACGAGGGTTTCTCCATGCGGAAGAGCTGCTTGCTAATTCTCCAGGCATTTCCTCAACATCTCTATCACGTGCCTGAATGATATGGCTATAGGCTCAACTACTCAATTTTCTTAGGGTGTTCTTGGTCTGAATTGACACATTATTTCAAGCTCAGTCATGAATGAGGAATGCAGAGGTCCACCTTGTGTCGTAGACCGTAGCTTTTAGACCGGAGCTTTTCAAATGCTCAAATGCATGAATCACCTAGGGGCTTTGTTAAAATGCAGACTCCTGTCAGGTGAGATGTGGGAATTTGCATTTCTAATAATGTCCCAGGTGATACTGATGCTGCCTGTCCATATGTAACACTTTAGGGAACAAGGTCTTAGAAAACAAAATGAAATTGATTTTGTTATTTACAATGCAACTTGGCACCCTTTTTAACCAGAAGCATTGCCTAAACGTTTCTGCGTGCCAGGGCTGGGATAAATGTAACCCTATCGACCAGCACAGGGGCAGAAACAATCCAGAGAAATGAGTTACTCCCAGGATTCCACCCTGGGGAGGGGCCCCAAGGTGATCTGTTTGACTCAGGGAAGAAACAGACTTGCTGTTCAATCTAGAGCCGTCTTACACAAATCTAGAGTCTAGGAATTTCCAGACTCCTTTTTTAAAAATATTTATACCAAGCACATACAGAAGTGCTTGGAAGTATCTAGAATAGGCTTGAACATATGCTGATCACTCTAAAATTGAATTAAAAGCAATGTGGTCCAATAATGATGTAACAGCTATTGGGTTAAAATGGAAAATACTCTCCAAACACAATGTATTTTGAAATGCAAAATATAATAGCTTGTTTCAGTTAAATAATGTCTATAATAGGAAAGGCTGAGAAAATAACTGTTAGAGCTTATCATTGCTTAAAGTGGCAGGAGAGGCAAAGGAGTGGTTTCTTTTGGAGGGGGGAGTGGCCTTAGTTCTTCCTGCACTCCCACCATGTTGTGTCTCTTTGACTTCTTTTCTCCACTCTTACCCCAAGCTCTTGGTGGTCCTGCACCACTGACGGAAACACCAGCAGATCAACTGAGAGTAAGAAAAGAATGGAGAGAACCATTTCTGTTCCTTTTTTTTTTAAAACCATCCCTTAATCCTTGAATTTCAAACATGAAGAGAGTATAAATAAAATTATGAAAATTATTTACTTTAGTTAAAAATAGGTCTTTGTTGAAGCCAAGGAGAAGGAGATAGCTCCCCCATCAAGCAAGCCTTTTGCCCATTTGGATGCTCAGTGTTGGAGGAGGTCATTAAGAGGACATGACCTCTGATTGACCCATAAGCTTGACCTGGGTAATCAGAGGCTCCTGACCTCTTCCCCTGGCCTTGCAATATACATACGGTCCATTATTCTCACAGTGAGAGATGTTTTCAAGGATGCAGCCCTGAGAAAGCAATGTGTTGGTGAGACCATCTGGACCGTGTATGTAACTGAACACAGGCTTGTATACAGACTTTTAAGATTCTCACAGGCAGGTATAGAGATCTACTCATCTTGTGGCTGCCCAGGAAAAGCCTCATACAGAAGTTCTCTTGCTCATTAAACCTTGACATCTACCAATCTAGGGTGGCCTGCTTCTTTCTTTGGTCTCTCTTTGCCTTCTTTGTATGGAGGAACAGTTTTATTTTTTAATGTTTATTTGTCTTTGAGAGAGAGAGAGAGAGAGAGAGAGAGAAAGAGAGACAGAGCATGAGTGGGAAAGGGACAGAGAGAGGGAGACACAGAATTTGAAGCAGGCTCCAGGCTCTGAGCTCGGCACAGAGCCCAACATGGGGCTCAAACCCATGAACCATGAGATCATGACCTGAGCCAAAGTCTGATGCTTAACTGACTGAGCCACCCAGGCACCCCATATTTTATTTTATTTTTTTAAGTTTATTTATTGTTGAGAGAGAGAGAGTGAGACTGCAAACAGGGAAGGAGCAGAGAGAGACAGACAATCCCAAGCAGGCTCTGTACTGACAGTGCCCATATGGGGCTCGAACTCCCCAACCGTAACATCACGACCTGAGCTGAGATCAACTGTCTGACGCTCAACCTTGACTAAGGCACCCAGGTACCCCGTGTACAAGGAACAGTTTTTAAACCAGTCAGAAAAATTTAATAAACCAACTTATCCTGACTCAGTGGTTAGGAAATATATATACAATAACTTCATTAGGAAACTGTGATTACCATTATTGAACAGCATAGTTCAGATCTAACCAAACACATCTACTTTATTCCATAGGAAAAATATTCTAGAATATACTCCCAAATCCACCGTAATCATAGTCATCTACTACCTAGTGGAACATTACATCAGAATGCTAGAACTTGAAGTCCAGATTGGTGATGGGATTTGTCCATTAACACACAACTGATCTTTAAAGAACTGGGGTTAGAACTTAGAGCTCCTGAACATTTCCCAATTTACTCCCCATTGTCTTATCCCAACCTATATCATCAATTATTTTTCCTGATGCCAGTTTAAGACAAAAACACCCAAGCTTGTCTGGGACAAAATACCCTGTCTGAAAACTGTAGACCACACTGTAGGTTTCCCACTTGCAGTTGATCATGGAGCCTCGCCATGGTTTGTTTTGAGTTGATGTGAAATGATATTAAAGATGAAATCATTGGCCAGTGAGGCATTTGCTAAACAATTTGTAGCAGGTTCCTTGGTCAGCATACAGTAGGGGTTTGCCCAGACTGGAAGTTTCACCCCCTTATGGATGAATAAGAGAAGTGAAGCTTCCTTTCCCCATCTTATGAACTAGTGGATCTGAGTGAGCCAGCAGACAACTGTGAAAGATCAGTAGTGGTCTTTTAATGCAGATCTGAGATGACTTGGGAGTTATGGCATGAGATTTTTCTTAGTACAAAGGCCTGTTGTTACAAAGAATGGCACAGAGCGTGATGGGACCTAATGTAGTATTGTGATTAAGAATTCAGTACAGACACCTGGATTCAAATCCCAGCTCCAACGTGTACTATCTCAGGGACCTTGTACAAGTCATTTAACCTGGTCGTTAGCTTCCTTACCTATAAAATGAGAATAAAAATACTCCCCTGACTCACAAACTTATAACAATAATATGCTATGTATAAAGCACAATAAATCTGAACATTCAGTAAGGTAGCAATGTTTTCCCCCATCAAGAGACAGAATCAGGAAGGTAAGCTTAAATCAAAATATCCTGAGAGAAGATCCTGACATGGATGTCTTACAAGATTTTAGAATAAATTAGGGAAAGAGGTCTGGAAAAACCAAACTTTCTTGGAAATCTCTAAAATAATGTTGGTCCTCACTTTGCATGTTGGCTTAGGCTGCCCTTCCATTGAGTCTGGAATGAAATAATCAATGCCAATATCTTCCAAACCTGGAAATGTCCCCACAGAAGTGCTGTCCTTTATTAAGAAACAGGAAGATCTTTCTTTGCTCCTGTTCTTAAATATGGTATATTGAAGCACACACACTTCAGTTCAACATCTATTCATAGGTGTGGGATTAATGAAATTTAGTGGGAAGGACAGGCTGCAGGGGAATCAAATCTGCTTCATTTCTTTCTCACCATTTTCTATGGACCCCATTTGCCTGCTTCTTCTTTTTACTTGTGCATTTTACTGTGGCCAGAGTAAAGATCTTGGAGTCCAGAGTGGTCCTTGCTTAAGGATTTTGAGCACCTGATTCATTTTATTCAAGAGACTGGGTTCAGCAATATGTTATGTATTTAACTTAGAAATTCAGTCTAGCCACATTGTATTAACTTATACAATATGTAGTTTACTAGGTGGGAAAAAAAAGGTCTCTAAACTATTGGGGCGAAAAACACTTTATAGAAATCTGGAGAATGTAGAGACTACCTTTAAAAATAAAATTATGCCACAGAGGTATGAAAAGCGATGATAATTTTGTGATATTACAGTACAAATGTACAAATTAATCAACAGACTAATCAATGATGTGAATACTATCTATAAAGAACTGAATTAGGTTGGGGGGAACGTAAATAGCATAGAAGGAATATAAGACATGACTTTGTGCCTCATCTGGAGTATGATAATGGATATAATAATATAAAGATTTTAATTAGAGACACCCTTATAGAGTTCCTATCACGCAGGTGTAGGAATTGCAGATTTGGGCACCTTTTCCACACAGTTTTTGAAAACGTGTATGTTTCATTTCTTCTATAGTATTCTAAGCTGACTCCTGCTTTTTTCAAACCAGCTTTATCTGAGACTCTGTTACCAGCCAACTTTCCATGTCTCTGCTTCTCTGGATCACTTTGGCAAGATAATCGTGTTTATCAGAAGTTCTAAACCATTCTGTGGTCAGGACTACTTGGGTGTCTTCGTGATATTTGGAAGATGTCCTTCCAATGGTCAGAACTGTTTCTGGTCGCTTCTTTCTGTCAATCGGTGTTTCTACATCTTCAGACTATCTCTGAGAACTGACCTGCTGCTTCTTCCGTGTCAAGAGATTGCCAATCCCTGCTCACACTGTCCAGCCAGTGCTATTTATTTTGCATTTTCCCACAACTCCTGCTTCCCTGCCTATCAATGGCATCTTCCACCATGAAAATTTTCCATATTGAGTTGGGAAGAGAGGTGACCCAAGTATGACAGAGGAAAGCAAAATGAATTAGAGGGCCATAAAAGGTTAAGTACAAAATTTCCCCTCAAATCGCATACACCAGAAGTTCTCAAACTTTACCACGCATCAACATCCCAGGGACACTTCTTGAGAACCACTGCCACATGTGAATCAAAATCATCTCCAAATAACATGTAATCAAAACAAGAGGCCATCTCATTTTGCTCTGTGACAAGGAGCTCTTAACCTAGACATCCTTGGAGACCCTTTGATAGGATTCAAGCTCTCCACGGTACTCCACAAATTATATTTTATATTACATTAGCATGTGTGAGATTGCATCCGGATGCTTGAGAGGACCCACTGCTCTCAAAAGACACTCAAAGGATGCATTTTCCCAAACATTATCTTCTATAACTCCCACTGATGCCATGCAGTGAGAGTCAAGCCAGCACATGTGTGGAAGCGTTGACATTAGAACGGAGCAAAATAGGGCTTTACAGTTTATAGAGCCAAGGTGTAATTTTCCTGTTCTTTTTATGGTTAACGGAATAATTCTATTAATACTATTACACTGGCCTTTGTAATCAATTATTCCATTCTTTCATGATTATACACTGACTCCTACCAAGATGTAGATCCACCAGTCAATCAGCCAAAAAGTTTAGATGGAGCGCCAATGATAGGCCTAGTATGGTGTTGGCTCAGTGAGGAACCCAAAGATTGCAGAATCCCTGCTCACAGGCAACTCTCGGTGAGGATACTGACATACACTACTTGTAAGCCCTGTGAGAATAAGAACCTTGTTTTTCTGACCCCAAATTCTGTCTCATGTGCCTGCAAGAGCCCCTAGCAAATCACAGGAGCACAGCTAAATATTAAATGAGGGAATTAAAGACCTCAGGGGTTTATACTGTAAATGTCATAATGATTTTGACGGATAAACAAAATATTCACAGTGGCTGATTGGCCAACGCTCTTACACCTGGAGCGTACTGCTGAATAAAGGAAATAAGGGACCCAATTAATAATGCACGTTAATAATCTGCAAACTTGCCTCCACAGGGAAAACAAATTGAAACTTAAATATGACACAGTTTCAAATGGCTTTTTACACCAGATGTCCGGCATAAGTAAGAACTCAGTTAAAAGATTAGGCTAGAAGATCACCTCTCCCTCCACTGCATCCTTTCCTGTAGCAAGTGATAATATTGATGGCAAAGGATTCGGGTAACAAAAAGCATGCTGCCCAACCACATATATTCATCATGCTTCCTTCGATAAGTGTGAAGCAGGCAAGCCCTTCCTTACCTAGATTTCAAGCTGATGAATCATCTGTCTAGTTTCAGTAAATCCCAAGGGACTGCTCAGCTTTGTAAAGCTGAAACCCTGTCAGCCTCTGGATGCATTTAAACAAGGACAACGTGTTAAAAGGAGGCAGGTTATGAGGTTTCCTGAGGAATCCCTAGTTTCTAAGCGCACAGAACTCTCCTTCAATGCACAATAAAGAGCCTTTGTATCTAAAATAACCCCAGAAAGTTATTTTTAAATCGTGTATAGATGCTGACTATCTCAAATACATAAAGAGAAATATTAATGATATTCGGCCATCCATTTACCCAAACGAGGTCCCTCCTATTCCATTATCTCCATGGAAGCACACACATAGCCTTATACACGTTAGAAGAAAGAAAATTCCTCCTTCTTGGGAAACACCTGTCCTGGGAGTTCTCCGTTGTGCAGGTTCTGAGCACACACAGGGTCGAGCATACAAATGGTGCAGTGACTCTTTTGGAAGTCACATTTGTCCCTGAAACTTCAGTCACCTGGAGACTGCATGCCTCATTGCCTGCAGCAGCTCAATCCTGACAGTGTAGGATGAGTTTAGAAATCTCATTTGAGCAACAAAATTTGAATCGAGAGTTCAAACAGCGTAATATGTTTAATGCTGAAATAATCTTTTTTTTTTTTTCTTTTGCAACTTCTGCTGACTGTGGAATTTTTCTTTTTTCTTTGCTATTGGGCTATCATCTTGGTTTGGTTTGGATATTGTGACGGGAAAGGACGGTAACAGGACTCAGTCTACGGGAACATCTGTTACCTGCACATCCCCATTTTTACACATAGAATGTCTCTGCTTCTTTTGCTATGCTAACACACTTACACATAATTCCTGAAATCCCTACTACATTCATATCCACTGCTTCCAGACACACACTCACAAGGCACCAAAACACAAAATCGCTACATGTCAAAATCAAACCAGGCTGAAGATGTAAATAGGTGAACATGGCACCAGGTGGATGTGTAATCAGTAATAAGAAATACATCGAGCCCCATAATGAAAAGAAATCCCCCAAATTGTTTAGGATTCCCCCTCCCCCTTCCATTCACTGATTTATTAACCCTGAACAAAGATGTAATTGCAGGGTCTCAGAAACAACTTTTTTTTTTCCATTTTTTTTTTTCATTTTTTGGCATTTGTTTTGTTTGGCTTTGAATTTCTTAATATCTAGTCGTACCATTCATTGCCTGTTTTCTTCACTCAGTTGCCCATCTTTCCCCCTCCCCCCCAAAATGAAAGAAGCATTAGCTTCTGAGTCTTAAGGATGAGACCTCTGCATTTTCTTTGCTTGTTTAGGGCAAGAAATGAAGTGCTGCCTCTTTAATTGGCAGAAGCATGCAGGAGGAGCGTACCTTTAATTTAGTGCTGGGATACCTCACTTGCACCCTGGCTGTTGTCTTATTGGAGACGGCAGCCTGCCTGAGATCCTCTAGCACTGAAATAATATCATCCAGCACGCATTTCTTATCCTGATTTTTCAACACACACAGATGGGAAAAAGTATAATTATAGCCCTTGTGGTTCACCTTCATTTCCAGCACGGCTCGGTGGGTCTGCAGGATCCCCTCAGCCTGGAGCAAAATATTGTCCCCGGGTGGGGAGAGGAGGATCACCCTGCCATACCTCCCAGGGGTGTGTAAGTCCGAATAGAGCTGGCTTTTGGACTGGTCCAGGGGGAAAAGGCTGCTGGCCAGGCTGCGCTCGATCTTGGCCAGGCTGTGGCTGGGAGCGACCAGGCGCTCCAGGTCGCCCTCGGGCTGGAAGCGGTTGAGCGCGCTGAGGCCGAAGGTGATGGTCAGGACTGCGGGCACGGTGAGGAAAAAGACCGGGTGCCGGCTCACGCACAAGCCCAGCCTGTGGCAGCACGACTGGAGCCCTCTGCGAAGCACCTGCCGCAGCATCCTCCACCAGATCCAGCTCGCAGGCGCTCCCGGCCGTCTTAAAAAGCACATGTGACATGTGTAAGCGCCGGGCCACCCCCCCCCCCGCTCCCCCATCCCACCCCCCTCCGGGCCAGCCCCCCTCCCCAGCACCGCCGCGTCCCCACCCCTCCGCGCTCACCCCCAACCACTCCGCCTGGTCTTTCCCCGGCCCCACCTCCATGCGCTCCTACTACTCTTTCAAACACTGCAGCAAGTTGCAGCAAGGCGGGCAAATATCGACAGCGCGCTGCGGGGGCACCGCGGGGCCCACCCCTCCCCGGCCTCCCCGCGCCCTCGCCGCCTCCCGCGCCCCTCTCACCGCATGAGCAGCGTTCCCTCGGTCTAGCCCTTCATCTCGGTGCTGCAGTCCCCCGGCCTCCCTCGCTGGAGGTGGTTCCGTGCGGAGCGTCCCACAGATGTGGATTTCCTCTCCGTCCTGATGGGGTTCGGTGCCTAACTGGAACCATGTGCCTCGGTGTTGTAAGAAGCAGACATGTGCCCCAAAAGGGGCGGAGGGGGGCGGGGAGGAGAGAGACTAGAAGGGAGGGAGCGAGGTGGGGGGGGGCAGCTAAGCTTTTTTTTTTAAGATGCTGGCAGTTATTTTTAGAGTTTTGTTTTCCCTCTTCCCTCCTGGCTGGAGTGAATGGAAGAGGAAACTGGTGAAGGTGCTGCTGGCCCATTGGAGCAAAGGCAATTAGAGCCTGCGGGGGGGAGAGGGGGTGTACGGGGGGGGGGGTGTGGAGGGAGGGAGCTCGAGGGCTCCTGGAGGCCAGCAGCCGTTTTGTCCCTCCAGTTTCCCTGTGCCCTCGAAATCTGCTTTCCTGCTGAAGGAAAAAGAGAGCAGAGAGGATGATGCTGCATTTTTAACATACCACAAAGCATGCAAGGGATTTCCTTGCAACACCTTCCCGCCGTCATTCCAGACTAGTAGGCTGCAGCCGAGGGCTGCCAGAGACCCCATTTGTGGGTGGTGCGTTGGGGCTCTAGAGATCCCTTCCTTGATCTGGTGATTGGAGAGGAGGCATTTGCCAATAGCAGTCGCCTGTGGCTTGGTGTGTGTGTTTGTGTGTGTCGCGGGTTGGTAGAGAAGATCCACAGGCAGTGTGTAGTTTCCCATAAAATATTATGTTCACTTCCTGTACTTTTGAAGTTTAGGACAAAAAGTTCTTAGTTTCTGGTTTCAGTTCCCTTTCCCCATTTTCCCTTCCATCAGATTTATTCTGATATGAAGTAGACCCAGAGGCTATCTAGTTTTCTCTTGTGAGTGGAATTACAGAAACAAACATTTTGGGACACCCATCACATAGGTTTTGCCTCAATAAAGAGGGTGACAGGGCTAGGAGGAAATACACTGGAGTCGTTTAATATGTAAAACAGTGAGTCTCCTTCACCACAGAGGAGAGAAAACTCCCACCAGGTACAATTCCTCCCTGAGTACCTAACCCTGTAAAGATGAGAAACTCTCACCTGCAGATCCCATCAACTTCAAAAACTTTACTATTAGTAAGTGGATGTGTGTATTTTATTTTTTGTTGATTGGGCCTTTCACAAGGCCCAGTGTTCTGGAAAGAATGTGAAGAACCCTTCAAGACAAGTTCTAAGTTTGGTTGTGAACTGGAGACCTGCTTTCCAAAGTTTCTGTTCTTTTTGCACTGACTTCATAGAGAAAATGGGGATTCAAAACATGATTCATTCACACTTTCTTAATCATAGTAAAATGACCCACTCTTCATCAGATACTTGAGATATGCCCACGTGTGCATACAAAAAAGCTGAAAAATCTCATCCTCTTAATAGATGAGTTTTATTTTTCCTAGTGGAATCAGTTTTTCAGTTAGAAAACCAGAGAGACTGCAGGCAGCTCAGAAACAGGGGCAATGGTTAATTAAGAGCAACAGTTTAAAGGTGGTGTTATATAGAAGATAAAAGAAAAAATTCCAGCCTTTAAAATTGAAATTGACCTTGAAGACCAGTCTGTTTGCAGCACCCCACCCCCTACCCCCAGGCCAATAGCTTCTATAATATCCCTGATGGTTCTCCACCCAGCCCTTGCTCCTGTATGAGATTTCTATTCTTCTATTCTATTCTATTCTATTCTATTCTATTCTATTCTATTCTATTCTATTCCATTCCATTCCATTCCATTCCATTCCATTCCATTCCATTCCATTTATTTAATGCTTTTATATCAGCATGGGTTTAGGGGTATTTATAAATATTTCTCTTGTGCTTGGATTAGAATTCAATACCTTGTTTCCTTTGTTGCTCAGATTGGTTCCACTTTGCCCACTGGGTGCTCTGTCTCCCTTTGACATATCTCATTATTATTGGGTCCTTAAAAAAAAAAAGTATTCCGTATTTTCCAGCACTAAAAGATATTGCAGGCTTGTCTTGTATCTTTTCTGAGTATCAGCCATTTCTCGAGAAGCCCTGGTTTGTCTATTAGACAATGGTATTAGAAACAAAGATCTGGGTGCTAAGTGTGCTGCTTGCTGTTGGGGTGTCATCACTTCTAAACCTTCGCCACCGACAACAAGGAAATACATGGGTGTGCAGATCTTCCTCAGCTGACAGTGGGGTGATGTCCTAAAAAACCCATGGTAAGTTGAAAATATTGCAAGTTCAAAATGCATTTAATACACCTAAACTACCAAAACCATAGCTAAGTCTAACCTACCTTAAACATGTTCAGAGCACTTACATTGGCCCGCAGTTGGGCAAAGCCGTTTAACATAAAGCCTATTTTACAGTAAAGTGTTGAATATCTCATGTAAGTTATTGAATATGATATTGAAAGTGAAAAACTGGTTGAAGGCGTATGGGTTGTTTACCTTCCTGACTGCATGGTGACCTGGAATCTGTGGCTTAGTGTCGCTGCCTAGCATCAGGAGAGATGATCCTACTGCATATGGCTTGTGAAATTCAGAGTATGGTTTCTACTGGATGCGCAACAACATAAAGTTGAAAAATTGTGTGTCGAGCCATTGTAAATTGGGGACTGTCTGTATACTAATCTGTGCATGTGTATATCTATAAATAGTTCTTTATTTAGCTCTTTGTATCTAGATTAAACTAAACATGGGTTTATGTATGTCTCCAACCCTAATCTATTGCCACATGGGTCATTGAAGCCTCTTTCCCATGCTTACCTGTAACCTCCTTACCTGTCACTTCAACAGTGACAAATTGGCTCAGTGGCTGATCTTTAAATGATTTTTCAATAATAAAAACATTTTTTTTTGGAAAAAAATTGAAGGAAAGAAGAAAATCATGGCTTCTTAATTTTGATACTGTAAAAAGCTAAGGGCAAATACTATTATGGGTTCATTAGAAAGATAAAGCATATGCTCAAAAGAAGGGGAATGTTAGCAATATTCCAGATTAACCTACAGGATATTAATTTGCACTAGAATATTAGTGGATATCAATCGCATGATAATTCTAGTAAACCTGATTGAAAATAAAGTTTAAAATAAATCTGAAAGTGGTGCATTTAGAGGCCAATCAGTTACAACACAAATATCTGTACTGGTTTGTTCATATAGGATTTGTCTTTTCTGATGTGTGTTGGTCAATATCAGTTTTCAAGACTTGGAACCAGGTTGGCATTTATCCACTTGGCCTTTTGTGGGTTAGGACACCAGAAGAATATGAATTTGGACCCAGACTAGCTGAGTTCTAGGCCAGCCCCTCACGTTACTTCCTGGGTGTTTTGAGTGAGACACCTCGGTCTCTGATCCTGTTTCCTTATCTATGAACTTGGATTATGTTCTTTACCCTCTTGTCACTTCATTCACAGCAACATTCACCAAAGCCCTGTAACTCTGTCGTATTAACTAGTGCTATAATACTCGTGATCGTAACAAATAAGCCTCTAAATTTTAGCGGTGTAAAACAGTGCAAGTTTATATCTTGTTCGAGGTGAACGGTCCATTATGGGTATTCCCGTTTCAGCAAGAAAAGGTAGACCTCAGTTCCACAAGTCATTCATCCATCTTCGACTCCTGACTTCCAAGGGCATTCCCAAGGGAGGCCATTTCCTGGCCAGTCAGCTAAACGTGGGAAAGAGCCTGGAGGAGCCCGCTGGGGAGGCGTTTACGGCTCAGTCTGGAATGGCATATGTTATTTCCTCTTACATCCTTAGATTAGAATTTAGTCGCAAGAGAGGCTGAATAATGCAGTTTCACGCAGATCTCCTTCTCTGTCCCACAGGCAACTTGAGCAATGTTGGGTTTTGGGAAAATGCTCTTTGAGCTTCTTCTGTGGTGGCTTTAAGGAGTCTGACCTCTTAGGCCTGTCGTGTCCAGGAAGGGCACGTCTGAGAGAGACAGTTTTAGAGGCAAAGTTGGTCTTTATCATTTTGGATGTTTCCAGGAACTGGTTTAAACAATAAGGGCATTTCTTATCTAACTGTTAGGATGTCCTTGGAACCACAGTAGAGGGGACGGCCATGGCCAGCGCAACCCAGCGAAAAGCCCTTGTAGCTGCCACAACGAATCAGAGGTCAACCAATCGCCGAGCGACAGCACGACCTGACGCGAAAAAGGCCCACCCGGACCTAAACCCCGAACCGCTGCAGCTTAAAAACCTCACCCCACCACACCTGGGGGCGACTTCCCTGACTCCTCCCTCTCTCTCTCTCTCTCTCTCCCTGAGTCAGGGAACCTCGCCGGAGACCTTAGTTCCCAAATAAAGCCTTTGACTCCTAACATTTTTTAGCCTCTGACTCCTATCTTTACCCTGCCTTACGCCTGACCCTAACATTTGGTGCCAAAACCCGGGAGGAGGTAGTAGCTCGCCTCCCTTGGCTGAGCTCCCTCCTCGCCAAGCCAGAGGCCAACACCCTACTCTCAAGCGCCTACAGGAGCCGGTAAGTAGGACAGACCCCTCCTTCCCTCCTCCAACTACGGCTGACACCCACGGGAGACGTCTCGCAAGTCAGTCTCCTTTCCTCCGCACGCGCAAGGCCCCTTATTGCAGCGCGAGGGACGCCTCGCCCTGCCACGCCCATGGGGAGTAACGAGTCTAAACCGCCTCCATCTCTTACCCCCCTCCAACGTCTGTTAAAAATTCCCGCTTCTGGGCTTACAAGGCAAACTTCGTCGCAACCGGCTCATCCGCCTTCGCACTGTAGTCTGGCCTCAGTACAAATTAGATAATGATTCTCAATGGCCACCCGAGGGGTCTTTACAATACCAAGTCTTAACCGATCTGGACACTTTCTGCCCTCGGCGGGGAAAATGGGGAGAAATACCCTACGTCATGGCCTTTTGGGACCTCAGGTCTCGCCCCACCCTATGTTCCTCCTGCCCCTCTGCACGCGTGCTCCTTGCCCACCCACGACCCCCGCCGAGGACCCCACCTCACCAACTTCCCCGATCTCCCACCCGTTAGAGGATCTAGCCACGCCGCCCGCCGGCCCTCGCCCCCCCTCCGTACCCCCAACCCCCAGCCGTCCCGCCCTCGCCTCCCATATCATCCCGAACTCGTGCTCAGGCCCCTCCCAGCGGACAGACCCCAGCGGCCATCTTACCTCTCCGCCAGGTGGCAGGGCCTGAAGGCCTGGTTCGCGTTCACGTCCCCTTCTCCCTCCAAGACTTATCCGCCATTGAAAAGCGGCTAGGGTCATTCTCGGCTGACCCCACCCAATACATTAAGGAATTCCAATACCTTGCCCAAGACTACAGTCTCACGTGGCATGACATCCAGGTAATCCTCACCTCTACCTTCACCCCTGAGGAGAGGGAGCGCATCCAGGCCGCCGCCAGGAAACATGCAGACCAAACCCACATGACCGACTCCACTATGCCTGTAGGGGCCGATGCTGTCGTGGCGGCCGACCCCAACTGGAGCTACCAACATGCAGGCAAACCAAATGTTAGGGTCAGGCGTAAGGCAGGGTAAAGATAGGAGTCAGAGGCTAAAAACATTTAGCAGTCAAAGGCTTTATTTGGGAACTAAGGTGTCGCTCGGTGATTGGTTGACCTCCGATTCCTTCTGGCAGCTACTAGGGGCTTTTCGTTGGGTTGCGCTGGCGAGATGGCCGCCCCCTCTACTGTGGTTCCAAGGACGTCCTAGCACTAACATAACAGTATCCAGAAGCATGACAGTTATAGAGCTTGTTAATTTCGAGGTTCAAGGGTGTCATTAAGAACCTAAGTCCTCTTCCTCATTCTGTTTTGCTCATCCCCAGAGCATGAGCGTTGTGCTTGTGTTTGGTCACAGGCCACACAACCAGGCAAAACAAGATCCTGGGGAAGAAGGAAGCTGCCTCTTTCTGTGCATCTCTTCTAAGAGGGAAGAAACCTTTTCCAGAAGACCCCCAACAGATTTCCTCATAAGTCGCATTTCTCAGGCCCGTGTCTGAATCAATCACTGGCGAGAGGATCAGTAATGCAGTAATTGGCTTAGACCAATCTGGACTCACTATGGGGCTGGGAATGGGGCCAGCCTCTTCTCAGAGAACATTGTCGTGTGGGAGTTTATGTGGGGTTTACTTTGTCAGTTTGTTTTGTTTTGTTTCGTCTTAAACAAAAGTTTCCTTAGGAAGAAGCATAATGTGATGGCAGGGATGTTTGGATGTTGGGTAGCTGACCTTGGGTGTTGAGTTTTTCTGCTGGAGCAAATTAGTTTCTGGAGACCATACTTTCTGGATGGAAAACAAACTCATAATCTGACAAAGGAATTGTTTTTCTGGTTTTAATCCATTTATGTTAAAAGCTTTATAATACTGCACAGGGGAAGTCCAAAGGTATTTGATATACATATTTAAAAAAATTTTTTTAATGTTTATTTATTTTTGAAAGACAGAGACGGAGCACAAACAAGGGAGGGGCAGAGAGAGAGGGAGACACAGAATCTGAAGCAGGCTCCAGTCTCCAAGCTGTCAGTGCAGAGTCCAAAGCAAGGCTCAAACTTACGAACTGTAAGATCGTGACCTGAGCTGAAGTTGGATGCTTAACCCACTGAGCCACCCAGGTGCCCCTTGCTACACACACACACATACACACACACACACACACACACACATATGTATACACGTTATATATAAATATATATATAAATTGTTTTGATGTTTATTTTTGAGGGAGAGCAGGGGAGGGGCAGAGAGAGTGAGACCCAGAATCTGAAGTAGCTCCAGGCTCCAAGCTGTCAGCACAGACCCCAACACGGGGCTCAAACCCACAAACCATGAGATCATGACCTGAGCCAAAGTCGGACGCTTAATGGACTGAGCCACCCGGGCACCCGTGAGATATTGGATATTTTAAAAATTACCTTTATTTCAATAGGGTACAAATATGTGAGTATTATTTTTTGGGGGGAATCCACTATCTCTGGTCACTGTTTCTGTATGAGTAGGAGATGACTGACTGGTAATGACTGAGGAGTGTAATCAAACATCTTGACTTAATAAAAGTTATGGGAGGGGCATCTGGGTGGCTCAGTTGGTTAAGCATCCAACTCTTGATTTCGGCTCAGGTCATGATCTCAGGGTTCATGGGATCGAGCCCCGCACTGAGCTCTGGGCTGACAGTGTGGAGCCTGCTTGGGATTCTCTCTCTCACCTTTTCTCTGTGCCCCTCCCAACCCCTGTCTCTTTCTCTCTCAAACAAACATTAAAAACAGTTATAGGAAGTTTAGATAGGCTTGGCATTACTTGATAACCTAAAATTCATCATATATAAGATCGTGCATCAAATGTGGCTTAGAGGTTCAGTGCCACTGTCCTCTCATTGCACCCTGCGTGCTTACCACTGAAAATAAGCACCATTTTCATTCCCATTGTAAAATAGCCACACTATGTACTCAAAAGAGGAACAAAGCAGTGTAGACATCCACTAATATACCATTTATAAATAAATCATCAGTACTGAATTATTGCCCGAACTGGTATTTTCCTATGGTGGAATTTAAGAGTAAGTTTTGGAGAAGATTTGAAGCAATCGCTTTTGTCTTAATCTTTAGTCAGGTTCTCCTCTTGCTGTATCACTTTGGTGAAATCATTTCAGTGTCCATAGGCCTTAGATTTACATGGGTAAACTGATACAAAGTAATAAAATTGAAGTAGGTGATCGCCGCCTTGTCCTGCCGGGATTCCTTGTCCTGCCGGGATTCCGTCATCTTCCGGAAGTTGCTTCCATGGGGTTCCTTTGTGAGGTCTGCCACCTTTTAACACGTCATTCCCCGTTCAAGTGTCAGCCTTGCTTTCCTGTTTACTCTTTGCACGATATCAAACAGAGAGTCACTGAGGGTGAGGACTGGTCTAGCACACAGGAGAACGTGAGCTTTGGTGTTGGTCTGGAGAAGGATAGAGAGGCTGGAAAAATACTCAGAATATTGTGGTCACAGGGGAATAGCTGGACGGAAAACGAAAGACTGCCTGCCAAAATGCAGTTAAGTGCTGACGTTTATCGGACAATGCACTAAGACGACATGCTGCTTTGTACACATTCCGCTTTCAACTATTAAAATAAAGATTTTCTAATTTGGGAAGAAGTAAATCACACTTTTTTCTTAAAATCATCTTAAATTTTTTTTGTTTAATGTGTATTTATTTTTAAGAGAGACACAGAGCATGAGTGGGGAAGGGGCAGAAAGAGAGGGAAACAATACCAAGCGGGCTCTGGGCTCCGGGCTGTCAGAACAGAGCCCGACGCGGGGCTCGAACCCACGAACCGTGAGATCATGACCTGAGCTGAAGTCAGATGCTTAACCGACTGAGCCACCCAGGTGCCCCTTGAAATCATCTTTTAATTTTTTTCTGAAATCCGAGTATAATACAGGTCTATCAGTTGGCCCTACAATAAACCGAAGGATTTCCTCCATTTTTTTTGCCTTCTCTCCTTCCTTCCTGTAGGTCTTCCCTTCTTCCCTTCCTCCCAGTAGTATTTTTTTTTTTTCCCAAAATGTCCCTAGCAAGGCCTTCTTGAAATTACTCTGAAAAACATCTCTCTCTTCTGGATAAACTCAGTAGTATAATTCTCTCAAATTGTTTATTTTGAAGTTGCACGTTTTCCAAAACGCACGTCCTCATCATCAAATCCAGTGGTTGGTTACCGATCCGGGATTTTAGTGGTGTTCCTGCAACCGCGGAGAATCTGCGCCTAAAGGATGAGTCGCTCATTAAGTTCAGGCCTGACCACGAAATTGCACATCCTGTTTCCTGACAAGACAGTTCTCCCATCGGATGCTGGAAAAGAAAAAAAAGAATTTTATGAAGGCAATCGTTGAGTGGGAGTGAGCGTCAGATTCACCGTAGAAGAGATACTCGAACGGGAAAACATTAGGGATGTCGCCCCGTGTTAGAACTCCACATTCATTGCTAAGTCATCAGACACCAACACTGATACCATTACAAACAGCAAAAGAAGAGAACAACACTCCTCAGCTCTGGTAACGGTAGCCCTTGCCCCCTTAGGGTCAGGGAGAAAGAGAGATGTAAGTGCGGAGAAGAGGACTTTGTGGGGAGGCAGAAGGGTCACATAAAGAATGGTCTAACCCAGCTTGGAGGAGGATTATATGACTGGCATTGTTAAAATGACAATGCATGGGGATAGTAAAAGAAGAGACCAGATTTTACTCAGTTTTATCATTTCTTTAAGGTTTCTATGACCAATGACATTACTGCCTACACATTAGGTGGAGTGCTCCCACCACCCTGCCTTCTCCCCACACCGGGTACACCACGGCTCCCAATAGTTTCAACTGTGATTTCTGAGTAACTTCACATTCTGCATATCCAATGCTGCATATGGCTGAAAAGATTTGGGTGGGTTTGCAGCCAATATGGAATCACAATATGAAAGACCGAGTTGCTTCGCTCCTGTGATTATAACCCCTGCCCTGTATAAGGACTCCCTCTCACCCCACCCAAAATGGTGTCACCATTGAGGGGAGAAAAAAGGGAGGGCCTGACCCCTGATGTAGCACCTGCCTATTACTTAATTCCCAATAGAGTTTTCTTGCTGAGGAAAACAGATTTCTTCAGAAAAAATATAAGTGAAATGGCATTAGACAACAGACTATTTATAAGGGTGTTTGACATTTGAAAATTTGGTCTTCAGTCTGTCAAACGAGGTGAGGAATTTCACCGTGACCTTTGGGAAATTTTCAGCCTTTTAGCCAGGAACATCAGTGTAAACAAAATGAGTTAATATTCAAATGGAAAAAATAAGAAAGCTTCCTATGACCATTCACATTTGTACGTAAACAACACATCTCCAGAAAACGTGTAGACTAACCATCTGGAGATTTAGTTATCTTGTTGACATAGGCGAAATCAATAGGCATTTACAGAAATTGTGATGAACCCTTTCTGTGGGCCTTCGTCTTTGGCACAGTGCCCCCCCTTTGCTGAGCAGCTGTGAAACTTAGGGAAATCTTTTTCCTGTTGTATTGAACTAATCTCTATCTTCCTCCTACATAGCCTGCAGTCTTCATGAGGACAATGCCTATTACCCTCAGGTCTTGTACCTTCAGTTTCTAGCAGGATAACTAACGTATAATAAACATACGATAGCATAATACACACTTAATTCATCCCTGAATGGCTCTCCTAGTGTGATAGAAGTATGAAAAAACGAAAATGAAAATAAAAACAAAAAACAAAAACAAAACAACAACAAAAAAAAACTAAGGAAGAAAGGAGAAATATAACTGTCACTAAGGATAAGACATAACAAATTACTTTTGAGCCTTAGGTTTAGTCCTTGTGGTTGGTGACACGGATCTATGCTCCCATTTGCCTTATATCCATTGCCCTTTGTGGTGGTTGTTCCGAAGCATCTCTTTGGCCCTTCTGGCTGCCCTGTTGCCAGCCTCAGCTCTCCTGGGATTATCAGATTGTCTGCACCTTGGAGTAGATCTTGCTCATTCTCAGTGCTGTGTGTTTCTCATCACTGATTGTCTTTTTGATGATTTTCAGGACCTAAACAAAAAGTTTATTAGAGCTGGAGTGTATATTCAAGGGCAGGAATGGCAAAAGATGAGCTGATAGAATGAACAGGTGCATGAATATAAGGAAGCCTGGAAACCAGTTTCCTTCAACACGCTAACTGAACAAAGACTTCTTGAATCACCAAAATGTGCAAAGCCCTCCTAGGCAAGCTGTACAGGGCTGCTACTTTCATGGAGCTTATACTGTAGGGGGAGTTAGAGAGTTGGAGCACTTTCCTCAGAGCAATGGGGAGTTACTAAAGTGCTATAAGAACAGATTGGGTTTTAGAATATAGCCATGCTGCAGTGTAGTGAATGAGCTGGAAGGTGTAAGAGTGAAGACTGAGTGATCCTTTAGGAGGCTGAAACAGTTGAGCCATGACAAGAGCAGCCTGGACCAGGGTACTATAGACGGGGATGGTAGAAAATGAAAATATTCGTGAGTTACCCGCAAGTGAAAATAGAAATGATGCGGTGATAGAGTCAATGTGGATATGTAGGCTAAAAACAGTGTACCTCCTGAATGCATTTACAAAGATAAGCATGAAAGCAATGACAATAATATTTCTGGGTGATGGCGATACACCATAACAGATTATCTGGACCCTGGACACAGATACATCTATTCAAGTCCCTCAGATCCCTACTCTGTTACCTGTGAATGGCATTAGCTTGGCCAACTTATTTAACCACTGTACACTTTAGCCTTCTTATCTGTATAGGGATAAGATGGGATAAGAAAAGCTCACACCTTGCAGGCTATTGTGGGGATTAAGTGGAATACATTAATAGAAGCAGGATGCATGTTGTATGGAGTGTTACACAAGATTTATTAGATGTGCTTCCTGCTTTCAAAATAGCTAAAGTGAAAGGAGGTACATAATTACTTGAAAGTAAAACAGAGATAATTAACTTAAATTAATTTGCATATATTTAAAAGCTGTACCTAAGTATATACAGATATGCTTAGATATTATTCATATGATTATAGACACTAAAAAGGATACAGTTTGGGGGGAGAAATTTACAACACTAGGCAGAAAAACTTAGCTTTGTTGAATGTTTATCATAAGCTAAATATTATGCTTGTTATTTTATACTCATTATTTCATTTAATTACTAAGGATTCCTGTGACATAGATATCTCTTACTCACTATTACTGATATTAGAACTGAGACTCAGAGGATTAGGAATTATTCGAATTTGAGAGCAGTCCTACCTACTTGAAAGCCTCTCTTGATTCTGCTATTTGGACTGCTCTGTCTTTCTGTGTTCTTAGCGTATCTTGGATATTTCCTTGTTATGAAACATTATCTATTGACTTTTCTTACTTTGCCTATTCGTGTATCCAGGGAAAATATTCCACTGCCTATGTCAGTTTTGCCCCCGGAGAAAAAAGGCCTTTGCTTAATGATTTCCCTTCTCTTGGTGGGAAGGGAGGTCTTTCTATAACCAGCAAAATTCAAAGGCCTTCTCTTCAGGAAATGAATGTAGAAGGAAGACAGACGTTAGAACATGAGACTCAAAAGGAAAAACATGGGGGGCCTGGGTGGCTCAGTTGGTTGAGTGTCTGACTCTTGATTTTGGCTCAGGTCATGATCCCAGGGGGTTGGGATCGAGGCCTGTGTCAGGCTCCACACTGAGCGTGGAGCTTGCTTGAGATTCTATCTGTCCTCTCTCATTGTCTCTCCCTCTGCCCCTCTACTCCCACCTCTCTGTCTCTCTCTCTAAAGTAACTTAAAAAATTAAATTACGTTAAAAAAAAAAAGGAAAAACATGGCCTACAAAATATTGTTTTCAGGTCTTTTGAGATTTCATTCAATTTACATTTCATTCATTTAAACTCTGGCCTGTTTGGTCAGAGGGGTCAAACTTAGCAACCAGCTCTACTCTCAATTTCTCAGTCATTTCTTGTTTTGTGGAGTATAGTGCTTCCCTGATGACAAGACAGCCTCCATCATATATTTCTTTTACAAAATAAACCACACACACACATACACATGCAAATTCCATATTTTTTCACTTTTATCAAAGCGAAATCAAATGGTGCATAGACCTTATGATGATGAAAAGCAAAAATCCCTGCCCTACCTCTTCCTGCTCCCAGGCTCACTCCTGAGGGACGACCCCCGTCATTTCTTCTTGAATATTTCTCCGTATCTCTAAATGATATTTATAGAGCTCTATTTCAGGATTACCCACATTAGACCAAAGTCTCTTTTTATTGCTTCTTTAATGGTCCCACAAAATTAAGTCAATTTGTTTCATAAAACAACTTTTAATTATAGTTATTTCTTTAAAATAAAATAAATATATGTTATTAAAAAATTTTAAATGTATATAATCAATGGCAATAAAAATAGCTACCATTTACATTAATTATAATATAATTTTAGTGCTAAATGGATTTACTCAATTCATTTAACCATCCCCCATTGGTACATACTTGGCCTGACTACAAATTTCTGCCTTTGTAAATGATGCTGAATAAGCAAAAACTATTGCTAAATTTGAGTGCACACATACACTGTTTCCTCGAAAAAGTTTCTGGTAATATAATTCCTGGCACGGTTTTTATTTTAATTTGTTTTGTTTGTTCTTTTTCATTTTAGTTTCTGAAACATTTTGTTAAACTTCTGTCCAGAAAGTCTGCACCAACCTATTTTTCTTCCATAACATAAATCAGCAAATTTTTCTGTAATGGGCCAGAAAGTAAATATTTTAGGCTTATGGGCCAAAAGGCAAAATTGAGAATATTAGTCAGGTTTTTGTATAACAAGAGAGGAATATACATTTCCATACATTCTTAATTAACAGAATTCAAAATTAATGATAATAATAATATATAATTTATATAACATGAAGCTACTAATGAAAAGAATGATTTTTTTTGGGTAATAACATTTTGCTCAATTGGATATGGTAGGAAAAATAAAGAATGACCCTACAAATATGTCCACACCCTAACCCTTGTGTCCTTTAACTATGCTGTATAGCAAAAGGGAAGTTGCAGATATAATTGAGCTTCTGGGTGTTAATATAGGGATAATGGCTTAGTTTATCCAGGTGGGCCTATTCTAATTAAATGAGCTCTTTTGTTTTTTAAGTTTATTTACTTATTTTTGAGAAAGGAGAGAGAGAGAGAGAGGCAGAAAGCAGAGACAGAGAGAATCCCAAGAATGTTCCATATGGTCAGTGTGGAGCCCAGCACAGGGCTCAAACTCACGAACCATGAGATCCTGAGATCATGACCTGAGCTAAGTCAAGAGTCCAATGCTAAGAGTCCAATGCTCAACTGACTGAGCCACCCAGACACCCCTTAAATGAGCTCTTAAAAGCAGAGAGAATGCTTTAGGCTAAAGTCAGAGAGATGCAGGGAAGGAGAAGTAGAGATTGGAAGTGTGAGAGGGAGCTGACCTGTGGTTGGTGGCTCCTGTGGAGGGGCCACATGGAAAGCATGAGAAAGAATGTGGAGAGTATTGCAGAGCTCCAGACTGGCCCCTGGCTGATAGTCATAAAGGAAATGAGGGCTCCAGTTCCACACCCATACAAACTGCAATTGACCAACAATCTAAATGAGCTTAGACGTGGAATCACTCCCAGAGTTTCCAGAAAGGAACATAGCTTTGCTGACACCTTGATTTTGGCCTGTGAGATTTGCAGCTGCAAATCTGACTTATAAAGCTGTAGCTTATAAAGCTGTGAGACAATAAGTGAGTATTATTTTAAGTCACTAAGTTGTGGTCATTTGGGGTTTCAGATTTAGTGTTCTCAGTCATCAAAACTGATTGCACATGTCCACCTGTTAATGTTGATCTGTAATGAGATTTTGTGTATATTTCCTCTATGAAATGCCTTTTTCCAAAGAGAGGAACTGATACTGATGACCATCCACAACCACGTTATTTTAGTGCATATAGTTAATCTCTTAGAAGGAATTGATTGATTCTATTAGATTCTCGTCTTGATATTTGCTTTACATCATTACATTGCAGAGAAATCATGTCCAATTGAAGGTTCTATAGAAGCTCCTCATTTGCACCATTCAGTGGATTATAAAATATGTGCATTTCCTTTGCACATTCATGAAGGTAAGAAAAATGCTGTTGTAAGCTTACTTTTAGTTCAGAACTGTGGTTTAGCCCACCACCAATTTGCATAAAAAGATCTAGCTTATTGTTTTAACTTATGACAGCACAGGTCTTCTAAAGCACTTTGATATTACTTGTGATTCAAACAACATCAGTGTTGTGGAAATAACTCTGTGCATATTTTTGCCACCATCAGTTTATAACACATCTTAGCAGATTCCACTTCAGGTTGTTGTAAATGAGTGTTTACTCACTGTGTTTGAAAATATTCTCATCTGTATTTGCTCTACACAGATTATTTACATGGGTAATTTTTCAGTCACTTCAAACTCATCATTGACTTCACTAATAAGCAATAACCAACTAGTATTGTCAGTATCTTTGGACTAATCAAGAGCCAAGGAAAACCACTTGAGATAATTTACCTTGTTTTTAATTGACTATTTGCTTCCCATGTTTTCAATTCTTTGAGCAGCTGTTCTTGGCAAATAGTTGACAATGTTAACTACTTTCTCTGGCTACATTTCTTCATATGATAAGTCAACATTGGTAAGTGTGTTCTCTTGATTGGCTAATAAATGAGCTGCTCAAATATTTAATTGCAGCCTCATTTTTTTTTTAATTTTTGTGAAGAAATTCTGTTGTAATGAGATATTTTAAACTTTTCTTTTTTCTGATTATTGCTTTCCCATCATGGGAGATGTGATAAGTGCATAATCTAGAAATATCAACATTTATTAGTATTGTTATAGTGTTACTGCCTAATACAAAAATATTTTGCCATCTAATTTGATGCCGAAATAATCCCTTTACTGTACCTTAAGACTGAGTTAATTATTCAGGGGTGCCTGGTGGCTCAGTCAGTTAAGTGTCTGACTCTTGATTTCGGCTTAGGTCATGATCTCAAGGTTATGAGATCAAGTCCTGCATCCAGTTCTGTACTGAGTGTGGATCCTGCTTCAGATTCTCTCTCTCTCTCTCTCTCTCTCTCTCTCTCTCTCTTTCTCTCTCTCTTTCTCTCTCTCTCTCTCTCTCTCTCTCTCTCTTGCTCTCTGCCCCTCCCCCCCTAAAAAAAAGACTGAATTATTCAAAGTCTACTTTTTTCTTCTCTTATTTTTATATCGTGTATAATCGTAATAAAACAAATGTTATAGTACAGCAATGTGCATAACACCAGAAATGTTGTAGAATAATAATTGTGATTTATAGTGAACCAAGCAGCTGTGCAAAGCAGTGAGCAGGCAGCATATGGTCTGTATCACAGCTACTCAACTCTCCTGTTGGCACATGACAGTAGCCACAGGCAATGTGAAATGACTGTGTGCCCATATTCTAATAACTGTAATTAGGGTCACTAACATTTAAGTTTCATAGAATTTTCACACACCATAAATGACTGCTTTTCTTTTGATTTTACTTCTACAGTCAAAAAAGGAAAAACTCATTCTTAGCTCATAATCTGTATAACAACAGATAGAAGTCTGGATTGGACTTTTGGGATGGAGTTTGCAGACTCCTATACTAGAAGAATATCTTTTAATAAAAAGGTCAAAATTTTCAAGTAAACTGAAACCACTAAATATTCACCATCTCTTTCTTTTCGTGGTTTACATCAGTAGGAAATAGCAGGGAAGAATGGGGACTTTAGAGGAGAAAGGAAAAGCCATGTTCACTTTTTTCTCAGGGCAAGTCTCCTTACAAATGAACAGCCTAGTATTTAAATCATTGGAATGGGACACATGGCAATTGCTGTCAATTCTACTTCCGTCACTTACTAACCTGCTTCTACGGCCCTCCCTGTTCCCCTCTACACCTGCCCTCATGTAGTGATGTAACACTGTGCTTGTGAATGATGTTAATCATAATAAGTAACATTTACCGGGACCCCTACTAAGAGCCAGGACCTTTGAATATACTGTTTTACTTAACCCTCACAGAAGTCCTGGGTGGGCAGTTTTCATTGTTATACATTTCTAGAGTAAACTGAGGCTCCAAGAAGATACATTACTTACTTAAGGTCTCATAGCCACTAGATGGCAGAGCCTGGATTCAAATCCAGATCTACCTTGCTTCAAAGCCCATAAAATGATTCTAAAGAGAAAGGGGATAAGGGAAATGAAAAAGTCACAACTATCTAAAAAGAATTAGCCTGATGTTGTGTGACCTATCATTTCCTTCAGCTCAATTATTAATGAGTTAAGCATCTAAGACAACTGTCAGTTATAATGTGTATGTATTTCTACTGTCAATGGAACTGTTATATGGTAGCCTCTTATGAAGTTAAATCTCAGATAAAGTATATAATATACAGAACATAATGATGCAACTCCTTGGTTAAAATATAAATGCTATTTTACAATATGTAACCCAGTGGGCTGCAATAAATTGAGAGTACAATAATTATGTGTGTTTCAAAATCAGAATAATTTTTTGAGTGGGCATATTAGGTTACACGACTATCAAGAGAAAACTCAGGATACTGAATGCCTTGTCATCTCATAAGAAATTTCACAGGGAAGAATTCAGTGTTTGGTTGATCTGATAAAACATGAAACAATATTTTTTATATTTTTCGAAGGTCTCCATCGATAACATTTCCATGTCCCCCAGTTGGAAGGTTGGGTCTCTCCAGTCAATATTGATTGATTTGCCTCATTTATCATAGTTTAGCTGCTCAACAAATATGTCAAATATGTCGATTTGATTTAAGAAAATCTATTTTATGAAAACCCCAAGTTCTATAATGGGTAAGTGATTTATAGTTTACAATGCTTCCTTTCTTCATAAAAGCAATTGACTTTTTGGCCTCTGTTTAATGACTATCATTCAATTGTGTTAAAGATGACCATGCAATGGATCAAACAGAATCAATGCATGTAATGAATACTCATAAGTCTGGATGATTGTATGAATGTGAATATGAGTTGTTGAAGATGACTTATTATTTCAAAGCTGTAATCAAAAATCCAGTGAAGTCCAAAATATCCTGTAAGAATATCATTAAGTGTTTGAGAGACTGAAACACTCTATGGTATTAGTGTAGTGGAAATGTATGTATTTCACAAAGTCAAAAGTACCTGTCTTTACTCCAAATACATAGGCTTTACCCAAATATCTGGCTTTAAGAAAACATGGGCAGCTATCACTGCGATGCAAGTTTACCCATGTTGAAGACAGAGCTGTACTGATTCTGTAATGGGATGAGATCAATAGTAGCAAGGCCAGATAAGGTGGAAATTTCCAGAAGACTAATATTAACTAAATGATAATGAAAGCAGAACAATTCACAATGTACTTATTCTGGGACAGACATGGTTTTAAGGATGCTCTAAATATTATTTGTTTAATGCTGTCCATAATATTAGACTCTGAAACTCTGGGAAGTTATTTTTACTAATTAAGTGGTGGATCAGTTGGTCTCCAAAAAACAAGGAAAAATCACTACTATCTATACCCAGGTAGAACTTATTGTTTTAACAGATTCTAATGATTTGTAATAAAATGTCAACACATTTTAATGTATTTAATCATTGTAAAGACAACTAATAATCGTATTTATGTAAGATATGATTGGAATTCAGTGAGAATGAACATACAGATTATTGGTTTAATTTTGGCACTCATTGTCATAACCCCCTTGTTGAATTGTGCTTTTGTGTGAAATTTTGTAATTTTTTTGTTCTCAAATTTGAATTTCCTTCATCTGCAAATAGATATCTCTAAGTTAGCAGGTTGAGAAAAATCTTTTCATTGTGACAGCATTCAATGAATTTATCAATTGCATTAGTAATTCTTATTCCCAATGTATAAATTACAATTTTTTGTCTCATATGTGTTCCATCTTATGCCTCCCATGTTGATTATAGCTTATTACTTGTTCACATCCTGCACTACCACAAGATTACTTCACTTCTCTTTTCATTTTTATCTGTTCTCTCTTTTTTTAATATTGTCCATCTGCCTTCTTTGATACAGAAGTTGTTTAGGTCGAAGAGTCAATTTTATATATCCTTTAATGTTTCATCACTATTTTTCTATAGTTTCTCCGAGTTATTTCACAAATTTTAGTCTATTTAATACCTTGTAGCATATTAAACTTTGACTTCGTTAATAAATATCCAGAACCTTTACTGTTATTATAAAAAATAATTATCTGTTTTTTTAATTATTGTCTGTTTAAAGTTAAAATAGGTAAAAAGTTAGAAATTGCAAACTTACTTATGAATGATATTAAGTAAGTATGCATTCAGAAATATACATAAATCTTATAGTTAATACCCATTGCTATCTTTTGTATCGATATTTATAAATTAACAAGAGTCATCTTTGCACGATCATTGAATATTTGATTGGAGGGAAAGTCATTCCCAGGGAAGCTTATGAAAATATTGTTCCTTCATAGAAAATAGCTGCTGTCTTCAAAGGCTACTTAACTTACATTGTCTTTAATCATCATAGCAATCCTGCCAAGCAAGTATTTTTAGTGCCATTTTGCAGCAGGCTCAGAGAGGTCATCCTGTAAGAATTAACTGTGTGAGGATTTGACCTGAGATTTGCCTGATGTGAAAGCCTATGATTTTTCTGCACTAGGATGCAAAAAAAGAAAAAAAATCTCAGAAAGGGAAAAAATAACTTTTTCATGAAAAAATCAGGTTGCCAGGGGCTGCAGAATCCCTATCTCTCATCATCTGTCTGCGCATGGGGCTGGCCACTCAATAATGCAGGCAATAAATCATAACACAGAATGGGCATTGGTACCTAACTGGAATCTGTAAATGTTTGAACTGTTAAAAGAACTCCTGTGTAATATTCTTCAACTGTCCCGCTTCAGCCTTGCCTTTGATTGCCTTATTCTTGACAGAAGTGGTCATAATAGTGTGTTCAGCCATCCTTTAAAAGAGCATTCTCCCATAGTATTTAAATACAGTCAATTTTCCACAGCTTTAATTCACACTAAATTTTCAGTTGCACACTCATTATATAAACAAGTGTCCAGCATAACCACTTTTTCTATTAAAATTTTCTTGAAAATTGTGCAGTAAGCAATTTCTGATAGTGCCTGTATTAGGAAAGTTGGCCGTCTCCTTTTGGGTTGACTGTATCCAACAGCAAGATAAATCTGGGCAAAATTATCATTTAGGACAACTGAGATGAGAGAAAATGTGGATAAACAGAATCTTTATATTTTAGCACATTTTAGTTACTTGATTTAATCTTTTAGAATTTTGGGAGCTTTTACTATCCTTCACCTAAAACAAAAGCATTATTATTTTTTGCATTATTCAACATCTGGTGATGTCCATACTAAAAACGAAACTATACGAGACATGCTTCAGAGTATAGAGCGGTGGTGCTCAAAGTATGGACCTCAATCAGTCAGCTAAGCATTACCTGGGAGATTGTTAGATGTGCAAATTCTCAGGCTCCAACCCAGATGGACTGAATCCGAATCTCTGCAGCGATTCTGGGGCGGGGCCCTGGAATCTGTGTTTAACCAAGCTCTGCAGGTGATTCTGATGCATGAGGGGTATTGTGGAGCACCATTACGTGAGATCCTTAGACTCGCAGCATCAGCGTTACCTGAGGCCCACACTGCAGCCTACCGAAGCAGAAATTATATTTTCTTTAAAAAAATTGTTTTAATGTTTATTTATTTTTGAGAGAGAGGGAGAGAGTGGGGGTGGGCAGCAGAGAGAGGGAGACACAGAATCTGAAGCAGGTTGCAGGCTCTGAGCTGTCAGCACAGAGCCTGATGTGCAGCCAGAACTCACAAGCAGTGAGATCATGACCTGAGCCAAAGTCAGACGCCCAACTGACTGAGCCATCCAGGCACCCCAGAAATTATATTTTAACATCACTGTGTTACCAGTTCACACACTAAATAAAGACCTAAACAATATCTCACCAGACAGCTAACTCCAATATATCCCATACATGTCTCCTGTCCTAAAATTCCTGATGTTCTATCTACAGGGAACAAAATTGACTCTCTCTGAGTTTGATGATTTTAATTCTAATCTTGCCATTCCACATATATGGAAAATGACCTAGAGGGGAATTAAAGTAGTAATCCACTGATGGGCTAAGTCTAGTGACAACGGTTCTTCTCTCTTCTGTAGATGGTGTGGAGCTCATACCAGCTCTTCCGTATTGGTGTACAATATCTGTGCCATTGACCTTGCCAAGTGCTAGATTATCCACTTCTTTTAATCTTTTGGAGTAAAGCATTGAAGTCTTTGTCAACGTGCAGCCAGGGAATTCATTACTTCTCCATCAGCATGGAGACTAGAATTAATTTATAAGATAATAAGCTGTGATGAAAGCATCATTGGTTATGAGTCACAGGTCTACTACTCAGCCCTGGCATAACTACGCATAATTTGTGATTTTTGAGAGTCCACAGGCTGCTCTGAGGCTTACTTTATTGGTCTGAGAAATATGAAAAAAAATGAATAATTTAAAGTTGTCTTGAATTCTAACTCAATGGTTCAGTAATCACTTCAGTTACTTAGATGACTAAAATGAGGTCATCAAATAGGTTTGCTTTGATAAGGAGTCAGGCAAGGAAAGGTTCAGTGTGAAGGGGAAGTCAGTGCAGATACACTGTGCAGGCAGGTGCCAAGAGACGGCACCAATCCTCTTTCCTGGCATGTGAATGGGCTTTAATGGGGCCACCAAGGCAAGATCCTTTCATGGACTCTTTTCTGTAAGCACTGGTGTTTGTGTGCCTGGTTTCTGCTTCCTTGTTTGAATTTTGGGACTATACGTACTATCCACTCACCATGATTTCTAGCTCTGTTAGTGGGATTCATGCTCTCTTTTCCCCTTTCTGAGATGTGTTGGGCCCAGACAGTGCTGGGGACACTGAAAGCAGCTATCCCCAGATGCAACAGACTCCTCTGGCTTGCTTCATTTAATAAAAATAGTTCTGGCACTATCATAAAACCTTTCATCCTTGAGTCTTAAATTATTTCACAAACATTTATTCTTATAGAATTCCTGCAAGGCACACATTATAGAGTCACAGATTGATGCAGACTTGGAGATAAAGAACTTCAGAGATCATTCACTTCAAATCACTTCATTTTTCAGGTGAAAAAATTGAAATCCCAAAAGGTGAAGTGACTTACCCAAGCGGTTCTCTTTTTTTAAAAATGTGGATACAAGACAGTTAGGTGGATAAACCCCAAGCCATAGAATGCATTTTTAATTCTTGTATACAGTAAACTTCAAATTTTTATTTACTAGCCTTGGGAGGAAATTCACTCGATCTTTTGAAAGGTAGCCCTAAGGGTTGGACAAGTGGATAGAGATGGGTTAATAAAATGATGTGTCAGTAATGAATGATGCTTATTTATTTTTATTTGCTTTTAATGTTTATATATTTATTTTGAGAAAGAGAGGGAACAAGTGGGGGGAGAGGGACAGAGGAAGAGAGAGAATCCCAAGCAGACTACATGCTCAGTACAGAGCCTGACATGGGGCTCGATTCCATAAACCAGTGGGATCATGACCTGAGCCGAAGTCAAGAGTTGGATGCTTAACTGACTGAACCACCCAGGCGCCCCATTAACGAGTGATGATTTAAAGTAGTATATTAGTGAGTAGAAGAAACAACGTTATCATTACTCATTTAATTTGATGGTACAGAATAGGAAAAACTGCTAGAAATGACTCTCTCTTTATCAAATCTGACAACCTCTTCTCCTGTCTTTAATCCTAGAGAGAGCCAAACACTTCTTACTCTTTTGTCACCCCCTCTCCCCCCTCCACATATTAATCATCTGCCACTTTAAAGGATGAAGGGGTTAGGATGGAGAATAAAGAAATTGATCCAGAAACAGACCTACTGATAAACAAGATAACTGCAGAACCCTTTGCACCTTTTCAGAGAAGGGAAAATGACACAAAAGCTATTGAGATAATATTTATCCCATGGGTGCAGGGCATTTTCAAGAATTCAAAGCTGTCATCTGAGAGTTCACAGACAGCAGGAATATATCTTATGTATACTCATGCCTACCCCAAAGTTAATGACACTAAATGCATGATAGTGGTGCAAATGAAGTGCTATGGAAGCACCGGGAAAACATGGATTTGAGATGGATGGCTTTGGGAAGACTGGGGAAAGAATTCAAAGTGAAACTAGAAAAAAAAATGGTAGGTAAAAATGAGATTGATAGGAAAGGGCATTCCAGATAAAAAGGAATCTATTTTACTAGAAGCATCATTTTTCTTCTTTCCTGAAAGACAAAAACAGGTAGAAGAGAGTCCCAGGGATGAATGACAGTATGATGGTAGAGCCAAAGGACTAATTTGTGGAAAATAATGCAAGCAAATGAAGATACAAATCATGACTAGTGACAATGAGAAAGTTCCACTTGAGTGAACTTATTTGGAGCATTGGGGGAAATTTTACTGCTGGATGGATGGATAAAATGAAGAAGGGAAATAGGGTTATGTTACAGAGAAAATGGACAAATACTGAGATTAAGTAGAAGACAGGAAGGTTGCAAAGGTCCCACTTAATGTTGTGTAATACAATCAACTAAGAACAGCATTGACAGAACATTAGAAGACATATGGATTTGCCCAAACCATAAAATGATTTTACCTGTCTAAATTCTTAGGACTACTTTTTTAAAGCTGTCTTTTCCAGGAGATATGATTGAATCTAGAAATATGTATCTCAAAGGATAATACAATTGAAGAGATCTGATTGATGGTCTAAGAAAATGAGAATTAAGGTAATATGATAAATCTGAGTACATGATGTAATATTTGAAGATAAATGTGGTATTCCCCACCTTGAAATCATAGCCAGTTAGAGCAAAGAGTGACTTTAGGGATTTTTACTGATATGCATAACAGCATAGATGAGTCTCAAAATAACTATATTGAGTGAAAAAAGCCAAACCGCCCCTCCCCCACCATGAAAGAGTACAGACTTTATGATTTAATTTTTGTAGAACTCTAGAAAGAGCAAACTCTAAGAACAGAAAATGGATATGCTTGGGATTTCTTGGGGATGAGGGCAGGGTAGGCTACATTATAAAGGCACATAATGAAACTTTTGGTTGTTACGGATGTATATGTTCAGTGTCTTGGTGTATAGTTTAATAGGAGTGTGTGTGTGTCAAAGCTTATCAAATTGTACACTTTATACATGTGCATTCTCTTGTATGCCACTTATGCCTCAATAAAGTAGTTAAAAAAAAAGAGATAGTATGAATGACAGGAGATCTATTTGCACCCAGAATATATAGTAATTTGGCAAAACTTTCCTTGGATAGCACCTAAGACCATATGCCTATCTGACAATATCTCTTCTTCCTGCGGAACAGGGGAAATTACTAGTGATTTTTTAAAAAGGAAATATGCCTTTTATATCTCTATAAAAATAGAGTATTTTTGCAATTCATTTGTAGAGCAGGAAGGCCCAGGACCTGTTTTCAAGATTCCTGTTCTCTGATGCCAGCTATGGCTCTGACTTACTCTGGATTTTGGAACTTAATCTCATTTTATGACGTGCAAAATGGAAATTAAAATATCTATGCCATACTTCACAGACATAAAAAAGATGAAATTATTTAGAAATATTTAGAATATTTTTGTTGGTACTGTGCAAGCCTATAGGGATACAAAGATAAATAGGTTTCTTTTTCTCTAGATGCCTGTATTTTCTCCTCCTGATAGATGATAGATAGAGATGCAAATCAAGTGTAAGATACTCTGAATTTTATAATTATGTTGTGAACCGAATACAGGAGAGGTACCGAGGAGGAAGGATCTAAATATCTGAGGGTCGAGCAAGTAACATCTCAGTTGGTCTTGAAGAAATAGTTTAGCGAATAAAGATTCAATGAAGAAGCCATGTGCAAAAGCATACAGACATAAGGGGATGTAGGACTCAGAAGATGTCTTTGAAGTTCAATTTTCTTGGAGGACAGGGCAAGTGTGAAAGGCTGTTGAATGATGAATCTGAGGACAGTGGAGAGCAATATTGAGATGGGCTTTCTGTGCTACCTTGGAAAATGTAGAGAATTTAGACCAAAGGGAACCAGTTGAGTTTCTAGGCATGAGAATATGTAACCAATATAAAAGTAGCATAAATATATTATGCACTAGACAGGTAAAAAATAAATAAGTGAATATGTTAAAATCAGTGAAAAAACAATTTATTGATTAAATATTTGACTTTTCCTATGGATACTTTTGGAGTTATATAAATAAAAATTGATGCATGAGTGTAACAAAACTGTCCACAATTTTATTCCCTGTTAAGATGCTTTTGCAGTATAAATCTAGATTCATTCTTAACAACTAGTTAAGTGATTATTATATTTCTTTGTTTTTTAATTTAAAGGTTTGATAGTAGTGACTTACCATAAATCAAAGACTGTTTTCTTAGGAAAATATTGACTAAATTTATTTTTCTCTTGGGAAATAAGGACTTGTAAAATGTAAGTGTGCTGAAGAAATGCAAGCACAGTTAAAAAAGGAATGGTATTAATGACATTGTAACCGAGAAAATGGCTTATTAAAGCAAAGCAAAATAATTAATAAATCTTTTTCAATTGTATGCAGTAGAAAACTGGATGAATGGTACTCTTACTGAAGTCAGTTCTTTGCTTGGCCTTGAAAGTTTCCAACATTACTTGTGGAAACAATATTTATATCTATTTTCTCAGTTCCCTAATGACAGTGTTGCTGTTTCAGTGTGGACTTTGGTGGTCCGAAGGACTGAATTTAGCCCACATCGTGAGCAATTCTTGCTGGGTAACCTTAAGCAAATTATTGGACCTCTCTAATGCTCAATTTCTCCATTGTCAAATGAGAATAATAATATTCAAGTTACAGGGTTGTTACAATGGTCAGGTGAAACAGGGATTCTAAAATACTTAGCATAGTGTTTGACTTATAGGAAACCCTCAGTAAAAATTAGATGTTTTTGTTGTTCTTGTTATCTGGACTTGTTGGGACTGGCAGATCAATATGGGACCAATTTTCCTGTTTATACTGAGTACGTGTATAGCCCTATGGTGAGTGGAATAAAGCACCACATTGAAAATCGGGAAATCTAGCTCTTGCCACAGCTCCGACCTTAGTGAGCTGTGTGACTTTGAAAGTGTAATAGGATGTCACTGATTCTTTTCATGTACAAGGTGAGGGAGCTGGACCCTTTATTAGATTTTAAAAATGCATTTGAATAATCTAGAGATTCAGGGATTTCCTTTGTTGACGCACACTGAAACGGAGAAAAGGGAGAGGAGAACAGATGGGATCCAACTATCCAGCTTTGCTTCAATATCTGAGCTAACTAGTGTTTAGTTTTGGATCACCTGGACGGATTTTGCTTGAACAAAGCATCCCACAGCTATGAAAGTTTATACTGAGTACGTGTATAGCCCTATGGTGAGTGGAATATTTTGTAATTTCAGATGTTCCATTAGCTATATAGTTTTGCAAATGTGTTTGACTACTTGTAAGATCTGAATCACTGACAAAGTCCAAAATGTTTCCATGCTAAAGATGGAAATAATTACATTTTCTTGTTAGGATAGAGAAATTAATATATGTGCCAAATATGATGATTAACAGTTTTATGTAAATTTAATCCCTATAAAAATCTTGTAAAAAAGGCATCGTTATCTCATTTGAAAGATACGACAAGGAAACCAATACCCAGGAAGTTTAAATCATACCATAAATGATCAATTTGGAATTTAAACTTAAATATAGGAAACTCTAAATATTATGATCATTCCTTTGCAATTAGTAAATCCCTAATGAAAAAGCCAATGATACAGTAATAAATAGCCCAAGGTATCATTCAACCCACTTTTAAGAAGTCCACCTTGGGTCTCTGAATTGTTAATTGAACAAGTTTTCTCTGAGCACTTACTCTGTGTCTAGCACCTTAGAGCGTAGGAAGATAAGTAGTTCAGAGCTCCTGCCCTCTAAAGGCTTATAAATTAGCCCTTAATACAAAGACGGGAAGATAGGCCCTTAATAGGAAGCTAATATAAGAATAAACACAAGTATATGGTCCAGTTTAGGTTTGCTGGGAAAAGGAAAGATCAAAGATCATAAACACAGAAGGTAAGTATAGTTCATTTGCAAATAGTAACAGTTCATCTTTCTAGGTATATGTGAATAGGGTGAGTCTGGCCCAGTCCTGAAACAGGAGGAGAAGGGGCAGGTAGCTAACTCAATATAAATTTCAGAAGAAGGTAGTGGTGAGCAGAGAAGGAGCTATGTTAACAATTTGAGTCATTGGTTACTAACCTGCCTGTGATCTGTACACCAGACCAGCCAGGTCTTAGGGCCTCTGTGACCAAGACCTGTATTTCTTTTTTAAGGCTGCCAGCTACCCTCACCCAAACTGGAGTTCACAGACATGGGGAAAAGACCAGGAGCAAACACACACTGAGGACATCTTCAAGTATCAAGTATCCCATGGCTTCAGGGCACCTGGGTGGCTCAGTCAGGTAAATGTCCGACTCTTGGTTTCAGCTCAGGTCATGAGCTCATGGTGTGTGGGATAGAGCTCCGTGTATGGCTCTGCACTGACAGCTCAGAGCCTGCTTGGGATTCTCCTTCTCCCTCTCTCCACCCCTCCCCTGCTCTCTCTCAAATTAAATAAATAATCTTAAAAAAAAGAAAGTCACGGTTTCACACTAAAACTATCGCAGCAAGAAGGAATGAAATTTTGATGCAAGGTACAAAATGATAAACAAAAGAGTTGCTTTGCTTCAAAGGAAAAAAAAAGTGCAGGCTAAATAGTAAGGTGAAGTAACTGGAGTTTCATGATGATGAAATTGATGCTTCCCTTGGCCAAATTACACTTATGTCCGATGCTATCTATTGCCACCTGGTGCTTGCACAAAGACGATGACACAACCCTTTTCGACACAAATCCTTTCTCGGTTTGGAGAAACTCTAGAACTGTCCTTATTCTATCTGAGTGGCTTTGAGAGTAAGAACATTCAAATGATGGAAATAAGAATTACTCTAAAATATAACCAAAGGTTGAAAGTGAAGTTAGCATTACACCAGAAAAATGAAATCATTTCAGATGCTCCATGGAAAGCATATTGGATCTCGTGTTCTTTTTGAAGACTTAAGTACCTAGAGTACTTAAGATTCCTTAAAATGAGACCAAGCTCTGTACCTCTACAGCAATTTGCTTCACATTAAGTAGCATTTCAGCTATTTTTTGTCTGAAATTGGTATGATAAAGTAGCTTCTTTATCTTCTTTTCATTTGAGAAGCTGCTTCCTTCCTGGCAGTAAGAAGGTTGGCATGGTTGATGCAGACCTGATCCAGATTTCTAATGCACACTTGGAGAGGGCTTCTCAAACTGTAGGAGCCCTGACCATGGTCGCCAGTTGGCACTGTTCCATTCCTTAAGGGGTCACCTGCTTCCTGCATCAGGGGGAGCCTTGTGCATCAGGCTGGGCATGTGGTAAGGGGCCTCCAACAGAAGCAGGCCCTCCGGACACACCTGGAATTTCTACTCTTCTGGAACTTGGCATCGTGACTGTTTGCACTTCCTGTGTCATGGAGGTAACCCCACCTTGTTTTCTCCTCTTCTGCTCCATGTCTTGGGTATGGGGCACCAACTACACAGCTACACAAACATGAGACACATATGAGAATAAGTTCAGCTAAAAAGGAAAACCATTGCAGTGGAAACGTAGAAAACAAATAGCAAGAAGTCTCTACCAGTTATCCCAGGACCCAAGAGCAAACTCCTTACTTTCAGCCATCTTTTCTTTGCTATAATTCAACTGATGCATTTGTGGATTCACAAAAAAAGGAAAACAATTATGACATGAGGTTTGGGACAGAATCCCTGAGTTCCAGAATCTCTGAGCCACTTCTATCACTACCTCACTGGATGTCTGAGGTAAATCCCTTGGTGTCTCTGAGCTTTATTCTCCTTGATGGTAAAATGCAGACAAGGGAACTTCAAGATTCTTTCATCTTCTAAAGTCCTAGGATAATATGGTTTTACTGATATCTATCATGAGAGATGTTTCAACAATCACAGAAATGATGAATACAAAAGGATTTACTCCTGGGCGCCTGGGTGGCTCAGTTGGTTAAGCGTCCGACTTTGACTAAGGTCATGATCTCACTGGTTCGTGAATTCCAGCCACGCATTGTATCAGGAGCTCTGCTATCAGAGCAGAGCCCACTTCAGATCCTCTGTCCCGCTGTCTCTGTCCCTTTCCTGCTCATGGTCTATCTCTCTCTCGAAATAAATAAACATTTAAAAAAAGAGTTCATTGGGGTGCCTGGGTGGCGCAGACGGTTAAACGTCCGACTTCAGCCAGGTCACGATCTCATGGTCCGTGAGTTCGAGCCCCGCGTCAGGCTCTGGGCTGATGGCTCGGAGCCTGGACCCTGCTTCCGATTCTGTGTCTCCCTCTCTCTCTGCCCCTCCCCCGTTCATGCTCTGTCTCTCTCTGTCCCAAAAATAAATAAACGTTGAAAAAAAAATTTTAAATAAAAAAAAAAAAAAAAGAGTTCACTCTTCAGAAACAAAACAAAACAAAACATTTCAGACATAGTGAATACCAATATATAGATAGATATAATAATACCTACAACACAAGCTAATTTCTCTATATTGGGGTTTTACTGTTCACTGATGTTATATTTAAATGACATTTGTTTTAATGTTTATTTTTGAGAGACAGAGAGAGGCAGAGTGCGAGCGGGGGTGGGGCAGAGAGAGAGGGAGACACAGAATCTGAAGCAGGCTCCAGGCTCCGAGCTGCCAGCATAGAACCCGAGGGGGGGCTCGAACTCATGAATGGTGAGGTCATGACCTGAGCTGAAGTCGGATGCTCAACTGACTGAGCCACCCAGGCGCCCCTTAAATGACATTTTTGATTGGTGATCTGTGTTAACTCCAATGAGGTTTGTTGTTGTTGTTGGTGGTGGTTTGGGGGGGTTTTGTTGCTTGGTTTTTTTGTTTGTTTTTGTTTTTACTTGTTTGTTTTTTGTATTTTTGTTTGTTTTTCAGTGATGAAATAACACAGATATTCTGAGCAGATACTCTCCAGTGATGACTTACGGTTAGGGGTTCATTTGGGAAATTGTCTGAAACTGCCCAAAAGGCCCAGATTCTGAATTCCTAAGGTAAAGCTGACTTAGTGGTTGGTGAATGGCACTATCATGCTTTTTCCTTAATCTTAATGCATTGTCTTGCTAAATGCAACAATTTTGTAGTTAAAGTTAATAGCGTAGCATCATAGGATCTTAGATGTACAAAGTGTCTCAAGTATACCTTACAGTTTCCAAGATGTGCTGAGCTTTGATGGCATAGGATGAAGGCTTCAATGAGATGATTGCCTCTGGAATTGGGTCTGAAGTTGAGTTCCCATCTCTTTCACTGGGTAAGGCTTGTCTTATATTTGCATTTTTACACACTTTGTCTTATTAAGGCTGATACATTATAGCCCGCCACTTAAATTCAATATGTCATTACATCTTCCTCTAGATGTGTTTCTAACCCATTTTTGTCTTGATAGAAGTCTATTTGTTTCTGGGGCGCCTGGGTGACTCAGTCAGTTAAGCGTCTGACTTCAGCTCAGGTCATGATCTCACTGGTTGTGGGTTCGAGTCCGGCCTCAGGCTCTGTGTTGACAGCTCAGAACCTGGACCCTGCTTCAGATTCTGTGTCTCCCTCTCTTTCTGCCCCCCCCCCTTCTCATGCTCTGTCTCTCTCTCTCAAAAATAAAAACAAATTAAAAAAAAAAAAGAAGTCTAGTTGTTTCCTTTAAAACTTTTCTTGGGGTGCCTAGGTAACTCAGTTGGTTGAATATCCGACTTTAGCTCAGGTCATGATCTCACAGTTCATAGGGCTCTCGGCTGTCAGAGGGGAGCCTGCTTCGGATCCTCTGTTCCCCTCTCACTCTGCCCCTTCCCTCCTCAAAATAAATAAACATTAAAAAAAAATAAACCCTATTATTCCACTAAACACTATTGTGTTAGTATTATCTTATTAGTCAATATTACTGTATTATCTGAGGTTTTCAAGTGCATCCTTTTAGTTTAGTTTCTTCACTTTGTTTGGGGATTTATTACTCTAGGCACAGCGCACCTCTATTATACTCTGATGTTATGTCATGTGTCTCTGCAAATTGTTCCTGCTTGTTACACTTTTCTGATTAAGGCACTATCATGTTTTTCTTATACTTGATGTATTTTATTGATAAAGAAAATGAATACATTGTGAAACATGATAGTATGTTATCATAGTTCTTTAGGCTATTAAATTTTTTTTTAATTTTTTTAATGTTTATTTTTGAGAGAGACAGAGTGTGAGTGGGGAAGGGGCAGAGAGAAAGAGGGAGACACAGAATCTGAAACAGGATCCAGGCTCTGAGCTGTCAGCGCAGAGCCCGACACGGAGCTTGAACCCACAAACCATGAGATCATGACCTGAGCCAAAGTCAGACGCTTATCTGACTGAGCCACCCAGGCACCCTTGGGCTATTAAATATTTTAAGAATCAATCTGGATAAATCCTCTTCTAATATTTATTTGAATCTCTCCTCCCACATCCTTTTAATTGGTCATATATATTCCATATTCTGAATTTTTTTAAGTTCATTTATCTAAGTAATCTCCACTACTCAACATGGGGCTCGAGCTTACAACCCCAAGATCAAGAGTCACATGTTCTTCTGACTGAGCCAGGAGGATGCCCCTATATTCTGAATATGTTTAAGAATTCTTGAGGTGCCTGGGTGGTTCAATCAATTAAGGGTCCGACTTTGGCTCAGGTCATGATCTCATGGGTCTTGGGTTTGAGTCCTGCCTTGGGCTCTCTGCTGACAGCTCAGAGCCTGGAGCCCGCTTTGGATTCTGCCTCCCTCTATCTGCCCCTCCCCTGCTTGTGCTCTGTCTCTCAAAAATAAATAAACATTAAAAAATTTTTTTTGAAAAAGAATTCTATAAGGTTCTGTAACTGTAAACATCATTTGGTTTTATTAAAAGTTTATTCCTCAAAAAACTAAATATTGATTTACTCGTATGACCCATCAATTCCACTTTTAGGTATATACCCCAAAGAATTAAACACAGGGACTCAAATATACCTGTACATTCATGTTCATAGGAGAGTTACTCACAATAGCCAAAAGGTGGGAAAATTCAACTCCCCATCGACAGATGAATGGTCAACAAAATATGATATGTGTGTATAATGTAATATTATTCAGCCATAAAAAGGAAACATGTTCTTAAACATACTACAACTTGGATGAATCTTGGAAACAATATATTACATGGGAATATATAAAAAAAGCCAGATACAAAATGACAAATATTGTATGATTGCACATATATAAAATATCTAGAAGAGGCAAATTAAATTCATAGAGCAGAATAGAAGATACCAGGGATTGTGGGAGAAGGGAATGGGAAATTATTGCTTAATGGTTAGAGTCTCTGTTTGGGGTGAGGAAAAGTTTTGGAAATAAATGGCATGATGGTTGCACAACATTGTGAATGTAACTAATGCCACTGAATTGTATACTTAAAAAAGGTGGAAATGGTAAATTTATGTCATGTATATATCACTACAATAAAAACAAAATTGTTTTAAGTATATAATGTGATTTTCTGACTCTTTGGAATCTATGTTATAATTCTTTTAGGTCAGCAGCTAGCTTGAACATTTGCTCTTTGGCTATGCTGTGAGTAGAGCTTTCTGAAGCGGGCATTCTGCTCCAGAACTTAGAATATAATTTGCTTCTATGCAGATTTAATGTACTCCAGAGTGTTAAGTGCATGTTAGTATGCAAACAAGTGTCTGCAGAAGTGGATTTTCTACTAATAACCTCATTGGAGATGTCCCATGATCAATTTCTTTTAGTGGCCATATTAGTGGAGTTCAACACCACCTGCTGGGTTTGGAATTTTCAACATCAAGGTAAATGCAGACAAAATTACTATTATTAAGGATAAATGGGCCAGGAAGAGCATAGTTAAGCTAAATAATTACTGTAACATGGCTTTTTAAAGTTGGAAACAATCTGGGACTTTTAATCCTCCCACGATATCAACATGACAGGTGGAAGAGGGAATGTGAAATCATGTTTAACATTCTGTTGCATTTAAAACTTGGATAGAGATACTGGAAAAAGAAATAGATATAAATATAAACGTTAATCAAAATATGTATTTAATAATGTAAGTCACTAAGATAATGAATATAGATTGTAAAATGTCTAAACTCCTAGAGAAAATTAGACTGACCCCAAAAGAGCGGAGCCTGATGGCAATAGGATGTCTGTCTTTGCATGGCAATTCTTTCCCCTTCCTTCTATTAATGGAATCTCAGAATCTCCAGTCACCTTGACCCAAATCTCAAGAAACATCATTGGTCTGACTGCAGGCACATGATCAAAACTATGTCAATCTGAATCCCTTCCTGCATCTTGAGGACAAGATGGAAAGGATTTTTTTCCCCTCTCCAGACTGAGTTACAAGACTATGAGACAAAGTTATCACTGTTCAAGTAGGAGCAAAATGGAAGAAAAGCCTGAAAGATGCCAACAAAGAGAGGACGTGAGTTTGCTAATAAGAATGTGGAGCGATTACCTGATGCTGATGAAGCCTTGATATTCTGTTAACACTGAGGTCACTTCCCTTTTGCTGGTCTGTTTTGCTGGTTTCAACCTATACATAAACACACATGTACCTTCTTATATTAGTTTGAAGCATGTATCTATCACTTGGAATAGAGAATCCTGACCAGAAGCTCAGGAAAAGAACAACTGACATCATAAGTTCACATGGTAAATTAACAACCCTGTTTAAATTTCATTATACTGAAATGAATAAATAAAAATACATCAAAAGGAATCAAAGTAGATAAGTAGATATGAAGGCTTATATTTTCCCATGAGGCAGAGATCATTGGGTTGGGTAAAAAAAAAAAAAAAAAAAAAAAAAAAAAAAAAAAAAAAAAAGGTTAAACAAAGAAGCCCAGAATAAAAGCAAATAGACCAGGCAAACAACATTGTTTAAATATTGTTTTCAAGAAACACACCCCAAACAAAATGACACCAACTTTTAAAATGCAGAATGAAAAAAAATGCCAAGGAAAGACTTATTTTAAAAACTGCTGTGACGATATTAATACAAGAAAAAAAACAGAACTTAATGTGAAGATTTATTTTGGATAAAGAGGACTATTTTATTATGATACAAGGTGTATTTTAAGAACTTACAACCATCAGGGATCTTTGGTTTTCTAGTCATATAAGTTTAAGATATGCAAAGTAAACCAGAGGGAACATGTAAGGACTAGTACATAAAAAAGTAACCAAAATAGGAGATGTTAACACTTCCTCTCAAAAATCATCAGATCAGGCAGTGCAACCACAATGTGAACAAACATGACTCATGGGATGCTGTCATAAAGGGACTCTATTTTGCATCTCACGTCCTTTTGCATTTCTTCAGTGAGCCTATTTTTTCCTTTTTCCTGGCTCTGGTTAACTGGGTAGTTACATCATTTACCCTAAAAAAAAAATAGTTCCTGTTTATTTTGTCAAACACAGTCTCAATTCAGCCATTAAAGTGCTCAGTCCCAGGCCATCATTAAAAACTCTAATCTTGATGTAAAGCATATCCCGCTCTTCATGCTGGGAGCTACTGCAGGCAAACATCTAAGCAAAGGAAACTGGTTGGCTTTTTTCCTCCCCTGTTTCTTCTACTTCTCTCTTCCTGGCTAACTGACGCCTCTAATTAACTGGGATGGGTGGATGACAAACCTCAGGCAGGCCATGTTGTCTGGTTCATGGAACTGCAAGCCTTTTCCTCGAGACTTTGGAAGAGCAGTTTCCTACCAAACTTCAAATCACTACTTTGCTCCCACAGAGGTCACTTTAGCCAGTATGTTGTATTCAAGCTTCCCCAACTTGACTCAGACCCCAATGTACCGCTTTTGCCCTCAGACTTCAGGGTCCACAGGTTACACTCTGAGTAGCCACCTCCAATCCCCCTTCCAGTGATGGAGACTGGGGAGTAGCATACTCCCCACTATTGTTTGCTGTGGGAGAAGAGGGGTTGTGACTCAGAGGGGGGTCCAATCTAGAGGAATGTTCCTCAACAGTTTTCTCTAAATTCAAATCTTGACACGTTATATCCTAGATGTGTGGGTGGAACTGGAGAGCTGTCCAAAGTTTCATGTATACTTCCCTTGAAAATTCTGCACTGTGGGTCTGCCGCCTAACCTTGAGATGCAGTTTCTAGCAGGTTCTAGTATTCACAAGTGTCAGCCCCAACTTCCATTTTAATAACTTTTGAAGTAAGACGAGATGAAAAGTATTTGAATAACAACTTATTCCCTGACTCTCTCTCCTTCTCAATTGGCTCTCAGAGGAACAGTTACAGCCTTAAGTGCATTTATTAGAAAAATGAAATAAAAAGTTTATTAAGCCTTTAATATGAGATGTTAGAAAACAATTGCAAGAAAAGCATGGTGAGATGGAATAAACAATGATAAAGCCAGGCTTCCTAATACAGATAATTTTTTTTAAAGGATATGTGATTCCAAAGTAAATTCTAAAAAGGTTAACAAAATATTACAAAGTCTAGCAAGTCAGTTTAACAGGAAAAGAATTTACTAAAAATCAATGTTAGGGAAAAGAAACAGGATAGAAGCACAGATGTTGAGGAAGTGAAAAATAAAACACTATGTGCACATTTATAGCAACATATTGGAAAGTCTAATTGAATTAATCATTTTCTAGGAAACTATGAGTGACAAAAAATGAAGAACTAACAAAATACCTCAAGATACCAACCAAAAAAAAAAAAAAACCAGAAAAAGGAAAAACTATCTAAAATAGCACTGCTTTAAATGACATCTGTCTACCTTGTGCATTCAATCAAATCATCCTATTAGATACTTAAGAATTGTCTATAATTCCTGTTATTTAAGCTGTTTTCAAAGTAGAGAGAAAGATTAAAGCTGTCTTACTTATCACCAGGCTACTATAGCATTAATCTAGTAATGCAAGACTATCACACAAGCCTAAAAATAGTTCAGACTCACATATGAACATAACTACAATTTTTTAAAGCAGCAAATTAAGTCATTTATTGTATTAAAAAACTAATATAACCTAATCAAATCTGCTTATTTCAGAACTGCAAATATGATTTGTCTTTAAGGAATTATGTTTAATTTATAATAGAAATGGTATTTCAAATAATTGGGGAAACACTTGCTGTTTAGTAAATAATGTATAACAATTGGATACCCATATGAGAAAGATTAATGTTATAATTCTATCACTCATCATATACTCAAAGAAACTCCATAGAAGTCAAATATCTATATTTAGAAATTCACAGGAAAAAAAAAGTGTCTTTATTTCCCTCAGACAGCAAAGGGCCTCCCAATATGCTATAAGCTCAAAGCCCATGAAAGAAAAGATTGAGAAATGTAACTCAGTAAACATGAACATGTACTGTAGAATGCAAGATACCTTAAATAAAGTGCAAAAAGACAAGCACGACCCTGGAAGAAAGCATTTATAAAAGAAAAAAAAACTTATATAAAAGATTATTAGCCTTCGTATACTTAAAAAATTTTTTTTACTGTTTATGTTTGAGAAAGAGAAAGAGAGAGAGAGAGAGACCGAGTGCAAGTGGGGGAGGGGCAGAGGGAGAGGGAGACACAGAATCCAAAGCAGGCTCCAGGCTCTGAGCTGTCAGCACAGAGCCCATCATGGGACTCGAACCTACAACCTGTGAGATCATGACCTGAGCTGGAGTCTAACGCTTAACTGACTGCCCCACCCAGGGAGTCCCAACCTTAGTATATTTTTAAAATGTTAACAATTAAAAAGAAAAAAAAAAAGCAAGCAATCCAATTATGGCAAATAATTCATGACAATTCATAGTAATTGCTAGTAAATCTAGAAAGACATGTGCAGTGTCACAGGTAATCAGGGGACCACATATTAAAATAACAATGGTGTGCCATTTCCTGCTTGGATGATTGGGGAAAAGGAATGAGGTAATAGTGAGATTTTCCAAGGGGGAACCTGGCACTCTTGTTGGTGAGCATGTGAATTGGTGCCATTTTCTGGAGAATTATTTGACTGAATCTATTAAGTTAAAAAAAAAAATGACTCTCCTTTGACTCAGCAGTTTTATGTCTAGGTATCTTTTCCACAGAATTTCTTATCTACGTGCACGAAGATGGATGCTCAAAAAAATTTGTTTTGGTATTGTTGGGAATGGCAAAAAAGAAAAAAAAAAGGAAGGAAAAATTGGACACAACCTATAATGTTCCATCATTAAAGAGCGGTGAACAAGTTTATGCTATTGATTTATTTAATGAGGCGATATACATAAAGCACTTGGAACAATGTCTGGCACCTGATAAGCACCAGATATGTGTTAGTTACGTTGTCCTCCCACCCTAGAATTGTAAGCTCTTTGAAAGCAGCATGTTTGTCTGTTTCACTCATTACTGTGTTTCCCTGGGCCTAGAACAGTATAAGACACGTAGCAGATCCTCAGTCAGTATATTTAAAATGAGTCTTGGGGCACCTGGGTGGCTCAGTGGGTTGAGCCTCCTAGTTTTGATTTCTGCTCAGGTCATGCGTGATCTCACGGTTCTTGAAATGGAGAGCCCTGGATCAGGCTCTGCACTGACAGGGTGGATCCTGCTTGGAATTCTCTCTCTCCCTCTCTGCTCCTCCCCACTTGTGTTCTCTCTCTCAAAATAAATAAACTTAAAAAAAAATGACTCACATACGTACAATGCTCTTTTGCTGTGATTGCCCCTCTATATCCATTTTCTGCCTTGCTCCGATTCCTAGGAAGCTGACTCGGGGTTCCCTTACCCTCTGGCTTTTAGTTTGCAGCAGCCCACGGAGGCACAACAGCACTGGGGAGAGTGAAAGGGTATTTCTTCTCTGCCATACTGTGGTTAGTAGTGATTTCATCCCTCTAACTATGGCCAGACCTCCCAGTGGTTAAGTCTGGAAAAAGAAACCCCACTCCATTCTACCCACCTCCCACCCATGGTTACAGCTCTCACTAGGTTCCAGTAACAAGGAAAATTCTCTTCCTGTTTCTTCAGACTCAAGGTAGTAACTACTTTCTTCTGTTGCTAACAGCTGGGTGCATTACTGTCCCTTGCTGCTTCCCTTGCTGGCCTCCGCGTATTTCCTGTTCAGACCACAACTGATATACAAGCTAAGCAATATCATGCAGCTATTAAATAGTGTGAGGGAGACTAAATGTACTGACGTGAAAACAATTCCACAGTGAAAATGTTAGATTTAAAAAGGCCAAACAAAGATACCCATATAGGTGTCATTTATCCACAGTCAAGATTTGCCATGTTTTGGTTTAATGCTATTTTCAACATTTAGATATTTCAAATCCGTAGTGCACTATAATAGAAGAAAGATTTGAATATATAATACACACTTGGACAACTCAGTGGTTTAAAAAGAACTTTAACTGTCTAAATATATACATGACTATGAATCCCAGACAACATATGCCATTCCAGCAATAATGCTGGGACGATAATGCTACCCCTTCCTTATGTTCCATACCCCGTGTCTGTGTCACAGAGAGCAAGGATTCCCTGGCAACACCTACTGGTCATTTGTGACACTATCACCAAGCATAATGCATGATATAGCGCAATAGCATCACGTACTGCAAGTTTTTGAATTGTTATGGCACTTCGGTTTATAAAGGAATGATCAAAGAACAGACCATAACATCTTAACACCTTTTTGGTGTTTAAACATCCATACTTAAAAGCAGTTCAAAACCTCAGGAGTTTCCCCCTTCATATTCAAGACTGGTCCCTAAACCTGAAGGGCGAAGAGAGGCTGAAGAAAAAGGCAGACAGGTGACTCCAGATTGGAAGGTGGCAAGGGGACTTATATCCAATGCTTTTCTTGAGTAGCTGCAAGATGATTGGATCTCTACAGTCGCCAGCCTGAATCTCAAAAGGTTATACAAAGGCCTTACCTGGGTTCAGCGCGTGTTCAATCTAGGTGGTCTCGAGAATACCTTACTTTCAAGGCTGTGTTCTTGAAACAGCCCCCACTGTGAGGATGGTGGGTGGAATGTGTGTTCCAAGGACTGGGGCTTGAGGAGTCTCCAGTTCCCCTGGTCAGCTTGCAGGTAACAAGCAGTCATGTCGTCTCCATGGCTTTCCCAATTAATATCTAGAAAATGCTATTGAAACATCAAAGTAGGAATGACAGCTACCTCTGGGTATGTAATGGGAACTGGTATGGGCACAGGGGAAATTTATCTTTTTTTTTTTTTTCCTCTAAATTTCTGTATTATTGAAAAATCATTTTACAGCGAGCCTACGTTAGTTTTCTAATTATGGAAGCATATTTAAATAACATTTGATACAAAAGAATGATGGGATCTTCTAGAATGAAATTTTGATAAAATTTTGATAATTGTATGGAAGAGAAACAGAAAAGAGAACAGTTTGACTACACACAGAGCTGTCTGATATAAGCATTTAAAAGAAGACATAAGGGTGCCTGGGTGGCTCAGTGGGTTAAGTGCTGACTTTGGCTCAGGTCACGATCTCGCAGGTTCGTGAGTTCAAGCCCTGCATCTGGCTCTGTGCTGATAGCTCAGAGCCTGAAGCCTGGTTCGCATTCTGTGTCTCCCTCTCTCTCTCTCTCTCTCTCTCTGCTCCTCCCCAGCTTGTGCTCTGTCTTTCTCTGTCTCTCAAAGATAAATAAACATTAACAAAAATTAATAAACATGTAAAAACCAGGAGGAGCTGGCCCAGAGAGGTCACCAGGATCACTAACCTGGGAGTGGGGATGGAAGTCCTAAAACAGAGCAGGTAGGTCTGCAGCAATGTGGTCAGGATAGCCCAAAGCCCAGACTGGCTTGAGATCTATGCGGAACAAAACCCTCAAGACAATACAAAATAAATATGTTTTTGCTAAGAACAGACAGGAACAAGCTGAACAAGAGAAGGGACTGTTTAGGGAAGGTGCACACTTTTACTAACCTGACAGAAACGACACACTCACTCATCTATTATTTTTGTTTTCTTTAACACAAAGATACAAAGAAATGGTGTTGGGGGAACTGAAACTCAATACATGAGAGAAGATATAAAGTGAACATCAGCCCGTTAAATGATATTCAGTTTTCAGACCCGAAAAGATTATATTCTAGTGTAATAAAAGGATTTATAAATGTGATAAGAACGCTCTGAAGAAGAAAGGTTTAAGGAGGTGAACCATGTTCCAATGTTTCAAAATAAGAGACATATTATGAAGACTCACTTAAATGCAATTCCTTTGTGTGTGTGTGTGTGTGTGTGTGTGTGTAGTGATATTTTATTTTCTTTAATTCTATCAATATCTAATTTGTGCAGAGACACTGTGTTAGTTTACTGGGGCTGTCATAATGAAATCACAACAGAATGAATAGCTTAACAGAAGTTTATTTTCTGGCATTTCTGGAAGCTATTAGTTCAAGACCAAGGTGGCAGTAGAATTGGTTTTTTCTTAAGGCTTCCCTCTTGTTTTGTAGGTGGCCACTTTCTTCTGTCTTTACATGGACTTCTTTCTGGGCATGTCTGTGTCCTAATCACCTTTTCTTGTAAGGATACCAGTCATAATTAATTAGCTCCCCTGACCCAATACCTCATTTTACCTCTTTAATGACCCTGTCTTCAAACGTAGTCACTTCAGAAGGGAATGGGGGTTAGGGCTTCAACATACGGAGTTTAGAGGGATAAATTTAGCCCATAAGAGCTACTTATCACCTTTAACTGAAATTTAATTATTTTGGTGTATATCCTGTCATTCATATGATTATGTAAACTTAAATGATGGAATGCGAGTTTGATGTGTTTATATCTCATGGCATCTTTAATTATCAAGGAGATCAAGTTTGTGTTGAGGGAGAGTGACTGACTGACTGAAAGAATGAAAGATACATATTGTGAAGCAATGCCTTTCTCGTCTCATCTTTCTAATTCAGACTGTAAGCTCATGTGTGAACATTGTTGCTGAAGGGAGAGAAGTTAGTAAACAAAAAGCTACGGTGGCTTCTGTTATAGCCATTTGACATAGACAGTGAGAAGCAAGTCATGACAGGTACAGGGACAGCTGTTATGAGGCCCTTCATCCAGCTCACAGATTCTTTTCTTCTATCAACAGGATAATGCCAACCCCAGTCCCATCAGCACAGTCTCCCCTCGGGAACTCACATCAAGAAGGGAGATAAGGCTAGTTCAGTGAGGTCCTGGCTTTTATGAGCAGAAGAGGCTGAACCAAAGTGGAGGACTCCTTCCTCCCAGAAAGTAGCCTCCCACTACTTCCGAAGCAACTGCCCTTCAGAATAATCTCTGAAATGTTGCCTATTCTTTGTGGCATTTAGCATCTTTTTGAGTTCTGACTATATACCAGGGCTAGGGTATCTTTCCATAGACATGGTAGTTGGATGATTTTGAACTTGGGAATTGGCTAGTCTCAGTTCTGAACATTCTTCACAACCCTTCAAACCTCTTCAAACACTCCTTCCATTAGTCTGCTTGGTCCTTCCCAGTGCTGATCCCTCAGTTGTCAACAACTGAGAGTCTTTACAATACCAACCATGCCAGGGAGCTGATTTATGCCTAAAACAGGCAATACCATCTCCACTTCAGCATGGTAATGGAGACTTCATGCCTCAAAATTCCACAGCACTGAGTTAGATACACGTACATTGAAGGCTGCCATTCTAGAAAGTTCAACATAAATTAACCATTTCACTTATATGGAGAAGTATGCTCAGAGATCCAAATCCCTGACTCCTTTTTTTTTTTAATGTTTATTAATTTTTTTGTGAAAGAGAGAGAGAGGGAGGAGGAAGAGGGGGAGGAAGGACACAGAGAGGGAGAGAGAGAATCCCAAGCAGGCTCAATGCTGTCAGTACACAGCCCAACATGGGGCTCGATCTCATGAACTGTGAGATCATGACCTGAGCCAAAATCAAAAGACTGATGCTTATCAGACTAAGCCACCCAGATGCCCCTCAAATCCTTGACTTCTAAATTAATTTTATTAACGTGTTTTCAGATGAGGACTGTTCTCAAAAGTGTTTTTCTAGAGCAGTCACAATTTTTTACATTTAAAATTTAAATTTAAAATTTAAATTTTCTCACTTCATTTCATTATGTAAATAGGAGGCAAAGGGGAAAAGTGATCACCTTCTTCCTAATTTCTCAGGACCTGTCCCAAGTGCACTTTTATAGATATCTCTCTGTTTGGGCCTCAGTCTGAAATGGGATAATGGTAGGTGATCAAGTACAAAAACAAAGATGGCAACTGTAGTCTCTCTTCATATTTCCAAATTAATAGGTGCAAGTTCAACTTACTAAATTTTTGTAAAAATATCTTTGTAAAATATTTTTTGTAAAATTATTTTTGTAAAATTTTTGTAAATAATTTTTGTAAAAATATTAAATTTTTGTAAAAATAAGTACCATTAGACTGATGAGGGCAGTATTTATTATCTTTCTAATATGGAATATTTGTGAGGCAACAATGTTTATTAAAGAATCAGGCATCCATAAACTTATCTAAACTGGTGAATGCAATTTGATAAAATGAAATCAGTTGGTCAACTATTAATTAATTACAAATTTTTCTTTTTAAAAAATTGAGATCATGTACAGAAATAGTGTACTACTTAATAAATATGACTGACAACTATTATCGAAATACATTTTTTAATCCTTTCCTGGTGTGGTACCTATGGTTTCTCCAAACACGAAAGGAAATAGAACATAATGATAATGAGGATGCACTTTGAAGTCACACAGGCCAGAATTTTAATCCTCACTCTTTCACTGACTAGCAGTGTGGTCTTGGGCCTAAGTTATTTTTATCTTCTAGCAGAGTTAATGATATCTACCTTATTGGGATGAAAGAAACCATGTATTCCAAGAAGTCCAATGTAGTGCCAGTTACACAGAAACACCTTATAAACGGTACTTATTATTATTACTGTGCGTGCAGACTTAACTAAATTTCTATAAATGCTGCAAGGGCTACAAAAGAGACAATATGTTTTATGAGTGCATTGTATTGTTACCCACATAAAAAGGCAAATAATTACAGTGCATACAGCACATTTTTCTGACTCATAATGTTTTCCCAATAGACGTCACTTTCCTTTCACTGACTTCCTGTGCCCTGTGCTTTTCCTTCAAGTGTATTGATGACCAAGAGTTTCCTTTCGTAATCTTTACTTGATTAAAAGAAAATAAAGAAAACAATCACAATGGAAAATTTTATGTAAATTGTGAGTAAACATACACTTTGAGAAATCCTTTTTGGTCGAAGACCCTTGAAGCGAGCCATGTCTAAGTGGAAAAATGATATATTCTGTAGTTGTTGCTCTGATTTGCTTAGAAAATCTGTAGTTGCTCAGAAAACTGTTCTCAGTTTTCTCTGATTACTGCTGCTAATGGCTAATAAGAATTTGAAAAGATAACAGGACAGCTCTTGAAGTTCACTTGGTTCAAGTAACGTGATCGTTTCTACACACTCTATAGAAATTCATTTCTATACTCATTTTTCATTTGTTTTGCTGGTCCTTATACACGGATTCAGGTAAATCAAATAACATTTGTTTTGCTGGTCCTTATACACGGATTCAGGTAAATCAAATAACTATGGTGACTTTGATTTTTGTTATTGTATTTGTATTTGTCATTCTCAAGGATCTCTTTAGCATCTTTTCAAATTTATTGTGACAGTTCTTATACTTTCCTATTTACTGCAGATATCTTAAACTATGTCTGTTAGTTTGTTAAGTACAACAATGTTAAAGAAAAAAAAAACACCTCTGCAATTGTTAAAATGTAAGGAAGACTTTGCTCAAGACTACCACAACAGGGGAGTGACATCAGTCTTAACTCTGGATGTAGCAAAGACAGCTGGGGATTTATAACCAACAAGCAGAGTGAAGGAGTCCATGGACGGAAGAGTACTCCAAGGAGGTATGAAAGGTGGGGACATTCTTGCTAAACTGACCTAACAAGATTCCTGCTAAAGACAGTTCAAGACTTTATCCACTAAAGGTGGGAGATGAGGAACTGGGTCAGATACCAAAAGTGTGGGACTCATTACACTGAGCAGGATTCTTGCTAAAACTGGGCTCATCAGGCCACAGACAAGATGAGGGCTAAGGCTGAAGCTTAGTCAGAAACAAGGCTCAGAGAAGCCTGACTGAAGTTTTGTCAAGCAGAGTTTTGTCAGTGAACGCCATTGCTTTTTCGTCTTTGTCAAATGATTCTCAAGCCTGAAGACTGCAGTTCTGTTCCTTAGACGATTGTTTTCTCTGGTTCTCATATTTCTTCCTTTGCTTCTCTGGGAATGTGTGTGGTCCATGGGGCTTGAAGCCCAGCATGAAGGTATCTTTCTCCAGAGATCTGTGTTAACTCCTCCCAAGTGCCTGGAGGTTCTGTCTGTCCAAAGCTACCTGACACCAAGTTCAAAGCCTGAGGTAGGTTAAACTACTCCTGTGCTGGGGAACTTATAACCTACACAGCAGTGTGAAGGTCAATTCAGTTCAGACTCACTTTTACTTTGAGGATGTATCCCTTTTATGTTTCAGATTATTTTGAAAAGTTGTTCTACTAGAATCTCCATCACTGTGGATCCTCGGTTTTGATTTTTGTTCCTTTTTCTCTGGTTGGCCATCAAAATAAAAATTCAAGTGTGACAATATTTACAAATACCCTCAAGGCAAAAGCAACTTCCCTACTCATTTATCTCTCTATGATTTCATTTCACTTACACTGCAGCCTGGTAATTCCTTAGTACCGTATACTTTTCATGGAGATAACTTTTATATTTTGCTATCACATAAGAACTTTCAGGAAATTTTAATTTAGTTTTTTTTTCTTTTAATTGGGTAAAGATAAATCCGTAGGAGCAAAGCATGATAATCAGGCATTTTTAGGCAACAAATGATCAATAACAAGATAAAAATGAACAAGGTAAAAACTTCAATGTCAAGTGAAGTTCAATAATTGACTAAGGGATTTTTCTACTTCTTTGAACTGTCATTTTGTTATTTTGTTGTTGAGTCCATTTGTATATATTGATTATTGATTACTAACTTCAGAACTGTCAGTATCTGAGTCATATGTTTAACATAAGACTGTCCCTACTCTTTGAAAATAATCCCTGTACCAGTGAGATTGTCCACTTGAAGTAAATTGTACCATCCTTGCCTTTTGGAATAGCCAGATGTGACTACCTCATTTGTCCTTAGTTCCTAATCTTGATGTTCGATGATAATTTTGACTTTGGTATTTATTTCCCAGTACTTTGCATCATCCACCTTGATACTTAAAAACTTGATGATTTCTTTATCATTTAACTCCACCTTCAATGCTCTAGAGTTTTTTTAACCTTGGTCAACTAACCCATCAAGTCCAAACCACAAGAGCAGAATAATCTAATCTAATCTAATCTAATCTAATCTAATCTAATCTAATCTAATCTAAATACTATGGAAACAGTCTCTGAGACATGAAGTTGCATACAGAAGATTTTTGGGGAATACCCTCTGGAGATGTTTTTAAGGAAGTGGAGAAGACAACAGAGAAGAGGCAGGAGCTAGTCCACTAAAGGGATATAACTGAAACCTTAGCCCCTATTAGCTCTCCAGCTGGGATGGCCTTTCAGTGTTGATCCAAATTGGAGCACGAAGGTTTAGCTTTTGTATTCCCACATCAGCCAGTCATACGTCCAAGATGGAGCATGAACTTGGGTGAGGCAGTTCCCTGCAGCCAGCTGAGAGTAGTTTCCACTGAGGACACAACTGTGATCCATCAGGCTGTGACATGGTATGTTGGTCCTGGCGATCTTGATACAATGCCCAGGCATCCACTATAGCAATTCAAGATCTGGGAGGAAATAAAGTAATAGGAAATGGAAAAATATATGAGAATCATGACACTGCCTTGTGGTTACCACATAAGAAGTCCCAGATACAACCCAGGAATGCATTATGATGATCAGTTCTTACTGTTTGACTCTTTAGTGGGGTGTTGACCATGTGTAGTCCATAGAGTTGTCCTCTTTATCCATCCATGTGTGCCCCTAGTGAGGATATAGCTGTCTGCTTTACACTTGAAAATTCTTTGAAATTTTGTGCTTTCACATAAAAATTTGGTGAATTTTGTTTTATTCTCTAAAAATATTTGTGATAATTTTTTAAGGTTTGTTTGTGTATTTATTTATTTATTTATTTATTTATTTATTTATTTAGAGAGAGAGAGTGAGTCGGGGAGAGGCAGAGAGAGAAAATCCCAAGCAGGCTCTGCACTGTCAGCATGGAGCCCAAAGCGGGGCTCAAACTCATGAACCATGAGATCATGATCTGAGCCCAAATCAAGAGTCAGACCCTTGGCCTCCTGAGCCACCCAGGTGTTCCGAATACTTGTGAGTATTTTAACATCCAAGGAAGGCTTTACAGAATTTATCAGTTTAATTACTTGATTTTTGTTTCTCAAATATTCTAAAAAACAAAACAAAACAAAAAAAAGCCAAGGGTTATGCATACCCCTGACATACCTTGTAAATTTTCAGAGTTTTCGAAACGAGAAACAGGGTAACACAGGTATTACTGGGACAGAGTCCAGACCTAGATCGATTGTGTTACAATCCTGGTTCACCCACTCATAAACTGGTAAAGTTTGGGTAAGTTACTGAACCTTTCTGGGTTTCGGTTTTTTCACTTATAAATTGTGGCTAATAATAGCCCAACGCACCAGGTTGTTTTGAAAATAAAGGAGTCGATGTTTATAAAACATTTCAAATAGTGCTCTCACAAAGTGAATACCATTTACAGGTTTGGGTGGCACACTATTTGCTTTATAAATAACATTTTAAACACGATTCCATACTGTTTAAAAATAAACACTACTTAAGGTTAACTAAATAAATATTTCATTTGATCTTTAAGGAAGGCTGCTGGGAAGAGAGGAAATTGAGTCATAACTCATGGATGGGGATAATGAGAGGTGATAATTGAGGTCATTGAACAAGCTCATACAGCCTAGCTAGTCAGTGGAATATTTAAGTAGAAACTCTGTTTCTTTTTATTTTTAATAGAATATGTTGTCAAGTTGGCTAACATAGCGTATATGGTATGCTATTGGTTTTGAGGGTAGATTCCCGTGATTCATCGCTTAATCCGAATTCCTCTCTGTTTTTGGAAGTCTTGCTTTTGAAATACCCACTGCACACTTACTCTGATAAACCTGGTAGAAAGAAGGGGCCCTCCTTTTTAAATTATGGTAACAATGTATTTTATCATGTAATTGTCAAAGCAGTACTCCAGACACTGAAAACATTTGGCTAAACATAATAAATGTTTTACTGAGTTTAATTAACTTCATGGGAGTAGGAAGATGAGAGATAAAAAAAGTATCCTTCTTTTGCTAGAAAAGGAAACATAGAAATAAAAATGTTTCTGTGTATAAACTCCAAAAAAAACCCTTTGTGGCTTAGAATAATAGATTTTTTCCCCCTTTTTTAGAACTGGAGGGAATGTCAGATGTCCAATACCTTAGTTTTATTCAATACCAAATTGAAGCTCAGAAAAGTAAAATAAATTTCCCAAAATTATGGCACTAATTAGACACAGAGCTGGCATCTGAAAATATGTAATTTTTGTTTCCGGGATAATGTTCCTTTGCTACAGGAATATTAACTGTATTATCTCTAGTTTTTCTGTCTAGGGAAACTCTTAAATCAGTCTCTATTTAAGACCAGAAAACTCCTACACCTGGAGCCCAAGCGGATAAACGCGTTCAAAAGGGGTCAGTGCAATTTGCTGTTTCACATTGTAAAGTCAGATTAAAATACAGGTATGGCTGTTAAAAGGAGACTTCTTTATTCCTCTCTAATTCACACAATGAGACAAAGTTGGATCATTTACTGTGTCCTCCTTTTTCTTACAGTTACATGGGCTGACCATACTAATTGTGTTTAAGGAAAGCAATTACTGAAAAGTTCCTTTAGACATGCAAATCTAATGGCCTATTTCTATAGTGCATGAAAGAAAACTCTTTGTGGAATTATAATGCTAGTGTATTTGAAGTTACCTTAAAAGAGTTTGCAATCTGCCTTCCCCTTTTAAAAATATGTGGAACAGGGCATTTGAGCCAGCTCCTGCTGAAATAAACAACAATTTCTCCCTTCCTAAAATATTACCACCGACATACTGCCTGTTCCATTCCCAACATGAATCTACACCCGACCAAATTTATTTGCTTGTATGCATTGATGCTTTGGTTTAGTGACTGAGAACTAGAAACAGAATTTGTCTCAGGTGGTTTGTAGAGAAGCAAGGGATTAAAAATGGAGAAGAGGGGGATAGAGAAGAAGGATGAAGGGGATGTGTAGCCTTTTCCCAACTGGCCCCTTCACCTGGCTTTGAACAGACAGGAGAGAGACTGAGTGACAGAGGCAGAGGCTGATGTCATTAAACTGGGACTTTGAGAGATTCTGAGCGTGGGCAGAGCTGCATCAGGACCCAAGAGACAGAGTGGCCTAGAGAGGTAGAAACTGGCCTTGTTTTTGCATGGAAGCCAGAGCCACGGAACCTAACATCAGAAACCTCCCATGTGGTGTTCATGGCCATGGTGTCCCTATGACTGGCAGTGACTGCTGTGAGGCTACTTTGATTTGTTTAGTAGATACGTATCCAGATGTGTCTACAGATCAGGAGGGTAAGAACAGAGCAGGCATCTGGTAGTATATGCTGCTGCTAGGTTTGACTCAATATTAAGTGAGACCCGCTGTTGGTTATTCTTAGATATAACTTGGCAACACTTTGAGCGAGGGCTGCTACGCTAGAGGTGAGATACTTGAGGCAACAGCCACGTCACTGACAAGGATGTATTTCAAGTTATCCAAAGAGATTCCGTAATTGCCTGCAGTTACTCCTTTCACAAGTCTCAAGAATCTCTATGTCATCCATCATAGAATAATAGACCCACACAGCCTTATAATTGGAAATGGATTATTCTCGTATCTGTATACTCACATATGGTATATGAGAAATGAACACTGTCACCTCTAGGCCGATGCAGGGACATCTCTGCGGTATATCCAACAAATTGTCATTTGATCCCTCAGTTTTGTCAGCTCTAAATTCTTATTTATAGTGAATAATTTCTATTTAGGGTAAGCCCAAAGCAGTGCTCTGGTAATGCTCACCCTTGGCTTCTACTTCTGCCCTTTGCAGACTGTTCTGTATGACATCCTCGCCAGTATTTGAAGACAGGCTTTATGTACCCCTCTCCGCCTCCTGCATTTTTAATTTTCCAATCTGGCTATCTTTTGGTTCTTCAATTATTCTATGTCTGGAATCATATCTTTCACCATCATAATCAATCTTCTCTGGACACTGATGATTTACCATTTCAATGTAGCACGCACAGGGAGACTCAAGATTTCAAGGTGGGTTCCTCGTAAGGTGTTTCTCCCCTTGATAAGGACCGTGTATATCTCTTCTTTTGAAAATGATGACTTTAAATAAATTTATTAAGTCACTGAATAAAGGGGAATTGCAAGTAAATCATCTTACGATCTCAGCAGCTGCCTTCAGTGAAGGAGAGTGAAGGCAGGTAAGGTTGTGAATGCCTACTGAAAACTTGAAATACATCAGTAGAATAGTCACAAAAATTCCATGGGCTATCGGTACCATCACCTCCATTGTACAGAGGAGAAAACTCAGGCTCAGAGAAGTTCCATAATTTGGCCAAGGCGCAAAGCTGGCAAATATAGAACCCGAATCTCTGTGTATATAAGTATATAAATGAATGTGAAAAAGGGTTTTTCTGACTCTATCTGGTACTTACTTTTCCAAGTTCTTGCTCCTCCAGATTAGGTGATATTTTAGAAGAGAAAAAGCATCTAAAGCAGCCTCTTCCGTACTTAAAATGCTCACACATGCTAATCCATGAAATAGAAGTAGGAGTGGGGAGCTATGGCAGGATAAATGGCTTCCATGGCATAGAAAACAATCACAACAATTCTAAGACGATGAGGTTCCAGGCCTCACTAATGTGATATTACTAGTGATGTCTCCACAGAGAGAGCTAATAGTTACTTCACACACCCAGGTATTTCACGTGAACCCATCTCCTCTCTCTTGAACGTGTGCAGTTTATTTATTTGTTTTTGATAGAAACCAAATACAGATATTTAGCTCAATTCCTATTAGATTTCAACCTCTCTTTGGTGCCCATTTTTCTGGCCTGTTGATTTTGCCGTCCAGTGAATTAATTCACATTTATATCTGTATTTTGTCATCCATATATCTGGATGGTAAGCATTCTGGGCTTTCATTCAGGCTCTGAGGTAAATCTTGAAGAGGACCAAATGTAGGACAGAGAGCTTTCACAGCTTTCTATACCCCGGTTTATACATAGTGAAGATCAGAATTTAGATGATGAAAGGCTTCCCATGAAAGCATGGTCATTCAAGAAAATTCTCCCTGGAATTACTAACATCAATGTTCCTTTCTTCCTTTTACCTGAAAAAAAATGCAGAGTAAATAAATATGGTATAGATTATCATATATATCACATATATGATCATATCTAACAATAATCTGTGTTACTTATAAGTTGACTAAATTTTATAGAATATAAATAAATGCCTTAACATCGCCAATCTAGTAAGTGTTACAGCCTGATCACAAGACTGGTTACTGATTTAGAAGTCTGTCTATTAAGTACTATTCTCTCTAAATACTCACCTAAGTTTTCTTTTAAAATTCTTTTAAATGTTTTTATTTTTGAGAGAGAGAGAGAGCAGGGGAGGGGCAGACAGAGAAAGACACAGAATCCGAAGCAGGCTCCAGGCTCTGAGATGTCAGCACAGAGCCCGACATGGGGCTTGAATTCATGGACAGTAAGATCATGACCTGAGCTGAAGTTGGACGCTCAATGGAACCATCTCAGGTGTCCCAGTTGCCTAAGTTTTCTGTTTCTCTTTTATTTCTATGTTTCTCTTTTGGACCTACTTTTTTCCTCCTTAGTCTGTCTGTCTTTCTTTCTTTCTTTCTTTCTTTCTTTCTTTCTTTCTTTCTTTTTTTAATGTTTATTTATTTCTGAGACAGAGAGAGACAGAGCATGAGTGAGGGAGGGGCAGAGAGAGAGGGAGACACAGAATCAGAAGCAGGCTCCAGGCTGTAAGCGGTCAGCACAGAGCTCGACGCAGGGCTCGAACTCACAAACCGTGAGATCATGACCTGAGCCGAAGTCGGTCTCTCAACCGACTGAGCCACCTAGGCGCCCCCCTCCTTAGTCTTTCATTTAACCTTGTCCTCAGTATGGAAAGCTGGCAGTGGCAAACTGTCAGAATCACCATCACCTTCTAAAAACAGCACTCCAGCTGCCAGAAAGGAGCCCTGAAGATCCTTAAAACTTCTGCTTTATAAGGGGTTCTCCATGGACACTTTTAAAAACGCTGTGGCTTCATGTCAATGTATACATGATGTTTCCCTATACATAATTGCTACATAATTGTTTTTAAAGTTGAGTTCAAGAATAGTTCACCAGAGCAAATATCAGGAGAGATGTTTTCCCAAGCAGTATGTAGACAGTCTCAAGGGTTTTAAAAAGTAAAATGACTTTTCATCTTTGGGAGATGGTGTCACTGTGTTTCTTACTGAAGCATGGAATAACTTAGCATTTCTCTTAGGTGGTTATGATTTAGAAGATAAAATCCATATCACTGGATTTGATCATTCAAGTAAAATTTCAGGACTTTTTTTTTTTTTCCTGAATGCTTATACTGTTGCTAGGTGCTATGTAAGCTGCTTCAAATGCAGCAATATGATAACAAAGAATAATAAGACAAGGACCTATCCTCAGATAGAGGAGATCCATAACCAGCACTATGTAATGTTAGACAGAATTACATACGCAAATCACAGGAACATATCCTAGATAATGAGCTAAATAGATGTTCGATAGCATAATGTGCTGGAATCCAGCATATAAACTAGAATCCAGCATTTTAAAATGTAATTGTTTTTGACATTATTGCTGATTGAATCATTGTATTCACTTGGGGTGGCTATTATCAACAGCCATTCTTGAAATACTTTCTAATTTAGTCACTAAAATGCAAACTGTTTTATGTTGATGGTTTTGATTGAATATAACTAAAATTTCCCTAAGAAGTAACTGGTTTTCACGGAGGGGGGCTGGGACACTACAGCATGTCCTGAGTTCATCCATGACATTAAATCATAGGATCCAACACAAATGAAAAAATGTGGTGAAAATTTCCTGAACATTTGTGAAAAAGGAAATACTAAAGAGCAGACTTGAACTAGTGTTTGAAGCAGAGAAAGTCAAGTAACTGTGGGTCATATTTGCCTTTTAAAAATCTAATTATCTTAGGGGTGCCTGGGTGGCGCAGTCGGTTAAGCGTCCGACTGCAGTCAGGTCACGATCTCGCGGTCCGTGAGTTCGAGCCCCGCGTGGGGCTCTGGGCTGATGGCTCAGAGCCTGGAGCCTGTTTCCGATTCTGTGTCTCCCTCTCTCTCTGCCCCTCCCCCGTTCATGCTCTGTCTCTCTCTGTCCCAAAAATAAATAAATGTTGAAAAAAAAATTAAAAAAAAATCTAATTATCTTTTATTTATCTTCTTATCAAATCACAAATAGAAGAACTACTAACACATTGGACCCTTTTTAATGTGTGCCAATTTTATACCTTACTTTACTGAGTAAAGATTGAGATTTACTCTAAATTTCCAAATATCAGTAGCCATACTGGTATATATATGCCGTTATGTTATTGTCCCTCAGGTTAAAATCCCAAGGAATTCCCTTAAGTATTGAATGCCCCAACTATTCTCACTTATTGAGCTAGTATTCACATTACACTTACAAGTATACACTGGTTTATGCATGTGTAAGTCATGTGCATTCATGGACACATATTGTCATTTTATGGGAAAAAATTTGGAACCCTATGGGAAAGGAAGTTCAAGATTGGAATTCATATTTCTTAGTCCTTGAAAAATATACAAATGCCTCTTGAATATTGAATGACATAGTAGTTGTTTCACCTAATTTTTATCCTTTGAACTTTCCTGAGGACAAACACTCTATGTGATTGACTAGAGACTTCATCTGTTATATGCAAAAACCGAGGCCAGAGAGGTAATGTGACTGTCCCCAAATCACGTACCTATTAGGCACTTCAACTACAGCATTTCTAATTATAGTTGTAATCTTTTAAAGCATATATGCATTATAACTATTTAACTCTGAAAGTCATGCAGCTGGTACAATGTAGAGAAAGCATTTCAAGCCAGAACTCTAAAGCCTCCTGCTTTTACTATTGTCATGGAGGGAGAGGAAACAGCATGACAGACATGGTCCTTTCCCAATGCCCTGTCTGGGAAACATTATTCCCCATTCAAAATTTGAGCATGAGAGATCTTCATTTTTATTGCTTGCTTCACCATCCCCCATCTCAGGGCAAGAAATCTATTGCATATGACAAAAAAAAAATGTATTTCATTTTTTTCTTGCTTAGTTTGCTCTATTTTGTTAACATGTTTCTCCAATAACATGTCAAATTCTGAAACGGTCAGTAAGTTGGCATGCTAAGTCTTGGGAGGTCCATTTTCTAGAATTTATTTTTACCACCAAATAGTCTTTGCAGATGAAGGATCATGACATTGAGCCAAGTTAACTGTTTGGGGGCAGATTTTTCTCATGGGTGGCATCCCATATAGTTCTCCCTTGTGCTGGTCACCCAACAGATAACTCATTGTTGCAGTAGCTAATTTTCATTGAGTTCCTACTGTGGTTGGCACTTTACATGGATTAGCTTGTGAAAATCTCATAATTACTTTTTCAGAAAGATCTTGTTATAATCCATGTATTACTTGATATCACAAACGAGGCCCACCTTTTGGAATGTTAGACAATTTTGTAATGATCACCATCTCATCTACAGATCAATGAAGAGATTATTGAGGCTTGGAACTTTCTCTGTAACTTGGCCCTCAATGGTTTCTGCCTTAGCCTACATCAGTTACTTTGGCCAATTTTCATTGCATATGAACATGCTTATATCCAAGGAAACAGGAACTAATTCTAAAAGTAAAATTTTGTCAGATTTTCATGTTAGCTATTTTATAACATAGAGGAGGAAAGCTTTCCCCTTCTCTTCTAGGTTCTTTGCCTGGTCTAATAATTAAATTGACACGGACCAATTAACAGAAGAAAAAAAAATAATTCTGTACATACAGTAGCCTAATTAAAATGATGAGAATCAAGAAAGTGACCAAAACAGTCAGTTTTATACTTTTTTATAGTTAGATAAAGGAACAACAAATTCATGAAGAATTGAGACAAAGAAGTTTGAGCTTGAGCTAGTAAATTAGTAACGAGGTAACAAATTCATGCAGTCTTCTGGGACCTAAATTCCTTATGATCAGGATGTCCCGTTTCCTCCTAAATACAGAGGCTACCTTGCACGTGGGAGTTAGTACCTGCTCTCAGGAGGACAAAGGAGGGTTAGAGTGTCCTTCTCGCCCTGTCCATTTCTCAAGTAACTTAATTTAAAATATCAATATGCCAAAGTGTCGTATTTGTGGTTGCATATTCTACTCTCCTTAAATAAAATGAAGGCAATGTACATTTACAAGAAAAAGCTCATTTTTATACTTATTAGAAAAAATGCAATAGAATTTGTCTGATGTATGTTCTTTAACATCCTATCCTACTTTTTCTGTTGTTCTTCTATTTTTTTTATGAGTCTTTGTTATTCAAAATGTTCTTCCAATTGGCCACATGCTGCAAAGTCATAATTGTTAGAAACAACCAAAAACAATCCCATTTTTACCTTTTGTTCATTCATTCAAGAAATATTTACTGATCATCTACAATGCTCATGGCATCATCTCTGGCAGTGAGAAGGCAATGATAAAAAAGAAACCCCTGGCTTCAAGCATACTAAAAGTTTGGGTTGACATATTCTCTGTTAGTACTGTATGTTCTATTTTTTAAATCATGATATTATGATGAATTATAAGAGATATGTAGTTGATATTTGTCTCCTTTCTGGGACAGAGCTTCTAAACCCCTTGGAATTTCCTAAGTAATGGGTGTTACAGGTGTGGTGCCTTTTGTTATTATAATGTCTAATGTCCTGACTTTTGGAATGCCCCTAGGTCACCTGAGGATGGAGACTGGTCACTGGGGGAACCAATCCTTTGATAAGAGTGTTGGAACATTCAGTTCCACTTCCTGACCTCCCAGGAGGGGTAGGAATTGGAGGAAAAAAAAAAAATCACTGACCACTGATTTAATCAACTGTGCCTATTCAGTGACGTTTCATAAAAACTGAAGGACAGTGTTCTGAGATTTTCCATGTTGGTGAACACACGGAGGCGTTGGTGCCACTCAAATCCAAGTTCAATTGACTGTCGCTGGCAAGGCCAATCCTCAAGAGACTGGTTTCGATTGGAAAGGAATAGGAGCTTTATTCAGGAGACCCACCCACCTGGGGAGAAGGTGGACTCTTGTCCAAAGCCCAACACTGAGGTTTCTGCCTGGTGCAGAGATTTTTATTTTATTTATTCTTTTTAAGTTTATTTATTTACGTTGAGAGAGAAAGTGAGCGCAGGGTAGGGGCAGAGAGAGAGAGCAAGAGAGAGAATCCCACGTAGGCTCTGTCTGCACTGTCAGCGCAGAGCTCTACATGGGGGTCGATCTTATGCACGTGAGATCATGACCTGAGCTGAAATCAAGAGTCGACACTTAACCAACTGAGCCACGCAGGCAGCCCCTGGCGCAGAGATTTTTTAAAGGGGTTTACTCAGGTAAGAGAGTACAGTAGTCTACGATGTTTCTTGATTGCGTGCAGACTGGCTGATGCCAGCTACAGAATTATCTGGGTGCTGGGAGGTTGTGCAAGACGTTCTAGTTCCTTGGTGCCTGGGGTGCAGACTCGTGCAAAGGAATCTGGTTCCTTGGTACCCGGGGACAGTTGGGCGGGGATACTTTGTCCTTTGCACAAAAGACGGCAAGGTCTACAGATGCACAAAGGGAGGTCAGTAAAGTTATCTGGGTGACCTTAAAAAAGAAAGACGTTTTGCTAAGAGATTGCTGGGCTAGTAAGAAAGCCAAGGTGGTTTCAAACAGACTCGCTGGCCTCTGTGGCCTGGGAGAGTTCTGATCCTTCATTCCCCAAGGCCAGTGGTCTGTAATCTCAAAGAAAGTAAATCGATTCGGTTACAGATCAAGGACCTGAGGTCAGCAAGCAAGGAGTCTGTTACTTTTTTGAGGCTGGTTAACCCTTAAGATTGGCTGCAGCTTTTGTTAGTTGGGAGAGTGAAGTGTCTGGAGATGTCACTGATGCCAGCACCTGTTCCCATACGGTGCCCTATCCATCTTTTCTGTCTGGCTCTTCCTGAATTATATATCTATATCTATATCTATATCTATATCTATATCTATATCTATATCTATATCTATATCTATATCTATATCTGTATCTGTATCTGTATCTGTATCTGTATCTGTATCTATATCTGTATCTATCTATATCCTTTTGTAACAAACTGGTGCTCTAGTAGGTAAAATGTTTCTCTGAGTTCAATGACCTTCTCTAGCAAATTAATCAAACCTGGAAAGGAGGTTGTGGGAACCTCTAATTTATAGCCTGTCAGTCATAAGTACAGGTAACAACCTGCGCTTGCAAATGGCATCCTGAGTTGGAGTCCAGCTCAGGAGAAGTCTTCGGAACCTCTAATTTGTAACCGGTGGGTCCGAAGCACAGGTAACAGCCTGGGCTGACAACTGGTATTTGAAGGAAGGGCAGTCTTGTGGGACCGAGCCCTCAACCTGGGGGATCTGATGCTACCTCCAGGTAGATAGGGTCAGGAAGGAGTTGAGTTCCAGGACTCCCTACTGGTGTCTGAGTATTGCTTGGTGTTCTGCGGGATGAGCCAGGTCCCCCACCACCAACCCCCCCCCCCCCCGCCAACACACAGGTTGGAATTAGATCCAGGAACACCCCAAAAGGTATTCACGACACAACTTGTATTTGCTAAAGTCTATTTTAGCTAAAGTCTACTCTTTGGTCTGTGAGACTAAGGCAAGATTTCAATGTGTCATAGAATTTTGGACTTGGGAAAAACTAAATGTACTGAGGGCCTCAAATGGGTTACATGGTTCCTGGAGAGGGTCTCATATGTTGTAAACAGACACTGAAGAAAGACTCTTGGCGGTCTTCATATATTATAATCAACCCAGAGACGCTAAGTGACGCATCAAGTTCACACAATTATTCCACATCAGAGCACTTTATCTTCAGACTCAAATTCCACTGTTCTATTCACATACACTCTGACCCTTCTCTGAAGACGCTCGCAGTACATTCGACAGCTGGAATTTATGGATTGTGGAGAAATGTACCTACCTGGGGCGGGAGTTGAGAGTATAGATGGGGGTTGACAATCTGGGTTGAGATACCACCTCTGCCTACTGAACCCCTTGTCTCTGTTTTTCTCTCTTTAAAATTGAGTGTTAATAATGGTGCCGGATATGAGTGGTTGTTGTGGACTATATAAGTCAGCAGAAACTTAGCACCTAGTAATTGCTATATATTTGTTAACTTTAAAGAGATCATGTGATTTTTTTTAATATATGAAATTTATTGTCAAATTGGTTTCCATACAACACCCAGTGCTCATCCCAAAAGGTGCTCTCCTCAATACCCATCACCCACCCTCCCTTCCCTCCCACCCCCCATCAACCCTCAGTTTGTTCTTAGTTTTTAACAGTCTCTTATGTTTTAGCTCTCTCCCACTCTAACCTCTTTTTTTTTTTCCTTCCCTTCCCCCATGGGTTTCTGTTAAGTTTCTTAGGATCCACATAAGAGTGAAACCATATGGTATCTGTCTTTCTCTGTATGACTTATTTCACTTAACATCACACTCTCCAGTTCCATCCACGTTGCTACAAAGGGCCATATTTCATTCTTTCTCATTGCCACGTAGTATTCCATTGTGTATATAAACCACAATTTCTTTATCCATTCATCAGTTGATGGACATTTAGGCTCTTTCCATAATTTGGCTATTGTTGAGAGTGCTGCTATAAACATTGGGGTACAAGTGGCCCTATGCATCAGTACTCCTGTATCCCTTGGATAAATTCCTAGCAGTGCTATTGCTGGGTCATAGGGTAGGTCTATTTTTAATTTTCTGAGGAACCTCCACACTGCTTTCCAGAGCAGCTGCACCAATTTGCATTCCCACCAACAGTGCAAGAGGGTTCCCGTTTCTCCACATCTTCTCCAGCATCTATAGTCTCCTGATTTGTTCATTTTGGCCACTCTGACTGGCGTGAGGTGATATCTGAGTGTGGTTTTGATTTGTATTTCCCTGATAAGGAGCGACGTTGAACATCTTTTCATGTGCCTGTTGGCCATCTGGATGTCTTCTTTAGAGAAATGTCTATTCATGTTTTCTGCCCATTTCTTCACTGGGTTATTTGTTTTTCGGGTGTGGAGTTTGGTGAGCTCTTTATAGATTTTGGATACTAGCCCTTTGTCGGTTATGTCATTTGCAAATATCTTTTCCCATTCCGTTGGTTGCCTTTTAGTTTTGTTGGTTGTTTCCTTTGCTGTGCAGAAGCTTTTTATCTTCATAAGGTCCCAGTAATTCACTTTTGCTTTTAATTCCCTTGTCTTTGGGGATGTGTTGAGTAAGAGATTGCTACGGCTGAGGTCAGAGAGGTCTTTTCCTGCTTTCTCCTCTAAGGTTTTGATGGTTTCCTGTCTCACATTCAGGTCCTTTATCCATTTTGAGTTTATTTTTGTGAATGGTGTGAGAAAGTGGTCTTAGTTTCAACCTTCTGCATGTTGCTGTCCAGTTCTTCCAGCACCATTTGTTAAAGAGACTGTCTTTTTTCCACTGGATGTTCTTTCCTGCTTTGTCAAAGATGAGTTGGCCATACGTTTGTGGGTCTAGTTCTGGGGTTTCTATTCTATTCCATTGGTCTATGTGTCTGTTTTTGTGCCAATACCATGCTGTCTTGATGATGACAGCTTTGTAGTAGAGGCTAAAGTCTGGGATTGTGATGCCTCCTGCTTTGGTCTTCTTCTTCAAAATTACTTTGGCTATTCGGGGCCTTTTGTGGTTCCATATGAATTTTAGGATTGCTTGTTCTAGTTTCGAGAAGAATGTTGGTGCAATTTTGATTGGGATTGCATTGAATGTGTAGATAGCTTTGGGTAGTATTGACATTTTGACAATATTTATTCTTCCAATCCATGAGCAGGGAATGTCTTTCCATTTCTTTACATCTTCTTCAATTACCTTCATAAGTTTTCTATAGTTTTCAGCATACAGATCTTTTACATCTTTGATTAGATTTATTCCTAGGTATTTTATGCTTCTTGGTGCAATTGTGAATGGGATCAGTTTCTTTATTTGTCCTTCTGTTGCTTCATTGTTAGTGTATAAGAATGCAACTGATTTCTGTACATTGATTTTGTATCCTGCAACTTTGCTGAATTCATGTATCAGTTCTAGCAGACTTTTGGTGGCATGTGATTTTTAAAAATACAGAGACGGGGCTCCTGGGTGGCTCAGTCAGTTAAGCATCTGACTCTTGGTTTAGGCTCAGGTTATGATCTTGCAGTTCTGTGAGTTCAAGCCTCGTGTCCGGCTCTGTGCTGACAGTGTGGAGCCTGCTTGGGACTCTCTCTCTCCTTGTCTCTGTGTCCCTCCCCCACTCGTGCTGTCTCTGTCTCGCTCAAAATAAATAAATAAACTTAAAAAAATACAGAGACATATTAACTATGACAATAAACTAGTGATCTTGATTTCTTAATACAGTATATTTCTATAATATAGGCAGTGGACAGAAGTCAGTTTTTCTTCCAGTTGGAGGATGCTACCACAGGTATGGGCATTAGGGCTGTTGTATAGCTAAGAATTGTACCGTGAACATAGAAGTTACTTATCTCCAAAATGGACATGGTTGGGGATAGAACAAACTATCTTAGAACTCTGCAGTCTGAGGAAGGAATGGGCTGAAACAAGTAACCTACTAAAAAAACAAAACCAAACAACAATAAAAAAGAGTTACTTATTACTCGACCTGAGCTTACCTCTTTAGCAGGAAAAATAGATAAGAAAATAATGTGCGGTGAGGGCGTGGCAGAGGTAAGCCCAGAGGGCACGAAAAGCGGTGCACCTGAACTTGCTGCCCAATTCCATGATTAAGGAAATCAGGCCTGACTAGAGTCAGTCCACCTGGCTTTACATCCTGATTCATCACTTACAAGCTGTGTCATCCTCTTGCATGTTACTTAATTCCTCTTTTTCTCATTGTAGAAATAGCTCCCTAGCATAAGTTTTTGTTTTGTTTTGTTTTGTTTTCCCCCAAATGACATTTGTTTCTTAGTTGCAGAATCGAATCCCCCTTCCCTCTGATTCCTTCCTGATAAGGAATTACTTCTCCAAAATGGGTTCCCTGTTGGTCTACGTCTTGCAAAATTCTATCAAAATTGGCTGTATCTGATGTTGAAGGTCAGCAATCCCAGTAGAAGGCTGAGGTGGCTGAGGCCACAGGACATGTCATGTTGGATGGCTGCAACCACAAGGCTGGGACCCCTCATCGTGCCAAAGATGTGGCTGATGCTACCACAGTCATGATTACTGAAGGGGCAGATGGTGCACCTGGTCCACCATATTCCATGGCTGCCGCCATAAAGTTGGTTAGACCCCAACCTCTGTCACATCATGGGGAAGGGCTGCTGCTTCCCAACCTATGAATGTTGATAAGAGTGCAAACTTCTGCAAAGGAGCAGAGACCAAATCCATATTCTTTAATTCCAGTTGTATCTGTTCATTTTACCCATCTGATGTTTGTATCTGCATATCTCAATAAAGGCATTTTTCCCTCCCTGAGTCCCCACTTGGCAGAAGCAGCACACATTCCACTTACAGTGCACGACCTGGTCAGAGATCCTGGGGAGACAGAGTAACACACATTTTTAACCTGTATTTAAATTACGTCTTTTTCTTTTTTGGCCGATTATCCACTCTTAAGCCAGCCTCAGCCACTTTGGGTGAGTCTCTTGTCCCTACTTCAGTTCCATGTTTTGTTTATTTGTTTTGTTCTTTGGCATGACAGCTTAGCATTAAGGCTTTAACACTGAGCTTTCCAATCAGTTCTATCTTCACTACGCCCTGAGAATAGGAAAATTTTGGTTAAAATTAAACTTTAGTCGCAATGGTCAGACAGCTTGTAACTATAAACTTGAGTTTTTATTCTCTCCCAAACACATCACACTTTGCATTGCTTTTTACAAAGTATTTGTATATATATGTACATATTTAGGGGCAGCTACCACAATTACTGGCTAAACAATAAATTGAATACTGATAGTTCTTTTCTCTGTGTTCAATATTTGGTTTTGTGTAACTGTTTTACCTGCCCATTAAAAGAAACAACCAAAAATGTTCATTTACATTCAGATGTTTGCTATTTTCTTTTCAGTTAAACATGCAAATTGTCATCATTGGCAAATTGACTATACAACAATTAGATGGAAATCGCCTCTTTATTCAGTTTTTCTAAAGCATGAGTGTCTCTTCCAGTTTCCAAATACATTTCCCTTTTCCTGTGTTTCGGGTTTTGTGTGATTTTTAGTAATCAGTTCCTTTTAATTGCTTTTTTTTTTTTTCAAATTCTCCAACCCTTGCATCAAGCTGCGCTTTAGAATTGGATTTAGATTTTGTTTTGTTTTCTTTTCCTAGGGTATTATTTGTGGAACATCAATGATGCCTTGTAAAATCCAGAATAAAAGATGTCATAAGAGAATTGACTCTTATTTTAAACTAAAATGACAAGAGACCAAAACCACTTGTTTTAGTCGAAAAATATGTCTTTTTTCGGTGATACTTGGAATATATTCACCATCTTTGCTAAGGCTAGAAGTCTGTGACTGAATATCCTCTGTGACCTTTTAAACTTTCTTTCTCTGGCTCTAGTTCTTGTTTTATTGGAGCCACGTGTTTTGAATGTCTCCCAAGTCCGGTTCCTTGGCTCTCTGCTCTTCTCTATTTATATCCGTCACTCTTAGAGCTTTCCTTTCACCACTATATATGGGTGATCTCTGACCCTGACCTAAATTCTAGCTTTACCTGTCTAAAAGTTGCTAGAATATATTTTTATTGGACATCTTGAGCTAAAAAGCCCACAACTTATGCTTGGTGTTTTATTTTTTATGGTTGCCTCCATTGGCAAAGAATGAGATAAATCTCTACAGTGCCTGCTCAAAAATATTAGTATTCCTGTTTCATTGACTCCTTTTCAGGAAGCCAGTTTGCATGCAAAACAATTTAAGCTACATCCTATAAACTCACTTCTAAAGAAGTAAATATTATCAATATATATTTATGCTTCCATATATATTTTATGCTTCCATATATATATTTATGCTTTTTTATTATTTATTTTTTACTGTGCTTAAAAAGCATAAGATAAAATTTACCATCCTCACCATTTTTAAGTGTACAGTATGGTTAATTATATGCACATTGTTGTTGCCTTTTTACTCTGTTGATTGTTACCTTTGCTGTGCAGAAGCTTTTAAGTTTGATAATAGTCCCATTTTTCTATTTTTATTTTGTTGTACGTTGGTGTTTTATGTAAGCAAACAATGCTAAATGCTATGTCATGAATTTTTTTTACCCTGTGTTTTCTTCTAGGAGTTTTATAGTTTCAGGTTTTATGTTTATCTTTTCAATCCATTTTGAGTTCATTTTTGTATTTTGGTCTATTTGCCGGTACTGGACTGTTTCCATTGCTATAGCTTTGTAATATGTTTTGGATTTAGGATATGTGAGGCCTCTAGCTTTGTTTTTCTTTCTCAAGATTGTTTTGATTAAAGTCTCTGACATTCCATATGGATTTTAGGACACTTTTCCTATTTCTGAAAACAATACCACTGGGATTTTGATATGAATCAAATTGAATCTGTGAATCACTTTGAGTAGTATGAACATTTTAACAATAGTATGTCTTTCAATTAATGAACATGAGACATGTGTCCATTGATTGATGTCTTCTGTACCTTCAGGCATGTTTTGTAGTTTTCAGTTACAAGTCTTTCATATCCTTGGTTAAGTTTATTTATAAACATGTCATTTGTGAACAGAAATATTTTTACTTCTTTCTTTCAATGTTGATGTTTCAAGTTTTTTTTTTTCTTACCTATTTTCTCTAGCTAGGATTTTCAGTATTAAGTTAAATGGAAGTGGGAAGGGTGCACATTATTATCCTGTTACTGAACTTAGAGAAAAAACTCAGGTTTTCTCCATTGGGTATAATGTTAACCTGGAAGTTTTTCATAGATCGCTTTTGGCACGATGTAATTTCCTTCTATTCTTAGTATGCTGAGTGTTTTTATCATGAAAAAGTGTTGAATTTTGTCAAATGACTTTTATGCATTAATTGAAATGATTATGTGGCTTTATCTTTTAATGTGGTATGTAGCATCAATTGATTTTTGCATATTGAAACATTCTGGCATTCCAGAAGTAAATCCCACTTAGTCATAGTATATAATCTTAATTTTGCTGGATTTGGTTTGCTAGTATTTTGTGGATGTTTTTCATCAACATTTATTGGGATAAGGGTACATAGTTTTCTTTTCTTATAGTATCTTTGTCTAATTTTAACATTAGGGGTAATTCTGGCCTCATAGAATGAATTTGGAAATGTTTCCTCCTCTTCAAGTTTTTGGGAAAAGTTTGAGAAATCTTGGTGTTAATGCTTCCTTAAATGTTTGGTAGACATATTCAGTGAAGTTGTGTAGTCCTGGATGTTGCTTTGTTTTTTTTTTTTACATTTATTTATTTTTGAGAGACAGAGAGAGACAGAACACAACTAGGGGAGGGGCAGAGAGAGAGGAAGACACAGAATCTGAAGCAGGCTCCAGGCTCTGAGCTGTCAGCACAGAGCCTGACACAGGGCTCGAACCAACGAACCGTGAGATCATGACTTGAGCTGAAGTCAGACACTCAACTGACTGAGCCACCCAGGCGCCCCAGTGGATGTTGCTTTGTTAGATTATTGATTCAATCTCCTACTAGTTATCAGTTTGTTTAGATTAAAAAAACATCTTTATGATTCAATTTTGGTATGTTATATATTTTTAGAAATTTATCCATCTTTTCTTCATTATCCAGTTTGTTGGTATATAATTATTTAGAGTAATTTGTCCTCTGTTGTTTCTGTGACATCAGTGATAATGTCTCTTCAATCATTTCTGAATTTTATTATTTGAGTCTTTTCTCTTTTTTCTTAGTCTATTTAAATTTTTTTTTAATATTTATTTGTTATTTTTGAGAGACAGAGACAGAGTGTGAGCAGGGGAGGGTCAGAGACACACACATACACACACACACACACACACACACACACACAGAATCTGAAGCAGGCTCCAGGCGCTGAGCTGTCAGCACAGAGCCCGATATGGAGCTCGAACCCACGAACCATGAGAACATGACCTGAGCCTAAGTCATATGCTTAACCGACTGAGCCACCCAGACTCATGTGTTTATTTTTTTTTAAGATTTATTTTTAGTTACTTATTTACTTTTTTTTAGAGAGAGAAAGAGAGAGAACACAAGTGGAGAGAGAGAGAGAGAGAGAGAGAGAGAGAGAGAGAGAGAGAGAGAGAATGAGAATCTTAAGCAGTCTCCAAGCTCAATGAACAGCCTGATGTGGGGCTTGATCCCAGGATCCTGGGATCATGACCTGAGCTGAAATCAAGAGTTGGGCACTCAACCAAATGAGCCACCTAGGCAGCACCTCATGTGTTTAAGAAAGATAATTTTTTCTTCTTTTTCTTTTTTTAAAAATTTTTAAGTATTTATTTTTGAGAGAGAGAGAGAGAGCGTGAGCGGGAGGGGCAGAGAGAGAGGGAGACACAGAATCTGAAGTAGGCTCCAGGCTCTGAGCTGTCAGCATAGAGCCCAATGCAGGGCTCGAGCTCACAGACCATGAGATCATGACTTGAGCTGAAGTTGGACGCTTAACTGACTGAGCCATCCAGGTGCCCCTTTTCTTTTTCTTTTTTACACTGCAATACTCATTAACCTAAACATGGAAGAATATGTCACATATTCATACTTGTGATTTTAAGAGTAGAATAGAAGTCTGAAGATCCTAGGATGAGGCATTGTCTTTGTCTTTTTGGATTGCCATAATAGAATACCATGGTTTAGTTACAGGAAACGAATTGTCTCATGGGTCTGAAGGCTAGAAGTCCCAGATCAAGGTCCAGCTGGGTCAGTTTCTGAAAAGGGGAGTTTTTTTCTAGCTTGCAAATGGCTGCCTTCTGGTTGTGTCCTCATAAGGCAGAGAGAGAATGAACAAGTTCTCTGTTACCAGATCACAATCACTCTTGTGAGCTCATTTAACCTTAATTACCTCCTTATAGGCCCTATCTCCAGTTAGTTACACTGGGGGTTAGAGCTTCCAGATATGAATTCTGGAGGGCACAATTCCATCTAGAGCAGGTGTATATGGAAAGAGGGGAAATATTTTCTGGTTTTGTGCAACATAAATTTGGAACATCCTTTCACCAAAAAGAAGATACTGACAACAAACATTGAAATGGACTTTTATTCTAAGATAAATTTTTCTAATTTTTCAATTTCTGCCAGTATTTTTTATATGGAATCACTTGTGGGAAAGGGCAGAAATTCACTCAAATTTTCTAGGGAAAGAAAAAAAAAACAAGTAATCCTATGGAATTATAATATAGGAATGCAGCCAGATTTCCTAAGTCCTCAACAGCTCTGAAGTCTTTCCTTAACTGTTTGATACAATGTAAATCTTACACTGATTAAAACTTATACTGAATAGTAACTTAATAGAAAAAAGTCTATTTTAGATATGTGCTGAGCTCCATAATATTATAGAGTTTTGCAGAAACGAAAGAAAACAATACATCACAGAGGTTCAATCATATTCCTAGAGAAAAGAAAAATTTCTTTTAATTTATTTTCCTCACTTAGATTGTCCAAGGTATAAATGAAGGGAAAAAATTATGTCACACTGTTACCTGACTCTGTTTCCTTTCTAATGAAGTGATATAGTTTCCCTCTGATAAGAAAATACTAATATCCAGTGGCCTGTTTTCTTTGAATATGAAGGATTTATATGTACATATCACCCCTTCTCTATCATTTGCCATAAATCTCTATACTACCTTGTGGTTACTTAGATGAGGCACCTCCTCCTAATGACTTCAAATAAATATTGAAATGGGCTTAAAAACAAAATCTATTATAAAGTCCAATTTCATATATTTGATTATTTATAATCACATTTAGATGTTCAAATTCAGTTATTTTATTAAAACTCCAAAACTCCCTTTAAAGAAAAATACCAAAGGGGGAAAAATGACATTATTTAAAAGTCACTGAAAACATTAAGAATTAGATCTGGTCAGAAAAGGCAGTGATTCATAACCTGAATTAATAGTATACTTGTGTTTGTTCAATGTAGTTTTAAATGGAAGAAAAATCATATGTAAATTGTAGTAAATGCTGAAATGAAGAAGAGAAAATGAGTTCTTCCCTGAATGAAAAATGATGGTCAAGGGAAATAATAAACAAAACTTTATATACAAATGCCATGTAGGTGGATGTCCAATTGAAAGTAATAAAACTGACCTTATATTGCCTCTAAATTCAAGATGAAATTGTCAGTTAATGATACTCACTTTTCAAAGGTGATTCTAGCAATCACTTTGAATCATTGGGAAACTTATGAAATTCTTCCAAATGTTTAAAAAGATCTTGCTCATATTTCTCCTTCTTTTAACTCCTTCCCTCTGAGTTCATATTATTTTCTAGAATGCATCCAACCTGTAATGTAACCTAGAGGGTAGTCATATGGCTGTTAACAGAATTAAATCTTAATGTTGTGAAATGCATAAAGTTTGACTTTTCTGTAGGCTGTCACTTTTTCTCCTGTTTTTTGCTTATTCCCTCATTCATACAACCAGCTATGTGCCAGGAATGAGGTCTTCAAAGCAGATATGACCTCTGCCCTCATGAACTAGTACTATGAGAAATGGGTGGGCAAACAGATACTAAGCAAATAATCTAACAATTGTGTGAAATAGAAGTATGATAAGCACTATGATTAAAAACAACAACAGGATGATGGATTAGGGAATTTATATAACATGAGGAGTCAGAACAGATGTCCCTGAAGAAGGGTTATTTGATTTGAGACCTTGAGATGGGAAGGGTGAATTAGAGTTGTCTGGGCAAAGTGGTTGTGAGGAAAACATTGCAGACTAATGGAAGGCAGGCCATGTTGAAAAGACTTGATGTGTGAGACTCATGGCATTACAGGGTCCAGAAGAAGGAAATGAGGCCTAGGAGGAAGCAGAGGTGAGAAAAAAACAAAGCTTTTCAGGCATTTAAATAGTTTTGCCTATGTTATATACAGCAGTGAAAGTCTTTGTAAGGATTTGTGGGGGATGGATAATAAGATCTTCATTTAAAAAAAGATCTTTTTGCACTTCCTCTGGAGAATGCATTGCTGAGAGCAAAAGTGGGAAAGAGCTCTTGTCAGGCTAGTGTGATAACCCAGCAGGAGATGACACTAGCTTGGACCAGGATGGTGAAAGTTTTGGAGATGGAAGGAAGAGGGTGGCGTAGAAATATTTAAGATAAAAAAATCAGAAGTAATGGAAGAGAACTATTTGGTGAGGAGTGCAAAAATCCATTTCGAGGTTGAATCCTATGGTTCCACCTTATAAACCAGACATATAGTTTTCTCATTTGCTGAAATGGGGCAACCCTGGGTAAGAAGCAGTTTTGGAGGAAAGAAGATAACTTCACCTTTGGGCTTGATAAGTTTGCATTCCCTTTAGGGATCTCATGTGGTCATGGAGAGTAGGTGATTGGATACGTGGTTTCTGGACTCAGAAGAAAGATCCTGACTGATGATAATGATTTTGGAGTCATAGATCATCTAAGAGACTGGGGAGGATTTAACGGACAGAACACCAAGTCAAGGAATATGGGGTCTGGGAGAGGGCCTGGAGAAATGCATATATACAACAGAGGAAAAGAGACAAAAAAAAAAAAACCCAAAACCCACCACTGATTCTCATTTTTTTTTTGAGACTCTTGTTTATCTTTTTTTTGCTGCTACTTTTCTTGGCAGAATCAAGGACAGCTAAATTCTCATCTCTTGATGGTTTTAGCTCCCTTCCTTCAGAAGTCCAATGTGTTCATGCTTTTCTACACTGTAATAGAGCATAGGTGGTTACCTATTTCAGGGACTATAGGAAAGTCTCTGCTCATAAAGTTTGCTGGTGAATAAAATACCAAATCAGTGGTTTGTCCTTTGGCTGAAGACTTTGCTTCTGTTAATAGGAAAAACTCATTGGCATTGTATAATTTTAACTAGCAACCGTTTAGTTATCTTTTAATTCGAATGTATCTATAAGAACATTTCCTGAGAATGCCTTAGAATTGATCACTATTTCTTCTATAATTTGATTATTAAGGAGGACAGATTAAGGATCAAATTCAACATGTGAGATATATACTTATTAGTCAGTGCTTTTTGTTAATTTATTCCTGGGTGTTTGCATTTTAATAGGGATTTAAAGTCTCTTTTAAATCAAAGGAACAGAAGCTCTATCGTGAACTATGCCTTGTGGTTATCTTTTGGGACAGGTAGAAGAATCTTCTTAGAATCAGTATAATTTTATCAGCTGTCATTTAGCCTGGTAATATTCGTAAGCAAATTTCAGTGAAAAACTAAATGGTGGATTTTTTTCTGGTGGAAAATCTATCCTAAAAATTAGGCACCCTCATTTACATTTCTCTCTCCTCTCATCCCTAAATAATCCTCTATAATTCAGTGTTTATTTTTGTAAAATAGTGCTCAGCAATGTTATGGCAAAGCTATTGTGTAGCTCAAGGACATATCATTAATATTAACTTACATCATAAGGCTTTTAGCCAAGGAGATGAAAATAATTTAAAAAAATAAAAAAAAAAAACCCAGTAAGTTTCATTTGAGTTCTCAGTTTCACCCTCTAGATATCACCTTGATCCCCCTTATGTCTCCTCATGCCACTTAGGGATTATTGAGACAATTGGTTATGCAACTGTCCTCCTAGAAGTTTGAGTAAATGCTCTGTGTTCCTGTTTAGCTCTTTCCATATGTGTATAACCTCCTTGCCGTACTCTAACAGAGAGGAAGGTTTTGGGTCAGAGGGGAGTGGGGAAAATGAAAAAGAAGTGAACTTTCTTTTAATGTTCTGGAACAGGTCAAGTGGCTGCCTATTACTCTGACTTTTTATAACTTTACTTCAGGGATTTCTTCAGTAGTTAAGATAACTTAATGATTTTTGTCCAATAGCACATTTAGTAAACACACACAGATAGCTGACTGTCTTTCACAGAGTGGATATTAAAATTACCCATAGCCTCTGCAAAAAAAAAAAAAAAATACACAGAGTGATGGAGAGAGGAAAGCACTCAAAATTAACTTCTAAAATTGATGTTAATCTAAATGGATGCATGAGAAACCAACATGAGAAATGATATGTTTTACAATCATGATGATTTAGACATTTGAATGTCAATTTTTGTTCATCCTCTGCATTTTCTTGGTTAGGTTCCTTATTTTCATAATAACCTATTATATATGTACTAATCAATTGGCACTACAGCTTTTATTCTAATATGCAGCTCTCTCACAAGGGATGAGATTGGTTCTTAGTGATGAGGTATCTTAGCTTAGGCTGCCGTAACAAAAGGCCATGGACTAGATGGCTTGAACAACAGACATTTGTCACAGTTCTGGAAGTTAAAAGTTCAAGATCAAGGTGATGGCAGATTCACTTCTTGATGAGGGCCCTCTTCCTGGCTCAGCTACAGTGCCTTTTTGCTGTGAGCTCACATGATCTCTTTGTATGCATGTGGAGAGAGCAAGCTCTGTGTCTCTTTCTCTTTTTATAGGGATACTACTTCCATAATGGAAGCTTTTGTGACCTCACCCAAACCTAATTACCTCTCAAAGACTCTACCTCCAAATACCATCACGTTGAGAGTTAGGGTTTCAATGTATGAGTTTTGGGAGGACACAAACAGTCAGTTTATAACATAAGGTTTATTGAGTTTGGAGAGGAGATGAGAAGAGTCAGGTGTGGTTCCAAAAGCTGGGGAAAATATGGAAAGTAGAACAGGAAAAAAATGGTAAAGGTTGAAAAAGGAGACTATCATATCTAATGGATTTGCTCAAGGGACTGCTCTTAAATAATACTCAGCTGTCCATAACACAAATGGTAGGACCACTAATGAGGGATGTTGAAAGTAATGTTTAACTGAGAGATTCAGCCTCAGGAGTTCTATTTACTTACTTTACCTTTTACCTTCCTCTCCTGAATTCTGCAATATCATGGCATCTATATCAGTTATCTCTTGCTGTGTGACAAATTGCTACCCCAAATAGTGGTATAACAATAAACATTATCTCATAATTTCTGTAGATCAGGAATCCTAAAACTGGGTGGTTCTGCCCTGATGTCACTCACTGTGGCAGTTAAGATGTCAGTCAGGGCTGCAGTCACAGAAGGCTTGGTTGAGGATGGAGGGTCTACTTTCAAGGTTGCCCACTGGCCATTATTTGGTACTGGCATTTGGTAGGAGGCCTCATTTTCTCACCACAGGGACCCTTCAACAGGGCGGCTTGAGTATTCTTGTGACGTGACAGATAACTGTCCCTAGATGTCAATCCAAAAGAGAGTAAGAGGAAAATGTAAAGTCTCTTATAACCCAGGCTTGAAAGTCACAGTCCTTTATTTCTGCTGTTGTTAACTCAGGTAAAGTCCTCTGTAGGAAGGGGTTATATTAGGCATGAATATCAAAAGGAAGAAATCACTGGAGGGCCATCATGGAGGCTGTGTACCACAACATCTCTTAGAGAATAATTTCTAGAAGTCCACAGAGCAATTATTTTTTTTAATGTTTACTTATTTTTGAGAGATAGAGAGAGTAAGCACGCACACGCACATGAGCAGAGGAGGGGCAGAGAGAGATAAGGACAGAGGATCCAAGCGGGCTCCATGCTGACAGAAGAGAGTCTGACAAGGGGCTCAAACTCAGGAACAATGAGATCATGACCTGAGCCAAAGTCAGACGTTTAGCTGCTTAACCAACTAAGCCACCCAGATGCCCCTAGGTCCACAGAGCACTTAATATCTCCTCTCTTGGTCAATTCTGAAATGTTACCACTCTGTTGACAATGAACGAGGGACACTAAAATATTTATTTCTTGCTGGACCTTGTCACTTTTTGCTAAGAACCAGGCTTTAGAAATAATTATGAAGGAAGTAAAGCAAAACTATTTTCTCCCTTTGAAGAAATTTCCTATATCTTCTGTCATTCTTAATATTCGTGTGTGTGTGTGTGTGTGTGTGTGTGTATGTACATGTGTGTGTGACCAGACTTTTTTCTGCTTTGTAGTTGATGAGAGATGCCCTTTTCTCCTCTAATATTTGTCCTACATTTTTTTCTTATTTATACTTCTGTTTAATATACTCTCTTTAGGTTCCTTTAATGTTAGCTGAGCTCAATGCTAAAAAAAAAGTTATTTAGTCAAATTTATTTACAAAGTTATAGATTATATTTTATTTGCCCTTCTAGGTGACTTTGTGTGTTTAAAGAATGTCCACTCTCTGAAAGTATTGAAAATTGAGATGTGGAATGAGAATTAGAGTCAATTTGGACCTTTTAGATATTGCTAGTCACAATCTGTGTGGTTTTGGAGATGTCTGTTTCGAGTAGGATGGAGTAATTGGTGGCATTTCAATTCTTCCTTTGGGCAAAAAATACCTTACAAAACCAAAATAAATTACAAAACTTTAAAAAATATCAGATGTTGCAGAAGCAAGGAGGACAAGAGGTACTAAAATTCCAGAGAGGGGAGACCTTTCATAGTTGAACTCAGGATCCACAGCTGTTTTTCCTTTTGAAGACATTTGCCAATTTCGGTTGTGGGCTAAAGGCTGGGAATCTGGGCTTGTGGGAGCAGAAGATCATTGCTGGGATGGTGAAAACAGAGAACCCAGTAGCACTCACATCAGGCTGAAGTGAAAAAAGCCCCAGAGATTCAATGGGGATCAACAGTTGGCTGGTGCCCGAAGAGCAGGGGCCCTAAGAAAATGAAAGGCAAAAATTAAAATCTCTTAGAGGTTAGGGAAAAATATCAGGCTGTACATCCAATAAACTTACCAAACCTTAAGCTGGATAGACTTTAAGACAGTCCTACGTAGGCACATCATGATAAAAGGGTTTTTGAGGCAATGAGAAAATCATAAATGTCAGGAAGGAGGAAAACCACTCCAAATAAATATATACCAAACATCCTTACAGATACCTTAGCCCTCCTTTACTTCAGCTTCTCTTTTTGTATTCATTTCCAAGCCTGTTTGGAGGGTGTGTGTGTTTGTGTCTTTTATAGTTAAAGCATGGGAAGAATCATGCCGTTAGGCTCAGATGCACAAATGAGGGGTGAATATGAGCAGAAGGGTGAATTACGATGTATAAGAGAGAAAAGCCAAGGATGGTAGGATCTGAGCAATGGATTTGTTTTCAACCATCGCAGTACAGTTTTAGTCTATCCACCTGGGGGGATGAGTCCATTGTTCTCAGTCTTATGGGAGTAACTTACTTCTTTGAGGATCTTATGTAAATTATGGACAGAAAGGAAATTTCAGGTAGTTTTTGGGCAAGAGTGCATGCCATCTTTGAAATTAAGAAGGGTTCAAAACTTCAAATAATGAACATTTTAGAGACAGTAGGCCTTGAGAAGAGGGTGCCATAAAAAATTGGATCCTACTCCGTTCCGGGCCATTTAAAACATGAAGAAAAGGTATACAGAGCATGGATTTGTCATTCACAGCACCAGTAAAACTGGCATCCTCTCTACATGACAAAGTGATGTCGAAACCACAGTGGTCCTCTGGAAATTAATCTATGCTAAATGAATTTCATCTCTATGATTCGTGTCCATTTAATCATGATGTTGGTATATACTTGTGTAAGACTATGGGGGTGAGAAACACAACAATGTATAGTTGATTTTAGCTTCATTTAATTTCTTTAAAGAAAACATAATATACAGATTATTGGAGGGGTTATTTGCATAAAGATGAATCAAGATTTTGCATTCTACCTCATGAATATTAGTAATACAAGTAGAGTTCTGGGAATAAGACAAATGTTCATTTTGAGAGTTGCAGATTGTGAGGTCTAGAATTAAAAATGAGGTGATGAGTGAATGTCTCCATGCCCTCACTTTACCTCTGACTATGTGGAGAATTCACTGTACGAGGGCTCTTATCAGCTCAAGGACCAATAAAGTCACCATGACCCATTTTATTCTGTGTTTTGCCCAGCAGCTGATGTATATTTTAGCAGTTGGGACGTGGATTATACCAGTTCTAAAAGCCCATGGCTAATCTTAAACTGGAACAATTCTTTAACAACAATTGGAAGTTTGACTCCCGCCTAAGTAGTTGCCAACATATTTATAGATTCAGATTCGAGCAATGTAACTGGGAGCTCCTTAACACTAATTCTTAAAGATAAACCTCTATAAAAATTAAGTGAAAGTTTCAACACAGGTTCCATTTTCTGGGAGCAAATAATTAGCCATGAGCATCACCTGGACATAAGGTCTCAAGCAAAAGGCAGTGCATGGGAGCAGTGCTGACCCAGAGTGAAGTATCACTTTCCATACCCAACGCTGGGCTAACAGCGTGGAGCCTGCTTGGGATTCTTTCATTCCCTCTCTCTCTGTCCCTCTCCTGCTTGCACTCTCTCCCTTTCTCTTCCTCAAAGTAAAAAAGTAAACATTAAAAAAAATACAAATTGTCTAGTACAGTACAAGACACATCATTTCACTTCTTATTAACTTACTATATTTAAGAGATCAAGGGCACCTGGGTGGCTCAGTAGGCTAAGCGGCTGACTCTTCTTTCCAGCTCAGGTCATGATCCTAGGGTCTTGAGATCGAACCCCTCATCAGGCTCCTTGCTGGGCTGGCCATGGAGCCTGCTTAAGGTTATCTCTCTTCATTTCCTTCTGCCCCTCGCCACCTAAAAAGAAAGAAAGAAAGAAAGAAAGAAAGAAAGAAAGAAAGAAAGAAAGAAAGAAAGAAAGAAAGAAAGAAAGAAAGAAAGAAAGAGAGAGAGAGAGAGAGAGAGAGGGAGGGAGGGAGGGAGGGAGGGAGGAAGAAAGAAAGAAAGAAAGAAAGAAAGAAAGAAAGAAAGAAAGAAAGAAAGAAAGAAAGAAAGAAAGAAAGAAAGAAAGAAAGAAAGAAAGAAATCAGTGTTGTAATATGGCAAATCCAAACCCAATATCCTGATTTTATGAGTAAAGGTTGAAACCGGGTCTAAATTCTTTCCCAAAATTTTACGAGGCCACTATACATTCTATGCTATTACAGTAACATCCTGTGATGAAAAACATTCTGGTTGAGAGAAAGGAATCTGGTGGGTAGACATGGATTCAAAGTTATCACAGAGTCTCTGGCCCCAACATGTTGTGAAGACGAGCTTAATTTTTTTCCTTGAAGAAGAAGGCCGGGAATTTAATGGGAAAACGATAGGAAGCGGGAGCTCAGATCTAAAAGGAGATGATGATGTAAGAGTCATCTTTTTTTTTTTTTTTTTTTTAAACTGTTGAGTTGCACTGTATGAGCATGGGGCTTTTTAGTTCCCTGTAGGCAGGAGGAGTATTATTGCCTTTCAATACTATTTTTGGCCTGGAATACCAATGATAAAGGAAGATATGTTGCAACAAATGGCAAAGATACTCAAAGCCCCAGGGTACACGCGACATATTATCAGAGTAGGTCTACTTTAATGAAAGGTTTTGGAGAAGTGCACCGTAAGCCTAAGCAAATATAAATATCTTATGACTTGGGATGGTAATTGTATAAAGACTTTTAAATAAAATTTCAAAAAAAAATTGCTTCCCAGGTAGACATTTTGGCTTACACTACATTTTCTATACAAGGCTATGGTGGAAATATTTAAGAAGAAATTTTTCAGCTATTTCATGAATTCTCAGTGGGGACTGTATGGCTCCCAATGGGGCAAAAATTGGTTCTTGACAGACAGAAAAATCTTAGCTTATTGAAATTCTTTGTGACCCTCTAAAAAGGCCAAAATAGATAAACAGAAACATAATATATACAATACTAATTGGAGGAATTAGGAAAAAATATCTAAAATATCTCCTTGGCAGGGGCAATAATGAAAAAAAAAGTTGAGAAACATTGATCTGCTCATTCGCCTGACTTTATTTTCACTGGTTGACTTTAAACTTGTTCTTTGATGATAATTGTCAGATTTTTTCCTTTATCAGTCCTATTCATAATGGAAGCCAGTATAGAGAGATCTTTAGGGGATGAATAAAAAATGATTGATATTGTTAATATCATTTGTGGAGATGAAAGGAAGTCACTGCATGTGAATTGAACTAAATATTAAACAAACAAACAAACAAACAAACAAAAGAAAACCACAGATTCTGGAGGTTTTGTTTTTATTGACCCTTAAGGTGTTTCATGATTATGATTGCTTTACTGATTAGAAGTTATTAAGGAAAAATATTTTATTATAACTGAGATGCAATGAAGTTAACATAAATGTAGAGAGATTGTTATTGCCCATTGAACAAAGGCATTAATATTTCATTTTTAGAGGAATGAAAATGACTCCATGTTGATGAAGATAGTTAATTGGAAGGCGAATAGCCAACCCATGGGATTAATAAACGATTAAATGAAAGTAAGCTAGAAGGATGCTAGGATTGGTTTTCAAATCTTTTTACCTCTTAATTTACCCCAGCTTTCTAGCATGAATGTAGCTGACGATATTACTTCTTCCCTTTTAGAAAAATATACCATTTGAAGGACTCTTAAAGATTAATTGCTTAATTCTATTGGTTTAACATGCACTAGGAGAGTGTCATACCGTTTTGCATATTACAGCCTGATGAACCAAACTGTTTTGACAACCCTTTACAAGTTCAGTCACAAGGGACTTAGCAATAGGCTTCTTTCCAAATCTTATCTTAAGAAATGATTTCTTCTCTGAAGACATGCTTTGTAAACTCGAAGTTGTTTTCTTTTACTTACTGGCTTCTTTGCTTTGTCTGTGGCCCTAGATTTAGTAGTGGGCATTGTATATGTGTATACTTTGGTCTTTGCCCCCAGGCTGACTCCTTCTATGTCTAGCAATGAATTTTTATGGAATGTACTAGAAAAAGGCTGAAGGCCCATAGACTTATACTCCTGTTGCTTTGCACAAACAGTTGGCTTGTGCACCCCATGAGGTCCCAAATTAAGGGGTGCTCAGACAACTCAGATTATGGACTTCAGGCAGAGAATACCTTCTGTATTAGAACTGTATTCTCTTCCATATCTGACGATAGACTGGATAGCTTTATTCAGAGTTTGGTTTTCTTGTATAGCATGCAGTTGATAATGACTATTAGCAGCTGCATGTAATTTCTTTCAACAAGCTTGGATGACATGTATCTGCTACTGTAAGCATCTGAAGCAATTGTTTGGCCAAATATATTACCCTAACAAGGGTCATCTGTGTTGTAGACTACGGTGTACGTGTTCTTTCTGCCTGCTGTCTGGCAAGCTGGCATGTATATTTTGCATTTTAAGCCATATTACACTGATGCGGTTGATTGGGAAATTGTAGATTTCTGTTGCAAAACATAAGCAAATTTGAACTCGGCCCAACAGTACAAGTTAAAGAGACCCGAATGGGCACTTGCACTTGGAAAAACTTTGATGCTTCTAAGATATTGAAGAGATAAACCAATCATTGCTTTTTGCTGTGTAAGAACCTGATGCTTGAGTCTTTGCAGGATGAAGTTAATAATCTCTCTGGATCTTAGTTTCCCTAATACACTGTAAATGCCGTGAGAAGGATTGTCTCTGCCTCACTCAATAGTACAATTTCAGCATCTAGCGCATTGCCAGGGATAGTTAGGATCCAATAAGTATGTGTTCAATTAATTTCCATGTAGTGATACCGTGGTTCCAAAAATTATAGGAAAGGTTAGCAGAGCTACCTTTGCAGGTCAAATCAACTCTGCCGTTACAAAATGAAACCCTTTTCTAGTTTATCGCATTAAAAAAAAATGATGGTTTGTGATCTTCTCTGTTAAACTGACAAATTTTGAGTCATGTCTTTAACTCCTCCTTTATCCTGTTTTTCCTTATCTCGCCAGTCAGTGTCTTTTTATCCTTATTTTCAGTACGTAAACACATCTGAAGCTTTTTTTTTTTTCAAGGAGTCAGTTACTTACTTTTAATTTATATCAAAATAGTACATAAAAGTAGTAAAAGTAATGATAGAGAAGAGATTGTCATGAAAAGCAGCTGTCTCTTGCTCCAACCATTCTCCTTTCATCTTTAGTCGCTGGCGACAACCTCTTCCAACCGTTATTACTTTAGATCTTCTAGTAGTGACGTTCAAAGCAGGGGATTTCATTCAAAATAAACAAATAAGAGATCATCTTTTGGTAGAAATATTCTCATTTCCCCTTTCATCTTCCCAGCACCTAGAGCAGTGCCTGCACTTAGAAGCCCCTCATTAAATGTGTATTGCATATATTGAAAAAAATATGACAGAGAAGATTAGCAAAAGGAAAATGTGATATTGCCCCCCAAAGAAGCACCGATTCTTTGATGACAGAGACCACGTAGGAAGCCAGAGGACAAAGGAATAAAAACGTCCATCAGGTGATATTCCTCGGCTCCTATCAGCCTCAGCACAATTTCATGGAATATAATCCCTCCCCTTCCACAAATGTAATTATGTAACGGGAGGCAGGCTTTCCCATATTATTTTATGCAAGGCAGCTGAACCAAAAGATAGTAGCAGCTGGGCAGTTAAGATAATCTGACTGCATTGTTGAGCAGGTAGTAAACTTTTTCATATCATTTTAAAAACTGTAATGAAAAAGAGAGAGAGAACTGGAGAACTGTTTGCCCTAACCTAGTGACATAGCCATTTTTTTTTTAACTTTTCACTGCTTTGTGAGTAAATTCACTTTTCTTGTATGCTGGTTTCCTAACCCACCCTTAAAATTATATATCATGGTTCATATTTTTGAAATGTGGCATCCCATAACAAAAGTCAGCTTTTCCTCCTTTTAACTTCCAAACACCTCATGTCCCAGGATGTTTCACTCAGATCAGGTCACCCTCAAAATATAGTGATTAATTCTGTCAAAAATGACACTTGATTCCAAAACCATGTCTGAGTGCATGTTCTTGAATGGACCTGAAATAGATAAGACAACAGTTGTGGTGTTTTATTTATTTATTTACTTATTTATTATTTATTATTATTATTATTATTATTATTATTATTATTATTTTACAGTTCCGTTTTCACTGAGCTGGTAATTTGCTAATCCTCAAATAACACTTGCTGTGTGAACTGATCCCTCCAAAAAAGAAGTAGTTTTTCCTGCGGCTCCCATTCTGATGGTTCTCCTCTGTCAGCCCTGCTAATTTTGCTTTTTCTGGTAACTTATTTTCCTTTTTGTCCCCTTCCACCATGGATTTCCATTGAAATTGAGCATTTGATGAGATTCTAGCTATTCCAAAATTTGTACTTCATAAACACAGAATATGTCTCTGCTTATACATACAGGGCATAAAGAAGCTTGAAATATGTTTGAGTAAGGTAATAGATGAATGGAAATAACACAAGAAAACCTCTCAGGTTGGAAGCAGAGGACCATGTGTGAGAAATGGGTGGGGATTCAGGGTAGGATCATGACACAAGTGTCTCAGAAAATGAGACCAATATTCTTTCCGTCACTGGCTTGCAGAGATACAACGGCATTCCTATCCGGTCACATATGGTATAATAGATAGCATACACTATGGATATAGTATGTCATTTGCATGCTATATTTGAAAATCCACTATCATGCATTGCCTCCAGCTGGGGGTTGCCAGTGGGCTTGACATGGCAGAGTCTGGAGCTGGTTTTCTGTTCTTGCCATATGTTTCATAGAAGATGTCACCCTCTGCCCTGCGTTTGAAAGGATCCCTACCAATGGCTCATGCTGGTAATGGTAGAGCAGATAAAGCATACTTGTCTGCTAGACTAAGTTTCTATTTTAACTCTAAACAAGTCATGAATCTTTCTCCCACTTTGCTGAATTTAATACACACTTAATTGTGTCCATCCCGGTATGTAGGCTATTGCATAGAGAAGGGTAGTTCACAAAAAAAGCAGTGTGGGGCAGAATATGCATCAATAGCAATATTGTATATATCACAAACTGAGGGGGGGAAAGCATGAAGTGTAGTAAGTACTCACTGTATTCCTTTTTCTTACCAAACACGTGACCTTGAGAAATCCACATAACTAGCTGGACCTCAGGGTCTTTACATATAAGAGTGGAATAGGGTATTTACTAAATATCCTTATAGATATGAGAAGCCATAATTTTATAAAGGTTGCATTTACACAATTCCAGAATTGCTGGAAACCAGCAATTCTAATATTTCCCTAGTCCTGAGTCCTAATCTAGTATCTAGGAGAAGATTGAAGCCAGCTAGAATTAGTATTGAAGCAGCCAATGGCAGTGTTGATTGAAAATTATATTCTCTTATTTATGAAGACAGAAAGACTGATTTGCATTAAAGTAACTTTAAAGATGTGGCAAGTTGATCCTGACTAAAGCCTTCTTGATTTCCTATTACTCTCTTAACTTCTCTGTGCGGGGTAGTTATGGGCCTTCCCCATCCACACTGTCTGGAGCTGGCCTAGGCTATGAGCCCTCAAATCAACATTTCTGGCCTCTGAGAGAAGTGGCCACAGGATCCTTCACTTTAGACTTCCTATAGAGTGCTATGACCTATATATCTCAATTTATCCACATCTGAGTTTGATTTGGATGGCTCAGTTGTTGAAATTTATTTACTTGGCATCCAGGAAGGTGGTGCATAAATTGTCCAGGTCATAATAGACACTTTCACTTGGGCCTGCTTTTCTCATTTATACTTTCCAGTAGAACCTTCATGCTACTTGAGGGGTGGGGCATCAAAAAAGCCTAAATAGCTTGTTGTTAATGGGATTTTAATTTTTGTTAATGTTTATTTATTTTTGAGAGAGAGAGACAGAGCATGAGCAGGGGAGGGGCAGAGAGAGAAGGAGACACAGAATCCAAAGCAGGCTTCAGACTCTGAGCTGTCAGCACAGAGCCCAACATGGGACTCGAACTCACAAACCTTGAGCTCATGACCTGAGCTGAAGTCAGATGCTTAACCGACTGGGCCACCCAGGCGCCCCTAATGGGTTTTTATTATTTATTTATTTATTAAAAATTTTTTTAAAAAAATGTTTATTTATTATTAAGAGACAGAACATGAGCATGGGAGAGGCAGAGAGAGGAGGAGACACAAAATCTGAAGCAGGCTCCAGGCTCTGAGCTGTTAGCACAGAGGCCAACGCAGGGCTCGAACTCACAAACGGAGAGATCATGAGCTGAGCCAAAGTTGGACGCTTAACCGACTGAGCCACCCAGGAGCCGCCCCCCCCCAGTGGGTTTTTAATTTAAGTTTGTTTTGCTTGGCAAAAATCACTCCCCAGTGTGAAAGTAACAATTCTTCTGGAATGGAACTGTAGTCACATACACAATGGCAACACAAACATCGCATGATTGCAGCAGCTTGAAACCTGTAGTTTTGGATATTAAAAATTAAAACTAGAATGCTCCACAATGGAGATGAGAACGATGGCTAAGAAAAATGTGCTCTCCATATAATCATCTGCCAAATAAACCCAACTTCCTGACTCTGGTGACAGGGTCCTACTGAAATTCTTGATGGCTAAACTTACCTTGGATCATAGTAGAAGGAAAGTGGGTAGACGGAAAAGAAAATTCCACTCTTCAAGGGGAATCTGTTGGGAGCTGTGTAATCCCTCCTTGTCTTCCAAATCTTTGGAGATTATTTGAAATCCTAAAACCTAAGGCCATTTAATTTCAACATGGCTGGGCCAGAGTTGCATGCATATGCCTAGCATTAACATTTGCAATTTGTATTTAGTAGAGGAAAAATCTTTCTCTGATGTGGTCAAATCTCAAAGGTTAACAATTTCATTTTTCAATTCCTTTATTTCCTACTTTTATATCACACCCAAACATGTGAAGTCTTAGGATGTGGAAAAAGCAGAAAACCTTATAAAAAAAAGGATGTTTTGATAAACTGTCTAATCCTGACTAGCCATACCGCCTCAAACAATTTTCAAGTCATTATGTAATAATAAGTGGAGTCCAAATCAGAGCAGGAATGAGAAATGCCTCCAAGGCATTCCACATGGGCATCGTCTGCAGGAGGCACTCAATGAAGCATTGCTTCAATTTTTGGAGCACTTTGAAAAGCAGTGTCACAGTCTGGGTTTTTCTGTGAGTTCCTGTGATCTTTCAATTCTAGCCTTCCATGCCGTGCTGTCAAAGGGAGGAGTATCCAGCCCAGACTATAATCCATGGCGTGGAAGAACCAATATCAGAAACCCAAAAGCAACACAAAGTGTCAGAGAAAGTGACAATTCAAAGCCACTTTTTGCTTGTAGGGTATTTACAACAACAACAAATGTGTCTGTGGAATCCCATAAAAACACCAGCCAATGTAATATTATTGCCAAGCCTAAAAAAAATACAGCTGAGGATGTGCTAATATATACCCAATGAAAAAAGGAGCAAAGGAGAATGTTTTAAATATACTTATATACTCTGCCTTTTTGCTAGCTTTCAAGGGAATTATTGGAAGCTCCCATTACTAAGAAATAAATAAATGGTCTTGTTTGGGTTCCAAACTTTGGATTGAAGAACTTTGATCTCCTCTTAACATTTTTAAAGGAAAGCCTCTGTGGCTATCAGTCTATGAACAGGTATGAAACAGAAGTAGGATGTTGTACCCCCAAGAGGGTTAAAAGGATTGGTCGGTGACTGAGTTATGGATCAAGCATAGAATTGAATCTGGCTGAGGTGAGAGATGCTTTACCAGGGAAGGTCATATTCCATATCTGCTGGCAAATATGACCTTTCACTCCAGTCATGGAGTGGCCAGTGCATAGTTGAGAAAACAAGCATAGAAGCATGGCAAGATGAAGGTGTTTACTCAAGAAGACTTACAGTTAAGCTGTGAGTGAGACATAATTCGAACCCAAAGTTTTTGATTGCTACTCCAGTTGTACCTACAGGATACCTTAATATCTCACCTAATTCATTTTACTTAAACAACATTTCATTGAGGTTATTCCGGACACTGTGGGCAGAACTCTGCAGAGAGAGACAAAGTCCCTCTCCTCAGGAGGGCATCAAGAGGCAAGATAAAAAGAATATGGACATTGAATGACATATATTTAATTAAAAAAATTTTTTAAATCTTATTTTAGAGTGAGAATAGAGCATGAGTGTGGGAGAGGGGCAGAGGGAAAGAGAGACAGAACCGTAAGCAGACTCTATGCTCAGCCCAGAGCCTGATGCCAGGCTTGATCTCACCACCCTGGGATCATGACCTGAACCGAAATCAAGAGTTGAGCACTCAAGTGACTGAGCCACCCAGGTGCCCCTACATACATTTAAGATTAAATTCCACCTTTGAAACTTACGATGAGACCCTGGGCAAATATCTCAGGTATTCTGTTCCTTTGTTTTCTTGACTCATCTTTATAAACGAGGATGCTTGCAAGATTGTTTTAAGGATCAGAAATAACACAGAAATGTTCCACAAGTGTCCAGCAGTAGCTTTTCACTAAATGTCCTCTCTTATTATTAATGGAGCAAATGGCAAGGAAACAGGTTATTCTAAGGCTAGGAAGACTAAAACGAGGGCCATAGGGAGGCACAATGAGTGTTGTGGGCATTTAATATACAAAAAGGTATACTGTGGAAAAAGTGTCTGTGTGTGGGTTTCTCTTCTGGAATGAAAGAGACTGAAGAACTGAAAGAAATCCTACCACCCTTATATCATTTCTTACCACCACCTCAGGTCTTTCTTGTGCTATTTTGGCTTTTGCTACCTTACTTCTTTCCCTTATATTATTTCCTATTTATGCAGTATACATACCAGGCTCTCGGTGTCATTTCCTTGAGCTCTATGAAAATTGCCCTCACGTTGTAAGGATTTATTTGGACATATAAGAAAAACGCTAATAATATAATTTGATACAGTCTTCTTTTCCTTTTCCATATACATCTGTCTTCAGTATTATGTAGACAGATTTACTACTATTGTGAAGTATCTGTGGGATGAATATGTTCCTTGAATATTAATTTCTTTCCGAGAGCAAGCCAAATGTATAGGGTAAATTCTTCTAACGCTTTTGTAAGTTTTTATTTTGTTAAAGCAGCTGTTGAAGCCTCATGAAAGACTTAAAGCATACATTTATTTTTTAGTGCATTTCTCTATTTACGATGTTCTTTTTTGTCTTAGTGCTCATTACTAGCAATATTTGCATAAATATAAATTTCTATCATTTCAATTTTCATTTCTCTCTGAATCTTATTGCCCACACTGAGTTATAATCTTATATTTGTGGAATTACCATCAGATGTTGTGAAATCTCTTATGAATTTAAGGCACTAATGGCTATTAGGAAGTTAAAGATTTCTCAGAAGTAGATCAACTTAAAACCATAATCTTTTGTGCATAAAAAAACACTTTGAGATTAAAATTTAAATTGGCTAGGACAGAATAAGCAAGCATGTATCATATCAGTAAACCAATTTTGACAGATTTTTATACCATCACTGAGCTTTCTTGAAACATACCGAGATATGATAATTCTCTACTGTGCTCTGATGCGGGAGAAGGGGTCCAGGGGGCTCAGGAAACTGGGGTCCCTTGTCAGTTCTCCTTCCTCATACCAGAGACAGTGTATGGTGCTTGTTCAGAAGGGGCTCAGGATCCAAAGTATCTGAGTTTTCACCTCCACCCTGGCACCCCATTAATTACAGTCTGTGAAAGCTGAGAAAATCATCTAACCCTGCTGTGGTTCAGTTCCCTCATCTGTAAAATGGACACAATAAAAGTCAACCTTATCATGAAGACGATTACCATGGAGATTTATATATCTATGTATATATGTATACACATATATGTATGTATGCATACACATACATATGTTTGTATATACTTACATATTCATACATATTTATGTTCCTGGCACTCGCTATTCTGATATACACACATATATAAATCAGAACAGCAAACACCTGACTTGTGTTGAACTTTCAATGATTGTTATTTCTTTTTAACTTCCATCCTAGTGAGCTGGAGAAGGAGGGAGAAGGAGCAAGTCATGTTTCATGTACTACAGACTTCTCTTCTTACAGAGACTTAGTAGATTTTCATTAAAGCAAAGTTTTCTCCTATGCTGTCTGCTCTTAGGAGAATTTCCAGAGGCATTACACCGTTGTTCATGTTGTTTTAAAAATAATTTTCAGTGGTGCCTGGGTGGCTCAGTCGGTGAGCATCTGACTTCGGCTCAGGTCATGATCTCATGGTCCATGAGTTCGAGCCCCGAGCCCCGTGTCGGGCTCTGTGTTGATAGCTCAGAGCCTGGAGCCTGTTTCAGATTCTGTGTCTCCTTCTCTCTCTGACCCTCCCCCATTCATGGTCTGTCTCTCTCTGTCTCAAAAATAAATAAATGTTAAAAAAAATAATTTTTGCCAGTTATCTTTGGTTTACTGAGGAACACGTCTGTGGGGATTCTCAGGTTGCCATTCAAGAACTAGCAGTTTGATTTTATAAATATGTATTTGAAACATTTTAGGGCTATTATGTATCTGTGAGAAATTTTGTTCAAGTCAGAATTATTAGATTCCTTCTAATTAATTTTGCACTCAGCACAGATATATTTCCCTTAATTTATATAGACCTAGAAATTCCAAATTTTGCTGAAAGCAGTTTGAAACGAGCTTTCTAACTTGTGCAAATGAGAGATTCATAACCAATCCAATGAAGTGCACAACAGACTGAATATGAATCATGTGCCTGTTACTGTAGTCATAGCAGTAGGTACACTTATGAAGATATATATTGAGAAGAGGTGTTATGGTGATACATATAATCATTCTTAAATCACTTTCAAGACATTGATTTCTGGCTTTTAATTTATAGTTTATATTTTTATTTAGTGTTCCCTTGCTTTCTGGAACTACAACATGCTCGAGGTTCTTTTTAAAAAATGTTTACTTATTTTTGAGAGAGAAAGAAAACACGTGAGTGTGTGACTGTGGGGCAGGGGCAGAGAGGGGGAGCCAGAGAATCCCACACAGGCTCCCTGTGGTCAGCACAAAGCTCGAAGGGGGTTGCGGGAGCTCAACCCTACAAACCATGAGATCATGACTTTCGCCAAAATCAAGGGTCAGACGCTTAACTGACTGAGCCACCCCCGGTGACCCATCGTGCTTCAGGTTCTGACCTAGAATCAGTCATTTGTCTACGAAACCCTGGGCCCTTTTATTGGACAATGGTGTTAGAAACCAAGATCTGGGTGCTGGGTGTGCTCATTACTACTGGTCTCATTGTTTGTAGGCCCTCTAAACTGGCAGAACAAGGATATCTATTGTGTAGACCTCCTTTTTAAAAATTATTTTCTGCCTTATACTGTAGAGTAATATGGTAGGTTCCTATTACTTCCTAATATAGAGACAAATTGTACCGTTAAAATCATCTCTAAAATGGAATTGTACCTATGTATCCGATTTTGTTCTCTCTTATCAACTATGAGAAATTCATTCCCAGACTCAGTGCCATTCTGGATGAATTACTTACCTACCTATTTGAGAAACTAAAGGGGGAAAAATGCCTTTGCTCCACTATCCCTTTTAAAAACACATCCCTCATTATTTTTACTAAAATACTGAATGGTTCATAACCAAGCTCCATATTTCTTTTCAATCAAGGAACCTTTGTAAAAGCAGAACAGCTGTGAATGGATTCATTCTTAAAGACAACAGTAATAGCAGGAAAAAAAAAATCTCTGACAAAAGAGGTACCTGGCTAATGATGGTATGACAGAAGGAAGAATCCCTGGAATCAGAGAGCATAACAACAGGGGTCTGGAAAGAACAACTATTTTCATTCTTGTTTAGGAATGATCCACAATAGCAAATAAAGGAGCTTCTGCAGTGCCTAGAAGTGCACGTTGCAGTGATAATGTCAGAGTTGGGAGACATGAGTGCCAAAATTGGGAGGGAAAAAAGAATATCAGTGGCCTAGATAAAATGCTAAAGGAGTCGCTACTTGTATTAGAAAATTAGCTGGATAAAATGCCAAGGGGAATGAAATGAAAAACCTCGGTAACAAAATGACTTACAATTATATTATGCCTGTAGTAAGACTCCTGTCCATTTGCCTTAAAAATAATATTTTCATTTCTTCATTCTGGAGATTAAAAAATTAAATTACACAAATGTTCACAATTTTAAGGTAATTAAACACAAAGATAGATTATTATCTCTTCCCAAATTACAGTCAAAGCTAAACTTAGCTTTCTAGGTGTTTGTGTATGGACTCTACATATAAATCACTATAAATCGGGGTAGTTTCCCCATTACCATGAATGTATCTTCAAGACGCTTCCCAAACTGGACTTAAATAGAAGAGCGTTTTTAAAAAACAACTCTGAGTTGGCAGATGAAATAAATTTCCATTTCTGGCTTTTTAAATTGCAGCTGAAGGGCTTACTAATGTAAGTGACATCTTATCAATTATGATGGCCTCCTTTTTGGTTTCCAGTTTGCTGGGCTTCAATGTGCATCTGAAGTGAAATCAGTGGTTTCATGAGGGTCATTAATATTTGCATTTAATAACTTCTCTTTAAGTATCAAATTTAATTTTTCCAAATGACTTTCAATTAGAAGCTCAGTGACTATGCTTGTAAAATTCCAGGGCATTTGGGAGGACAATTGGCTCCAACACTAACAAGATACAGCAATTCTGGGTTGTGTTTAAGATGTCAGATGACCTTAAACCTTGTATCAGCTTATTCATACTGAATAAGATTTGGAACTGAGGCAGGGGGAGGATCCTTAAAATCATTTCAAAGCATATGGTTTGTCTTTCAGTTAGTTATTACAACGACTTTTTCTGCCTCTTACGTTGATAGGCATTGGAGTATGTGTTAAACAATGCTTGAGTGGGGTGGGGCACCAAAGAGAATTCGTTCAAGGCCCTCTACAATGTGTCACATTTCTTACATGTATTGTAACTTGCCTGCACAACCATAGTTAAAAGTAAATTTAATTATTCCCATTTTATGGATAAGGAAACTGACTCATAGAAGTTAAATAATTTACTCACAACTCTATAATGGTCCCGATACCCATTCACTTTCTACTACATACCAGTGATAGTTGAGCTCCACTCAAGAGTTTTATTCCATACTTTCGGCAAATAGAAAACATTTTCATACTAATACGCATGATCATACTTTCGACAGTACTTTTAAGGTGATAATCCTCTATTTCCTGGCTCATAATAAAGTAATCGTATCTATGGAAAGTGGATGAAGTAAAGAAGATTACATTAATAACACAAACGAGGCAAAATTACCAGAATTCCACCTTTAATTTCCTGTGTATTTTGTATTTAAACCACGGTTTAGGAAGTCATAAATTCAAACTTCAAGAGAACAGCACCAAGATTGTTAAGCTACTGTGTTTTAGCAAAAGGAAACCAATTTTTAAAAATCATCGATCCTTTTGTAAAGTCTTTATTGTCTTTGTTTTGTTTAAAGCTATTATTATAAATTTTACATGAGTATGTGAATCAACCTAGGAACTAGAACTAGCTTGTATTTGGGCAACTCATCAGCTTGTTGATAATATACACATTCTAGTGTGAAGAGAAAGATTTTTTTTCCCTCTTTGGACAGAAATGGTGTAACTATTGCCTAATAAATGGATTCTTCTTGATCAAGACACCGACAACAATTGCCTGATGAACAGCATCACGCTCGAGGGAACTTCACATCCCTGCCCTTGGAAAAATTATAGCAAAGACTAGTGAAATTGAAGAATGGAGGAAGAGGGGACCTGGCATTAAGGAGAAGAAAAGCAGAGGGGAAATGTTCTCAGGGAATCCAGTTGAAGAGGAACACCTGGCAGGGACTATTATAAAAGATTCCTAAGACTTCTAACTCTAGAATGAGAGCTGCTTGGAACTTTCAAAATGATCAATGTTAAAATTCCCAGGCCCAGGTGAAAATCTGATTCTTAAGATTCTACTTCTAATTGCATAAACACAGGGAATGTCAGAGGTGGGGAGAGACATTAACAAAAGCAGCCCCTCTTGATGTTAACCTAAATATCTGAAATGTTTTCTCGGTAAACATGGTCAAAATTTCCCTCCTTACCAGTTTTTAAGAATGTCGCAAGTTGGGCAGTCTACAAGAGACTTATCTACATAGTGAAAATGGGAACATTCTCAATTGCACGCAGGTTTTCCTGCAAGAATATCTTCCTAACGGCATCCTTTTTAGACACCTCTGTTGGGCTATTTTTCATTTTGGGACTTAATCAGTAGGAGGGCAACTTTTGGAATTAAGCTATTTTGATGAGAATTCAGGTTTTACCATTTAGATAAGTTACTCACTTTCCCTCACCAGGAAAATGATATAATTCTTACCTCCTTAAAACTGGGAACAGTTAAAAGAAATATATGTGCAAGGCTTGGTACAATGCTAGACGTGTAATTAACACTTGCTTCATGTAAGCTGTAATTATTTTTCATATTGTGGATTACCCCTCCACCCACAGGAAGTGGGAAATGCAGTGGTGGCAGTTACTGAGGCCAATATCTACTTCAGACAGACATCTTTCTTGCCTACTTTTAAACACTTAAACCAAAGTAGTAACTCATCGCAGGAGAAGTTCCTTGATCTTTTGGCACTCTTAATATACTCTCTGTGATTAGACAAGAAAAAAAAAACTTTTAAAATACCGCAGCCTTGAAATTCTCATATCTTCTCATGCTTTTGCTCATATTCTCTTTTTCCACACTGAGAACCCAAAGGAAGGTTTTGATGCAGGTGGTGCTTAGAGGTCCTGGAGTCCTTTTTTCTGTATCTCCCATTTTTTTCTCTTCGAGTAGATACCCCTTCACTGATTCCTACCTTATGTTCTCAGTAATCTCATGCCCTCTCTTCCCCCTCATTAAGCTCCATTCTCCTTTCTTGGTCACCTTGAAGTCACACTTGATAAAACTACAAATGTTGGTCCTCTCAAAGCCACACGCATTCAAACTGGGATTAAAATCTTAAGCCTAAGAAGGGAGAGTAGCTATAATTCAGCAGAGAGGTAGAATTCAGCTCTACAGCTGCAGGCCGGAGACAGCAGGACTTTGTGCTAGTCCCTGAAAATTACGTCTATGACTAAAACGGAACCTGTCTGGGAAAGTAAGATGATAGGATCAGGAGTGGGTAAAAGGAAGAGTGTATGTGGCCAGAGAAGATACCAATTAGTATTATGCCTTGCCTTATTTTCTCTCTTCCAGTCTCTATTTACTTTCCATGCAGCCTGGGTCCTAAGTTTGATCTCTTTCCATCACCTATTAGATGCTAAACATAAGCAAGTCAAGCAAATCATCTAATCCTCTATTTCCTTATCTGTGACATATTTATTTTTAGTGTGTGTGTGCAAATTATTGATGGTATATGAAAATACTTTTCAAGTGCTAGCCTGGAATTGTTAGGACAATGCTTTTCTGATCTAACTCAGGTGCAACTATCAATATAGACCTCGCCCTTTCTACTTAGACTCTTACCCTTCATACGCTAATAAAAATTAAGGAAGATATTTTGTAAAGGCAGTGTGTAAACATAATTTCAGACTTAAAAAAATCACACAAATCCTTATTAATAATTGAGTATAACATTTTACTTGAAAATACTGTGAAAAGTCTGACCCACTCTTTTTCTCATTTATGTTATATTTTTAGTCATTCAAAAGTGAGATCATTGTTTTCTCTTTCCTCTTGTCCAAGAAACACTAAAGGAGCTTTCGTGGTGTTACTGTAAGGAGGCAGCTGCTTAAAACTGCAGAGGAGCTTCTGCAGAAGGAGGTTTAGAAAGGGAGAGTTGCTTTTGCATTTAGCCTCTGTTGGACTGGTAAGCCCTTCGTCAAAGTGTTCCCACCTGACTTTCACTGCTGATGTATTACTCAGGTTTTGAGTTTTGGCGTATGTATTACTAGGAAAGAGTAAGCAGATTCATGAATTATTCTCAATGTACTCATTTAATCAAAAGAGTGACTGTTTCCTTGACTCCTTACTAGATTTTACTTCTGAAAGAATGCTTAAGTTTACATTTTACGCAAAGGAGTCCATTTTGAGTGGAAATACTTTTGATTGAGGCATTAATGTGATAATCAAATTTCAACTAGAATCAAGTTTCATGGAATTTCCTGTGCCTTTTTTTTCTTGTCATGAATAATAATTACTCATTTGTTATTTAAACAGATCTAGCTTATTCTATTCAGGTCTAAGACTGTGAAGGCAGACACATAGTTCTTGTCGAGGATCTGAAATCACCCAGTCATGCTCCTTATTTAGCAGATGGGGGAGATGGTGCTCAGAAATGCTAAGAAGAGAAAGACTTCGTCCAAGGTCACACCAATGTGTGTTGTTACAAAACCGTACAGCAATACCTCATCACTTTCTTTGGAGCGTTTCCTGTGGCCTCTCTTCTTTTTAATCATGTCTTCTTTTCAGCTATTGTCTGGTCTTGTCCTCAAGCTCTCTGAGTGTGCCAGTGCTACAGATGGTGTCAACACTCAGATGCTTTCCTTCCTTGGTCTATATTACAAGATATGTGTCCCTTGTTTCCATGATATGTTATTTCATTATAAAGCATTAATGACCGATGTTGGATTGGCATACTATCGTATTTCCCAAATAGCATGGTTCAGTGTTGTAACTTTATGGATTTATGGCCTGTATATATCTCCAAATAACTTAAAATATTAACTCTCAAGAGTTTTTCATATAACTCTCAAACACCACCCTCTATGTTTCTGTTTCCTCCAGTTACATATAAGTTGTCTGCATTCTCTCTAAGCTACAAAAAAAAATATTCTGCATCTCCTCCATTTTAAGTGTTTAATAAAGACGTATGACCTTATTCATAAATGATTTTTTAATCTCTTTATTAGTAAAGCACAATCAGGTCCCGAAAAAGCAATTAAAACACTGAATTAACTAAAATGGATTCCAGGTAGGCCATAAGTGGTAAGAAGGGGTATTCAATAACCATGTTTTACTCTACAGCTCATCTCTCTTAAGTCTTTTCCAGAACAAGTCCATGAGAAAAGTGATTCAAGGGAGGGAGGAGAAATATTAAGGATTCTTTAGTGAAAAAGGACAAAAAGGATACTATTCATGAATATTGGTGAAGATAGTAGTACCCTGAACGAAAGTTTTTACCCAAGGTAAAGTTCAAGTTAATACAAGGCATGGAGTTGTATTTAGGGGAAGCAATACAATTGTTTTAACATATTACACCGCTGAATAGTTACTCATGAAATAAGTTGAATACAAGGATATAAAATGTAGAGAGAATATGTGAGAGAAAAGTGATTTTATTTACATGTGTGTTACACTAGAGTTATAAAATTCTGTGTTTTGGATTTCTACTTTTAGGGACATGGAGTAGACTTACTTTTCCCTGTGCCTCCCATTAAGTACCACTAAAGCCCCTGGACATTTCATTAAAAAATAAACATGAGAATCTGAAACATGGAGAGGGGGTAGAATGATTAGGAACCGTGGAATCTGAGGAAGAGCATGTTTGTTGAGTTCCTTGGGTTTTACTTTTCTTCATGTGCCTCGGACTTGGATCTAAAGAAGCCAACAACCAACTGGTGCATACACAAAATGTCACCCCAAAGCCTCCTTTCTCTAGCCGAAGAGAAAGAGAAGGGGCAGTCTAGCATGACAGAATACTTGTGAGCAATAATTGCTTTACCACAAAAATAGTACCAGGGAAAAAACTATGGCCCCCACGGTGTATGTCATCTGTGCCAACAAAGTCTAATTAAGGAGCCTAGATGTGACCTTCATGACGCTGTAAGGAGGTACCCAACATTCACAAAGATGTGGTATCAGGGAAGGCCAAGTACGGAGCTGGGTCCTTCATTGCTATTGACCCGTAAAGGGGCACACCTCCCTCTGATGTTAGTAGAGACTGTGTGAAGAACCAGTCTGGAAGTAATGAGGGAACCTTTCACTTCCCTGTTGGCATGGTGCGTGAGGTCCACTGAAGAGTCAGGATTTCCATCGTTGCCCGGAAGTGATGAGCACCTCACACTGTGGTGTAATGGAAGACCACCTGCATAGCTGGAAATCTCACCCCTCCCAGCAGTAACAGTGAGTTGTTTTTCTCAGGTGTCAAGGGAGACCAAATGGGGAAAAAGTTCTTCTACCTCCACTAGGCAGTAAGGAGGTAGTGACCTCCTTCCCCTACCAGAGAAGTGTCAGAGAAAATCAGCTAAAAGAAATAGTTTAAATAAAATCTAGAGCCTCATAATATGATACAACAATGTGCAGGTTATCATGCAAAATCACGAGTCATACCAGGAAACAAGATTTCAAACAGTATGAAGAAGACAATCAAAAGATGGCAACACAAAGATGACAGAGATGATAGAGTTGCATGACAAAGATTTGAAAGCAGCCATATAAAAACATGATTCAATATGTACTTACAAAAGTGATTGAAAGAAATGAAAAAAAAAAAAAACAGAAATTTCAGTCAAGAAACAGAAATTCCCGGGAAAGACTAGAAGATATCAATGGTAACCTAATGAAAGAAGAACAGTTGGAAATAAAAGGCTCAGTAGATAGGTTCAACAAAAGAATGGAGGGGACAGAGGAAAGAATCAGTAAACTATAAGACAAACAATAGGAATTGTCCAAACTGAGCAACAAAGAGAAAATAGATTTGAAAAATGAACGGAACCATAGGGACCCATGGAACCATAACAAATGATCTAGTATTTGTACATTTAAAATGTTTCAGTTTATAAATTAAAACCACAAAATGATATCATTGCACACCAGCTAGAAGGGCTAAAATAGAAAATAGTAACATCACCAATGCTAGAGAGGAAGAAGAGAGATCATATCATTTACATATTGCTGGTGGGAATGGAAAATAGTACAGCCATTTGGAAAAACAGTTTGGCAGTTTCTTAAAAACTGAAAATACAATTACTACACTCAGAAATTGTAGTGCTGGGAATTTATCTCAGAGAAATGAAGACTATGTTCAAACAAAAACCTGTATGTGAATGCATACAGCAGCTTTTTTCTTAATAGCCCCAAACTGGAAGCGAACTTCACATCCTTCCACTGATGGATTAAACGTTGGTATGTCTATACTGTGGATGAATGAAAGGGAATAAACTACTGACACATGCAACAAGCTGGATGACTCTCCAGAGAATTATGCTGAGTGCAAAAGCCAGTTACAAATGTTTACCGTACTGTCTGTTTCGATTTATATAAATGTCTTGAGAGAACAAATTTGTAGAAATGAAGAGCAGATTAGAGGTTGCCAGGAATTAGGAAGGGGGGGAGGAAGTGGGTGTGGCTATAAAATGGCAACATGAATAATACGTGAGGTGGTAGAAATGTTCTGTGTATTGACTGTGTCGATGTCGATATCCTGGTTGTGATATTGCGATGTAGTTTTGCAAGATGTCACCACTGGGGGGGAAACTGGGTAAAGGGTATACATGATCCCTCTGTGTATTATTTCTTATTGCTGCACGTGACTATACAATTTGTTTACAATTAATTTTTAAAAATTATTTTTTAAAATTTATTATTTACTTTTGAGAAAGAATGAGTGTGTGGAGGGGAGGGGCAGAGAGAGAGAGAGAGAGAGAGAGAGAGAGAGAGAGAGAGAGAATCCCAAGCAGGCTCCGAGCTGTCAGCACAGAGCCTGACACAGGGCTTGAACTCCAAACTGTGGGATCATGACCTGAGCTGAAACCAAGAGTTGGGTGCTTAACCAACTGAACCACCCAGGTGCCCCTAATTTTTTAAAATTCTGTGCCTTATATATATATACCTTCGAAATTTTTCTGTCTAGGAAGGAAAATTCAGTATGTTGCATATTTTCTTTTGAGGAAATCTAAACAATATGAATAAACAATTTTAGGTAGGTATGTATTTTCCTTGGAACACTTGCACATGAGAACATATTGGTCTGAGTGAGGCAGTTAATGACTTCACAAGCCTTGGAATACTGCAGTCAAATCCATTCATTTCTATTAATTACCTGTATTAAAACTGCTAACAGTTCTATCATATATGTTGAGGAACTGAAATAGTATGTTCAAGATTGATTCTCAAGCGGGTCTCAAAGTGTGGTCCAAAGATCCCTGGAGATCCCTGAAACTATTAAAGGTATCCTCTAGGTAAAAAGTATTTTTATAAACATGATTTTCTTTCTTCATTGTGCTGATTTTCCCATTGACAGTGGGTAAAACTGTTGGCACTTTAGCCAGAATCAAGAAAATAGCCCTAAAGTTTACTAGCAGTCATTACATTCTTCACTGCCATGAACCCACAGTAACAAAAGTGACAGTTACACCCTAAGAGTGCCCTTAACGAAGCAGTACAAATTATCAATTTTATTGAACTTCAACTTTTAGGTAAATGTTGTCTTTAATACTCTGTGTGCTAAAATGGGGAGTGTGCATCAATCACTTCCTATGCATATCAAAGTGTGATGGCAGTCTGGAACAAAAGCAGTTGTGAGATTCTTTGGATTCTGAGTTGAGCAAGCCGCTTTTTTCACGAAACATCATTTTACTCGAAGGAACCACTGACACACAAACTTTGGTTATTCACACTTGGGCAATTGGCAGATATTTTCTCGAAAACAAACAAGGTGGGTCTGTCATTTCAAGGAAAACAACTGTCGGTGTTTGTTGCCAATGAGAAAATTTGTGACTTCAAGTAAAGATTAGAAATTTGCAGCATTTGAGTCTGCCACTGTGAGCTTGGCAACGTTCTAATACTTAAAAGTTCTCTGATGAGATTGATGGTAATATTAACAAGTATTATTTTCAATGTGTCAATATTTGGAAGATATGTGTACTTAATGGACTCATATTTTACAAATGGCCAATGAGTTATACAACACGATCATGCATCAGTAAAAGAACATCTGACATACAAGATTTTCTTGTACTGGATTTTCTTGGAAGTGAATAGGAAAAGTCAATTGATGTCTCATTGCAATTTTCTTTTCTTTTCTTTCCTTTTGTCTCCTCTCCTTCCCTTCCCTTCCCTTCCCTTCCCTTCCCTTCCCTTCCCTTCCCTTCCCTTCCCTTCCCTTCCCTTCCCTTCCCTTCCCTTCCCTTCCCTTCCCTTCCCTCTCCTCTCCTCTCCTCTCCTCTCCTCTCCTCTCCTCTCCTCTCCTCTCCTCTCCTCTCCTCTCCTCTCCTCTCCTCTCCTCTCCTCTCCTTTTCTTCTTCTTCTTCTTCTTCTTCTTCTTCTTCTTCTTCTTCTTCTTCTTCTTCTTCTTTTGAGACACAGTGAGAGAGAGAGAGAACAGGGAAGGGGCAAAGAGAGGAGAAAGAAAATCTTAAGCAGGCTCCACCCCCAGCACGGAGTCCAAGATGGGGCTCGATCTCAAGTCTACAGGATAACCTTTTTAAAAATGTTTTTATTCATTTATTTTGAGAAAGAAAGTGTGCACATGTGCAGAGGAGGGGCAGAGAAAGAGGGAGAGAATCCCAAGCAGGCACCATGCTGTCAGCGCAGAGCCCGATGTGGCGCTCGATCTCATGAACCAGGATATCATGACCTGAGCCAAAATCAAGAGTCAGATGCTTAACCAACTGAGTCACCCAGGTGCCCCACATTGCAACTAATCTTTAAGAAAGTATGTCTGGTTGTGGTGTGGTATCAGAGGATAGCCCCAATTATCTCAAAAAGCTGTTTAAATAATCTTCCTTTTTCCAACAATACATCTGTGTGAAACTGAATTTTTGTCATCTACTTTAAGCAGAATATATTGCAACAGATTGAATGCAGTAGCCAATATGAGAATCTAGTCACTTTTAATTAGTCCAGACATCAGGAAAACTTGAGAAAAGTATACAGCAATGCCACTCTTCTTACCAAGTTTCTGAAAATATAGGTTTTTTTGTTTGTTTGTTTGTTTTATAAATTAGGTCCTTTAGGTTAAGATGTAATGGAGCTATTGTTAATTTTTAATAAATATTGTAAAATTTTTAGTTTAGATTTTTAACAAAGAATAAGCATAAATATAACCCACATTAAAAAAATATAGAGTCTTCTACAATGTTTAAGAATAAAAAGGATCCTAGGACCCAATGTTTTAGAACCACTGAGGTAGATCATTGCTACCAACAGATAAGACAGATTGGAACACAGAACTCAAGATCACTGTGGTAGTAGCATCATTCCCTTAAAACATGGTAATCCTTCAAATAATTAAACTGTTGGTAAGACATCTATATTGAATCTGTACTTGGAGAAGTACTAAATATATAATTTTCCAAAGCTGCACAAAAATTGGAAAGGGGGGAAAGTTATTTTCTTCCCAGTTGTACTTCCAGGTTGCCCAGACTGTAATTTACAGTCTTTTAAGATCCTTTTAAAGTCCTTTATATATGGAATTTTTCAGATGTATATTTATTTTTAAAAGTAAAGAGAATAGTGCAATTAAAGTCCATCGACTTATCCCATTACAACAATTATCAACATGCTGCTATTCTCTGTTCAATTATCACCCTTCCATTTTTTTTTACTGTTAGTATTTAAAAGAAAATTCCAGACATCATATCTTTTCACTCACAAATGCTTTAGTGCTGCTAACAGATAAAGATGTTAATAATATAACCATGCGGTAAATCCAGTAAAATGAGACTCATAATGAGAATAATTCTTTGCAATCCTGATAGTCATTCTATATGATCAATTGCTCTCAAAAATGTCTTCATAGTTCATTTGCCAGTAATGCGAGAGTGTAAACCAGACCATATATATATTGCCTGTGGATTATAAATTCTGTAATCCATAATAGTTCCCCTTTCCTCTTTAAAATGCCAATTCTTTTTTCCCCCAAATGTTTCATAGTTCATATATTTTATGTGTTCACTGAGAACAGTGCCTATGTGTATGACATGAAGTAGATCAACAAAGGGACGTTATATTGCACAAAGGGTCATCTTCACCCATGAAAGCTATAAAGCCACTCACTGTTTTGTTTTGTTGTTGTTGTTTATTTTATTTTTTAGTTTTTAAAATTTACATCCCAATTAGTTAGCATCTAGTGAAACAGTGATTTCGGGAGTAGATTCCTTAATGCCCCTTACCCACTTAGCCCATCCCCCCTCCCACAACCCGTCCAGCAACCCTCAGATTGTTCTCCATATTTATGAGTCTCTTCTGTTTTGTTCCCCTCCCTGTTTTGATAGGATTTTTGTTCCCCTTCCTTTATGTTCATCTGTTTTGTCTCTTACAATGCCAATTATTTATTGAAGGAAATAGTCAATTGTCATATAAAATTCTCCTCTTTCTGTATTTTGCTGATAGCAATCTCATGGTATTGTTTAAAGTGTTCCTTTATCCCATTTACTTCCTATAAACTTGATAGGTAGAGAGGCTTGTGTAGATTCAGATTCAATTTACTTTTTGGAGGGAAGAGCTAGAATAATTCATAGGTGGGGTTGTATATTTATTGCTGCCTTATACCAAAGGGGATATTAGTTTTAATAATATGGAGATTGATCAATGGGTTCTGGTTGTTTTAAGACTGAAACTTCATTTAAACGTTCCCAGAAACCTTTCTCTGAAAGGCTTTAGCAGATATCGATAACCATTGCCTATGCATAAAATGTCATTAGAATATTCGAAATGGTGATTTTCTGATTCTATCATTACCTCTGCTCTTATTAGCTTTGATTCTTCTATAAAAATAACATTCATTGACTATTTATAGTCCACACTGGAAAGGCAAGATAAATGCATACTTTTTGGACTTATTTACCAAATTTTAGAATGAGTGGGTATCATAGCAACCTCCAAGAGTGACCAGTACATAATTTTTGTAAAATAGCATTATGGTTTTGACATATTTTCTTTAGTTTAATCCATTTCTCTCACTATTCTTTTTGATGTTCCAATTGTTCCATTTTTGACCATTGGTAGTCCCTTGTCAGCTCCTGTATGCTTTGACATTTCTGTGATTTGCCTGTTTTATGTAATAATGTGTTTTGGAGATGTCTCTACAATGTTTTCATTATGTCTTTGCTATGGTGTGTCAGGAACTTCCAGGTTTCCTCCCCCAGTCATGAATTAGCCATTTCTCCAAGGAGCTGGTACGTTTTAGGGGAAGTGATGGTACTTAGAGGTTGCAATCTGGGTACCAGGGTTTCTCATTGACCTCAGTCTATTGCTGCTTCTTGGTATTTACCATGAAGAGAGTTGGGGAGCATATACTTTTTCATAAAAAGAGAAAAATAAATCGGGGCACCTGAGTGGCTCAGTTGGTTAAGCAACCAACTTTGGCTCAGGTCATGGTCTCATGGTTCATGGGTTCAAGCCCCGTGTCTGGATCTGTGCTGACAGCTCAGAGCCTGGAGCCTGCTTTGGATTCTCTGTCTCCCTTTCTATCTGTCCCTCCTCTGCTTGCTCTCTGTCTCTGTCTCTCAAAAATAAACATAAAAAATTAAAAAAAAAAGAGAAAATAAATCAAGATATTGTAAAATTCAATTTAAATTCAACTTTACAGGCTTTTTACTTATATGATTTCATATTTTAATTTTTTGCTTATATTGAAAGCTTGAATTCTAACAACATTAATGTGAACAATTTTGTTTATTTGATTCTTCAATATATAAATGTATGTACATATTTTATATCCATTTTTACAGATACATATCCAATATTTTAATATTCTAACAGTAAGATTTTTGAAAGCATTTTGTTTTTCTCTGCCAAGATGTTGAGCTATTCCATATCAATATCTTACTAAACAAAATGGTTATAGACAATAAGATTTAGCTGTGGTTGGATAACTTATTTTCCAATGGTGTTGGCGTTACAAGAAGTTACATGTTTATAGTATTCCTGAAATCTACTCCATTGGTCCTGTAATGCCTCATTATACATTTGGAGCTTTGCTGAGGTTCCCTACCTAGCATTCAATTTTCTACTGATATCTGGAATGCTTGATAAGCAGTTTCATTCCTGCTAGAGGTGAGTGCAGAATCTTTTTCTTTACACCCTGACCTGTGTCAGGCATTAACTTTTTCTGTAAAGGATAGATAACAAATATTTTAGGCTGTGTAGGTTATATTATCTCTGTTGCAACAACTCAGCTCTACTGTTGCAGTGCAAAAGCATGTTAAAGGATGAGTGTGGTGGTGTTCTGATAAAACTTTATTTACAAAATCCTACGGCAGCAAAACTTACCTCCTGGAAGTAATCTCTCAGCAAATGGAGCCCCTGTGCTATCACCAGACCATGATGGGACCTGGAGTTGAAGTAAAATCAGTTTCAGGATCTCTGGGTGATGGCTTCTGTCTCAGGAATTGAAGTGAGAGAGAAGAGAGGGAGCTCTGTTCCTTTGAACTCCATGCCTAATTTCTCAGAAAAGTTCTGTCTGTTGGCCTTCACTCTCCTACTGAAATGGTTTCTGGGAAACGCCAGTCTGGACTTTCAAAAATGACATTTCAGGTTAAAGGTGAGGAGAAATTATTAAGTTACTTAGCAGGAGTCTCAGGGTCTTTACTGCAGCTTCAGTCAGGCTCTTGGCTGGATCCCCCTTTGGCCAGGATTTCCACCCCATGCCATATTCTTTATCTCATTAAAAGCACAGTTTTTACAAAGAAAAAGAGTACACTCAACTAGGCAGCTCGCATAGTCAAATATCCTTTATTGTTCATTCTGTTGTCCCCACAACCTGCTTACTTCCTTGTTCAGGAGATACAAAAACCTACATGGAAGGGTTAGCCTATATGGATGCGCCTTTGAGGGTCTCTCAGATGATGTGTCGGGCGGGGTGGGGGCAGGGTATTGTTAACTCTGAGAAGTCTACTGAGTCATATCAGGGACCTGTCTGCTGTACATGGTGTGATACAGAAGTAGGATGTGGGTGGTATGGGCAGGTGGAGGGAATTTCTGCTCTACCTAATAGTGGTTCTCCAGGTTCACTCACCCAACACACTCAGTTCCAATTTCTCTCTAGAGTTAGCATGTTATTACATGTTATTTTCTTCCAGAAAGGCTTTTCCTTGTAAAGAAGAAGGACATTTCCTCTAGGTCATGACACTGATTGAAAAACAGAATTTATAAGGAATAAAATGTTGCTGCTGCTGCTGCTAAGAAGTTGCGTAAATTGTAGGAACAGAGAGGAAAATAGTGCCAGGAGCTGGAGATGGGGAGAGGGGCTGAAATTTGGGGGCTTATGAGATGTTCTTTATCTTGATTTTGATGTTGATTACACACTGTATGTATTTGTTAAAACCCATAGAATTACACACACATGCACACACACATCAGATGATGGGCTGTATTTGGTCTGTAGGTTGACCCCTATCCTACTTCATTATTTAAGATCTTTCTGGAAGCATATGGCACATATACTCTGTCTGGAGATTTCCCACTGCAGAATCAGTCAGCAATGCCTTTTTGAGCCATGACTGAAGTCTTTCAAATAGGAAGTCAACATTGACCCTTGGAGATCACTATCTATGACCAACTTGGTTTTTACAATCTATTCCCTCTTGGATCTTCACTGAGTGTTACTGAGCCCTAGTTTACTCCCAAGGTTATAAAAGTCTTAAGTTCTTAAGACAAAGAAACCCCTATGTAAAAAGTCCTGAACAAGACAGAAGTCTATTACTTTCTCACTTAACCTCCTATTCCAGGATAGAAAGGGCATGTCTGACATTCTTAACATATGGCTTCCATCTCTAGATCCCATGATACTAGTGGCTTCAGCTCTCATAATCCCAGTTAGTAGGAAGTGAGAAAAGAGACTAGGCGATCCTATGTATGTTTCTTTTTAGGACTCCAATACAGAAGCGGCATGCCTCACACATGCTCACTTATCATTGGCCATTTCTTAATCAACTATTGTATCAAGTATCAAGGGAGGATGGAAAATATAGTTTCTAGCTGGCCATCCATATATCCACCTAACACTCAGGAATTCTGTCATTAAAGAAGGGGAATATAGATTTTGTTGGTCAACTAGAAGTCTTTATGGGATTATGTTAGGATGAATGAATGTTTAATGAAAGAAAAGCACTTTGAGAAATGTGTTGTATATCCATAAAATGTGGAGTTTTTTGAGAGCCATAATAGATTGATGATCTATTCATTCCCACATTTTTAGGATATCATTAAAAAAAAAAAAAAACACTCCACAGTCTCTATTAGGACCTAGTTCAAGATCTAGTACTGTGGCAGAATATGACATTGAAATCCCTAGAAATCACTCCCTAATAAAAAACATATAAGCTTAGCTTGAATGAAAAATGAAACTCCAGATGCCAGAAATGAAAGGGAACTCAAAATCAGAAAACAAATTGATGTTGCAATAGCTTGGGGAATTATTGAATCTGGATAAAGGCCCTTAGGGCTTAGGGCTTGAGTTTTGTAAACAGAATATATTTGGGCTGTAGTTTTATTTAATCCACTCTTTCAATCTTTGTCTTTTCATTGGTGTATTTTGACCATTAAGCTTTAAGATAATTACTGATATGTTAGAACTTAACACTGTCATTTTATTATTTGTTATGTTTCCTCTGGTACTTATGACTCTTTCTCTTTTTCTACCTCCCTTTAGGTTCCTTGAATAAGTTTTAACATTCAACCTAGCTTTATTTATAGTGCTTTTGATTTATCTCTTTGTATAATTTTCTATGTGTTGTATGTATTACAGTACACTATGTGATTTATCACGGTTTACTGGTATTAACATTTTACCATTTTTTTGTGTAGTATGGAAACTTCACTTCCTGTTCAGTTCCTTTACCCTCCCCACTTTCCATATCATTGGCTGGAGTATCCAATGGTATAATTTTTATTTCAATTTCAAGTATAAAATTCACAAGAGAAACTACTGCCTATTGTACGTGACCATACTTCTGCTTTGTCCATTGATCTTTCTTCCTGATGTTCCGAGTTTTCCTTCCTTTTCTCTCTCTCTCTCTCTCTCTCTCTCTCTCTCTCTCTCTTTTTTTTTTCTGTATTTCCTTTGTGTTAGAAGAACTCTCTTCAACCAATCTTTATGGGTAGGGCTGCTGGTCAAACACAAATTCTTCCCAGATGAAATACCTTCATCTGGGCATGCTTTTATTTCTCTTCATTCATGAAGAACAGTTTTATCAAAAACAGAACGCGTGGCTGACAGTTCCTTTCTTTTGGCACTTGTGACATGTTTTGCCACTTGTTTCTGACTCCATGCCTTCAGATGAGAAATGATCTGTAACATCAATTGGTGCTCCCCTATAGGTAATCAATCATTTCTCTTTGGCTACTTTCAAGACTTTTCTGTTTTTCCTTTTCAGATCTTTAATTATGATGTGTTTTGGCATGGTCTTCTTAGGAAAAAGCTTTCTTAGCCTTTTGGTCTGTTTTCAATAAGATTATAAAAGGTTTTTCTGTATATTTTTGGTAATCTGCCTAGAAGACAAAGATTCTGTGTTTTCATCGAAATAATTTCCTGTGCTTCATGTTGTCTTTATCAAGTGTTTGATTACCTCAGAAGACGGACTTTTCTCTATTAAAAGAGATAAGTTTTTTTCACAACTATATAACTTCTGTATTTGCCTTTGAAATCTTTAATTGCCCCGCAGTTAAATGGATTTGTTTCACAGTGACCTATGATCTTATTTAATCAAATGTTTTGTCTTTTGATATTTTTGACAAACTTTTCAAAAATCAAATTTTAAATTAAGTTTTGATCTTAAACTGACTTTGGGTTTTTTTCAGGTCTTCTGGAACAGCTCAAAAGATTTGTTATCTCTCCTTATAAAAGAGAGATATTAAAATAATTAGGCTTATTTGATATGTTAAACCATGTGGGAAGCATTGTCAAGTAAGAAATGATGCAAAGTTTTCTTTAGGTTATATTTATATAAAAGTATGTTATTAATATAAGTATCCTTGCAAAAGTGCTTCCCCAAGCTACCTGCATAGCCCCACAGTAAGTCATGGGATGGTAACCCAAGATCTGTCCCTGTTCTCCTTCTCCACATCAGTAAAATGGACACATTACATCAATAATATAATGTTAATATGTGAAAGGCTTGCCTTGGCTGCAGGACACTCTGCAGACTTTGCTGGAACATCTATCTGCAAGGAAGAGGGTGAGTAGTGAACCTGCAAAAATTCAAAGCTTAGGCACCACTGTAAAGTTTTGGGGCATCATATGGTTGGGTAAGTTGTGTGTTGTCCCAGAAGTTGTGATTGACAAGATGTCAGCCTGTGCAACCCCTAAGAACATGAAAGAGACAAGCTTTTGTAGTGATTTTGAAATTTGGAGGAGTTTTATTTCCACCTGCCACGGTGCCTCTGTATTTCATACTGCCTGGCGAAGGAAGGGCACATGTGACTGGGTATCAGAGCAACAAGTCACTTTTCAAAGGGCAAAAATACTAGTGAAGCAGATGCTTGGGCATCTCCCAAGCAGGGCTACCATTTGAGTTAGATGTGTCTGTGGCTCTGGAAGGTATAAGTTGGGCATTGTGGCAAAGACAACAGAAGGGGAGAGTACCTCTAGGATTTGGGTCCCAGTTCTGGAAGGGGGCAGAAACCAAATATATCCCCATAGAGTAACAGCTCCTACCAGTGTACCCAGAACTCCTACAGGTAGAGCCAGTCATGAAGGAACAAATGTTATATCTTGGTAAGAATCCCCTTCCTATCGAGGGATGGCCTGAGGATATGTTCCATTAATCCATCTCTACCATGACTTAAAATCCCAGCATGCCTATTTGCAGCAGAGGAGCATCATTTCTAATAGCCTAGAAATGCAGGTCCTAGTAGGTTCTATAGAGTATGTAAATCTTCCAAATGCCCTTGCCCCTATTTCTGTGGTGGCCCCTACAGCCTATAGAGAAGGAATGGGAGAGATTCCAATGGCACAGGGGCCTAGAACCTGTAACAAATCACAGCAGCCAGTGGACTACATTCAGAGCAGTTTGGCTAGTGATCACTCATGAGCCCTTGGCCATGAAGCCTTTGTAGTTGTAGTTGGGCCATTTGAAAGGGATTGACTCTATGATTGGACAATAGAAAGCCAAAGGGTGGGTGATCATGAATAAATGCTTGAGGGATCAGGATATGTGGGGAAAAAAAAGTTTTGGTTCACTTGCAAGAGCCTGAGGCAGTCCTCACTGTCTTCCATATCTTGGCTTCTAAGGTGCTAACAGCTCCCAGCAGTCAGGAAGCTGCCCCAGCCTGGGTATGAGTCCTAGCACCATACCCAACAGTAGATACAGCAGACTCGGTGCATAGGAAGAGTCCCCACAGTGGTGCCCAGGTGGGATGGCACATTGCCAAAGATGCCAATTTCCTTTGAAATACAGTGACTTGGTTAATTCAGTAATAGCATGTTCTGTGTGTTCTAAACAACACTCAAGACAACTGCCAAAGGAGTCTGGGGCCATCCACTGGAGTTCTAAACTGGTGAGGGATTGGCAAGTTAATTGTATTGTCCCCCTTCCTCCAACTGAGGGTTATAAATATGCCTTGGTTCTTGTGGAGTGTTTGGCCTAACCAAAATTTACCCCGTCATCATGCAAACCAGGCTGCCACCATTAGGGGATTAAAAAAGCACCATGTTCTGATAACTTTGTTGAATAGTCAGTAATCAAGGGTCACATTTCCAAGGTCATGATGTCCTGATATACAAGACTGGGTAACAGAACATGACATTGAATGGAGGTTCCATCTTCCTCATAACCTGCAAGCAGTAAGACTGATAGGAAAACAATGAAAAATTAAAGCAGCAGAGTAAATTATTAACAAGTAAAACTATCTTGGCCAGGTGTATTAAAATACTATCTCAGGCTTCAATACATCTCAATAATCAGCCAGTAGTGCCTGTTGCCCCACATGCTAGATTGGGATTCCTGCCAAGACACCCAATACTGTAAAGATATGGAAGTCACAGGAGACAGCCATTGTACCAACTCTCACTGTGAATCAATGTGCTATGCTGCTGAGAACACGGGGCCCCATCATGCCTGGAAAAGCATTATCAACTAGAATTTGCAATGAGCTTCCCACCAGGATGGGTGAGTTACTTCATACCCCCGGTTGAGGGGGAACTACTCAATCTCCACTGGGATCCCATTGCCCTGATATAAGCTGAAGCTGTTGAAACACACCATACTTGGAATGAAACACAAACCACCGAAAGAGGGGAGAAAGTGGAGATCCTGGTCTGGCATATCCTGGTCCCAGTTCATCTCCTCGCACCTGACAAGGCTGCCTCCCTCATCTAAAATGTATGTTATGTATAACCAAGTCAAGTTCCTAAAGCTGCCAGCCACCCCCCCCCCCTCCTCAAGGCTAAGGGGCACATTTTTTTTTCCCACTAGGACAATCATTTGGTGGCCACTTTTGTCTCTGCATTGTCCTAGAGGACATCATAGCACACATAGAAGCCCTTACTAAATTCACCCAACAAGCCTTAAATGATAGCTCTCAAAGTCTGTCTTTACTTAACACTGTTAATGTTTCTAATGAGAAAAGCTATCTTGCCAAACAGCATGGCCTTGGATATTATTACCACCTGTGCCGTTATCCAAAAAGAATGGTATCTGTTCATACCCGAAGAGTCTGCTAATGTATCACTTTTATTAAATCACACGAGAACACAAGTGAATGCTCTGAGTGATCCAACCCTCATTTCTAGGGGACTTAGTAAATCAGTGGTTTGGATCTTGAGGCTCTTGGTGGAAAAGATCATTACTTACTTTGGGAATCATTATTTTAATCTATGTTTTCTCTTGGCATGTGCCTGGGTTGTTGCTATAGTGTGTGCTTTCAATACAGCCTGACAGCTGCCAAATGAGCCACCGCTATGCTAATGGAATCCTTGCCCGATGGCGTAGCACACAATGTGGGAGAAGAGGGCGTGTGAGGTTATAATAACCAGTCTTGAGGGGTGAAAGTTGGGGGGAGGTCATCCAGAGGACTTGACCTCCAGCCGACCCAAGACCTGTACCAGGGCAACTGGAGGCTCCTCTCTCCTACCCCATCCTTGGAATGTATGTTCTGCCCACCATTCCCACAATCAGAGCCCTTTTACTTTATTTTAATTTTTTTAACGTTTATTTATTATTGAGAGACAGAGCATGAGCAGGGGAGGGGCAGAGAGAGGAGGAGACACAGAATCCGAAGCAGGCTCCAGGCTCCCAGCTGTTAGCACAGAGCCTGACTCGGGGCACGAACCGCGAGATCATGCCCTGAGCCGAAGTTGGCCGCTCAACCGACTGAACCACCCAGGCCCCCCATCAGGACCCTTTTAAAGGACGCAGCTTTGGGAGAGCAATGCGGTCTCAGGCCACCTGCATGATGTAAGTGAGTGAACCCAGTTAAGGACTCTAGATAAACTTTTATGATTCTGGTGGGCAGGTGTGGAGGTCTATTTGCTTTGTAGCTGCTCACGACAAGCCTCCTATGTAAGTGTCCTTGCTTGTTGAGCCTACCAATCTGTCACCTACTGGTCTGCAGTGGTCTGTTTGCCTTTCTTCTGTCTTTGCATGGGAGCCAGTTTGCAAACCCTTTTTCTCTCCTTTTGAGACTTTGATTATGTGAATATTGGATCTTAATATGCCAAAGCAAACAGACTTTGATAAGTTTTTTCAGACTATTTTCTCTGTTTTTTGTTTGTTTTGTTGTTGTTGTTTTATATTGGATAAATTCTATTGATCTGTTCTACTGACTATATCTTCAGCCATAATAACTTCTGTTTCTTTGCTGAGATTTTCTATTTTTTTTTTGTTTGTTTCAAGAAGACATATAGTTGCCAATGAAACATATTTATGATGACTACTTTTAAAATCTCCATCATATAATTTCAACATTTGATTCAGCTCGGTGTTGGCCTCTGTGATTGTATTTTGATAATTGTTAAGCGATTTTCCTGTTTCTTGTTATGATGGGTGGTTTTGTATTGTATCCTATCCTAGACATTTTTACTGTTATGATTAGGAAACTCTGGGTCCAATTTGAATTTTATTTATTTATTAGCAGAAAAATACCCTGTTTAGAGGTTTATCACGAAGTGACTGGCCTGATTTTATGTGCTGTGGTTTCCGATAAGAGTTAAGTTTTCAGAGTCTTTGAGGTATTATTTTGGTCTGCTTGGTTTACCTGGTCCTGCTGTTTTCTTACTGTTTCCTGCTGGGGCTCCCTACGGAGGCAGAAAGAGGTTTTACCAGATGAGGCAGCTTGTTGTATTTTAGTGAGGATGAGGAGGTTTCCCAAACCAGGTGCTTGTTATTGTGATTTTTCCCCCAGCGCTCTTCAGATGTTGAGGCTTGAGTTTTGATCTTCAGTATAGGAACTTGGATCTAGAAAAAGTACATATCTCGATTTGAGATAACTCCTTAAAGTTGGGACTGCAAAGAACCATTCAGTCTGTGAAAACATAATCGAGAAACTCTGCTCCTAGTCTCCGAGAATTCTACCCGCTATTAAAGACTTAGGTGAGTTTCCTCCAGGCATTGGGCAGAAAAACATTTTTGAAAAAATCTAGCACCACACATGCACATTTGTGTCTAAATTTACATTACTTAAATGAAGGGTGAATTTCAGGCTCAGAATAAATTCCACAAACAGATCTAGCTCTTGTAAAATCCCTGATGCCTTAAGAGAGTAATTCAAGGATGCTTCTTCAAGATATTCCTAGATCGGGTCTCTCTTATCTCTGATAGAAGAAAAGGCTGAAAGTTAGAGTCATAAATCAAAACACGAATGGAATGACCATAAAAAAGTGCCAGTGGCTGCTATAAAGAGTAAAACTGACATCCCCAAATGAAGTAAAATAGAACAATCTAAAAGAGATTATAAAATTACTATATTTGTAATGATGAAAGAGGTCAAAAAGGAAGAGAAACCATGACAAATGAAGAGGATGTTACGAAAGAAAATATATCGTATGAGGAATTAGGAACATCATTCATGTTCCTTGTTACAAAATTCTTCCACCCAGGTGGTACGTGCCTGGGATTGTACTTTTCCAAAAGGCACGTAATGTCACAAAAAGGCAGGCTGTGAATTAATGAAGGTAATTGTAGGCAAAGCTCTAAATTTGTCTCTAAATTGTCATCATAACAATCCTTATTGAAAAAGTAAAAAAAAAAAAAAAAAGAAAGTTTTAAAGCTTTAGGCGAGAAGAATCACAACTGAGAAGAAACACTTGTGTTGTCTCCTACCTGAAGCTTTACATTTCAAATGGTGTTTAATGACCCATGAGATGGATTAAATTGAAAGCTTAATGTGTCTTTAGGTTTTGGGCATCTTATTTTTTATGATTTATAATTTTAGTTCTCAGTTTATCTGAACTCTCCTGTGTGCCAGAAAAAAAAAAAAACAACAACAATTTTCATGTTTGTGAAGATTCAATGACATCTCTTACGAATTGGATCCGCATCATTCAAAGCTGAATGGAGTTTTCTCTTACACACACTGTACAAGCATAATTCATACATCAAGAGGAAATAAGTCGGTAGGATTTCAGACTGGCTTACAGCAGACATCCTTGAATTTGATGTAAAGCAAAAGCTACATGGTCAAATACATGTATTTAATCATCGTGTATGCGATACGCTATTATTTTCCTCAGGCAGCCACACAAATTAACAAGTATATGTTGTTATAAAGGATTGCACAAGGAGAAGCTTGTGCTTCTCCTATGAGATGTTTATTCATGTTAAAATGTGATTTTGGCTTGTATTTTATGTTGAAAGGCACGGGAAATTTCCATTGCTCCATTTTCTCCATCTCTGATCAGGTGACATATATTATTAAATTTAAGAAGAGACTATCTTATTCTCTTATTAGGCTTAATTGGAAGTCCTTCCACTTAGTGTATACTTTTTGTCAGCATTAATCTCGCAGGTAACTGTGAAACAAGAGAAGATTTTATTTGAAGCATTGCATTTTTCTTGTCCTATCCCCCTTTGTGGACTTTCTTTCATACATGCCTATATTTCTAAAGACATGTTTTGATATTAACTGTATCTTCCCAGACATGGGTCATCCTCAATCGTGATACTCTTTCCCCATCAAAACTTTCATTCCTACATGTCTTGGGTCACTGTTTTTTTACCATTGTTGAATATGAAGTTTTCTTTTTGTAACCAAATGAATATTACAAACTCCTCTCTTAGTAGCAATTGTTACCTTGATGTCCGATGAGTCAGAAACTATTATGGTGACGAGCTAACTAAATATGCATGCACATGACTTTTGAAGCAGTTTGTATTTAGTTCCACTGCATGAGACACATGTATATAATGACAGTGCATTGGAATGTAACACAATGACTCAATCTGCGAACAACGCCTGCCCTGTACTTTCATTTGTAGAACCTTTGTGGTAATTGACCCAACTATTGATCAAAATGATTAAGAACCAAAGCCTACACCTTTTTCAGGGGTAATTGCTTCGGTTTCCCATTTTCATTTCCTGCTCTGATATTATCCTCTCAGGGATTCGAGTAATAGGCATTTAAAAGATTTGTTGAATGAATTAATGGCCCCATACCTTTCTTCACGATGGGTGGTAAAGCCTTTATTGTATAAGATGTTTTCTGTTAATGTGCAAACTGGCTAATGTGCTTTTCTTTCCAGGTGACAACGTATCCGAACCCAGTTAAAGGGCAAGAGTTTTATTTTGCTTAGTTTAATTTTAGAAGACAATTTAGGAATAAAGCTTATTTTGTGACCGTAATATAGTGGAGCAGGCTGAAAAGCAAATCTCGTGTCACCTTTTCCACAATTGGGATTTATAAGTACAGTAGCCTCCCTCAGAGGTTTCTCAGGAAGATAGATTGCCGGTGCCATGTGGGTGGTTTCCATTAGGCTGATGAAATTTTTTCCAAAGACATTTTATCTCTGTTGAATGAGGATGAATAGTTTGCCTATCACAGGAACTTTGGTAGGTCGCAGGAGATTTGACCTTAAAAAGGCAACAAGCTAAGATCTGGAAAGAACCTAAAATTACAATTCCGACAAATAAAATAATGTAGAGATTCTCCAGGGTTTATAGAGATCAGTGTATTTGTTCTTAGATGCAATTGTCAAGTATTTGGTGATGCACCAGATTGGGATAGCCAAAAAACAACGAAAAGCCAATTACCGCCATCTAACGGAAGGTGAAGCAATAAAAGAAGTAAACTTTCTTCACTTGATCTTTGGTCTTTATAAAGTAACTCTATTTATGGCCTTGCTTAAAGTGATTATTGTTAACCTAAGCAGCTCAGGAACCTAATTTAAGCCAGAAGGCACTTTACAAAATTTTTGTATTTTATAAGTCAAAGATCTCTAAAAACAAGCTAACAAAATTAGCCACCCATATCCTGTGGTTTCAGTGATATCTGGCTGTGAGTTTTCAGGCCCTCTCCAATTGATTTTATTTCTTTTTTATTTTGTTTTGAAGCTTATTTGTTTCTATGGAATGCTTAATCAGTCTTATTGGAAAATAATGCTTTCTGGTGGAAGGTAGAATAGAGTTTACTCTTATTTTTCTGGATTGAATTAGATAAAACCTTTTTCAAGGAATCTTGAACCAGAGTATAGGCAGACATAGATTAACTTTGTTCTAAGTGTTATGTGTATTTCAGCTTTAATGACTTCCTTTCATTTGTGTGTATTTTTTTTTTCTGGGAGGCAAGCTATTTCTGTCTTGAAAAATAATAAAAGTATTGCAGAAATCCTCTTAGTGAAAACAATCGTGATTAACGGCTGATTATTAAATCCAAAAATTTAGTTTATATGTGGAATTACAAATATACACATGCGGTAGCCTGGCTTATCCACAGGGGATACATTTCAAAACCCCCTGTGGATGTCTGAAACCAAGGATAGTACCAAATCCTCAATATACTATGTTTTTTCCTATACATGCATACCTGTGATAAGATTTGACTTATAAGTTAGGCACAGTAAAAGATGAAAAACAATAACTAATAATAAAATAGGACAATTATAACAACATATTGTAACAAAAGCTATATGAATGTGCTTTTTCTCAAAATATCTTATTATGCTGTACTTACCTTTTAATTTCATGTGATGACGTGAGATGGTAAATGCTTATGTGATAAGATGAGGTGAGGGGAATGACTTGGGCATTGTGATGTAGCATGAGGCTACTATTGACCTTGTGACCATATGTCAGAGGGAGGATCATCTCCTTCTGAAGTGTGGTTGGCTGCATGTAACTGACAGCCAAACCGAAGGAGGGGTGAACTGTGTAGAGTTCTTATTCTGCAGGGTTCTTGTTATGCACACATAGCAGTGACCAAAAGTGATTTAAATAACACCCATTCCTCAATAAAAAGGTTTCTATTTCAGTTACCATGTGACATTAGCTAAGAGTAATCACATGAATTTCAAACTTTGTTGCTAGATCATCAAATCCTCAAATTACTGAACAAATAACAAATGTGCATCATGATTGGTGACCAATCACATCACTTCTGTCAGATTCTGTCCATGACCGGTCACTGCACATCTGTTATTCAGTTCACACACAGACAGCACAGGTGTAGTTGTGTTGCCTTCTCATTGCCCAGTGGTAAATGCATGTGATATTTTAAAACATGGATAATCCAAAAAGGTAACTGACCAACCAAGGTGAAATGCAGCAAAAAAAAAAAAACCCACAAAAAAGTGATGACACTGGAAGTAGAATTCAATTACAACAAATTATGTATAGTTATAGAAGTTATGTATAGCTATAGAGGAAATAGTTGCATATAATTATAATATATATACATATATATGTATATATATAGAGAGAGAGGGGCAGAGAGAGAGAGAGAGAGAGTTAGGGAAGAAATAGCCAACCAAAGGAATGTTGATACTTTTGGCATTCCAGAGACTCTACATATTTATCCAGAGGAACTTAGTCAAGGAAATCTATCAACATAAATGAGGTTGTAATGAAAAGGATGCCAGCAAAAATCTTAGCAATAAGAGAACTCTCAGAGATATTTCATAAACTGAAAGAACAAAAGATAAAATGTTGGAAAATGATCCAAATTTAAGAATAAGAGAATTCTCTCTCTATCTCTCTCTTTCTTTCTCTCTGTTTCCTTTCACTCTTACTCTCTATATATTTATTTTTTTCAGAACTTTTAGAAAGTTGCCTATGGAATACCACCTTTCACTGTAAATGTTTGCTCATTTTCTAAGAACAAGTACAGTTTCTCACAAAATGATGATGCAGCTATCAAATTCAGGAAATTTAACATTGACAAAATAGTACTGTCTTATCTACAGTCTATATTTCAATTTTGCCAATTGACCAAAATTTCTTTTATAATGCTTTTATTTTTCTTGGTCCAGGGTCTAATGCAGAACCATGTGTTGTGTTTGATTGCTGATTGCTTTAGTTTTCTTTTACCTGGACCAGTTCCTTTGTTTCCCTTTGATGAGGTCAGTGACTTTGTAGGATACTCTCCAGTTTGGATTTGTCTGCAGTTTCTTCATGATTATATTCAGGTTATATATTTTTGAGAGAAATATTTCATAGATTATGTTATCCTCCTCTTAGTGCATGACATCTGATTGCTTATGATGTTGCTTTATCCCATCATTCCTTATGTGGTGGCCACCTGTTCTCCGTAAATTTATTATCCTTCCTTTGTAATAACTGTGCACTGTAGGGGGAGGTTCTTTGAAACTGTGTAGGTCTACCCTTCCTCATCAGGTTTCCACCCACAAGTTTAGATTTCATTTTTTTAAACTTTTTAATGTTTATTTTTGAAAGAGAGAGAGAGAGAGAGAGCAGAAGGCAGAGAGAGACAGAGACACAGAATCCGGAGCAGGATCCAGGCTCTGAGCTGTCAGCATAAAGCCTGACATGGGGCTTGAATCCATGAGCTGTGAGATTATGACCTGAGCCGAAGTTGGATGCTTAACCAACTGAGCCACTCAGGCACCCCAAGTTTAGCTTTCTTGTATAGTTGTCTTACTGACACCAAGATGGTGTGTATTTTTCAAAAATAACTTGTCTAATATTATGATTTTGTAAAGAATTCAGATGATTTTTAAGAAAAACAACTTTTTACAAATTTTATAAATATATCATATGTATATATACATGTGATATACATATTTACATATATATAATATATATTAAAGTGGCTCCTTTTGTTTCATTATAATTTATATTTTTAAGTAATCTCTAAGCCCAACATGGGACTTGAACTCAAGGATCCCAAGATCAAGAGTCACCTGCCCTGCTAACTGAGCCAGCCAGGCACCCCTACAAATTTTGTTAAAATGAGAAGTACCTCTAAACAGGAAAAGTGGTATACACCACTGATTCTTGACAAACAGACAACTCAAGATTGGGAGAAGTGAAGGGAAAACAAAGTAGACAACTAGTTTTGCACACTCAAGGTGTAGTAGATATCATTCAGTAGTTTTTAAAGAAAAAAGGGAGAGTGTTGGTTCATCCCACAAGTTGGTTAGTTAGGGACCAATAAATATATTGTTTGTATTTGTCAAAATTGTTTTCTTTGAATATAGCTTTGGCTTCATTGTATTGGTTTTATTAAATAGTATTTTCATGGGCCAGGACTTCACAAATAATGGAGTAAAAAGCTTAGTAAACTATCTTCCCAGCAAAACAACTTTAATTGTTTGAAGTTAAACTTTAACCCATTTTAATTGGTGAAAATTATGAAAAAAAAACACAAAACCCTACTTAAGGCCACACTGGAATTATTTTGTAAGCATGCAGAAAATGGAGAAACATTCATTCAAGAGAATTTGCTAAATCTTAGAAATGAAAAATTCTGTGGCCTTGGAGCCGTCTCCTCTTCGTTAATACCACCCAGCTCTATGCTATAGAAGCTCTATGTGAGGCATGTGCAGCCAAAAAGGCAAATGCTTACTCTCCACTGAGCTCCCATTCTGGGATTAGGCTTCCATACTGGGAAAGGCAGGTTTCTGGTGTTTCTCACCACCCTCCTCTAGCCTCACATTGCAGAAATTCTATTTTAAGCAGCTGTAGCTAACACAATTTTGCAAAATCCTGAAACTAATCCTGAAACTAATCCTGAAACTCATCTTGAAACTCATATGAAAGTACAAAGGGTGCCAGAAAGCCAAAACAATCTTGATAAAGGAAAATAAACTTGAAAGACACATACTTCATAATTATAAACTTACTACAAAGTTATAGTAAACAAAACAGTATAGTACTGCAATAAGGCTATGACATATAGATCAATGGAAGAAAACTGAGAGCGTAGAAATAAATCCTTGCATTTATGGTCAAATAATTTTAAACAAGGATGCCAAGTCTATTCAATGGGAAAGGAATTAGTCTTTTCAACAAATGGCATTGGGACAACTGATATCCGTACACAAAGTCATGAAGCTGGATTTCACATCATGTGTAAAAATTAACTCTAAATGGATTGGAAACTTAAATGTATGAGGTAAAGCTATAAAGTTTTAAGAAAAAAAAAACAATTAGTTACTGTTTTCTTACAGGTGACACAAAAAAGGCAGGTGACAAAAGAAAAAAAAATAGTTAAATAGAAAATCATTAAAAGTAACAACTTATGTGCTATAAATGATCCCATCAAAAAAGTGAAAGATAAATAACAAATTAGTAAAAAAATATTTGCAAATGATATATTTGGTAATGGGCTTATACCCATAATATATTCTTACAATGTGACAATTAAACAAAAAAAAATAGCTCAATTTAAAAATGGGCAAAGGATTTATATAGACATTTCTCCAAAGAAGCTATACAAATGAACAATAAGCACATGAAAAGATGCTCAATAACATTAACATTTGGGGAGTGTAAATCAGAACAACAATAAACTCTAACTTTATACCTACTAGAATACATATAATAAAAAAGTTAGGCAAAAACTGAATTGGCAAGGATGTTAAGAAATTGGAACCTTTATACATTGCTGGTTGGAATTTATTATGTTGTAGCTATTTTGCAAAACAGCGTTAAAGATAAAAAATAGAGTTATCATATGATACACTTCCAGTCTCAGGTATATACAGAAGAAAATTGAACGCATATGTCTGCACAAAACCTTGTACACGAATGTTTACAACAGTATTATTCATAATAAACAAAGTGGACTCCAATGGACAACTCAAATGTCCATTAACTGATGAACTGATAAATAAAATATGGTATATCCACCCAAATGTTATTTAGCAATAAAAAAGGAATTTAATAATGATAAATCCTCTAACATGGATGAATCTTAAAAATATTATTCTAAGGTAAAGAAGTAGTTTCAAGGGATTGAATATTACATAATCCTTTTTATATAAAATGCCCTGAATAATCAAAGCTGTAGAGACAGAAAAAATATTAGCTGGTGCTAATGGGTAGGGGCAAGGAGTGGTTTGATGGGGGGTGGGAAAAGGAAGTCACAGTTAGTGATTACATATTTCACTTAAGAGAGATGAATATACTGTACAATTAGATTGTACTAACAGTTATATAACCCTGCAAATATACTGGAGAATAATGAATTATACCCCTTAAATCAGTGAATTACATGGCATGAGAATTGTATCTTAGTGAAACTTAAAAATTTAAGTAATTAATTAATTAACTAATTAATTAACTTTTATTTTAGAGAGAGAGAGCATGAGCAGGGAAAGGGGCAGAGGGAGAGAGAGAAGCTTATTAAGTAGATTAACATGTTGGTCATGGAGCCATCCCACAACCCTGCGGTCATGACCTGAGCTGAAATCAAGAGCTGGATACTCAACTGACTGAGCCACCCAGGAACCCTGAAACAAAAATTTAGATTGTGTTATTGATTTTATCAGTGGTCTAAGAATTATTCAAAAGAGTTTTTGTTGTTGTTGTTGTTGTTGTTGTTATTTGGTTGTTTGGTTGTTTTTTTTGTTGTTTTTGTTTTAGTTTTTAAATTGTGATTATTTTATTATTTATTTCTAGGATTATATTGTTTTCTAGTCAAATGATACCATGTTCACTACTTTCACTCTTCATTGAGATTTTTTGTGATTATTTATTTAGGCATCACACATGGTTGATTTCTGTTTCATGGATATTTGATTATAAGACGCATTCTTTGTATGTGATATATATTTGGATATATATTTATAGATAGTGGATCTCGGGATCACTATCATAGCACCGAAGTCACACTTTTATAAATTTTTATTACATAGGCCTCTACCATTTAAATGAAATCCTTGGTAATTCAGATGCAACATGGATTTTGAGAATTACTCCCTTAGGTCAGTTTTATTAATGGCATTATTTGCAATATGTCTTTTTTTTTTTTTTTTTTGTCTATTTGGTCTATGAATCACAAATTTCTGTTAAATTTTCTCTCTACTGTCTTGTTGGGTGAAAGATTTTCCTCACAGGATTTTTTATGAACTCTTGTTGGGACAGGTTCTTTCAGATTGGGGCTCCCTGTTCTGTGGGAAATGCTTTCTTTCTGTACCTTCTGGTGAGAGGGTGAGTTAAGGTGATTCCTAATGGTTCCATAGTTTTTAGTTGATTGGTGTTTAATTTACATTTGAGCCTGCACAGCTGTCTGGGGTCTGTACTTTCAAAATACGCTTGCCTCTCAATCTCAGCCATTACTTTGTATACCAGAAAAATTGTGTTACTTGGCCACACAACTTACTTCATTCTCTGCAAGTGGTGGCCTTTTCCAATTTTCAGCACGAGAGCAGGTTTGATCCTTGTCATCCACACAATTTACCCACATCGCCAACTACAGCTTTATTTAACATTATTGGAATATGCCTGATTTTCTCCTATTTAATTACGGAAACACTTAACTGAGTCCAAGAATTTCAAAAGTGTTTTACTTCTTTTATCAACTTTCACTCTGGTTGCAAGAAGTTTTTTAAAATTGTGATTTTTCTGGCTCCTTTTATAGTTATAGTTTATAGTTATAGTTATATATAGTTATATATATACTATATAACTATATATATAGTTATATATATACTATATAACTATATATATAGTTATATATATACATATATATATATAGTTATATATACTATATATATATAGAGTTTATATATAACTATATATATAGTATATATATATACTATATATATATACTATATATATATACTATATATATAGTATATATATATAGTATATATATATACTATATATATATATATAGTATATATATATATATATATAGTATATATATATAGTATATATATATACTATATAACTATATATATAGTTATATATATACTATATATATATATATAGTATATATATATAGTATATATATATACTATATAACTATATATATAGTTATATATATACTATATATATATATAGTTATATATACTATATATATATAGAGTTTATATATATAACTATATATATAGTATATATATACTATATAGTTATATATAGTATATATATAACTATATAGTTATATATAGTATATAGTTATAGTATACAGTTTGAAATTTTCATACATTCAGATAGAATTTGATTCATTATTTTGATCTTTTCCTTTCATGTAGGCATTAAAAAGTACGCAGAACTTTTTTATCAAATGCATTTTTGTAAGTTATCTCTACTGTTAAGTATTGGTTTTTTAAATTTCTTTTTGTTTAGAGGTTTAATTTGGATGGGATTCAAAAAGAGGAGTTTCAGATAAAAATGACGTAACAATGGTGGTTTTGAAGATGTTTTCTGTTTGCTCATATGATTAATATACACTTACGGAGGCATTGGGAAATAATGCATAGGACGCTCATCAGGACCATGTAGTACAATGGGGCAGAAGGAGGCGCAAGCGAATGTTAGAAGTTCCATCCAGCAATTGAGTAGAGTGAGCATTTTGGGAAACCTAACTAGAAGCAGGGAAACTGACTAGAATCCATTTATTACAAGTATTATTACAATAATCTAAGCATGATCAGAGAGAAAGAAGCAGAGGCCAGAGATGCTGAAGAGGTAGAATTGCCAGCACTTGGTGGCTGTTTGTATTTGGGGAGATTGAGGAGGGAAATAGAAGGAGGAATAAGACATAATTCTCAGTGTTCTACCTGGGCAACTGGCTGGACAGTAAAGAAGACTGGAGAAAGCAGGCTTACAGTCTCAGAGGGCATTTGAGACACCAGAAGAGTTTTAAATTAACTTGATTGAACTTTTTGTTGCAAATCAGAAATCTGTACCATGTATTTATGGATGAGTACACTTTTTAATTGAATTAAATTACCATTCTTGGCCTTTGAGGCAAGAGGAAACAACAAAGCCTGCCTTCTGCCTTCAGCGGTTTTCTGTGCCCAAAACTGAAAACCAAGAGACAAAACATTGTCCATAATTGAAGTGAGGAAACCCTGGCCTCAGTGACCCTAACATTGCAGCAATAGGGAAATGATTTAAAAGTTCTTTGTGGAAATGTTGATTTACAATGTAGAGCTAATAAAGATAGACTAAATTGCCCCCATATGTTCTATAAAACAGTCATCCATAACCCCCGAATTCTCCCTAATTGTGTATACTTGGAAGACAGTCAGTGCTATTTTTACCCATTGATGCATTTTTCCCCCCTCTTCATTGTGATTCATTGTGTGCTTTCCTTGGAGCAAATATAATCTGAGATTGAAACAGCCCCATTGGGAATGCTCACATTAAGCATGAGCTATTTTTTGATGCAGACTATCTGTTATAACTTAAGTAGAGTAACAGTTTTATGATCTTCATAGGCTTAGGGAGGCAGAGGACTTAGCAGGAAGGACAGTCGCACAGGTAGACTAAAGCCTGTGATTCAATAAGGCTGGATGGAGTTTCTAGAAGGAGGCTCTTTTGTGTATCTACTTTAGCTACAAACCATTCGTTGTGAATAAACATGCCATGGACATTCTAAGAAGTACTTTCCCCTCTCCTCACTTACTTAAATCATATAAACGTTCCAAATTAAGCATGGTTTACTCTGTAAAACCTATCCCCGCCCCTTTTTTTTTCTGTCAGATTTATGTGTCTCTGCCCTTGACTCAAAGAACATTTCTTATTTGCCTCCTTCATTTGGTCTTTGGCAAATGCTGCCTTGTATTGGTGTTACTTTTTAAATTCTTGAATGTGTTGTGTGTGTTCTTTAGGTTTCCTTCATGTGATCTTTTTAATGTTTATTTATTTATTTTGAGAGACAGAGAGACAGGGAGAGAGAGTGAGAGAGACTTTTGTGCTTTTGTATGAGCAAGGAAGGGGTAGACGAAGTAGACAAAGAAAGGTTGAGATACCTTTGAAGAGTTCACATGGTAATATGCAAACTTAGAATTAAATGAAAAAAAAAAATCCAAAGGGATAGAATAGAAAAAATGAGGCCTTTTCCAATTTCAACACATTTAACAATACTTAGGAAGGAGCAATGATAAGTATGGAGCTCATACGTGATGGGGATTTAAAAACTTACCAATAGAAATAAAACACATGAATAAATGAAGATAGATACCATGCTACTGGAACTAAAGACTAAATTGTTTCAAGTATTCTTTCCAAACTAATTGTGTTTTAATGTGATTCATATCAATGCCAAAAATAACTTTTAGCCAGCATTATGAAACTGAAATTTAAGAATAAACAGAGAAAAACACTGGAAAGTTTTGTCAAGAAAAACTGAAGGGTAAATTGCACCCTTCAGCCATACAAATGACACAGTCTATCATGATTAAAGCAGCATGGCAACTGTTGGGAAATAAAACAGGCTATTGGACCAATCACCAGGTCCAAAACTAAATATGTAACATAAAAGTAGACGTGACATTGAAGGAACAATTAAAGGCTGTACTGTTAAATAAACGTTTTAGAGATAATCGGGTTAATTATTTGGGAAAATGAGTTAGATTCTAAGGAGTTCAGCTCCTGACCAGAAACCTGCCTGTGATCTTGCAGGCCAGACCACAGGTGATTTCGAAGGCTTTACCAGGCGGGCCTCCTGGGGGAAGCCGTCCTCTGCACATCAGAGTTGGTGCACAGCAAGACACTGAGGCCTCTGAAGGAGGCTCGTCAAGGACTCATTTGCCCCTGTATGGCTAAAAGTCATGCAGGTGTTTTTGAGGCACGTATACATTTTCTTAAGAAATATCATAAAAATATAAAACATATTTTGCAACCAGTAAGGGAATCGGCACCATAGCATTAGTAATAAAGATTGGGGCCAAAACCACTGTCCATAATAAAATACAAAATGTACATGGCCAGTAAACATACAAAAATGCTTATGGTCTCACTGGATAAGACAAAAATCAATTTTAAGGCAAGTGAAACACACTGCATTGGTGGGTGGCTTGAGTGCCTGTGAGTCTGAGGGGTGGGGCTAGAGCAGGGCCAGACCCCCAGGTCTGTGCCTACAGGGTGAGGGGAAGAGTATCCTGACTGCCCCAGGGCTGGGCCTTCCCTGGCAGGCCTAAGCACTGGCTTCCCACCCGCAGTCCCATATAGGAGTCTGCAGAAGAAGGGTAACTAGTGTTGGGCTCAGAAAGGAGGGTTGGAGGGTATTCTACTAGGGACTCAAGGGCCATAATCCAAAGCAGGGACTGCAAATAGTTGTAATCCTCAAAAGCTTGTTGTCTTTAGGGTTTACAGGAAGAGGAACCTCAACAAAGCATCATTTGATTTTTTCTAAATGTCGAAAATGTCTCATTTTGGGCTATTGAGTTAATGATTTCCATATTCATAGAGAACATATACAATGCCATTTTTTTTGAAATTCCTGAAGATTTGGTTTCTGGCCTACTATATAATTTTTAAGATAGTCCCTGTGTACTTAGAAATCATAGGAAGGTTCTTTAGAGGGAGGTATATAGCTCTCTGTGTATACATTTGATAAAACGTATTAAATGTGTTATTTGACTATTATGGGATTGGCTTAGTTTCTCAGCTAGATAAATTTTGAATAAGTAATATCAAAACATTTAGTATAATTATTTGTTCATATATATTTTCCCATACTACTGTTACTGTTTTTAAATATTTAGATGCATATTATGAGTATATATATATATATATATGTATAACAACAACATATTAATGAATTCATTAAATATGTATATATTGCTTCCTATGTTCCACAAGCTCTACTAATAGTTACAACGAATTCACTTAATCCTTGTAGCAACCATATGAGTTAGACTATTTTTAGACTTACCAGCCCAACTTTTCTTGCACTCATTATCAGTTGTTTTCATGAGCCATTTCCGGGCCATCATAAAAGAACAAATAAACATCTGGAATCACGATAAATCAGGGAAACTGAAAATATTATTATTGTATATGGTGGTGCCATATATATTCTGCATGTTAGCACCACAGGGGAGTAGTTTAGTTCTCTTACAATCTTCTGTCCAGTCCAGGTGTTGGCAGAAAGATGGTACAGTTTCATTAAAACAAGAATTTAAAAGATAAAGCAATTTCTAATGTATTCCAGAAATGTTGTGTAAATGTCCTATATTTTAGCACATTGCAGTGACAGTATTCTATTTATTTGTACTTCTCTAAACCCAAGGAAACACTCTTAAATAGGAATTCGGTGAATAGTCATAATTGGCCAAAGTATCATTTCTTTGTTTTCTCAGACCTTCCGCTTTGTACCCTAACTCACTGCAGAGATGTAGTCTAAGATTATCAGGACAAGCAGAAATTTTAAATGTGTTGAGCAGAAATTTAATTTTCTTCCAGAAATTGTTGGTTTTTGAAAAAAATTATTCTATCGAAACAAAGTGTAATTTTCCTCTTTACAAATAAACAAACACCAAATGCTTTGACTATGATTACATGGCGTAAATGCATTCCAGGAAGTTATATTTAATGACACAAGTCCTTGCTCTATGTGGAAGAATATACTCGTTGGAAACCACTTCTTAGCAAACAAAAGAATTAACTTTGAAAATGCAAACTGTAGTGTGTCACTGAGATTTTGGGAAGATTTGCTTATTTATAAATGCATGAAAAATGTGTTGTCATTATTATGGCTTTTAATTAATTTGTAAGAACAATGGTTTACATATACTGCACATAGGAAACTAAACAGATATTTGGAGGAAATACTGGGTTAAAATTCAGTTCAACTGTGACCTAATCTCATATTTTTTGGCAAGTGGCTCTATAATTGAAACATTTGTTTTCTTATCCGTAAAATTGGGATAATAGTTCAGACCTATTCTGATATATTTTAGTTTTTACAAATAAAGTTTAATATAATAGGTAGAATAATGAAATATACATTTGTGAATACATGTGTGCATGCATGAAGATGCGGTCATGAGGTAAACCACTGAAAACATAATTTGTTACTTAAGGTATGTGAGCATGCTGTCAAGACTGTAAGCGTGTAATTATAAAGATATTACTTATATTTGTTTTTCTCCCACGCAATAATATTCACGTCTATGGTTTGCGTTGGTAGGGATACCCATAGTACCGATTCAGTAACAGTTTGTATGATCCTGCAACCCAGTGGTCCTCCTTGGTAAGGAACCTTGAATACCTTGATATTGCTTTCAAATTGAAGAGGAACTTAGGGAAAGGAAAGAATATGGAAGAAGCAACCAATAATTTGTCTCTCAATTTCTTACCCTTGTCACACTCTTGTTATATATTTACATGGCAAGATTAGCATTCTAACAAATTTCATTATGAAAGATTACACTTTTTGTTTAAAATATCTCCCCTTAGGGGCGCCTGGGTGGCGCAGTCGGTTAAGCGTCCGACTTCAGCCAGGTCACGATCTCGCGGTCCGTGAGTTCGAGCCCCGCGTCAGGCTCTGGGCTGATGGCTCAGAGCCTGGAGCCTGTTTCCGATTCTGTGTCTCCCTCTCTCTCTGCCCATCCCCTGTTCATGCTCTGTCTCTCTCTGTCCCAAAAATAAATAAACGTTGAAAAAAAAATAAAAAAAAATCTCCCTTTATCATACTCCTTTTTCATTTGCATTCCAAACAATTTCTATTTATTATAAAATTCAAGGAATCCACACTTCCACAATTTCTACCCATCTATCTACTACTATGGGAAGAAGCAAAAAATCCAGGCGGATAGGTCAACACCCAGGTCTTAAAGCAGAAGAGTCAATGCAAGCACCCCTTTATAGCTTAATCATTGAATAGGCTTCCATTCAGTTGTCAGTTTTCATCAACATTAAAAACCACCCAACATGGCTCTTTTTTTTTTTTTCAGTATCTAGGTAGTTTAATACATCCTACTTGCTTCAATGCGGATTCTGTGCCTAATCTCTAGAAAAGACAAAGAAATTCAGAAATGTTGACACATAGAAGGGAGCTACAACAATATATTGATTGTACAGTCAGTTCTCCTTATTTCTGGTAGGTATGGTCTATAAAGTTGCTGTGAGCACCAAATTAGGGAATACTGAACCATTGCTCCTAGGAGAAATACAAGGTTAGGGTCTGTGAGCCTGTCACATTTTTGTCAAGAAATCAATGCATGACTTTGTTTTATATGTGTTTCTCTTTATAGACTTTATTAACATATGTTGACTCATTAATGTTGAACACCCAGCCAGTTGTATCTTGCCTAACTAAAGTTTATCTGACCGACATCAAATGGCTGAAGCTTATCTAGTACACATCAGGCTGTAAGACACATCCCAGTCTTCTTGGGCTTAGAAACTCTAGACAGTGCTTCGATACTACCCTTTGGGGCCGTGTTAAACTGCCAAAACAAAAGCACAAAGATGTAAAAAATGTGGCACTGAATAGAGCACAAAAGGAACATCTGTTTACAGTATGAGAGCTGAAACAAGAAGGCAGAACACCACCCTGTGGGACTTCAGCTGGGAACATACCTGTTGGGCAACTCAGACTCTTCCCGGCTCCGTGTGTGTCTGTGAATGACTCTAAAATCACAAGCAAGTGTCGATTGGGGGAATTATTGATAAATTCTAGCTAGCAGGTGAATTTGCAAATATGGAATCTGCAAAAAAATGAGGTTCGATTGTATCTGGATGGTTAACTGAGATGCTGAGTTTTCCTGAATGAGTATGGAAACTTGTCAGCAGTTAATAGTTGGCTGAATTCATGAAGTTTTCTCAAGTCACCTAAGGAAGGGTGAATCTTAGTTACTTTTCAAGTACTACTTCTGAGCATTCTAGAGATCCTCAAGTGGCTCTTCTAGGGGGTCAGGCTAAATTAGGTAGGAGAGGACAAGGGAGCTCATGTCATAGATTTATCTCTGAAAGAGAATGTGGTTTTGATGGCAGATGGTGAAGGTGGAGTAGTGGAAGAGAATAACTCATCCAAAGAGGATAGTTACCGAACAGCAAGAGAGAATGGTTAAGTGGATTGCCATAGGACAATTGTGACCAATGTACTTGTCCTTCCTTTCTCCCTCCCTCTCTCCTTCTTTTCCTTCCTCTCTCCTTCTTCCTCCTTTTCTTCCTCCCTCCCTCTTCTCTTTTCTTGAATGCCTTTTTTTTTTTACTGACCATTCTTTTTGTCCACTACAAGGTGGCAATCAGATACCTGCTAGCTTGAAGCAGCGTCTTCTGAGACCCTTGGTTGTTGGTAATTTACAAAATATCACCTCCACTGTGGGACAAATAATTTTCATGGCAGTCACTTCTGCCCATATATATTGCTAAAAATAATCATGTTATGCCAATTAATTAACACAATAAAAGCCACAGAGCTTATGGGAAAAAATGGGACTGGGTCATAAGACTCAAAACTTTAGTCAGTGACATATTAGAAAAGATAGGAGCCTAATTAAACCAGTAGCACAGTTTTACACACATTAAATGGTTAAGAAATATATAAATTTCTGGCACAAAAACAGACACATAGACCAATGGAATAGAATAGAAACCCCAGAACTAGACCCACAAACGTATGGCCAACTCATCTTTGACAAAGCAGGAAAGAACATCCAATGGAAAAAAGACAGCCTCTTTAACAAATGGTGCTGGGAGAACTGGACAGCAACATGCAGAAGGTTGAAACTAGACCACTTTCTCACACCATTCACAAAAATAAACTCAAAATGGATAAAGGACCTAAATGTGAGACAGGAAACCATCAAAACCTTAGCGGAGAAAGCAGGAAAAGACCTCTCTGACCTCAGCCGTAGCAATCTCTTACTCGACACATCCCCAAAGGCAAGGGAATTAAAAGCAAAAGTGAATTACTGGGACCTTATGAAGATAAAAAGCTTCTGCACAGCAAAGGAAACAACCAACAAAACTAAAAGGCAACCAACGGAATGGGAAAAGATATTTGCAAATGACATAACCGACAAAGGGCTAGTATCCAAAATCTATAAAGAGCTCACCAAACTCCACACCCGAAAAACAAATAACCCAGTGAAGACATGGGCAGAAAACATGAATAGACACTTCTCTAAAGAAGACATCCAGATGGCCAACAGGCACATGAAGAGATGTTCAGCGTCACTCCTTATCAGGGAAATACAAATCAAAACCACACTCAGGTATCACCTCACGCCAGTCAGAGTGGCCAAAATGAACAAATCAGGAGACTATAGATGCTGGAGAGGATGTGGAGAAACGGGAACCCTCTTGCACTGTTGGTGGGAATGTAAATTGGTGCAGCCACTCTGGAAAGCAGTGTGGAGGTTCCTCAGAAAATTAAAAATAGACCTACCCTATGACCCAGCAATAGCACTGCTAGGAATTTATCCAAGGGATACAGGAGTACTGATGCATAGGGCCACTTGTACCCCAATGTTCATAGCAGCACTCTCAACAATAGCCAAATTATGGAAAGAGCCTAAATGTCCATCAACTGATGAATGGATAAAGAAATTGTGGTTTATATACACAATGGAATATTACGTGGCAATGAGAAAAAATGAAATATGGCCTTTTGTAGCAACGTGGATGGAACTGGAGAGTGTGATGCTAAGTGAAATAAGCCATACAGAGAAAGACAGATACCATATGGTTTCACTCTTATGTGGATCCTGAGAAACTTAACAGGAACCCATGGGGGAGGGGAAGGAAAAAAAAAAACAGGTTAGAGTGGGAGAGAGCCAAAGCATAAGAGACTCTTAAAAACTGAGAACAAACTGAGGGTTGATGGGGGGTGGGAGGGAGGAGAAGGTGAGTGATGATGGGTATTGAGGAGGGCACCTTTTGGAATGAGCACTGGGTGTTGTATGGAAACCAATTTGTCAATAAATTTCATATAAAAAAAAAGAAAAAAAAAAGAAAAAAAAAGAAAAAAAAAGAAATATATAAATTTCTTACAATAAAGGTGGTAGTTTTCCTGGATCAAAAGCCTTAAATTCTCTTGTGGAAGTGGGCATCCAAAAGGTTGCTGCAGCTTTTGGTATGGTCAAGTGATGGAAGGAAGGTTACCTGAAAGCAGATGGAATGTTGTAATACCACGTATTCATGGATGTACTCTCAACACACAGCCCAGGCAACGAGTTGAGGTAGATGGTAACAAGTTTGAGGTGTGTGTGTTTTGTGTGCTCTTGCCTGGCTCATTCAGCTAGGGACAGTTTTCTGCATTCATCTGGTGTTTCCTGTGGATGGAGTTACATGTAAGCAAATGCGAATATTCTTTATCTTCAGATCCAATATATCAATATAAAAATAATGTTGGATGGGGCGTCTGGGTGGCTCAGTCGGTTAAGCAGCCGACTTCAGCTCAGATCACGGTCTCATGGTTTGTAGGTTTGAGCCCCGCATCAGGCTCTGTGCTGACAGCTCAGAGCCTGGAGCCTACTTTGGATTCTATGTCTCTCTCTCCTCTCTCTCTCTCAAAAATAAAGAAACATTGAAAAATACAAATAAAAATTACGTTGGAAAAATTCAGGTTTGTGTCACAGGTTTTGTCACAGAACTGACTGTACAACATTAGTAGACTGCCGTGTGATTAAATTTTTGTTCAAGCTGAACTTCTAGATTCCCCCAGAAATATTCACCAGTACTTAACAGAGCAGTTGAATCATGTTTTAGGTCCACCCTTATATCTCCTGAATTTATACTTCAGAGGTTTTGCCATCAGTGCGTGTATCCACTCAGTACTCTGTTCTTTGCTTTCTGTTTCTACTCACTGTGGCTTATTATATTCTCAAAACAGCGAAGAAGGAATATGAGACTACACGGCAGGGGAGAGATCAGGTGATCTCCTTAAGTATATGAGGCACTGTTGTCTTCATCTAAGCAATTCACTCAGCCTGTGTAATTTCACTGCCTTTGCTGGGCGAGGGTTTTTCCTAATACAGCCTCAATGGACTGTGTGGGTCTGGATTTTGGCTGAGGCTCAGCATATTTCATCAACACTGTGATTTCTGTGGATGCATGCCAAGATGACAATATCGAAAACATTAAGAAGCAGAGACACGCTTTCAGTATTAAAGCAAAATGACAAAACTTTCTTCAAAGGGAGGAGTCCTTTTGGAATTAGACTTTTATTTAGATACTTTTTCCTTCCCTTTGACCTAAGTTTACTCACCCCTGCAAGACTCGTCCTGCCTCCTCCAATGATTCTTGAGATGCTATTTCCACCCTTCTTGTTTTCACATACCCCACATTATCCATCAGATCTAAGTTCATTGCTTCAGTCTCCACATTGCTTCACAACCCTGGACTCTTTGAAATCTGCCTTTCTCTTAGAGGTTTGTAGAGGGCATAGAAGGCATACCTGCCTGGAGCAGCACGCCTACCTTAGTGAGAACCTTCCTCTTCATAGTGTCCCTTGATTGAGTACATTTTTCCATGAGCTAATTAGGAGGAAATTGTCCTTTAGTTGTTTCACCTTTAATAATTTGTTCTACTCAGCTGACTTTTTGGTTTCAAGAGTAAAAGATACCTAGCAAAGTTGATTCATTTACTAGACCCTCTTAGTTTTGTAAAGACTCCTAAAAGTCAGCCTTGCCAACTGCTCGTCAAACTTATACATATTTTTGCCAGTGAAGAGCTTACTATTTGTCAAGGCAGCTCACTTAGCATTTAGAGAACTCTTTAATAATTTTTTTCTGAATATGGCACTGAACTATCTATTAAGAGTATTCAAAATGCCATCTCGTAAGGCCCTCCTGGAATAACACACATTTTTGTCTCCAAGAAAAAATTTAAAATATACTAAGAAAGCCAACTTTCCCCACCAGGGCTGAGTTCATTTTTCTTTGGGCTCATGTTCAGTTCCTTAAACTGATTCTCAGAAAACACAGACATAAATCCTTTCAGTGGTCATTTCTTTGAATTTTGAAGTGAGTCTATTTCTTTTTTTAGACCACAGCATCCAGAATCATACCTGAAGGTTGTTTTGTTTTCATCTTTCACAATAGTTGGTACAATGTTAAGGCAATAAGGAGATGATCGAAATATTGATTATTTGAAGTAGATTTTCTGTATGATGGATTTTAGAATTGCTCTTACAGGAGACTTTTTTGAGAGCAATATTTATAGATGACTTGAGTAAAGAAGCATACAATTTTCAAGAACTTTTCATCCTTTGCTTTTAGGTAACCCTGAAGATTCTGCAAGCTCACAGTCAACTTCCCTTGCAACATCCTTCTCTTTTTATTCGCTTGCAAATGTCTAAACTTAAGTGTTAAAATTGCTAAAACCATTAAATGCCTCTTAAAATTTTGTCATTTGATGATATAAACCATGAGAATCTCCCAGTTGGTTTCGCCACATGAGGAGAAGTTACACACAAACACCCCCCTATAGCCCCAGGTCAGATTTCTGGAGTCCTTGGCAACCTGGAATATATCTCAGTAGAGAACTAACAGATTCTCACCAAGTTCATTGTGATGTCTGATGATCTTCGATGTCAAGTAATTTACCCCCTCTCCAACACTCAGAAAACCAAAAATACATTGAAATTTCTTCTGATTGATATTGTATGTTTGTTTTTACACTACATCTTTTATTAGAAAAGGAATAGACATTCTTCAGGCCTGGTCTGCACAGTATTGAAAGGAAGAAACCCCTAAGAAAAATATGTCTGTATATGGATAGAATACCAGTCTCCTCTAGAATGAGAAGAGAAAGTGGGAAACCAGGAACATTGAGGAGAGAGAGAAAGAATATCCAAATTTTTAAGTAGAAAAATGTGGGTAGGTAGCATATTTAAGATTACTTAAATCCCTATCCACTCAGGAAATGATTAAGCAAAAAAAAAAAAAATTTTTTTTTTGCCTGAAAGCATGACGTAAAATGTATGGTCACTATACAAAAGAGAGAAATTTTCCACAAATTCATTACCACCAGCTATGGAATAAAGTATTTTCTCTTACAAAATCTTACTTGCCTCTCATGAGGGGAACCACCACTAGACATATTACCTGGCTCACTGATAACATGTGTATGATTGAGTTATGGTGATTCACTGGCCAGATCACCGGCTTTTCACTATCTAGCAGGCTAGTCTAGGCTTATTCACATCATGGTGGTCACAGAAGTCCCAAAGTCAGCAAAAGAGAACAAACTCCAAAGCACAAACACTCTTCAATCTGTGTTGTATCATATTTCCTTTTGTCTCACTGGCCAAATGAGGTAAAGCCAGATGGAGTAGGGGAGATTGACTCCGCTTCGTGGTGGAAGAAAAGAATTTGTAGTGGCTTTTGTGATCTATAGTATCCAATTCAACCTACCACCATTTATTGAAGAGACTTTCCTTTCTCTGTCATTCTTTAGTGTTATTAACCACAAAACAAACATTCTATAAGAATGGGTATCATATTCTCTTTATTTTAAAAATATTTGTAGGTTGTTGTCATGTTCCATTTTTCATTCATTATATTGATTATTTTACTTTCCTCTCTTAATGTCTCACCCATGTCTTATCAATTTTTTTAAGGAGGCTTTATGCCCAGTGTAGAGTCCAACATGGGGCTTGAACTCACAACACTGAGATCAAGGCATGAGTTGAAATCAAGAGTTGGATGCTAACCATCTGAGACATATAGATGCCCCTGTCTTATCATTTTTATTAGTCTTTTCTGAGAACCAACTTTTAACAATTATGTATGAATCTGTGGATTGTTTTCTATTGCATCTTATACTTTTTTTGTTTCTCATTTCTTCTACTTTCTTTAGGTTTAACTGCTAATATTTTTTAATTTAATGTTTATACCTATCAGTGTGTGCTGTGTTATACTATTGTAATGAACAGCCTCCAAATCTGAGTTGCTTAAAACCATAGAGTTGTATTTCTCATTATTACTTTGTGCCCATCATGAGTCTTTTGATTTTTCTTCAAAAATCATTATTCACACTCTGTGCCTTCAGTAACTGAAGGGTCAGCATATCATAATTGTAAATTCTAACTTTTTCTGAGATATTTAAATTTTTACTGAGATCAGAGCCTCAACCAAAATCTGTGAATGTATAATTGTCAAAAGTCAAATATCAGGAGGGATTCAGGATAAAAAGCTCAGAATTTTCCCTAAATACTCAAAATACTTATCTTATGATTGGGACATGCCATATATAGCTTGTGCAAGTTTGTTTACTTTTTAGACTTAGTTTTAAGGAGAATTTTGATGACAAGTACCCTGGATTTTTGTCTTCTATTTTTTCCTATGTATTATACCAGAGGCCTAACAGTACATTTCTTCTCCCTAGAAAATGTCAGCCATGCTCCATGTGATTTACAAGGGAAGGATTTCAGAAATGGTAACACACCGAGACGACATTTTTCACAACCACTGTGTGAGTCCCTAAGGCAAATTTTCAGAGGACTGTGAGCCCGATAACTCCTCTAGGAGGGGATTCTATTTTCCAGAATCTTAGGTAAAATGCCTGAAGGGGCATGGCCTTTGTAAGATGTAATTTGGAGGTTGTAAATTAGTTTTAACAAAGCGTGTAGGGTTGCTGAATCCAGTACTCTCCACATGTTGCAAAATTAATGCTTTGGGGCTTTTTTTAAAGCTTGGATAAAGCTGGGTACAGATTGGGTTTTCTTCCATGCAGGACATCGTCATAACAATTACTTTCTGTTCCGACTTGTCTGGAGGGAGAAATTGAAGCTGAGGGGTGTGCCCCAGGCCATTAGGCAGTTTAGAGTCCTTGCTGGGGCACAAGATTCATCTCTTGGCTTGTATACTTTATATGAACTACTTACTTAGAATTTCTTCCTAAGTGTGCCTGTCTAGATAAAATATCTCAAGACTTGAGATATGTCTATATATCTATATCTATATCTAGATCTGTATATGTATCTATATCTACCTATATCATCTATATATATGTCTATCTATATCTATATCTTATTTATCTATATATGAGATGTATATGATACATATATCATACTAAAGCCATCTTGGGTATGTATACCCAAGATGGCTTTAATATGCCCCTCAGGTTTACTAAACTTCAGATATTCTCCTTCTTGACTATAGGCCACTGATCTTCCTTCCCTTCTTTAAAAAAGTTTTTGTTTAAATTCCAGTGAATTAACATATAGTGCAATATTAGTTTCAGTGTACAATATAGTGATTCAACACTTCCATGCATCATCCAGTGCTCATCACAGCAAGTGTTCTCCTTAATCCCCATCCTCTGTTTCACCCATCCCCCCTTTCATCTGTTAATCATCAGTTTGCTCTCTATAGTTAAAAGTCTATTTCTTTGTTTGCCTCTCTCTTTTTCTCCCCCTTTGCTTATTTGTCTTTTTTCCTTAAGTTCCACATGAGTGAAATCATATGGCATTTATCTTTCTTGGACTAACTTATTTTGCTTAGCATAATACTCCCCAGTTCCATCTACATCATTACAAAGGCACTATTTCATTCTTTTTTATGGCTGACTAGTATTCCATTATATGTATATACCACATTCTTTATCCATTCATCAGTGGATGGACACTTAGGCTCTTTCCATAGTTTGGTTATTATAGATAATGTTTCTATAAACATCAAGGTGCATGTATTCCTTTGATGCAGTATTTTTGTATTTTTTGGGTAAATACCTAGTAGTACAATTGCTGGGTCATGGGTTAGTTCTATTTTTAACTTTTTAAGGAAACTCCATACTGTCAAAGTGGCTGCACCAGTTTGCATTCCTACCAACAATGTACAGGGGTCCTTTTCCTTCGCATCCTCACCAGAACCTGTTGTTTCTTGTGTTATTGATTCTAGCCATTCTGACAGGCATGTGAGATGATATTTCATTGGAGTTTTGATTTGTATTTCCCTGATGATGAGTGATCTTGAGCATCTTTCCACACGTCTGTTGGCTATGGCTATGTGTATGTCTTCTTTAGAAAAAATTTCTATTAATGTTTTCTTTCCATTTTAAAATTGGATTATTTGTTTTTTTGTGTGCTTAATTGTATAAATTCTTTATATACTTTAGATACTAACCCTTTGTTAGATATGTCATTTGCAAATACCTTCTCCCATTTGGTCAGTTGCCTTTTAGTTTTGTTGCTTGTTTCCATTGCTGTGCAGAAGCTTTTTATTTTGATGAAATCCCAATAGTTTATTTTTGCTTTTATTTCCCTTGCCTCAGGAGACATATCTAGAAGGAAGTTGCCATGGCCAGTGCCAAAGAGGTTACTGCCTGTGTTCTCTTCTAGGATTTTTAAGATTTCAGGTCTCACATTAGGTATTTAATCCATTTTGAATTTATTTTTGTGTTTGGTGTAAGAAAGTGGTCCATTTTTGTTCTTTTGCATGTCGCTGTCCAGTTTTCCCAACACAATTGGTTGAAGAGACTGTTTTTTTCCCAGTGGATGTTCTTTCCTGCTTTGTCGAGGATGAAGTGACTATATACTTATGGGTTTGACCTTCCTTTTCTTAAAATATTTACTTTAGAAAACTTTCAGTTATAAATTCTTTCTCTGCTCCTTTGAGATATAAAACTTCTCCCAGACTCTTTCCAGTTTTGCAACCCAGGAATGGCTTTCTTATGGTCTTGGGAGCCATCCCTTTGAGATGTAATCATCAAGAAAGGCATTTTTCCCATCTCCCAGTCTCTGTGAGAGGGTAGGAGTCTAATTTCTATAAGCAAAAATTAGGAAACGCAGATGGCCTAATCACATTAATCATCCTTCCCCCTAACATCCTGTAGTACTTTTCCATAGCCCACCCTGGTGTTTAAAAACATTCCAACCTTTTGTGTCAGGGAGTTAAATTCAGTCTCTTTTCCCTATTGCAATAGTCTTAAATAAAGTCTCTCCTTCCTGTTTACTATTACATTTTTTCACTGACATACCCCATTACTATTTTGTATCGATGAATGTCTTCTGAGGAGCTATAATAGAAAATCACCAGCTCTTTTGTTGCTTGGTCATAGAGATATTTGTTAGAGGAAACATGTGGTGTGTGTGTGTGTGTGTGTGTGTGTGTGTGTGTGTGTGTGTGTCTGTGTGTGTGCAGATTCCTTTAGTTCTGGGTGGAAAGTCATCATTTTTAAATTTGTCCCACAATTATCCTGTCTGATATGTATCATCTTACTCTCGTTGGGAATGGAGCCAGGGCTTGGATTTGAGTGGATTTTTGTTGTGCTTTGCAAAATCACTCAAGTGAATTGTTGCCAGATTGTGTTTGTATAAGGTAGGCTAGAGGCCTATCTTATTGATTATTAGATTTAATTCAAAGTGTACCCTAGATGTTCATAAGTTTTTTCAGCCAGTGAGTAGTAGGAAAATCCTATATAGTATCTCACTTGTCAAATTGTAGACTCAAAGTTTGGACAAAGTGTCCAGCATCATATTTTACTACATATGCATTTTACAACCAATTCAATCTACATTTCCAAACTCATTTTCTGTATCTTTTAGCCAAAGCATGGCTCTCTACCTGCTTATAAAAATCTTTGCTGATGTTGGCTCACATCATTTCTAGTAAACTTAGGGAGTTTATGCTACTTCTCATTCATTTAGTTTAGATACTTGTGATGAAAATACTTTTAAATTTGGGTAAATCATATGGTTGGTTAATGAGCTTTAATAATTATTTATGGTAGGACTGGTCTATACCTGTGGAAGCTTGACTTCAAGATGGTCACCAGCAATTTCTTCCCTCTCTGGATGCATATAACCCTATGAAGAGGTCAAGTCTATTGCTTTTTTCCCCCTTGAGTCTGTACTGGATGGAGTGACTAGTGTAGCCAACAAGATACGAGAAAGTGACATCCTTCAATTCCTAAGGTTAGGTCATAAAAATCTTTGCAAATTACCTGGGTTCCCCTTGGACTGTTTTCTCTGGGAAAGCTTACTTTGGGGGTAGTAGCAGCCAGTGCCATATAAGGGCCTGTTCATGCTGTGAGATATCCAAGTTACATGGAAGGGCCAGGTATGTTGAAATACCAATCAATTACAGAGAGAGAGAGAGAGAGAGAGAGAGAGAGAGAGAGAGAGAGAGAAGAGGCCAAAGGCAATGAGATGCCAAACAATGTGAGTGAAGAGACTAATTATAAATGGATTCCCCAGCCCCAGTCTCTGCATAGGATGCCAAGTCGGCTAGAGATAAACTGTTTGGGTAAGCCCTTCCCAAATTTATAACTTTCCAGATCTTTAGAAGAATAAAGTAGGTATTTTAAGTATCTGGGTCTTGGAGTAGTTTGTTATGTAGCAATAGATAACTGGGACGATATCTATGTTTCAATTTTAGATTTTAGAGCACAAGTGTCACTGCCATCTCTCCTGATTCAAAGCTTTCTACTCTTTTCCCTCCAATCAACTCTGCTTGAAGTTTCTCCAAGGGAGGTCAGTACCAAAAGTTTGGTGCAAGTATTTTAATAAAGTGAATTCCTCTCCTTCTATATCTCATTTGTAAAGGAACTTTGCAGATATATATAGAGAGAGCCTAAGCATGTTTAGGAAAGTTAGATTTTTGTTACAGCACTTAATAATATTAGATAATTGCCTATGAGAAATGAGTGCAAACTTATATGCCATGTAGAATGTATTCGGGATCGCAATCCCCTAAAATTTTATATATTTGAGAAGAAGGGTTTGGGGGCTGGCAGGCTTCAGTTTAAATCTTAACCCTCCCAGTTATCTAGAGAAACTTACTTAAAATCACTTGAAAAAAAATCACGTCTTAATCTTTAAAATGAAAATAATAGTGCTTTGGAGTATTGTAAAATAATACATCGAGCACCCAATAGATGTTCAACAAATGCCATTCTTCTCCCCTCATTTTATCCTTCTGCTCCAGCTATTCATCTCTCTCTCTCTCTCTCTCTCTCTCTCTCTCTCTCTCTCTCTGTCTTTTAGTTTAAATAACACTGTCATTATTAATTTGTAGATAACTTTCTGCCCTTAGAGTGTACACTCCAGGGTACAAGGCTATGTATCCCTGCATGTCTAGATAGCCCACACCTTGGCATACAAAAGATACTTGAAAAATATTCATAGAATAAAACTATAAAACGCTTCCCTTGTATTGTCTTCCCTTGAAAGGCTTAATTTCTACTGCTCTCTATTTTTTTCTAAAATTTAATAAAACAACAACTTTACCACCTGTTTCATTCTTTTGGCCATCATAAGTTAGACTTTTTGTGTTTTTTTTTATATTAATTTACCATGGGTAATTTGGGTTTTCTCTTATAAAATCCCATAAAGTTAGTTGTAAAGTCCTTTTCTTTTCTTTTTCTTCTTCTTTTTTTGTTTATTTATTTATCTTGACAGAGGGAGAGAGAGAGAGAGAGAGAGAGAGAGAGTGAGAGCGAGCATGGGCTTGAGCGTGCAAGTGGGGAAGGGGCAGAGAGAGGAGAGAGAATCCCAAGCAGGCTCTGTACTGTCAGTGTGGAGCCTGATGTGGGTCTCGAACCCACAGACTGTGAGATCATGACCTGAGCTGAAATCAAGTGCCAGATGCTTAAATGACTGAGCCACCCAGGTGCCCCGTTGTAAAATTTTTCTATGAAATGTTTAGGTATGTGATTTTACTAGTCCAACCTTGCCTTAAAACATTGCCATGCCCATATATTTTGAATGGATACAAAGAGAAAGGGTACAAGAGGAAAATAAAAGGTCATGGACATTCAAGTTTTATGGTTTAAAATAATCATGTTCTCTCCTATCCGTTAGGAACTTATAGTCTTAACATTAGAAAATATTAGGTGTCTTTAGTTTGGAGTGGTTCAGTCTCATCCATAGCAATTTAAAATGATAACTTCATTGTATTATGATTAAAGAATGGGCCAGGGTATTCTAATAGGAGATCAGTCTTGGAAAACTATCTGAAAAGTGATTGCTCTTTAATTGAACTTGTTTACAGTCACAATCCATCTTTTAAACTATTTTAGGATTCGAACAAGTGAGAACAACTTGAACTCAAGAAACTCATTTAGCCATGAAAAAAAAAATAGTTGTTTCCCAATGTTAAACAGAAAATTGAACATTCATTTATGCTGAGGGAGATTGGAAAATCATTTTTTTTTTCTTTAGGAAAGACACAACATAAGAGCAAGATAGGCCCTTTCAGAAGGAAAATAATAGATTTATATTAACATCCATCCCAAGAGCAAACGTTGATCTAGCTGTTGACCAAGCAGGCTTGCAGCTTTGGTTTGTTCATTGCAAAGCTGTTGCCATCAGAGAGACTTCAGAAAGCCAAATTCTTGCCAGTGACCATGGAATTTGTCCAGTCCATCTGCATCTAATTATTTGTCCAAACTAGGTTTTGCATTTCCTAAGTAATACTGCCCTTGGAATTTCTCTACGGGCATTACTCCATTATTTAGTTAATCATGTTGTCAGGAAGCCATTAGAATTTTTTGTAGAAGTCTTCTATCTGCTTTTTTTTTCTTTTATGTTCCATTTTACTTATCTAAATAATTCTTTTCCCTTTGAGTTATCAGTCTGCCACAGTGTTAATATGTTCCATCTTCTTTACAACTGAATGTATCTATAAAACCAATTTCCTTTCCCCTCACTTTCACACATTAAGTTTCCATAAAAACATAAAAATGTTTTTATTTTATTTTATTTTATTTTACTGTATACTCCTAAGGAAGTGACCCAGATTATCTAGCAACAAGATAGTAGGTTTTTTTGTTACAAAATTACTCATGATCACAGTTCATTATTTAGATAGTTGTTTTGTTCTCTCCAGTAGGTTTGCTATGGTTGGTTATTCATTTTAATGCAAAATATATTCATATGCGGGGAAAAAATGAAAAAAATAGCATATAGCAAAATCAATATGTATTTAAGGGGACATGAACAAAAATATTAAAGAAAATGGAAAAAGGATCCTCATTCAAGCACTTAGCTGATAGTTTTAAATTAAATTATTTATAAATACAGATTGGAATAAATAAAAATCAACCCATTTGACTTCTAATGAAAGGTATTAAACTAAGATATATTAGCAGAAAAAATACCCTTATCTAGAATCAAAGGAGAGGTGTATGTTTTCTTTTTATTTGATGATGATACCTATCATATTACATTTTGGGTAGGTAAATTGTTATCATTTACATTTTTTTTTCTGTAGTCTCTCATATCTTTCACCAAAATGCACACAAACTAATATAAAGGTTAAACATTCTCTAAATTTTGGTTGCCCTATTTATGATAGCACAAATCAACTCCTACTGCAAACAACTGTGGAGTCCCTGCACAAGCTGTACCCAATCCAATGTGTACTTTGATAAGTAATATTGATAATACAGCAGTTAAGTCTATCTTTGCCTACTCCTTTAAAATTCTAATAAAGGGATTTTGATATTGTTAAGTCATTTGAATATTACAATGCTCTACTGGGTTTGGATTATATTCTCTATTATTAATTATGGAAACTGAGACATGGACAGCTCAGTGGCTATGGTCAAGATCGTATGTCTAGTACTAAGCTGAACTGGAATCTGACTCAGAGATCCTCAATCCTAGGGCTTTCTCAATTATGTTATGTCATCACAATATATTGAATTACTAAAATATAAATTAGCATTTTTTTTTATAATGCTTGATGTCTGGACTGAGACACAGAATTGAAATATATACACTCACATTTCTTACTCTGGGGACTGTTAATTTTTTATAATAGATATAAAACTTAGAATTAAAGCTTTTTGTTAAAGTAAATTTTATCCAGGCATAAATTACATAAAATCTATCCCTGGCTACTGTATATTTTGATGTGTTTTGAGAACTGTATACAGCCAGGCAACTCCCACTACTGTTAAGACAGAACATTTTCATTACCCAAAAATTTCCTTCCTAGTCAATCTCAGCTCCCCATCCTCAGTCCCAGACATCACTGACCTGCTTTCTGCTAATGTAAATTGTAATTATTTTTCTAGATTTTCACATGAATGACTCAAGAGTATCTGCTCTTTGTGTCTGACTTCTTCCTCTCAGCATGTTCGTGAGATGATCCATGTTGTGGAGTTGTATCTGTATTTTATTCATTTGTATTGCTGATTAGTCTTCAACTGTATGATATTACAACATGTGTATTCATTTGCCTCTTGATGACTATTTGAGTATTTCCCAAATTTTGGCCAGGGGGAATAAGGAAGTTATACATGTGTGTACAAATCTCTGTGTGGACATGTGTTTTCATTTCTCTTGGTCAGTATCTAATGAAATTGCTGAGCCATATGGCAGATATTTTTAAATTTATAAGAAACAGCTAAATTGCTTTTTTAAATGGTTGCCATTTTACATTCTCGTAAGCAATGCATGTAAGTAACCAACTGTCAGTGTTAGAATTGTCAGTCTTGAATTGTAGGCATTCTATGAGGTTTGTGTGTTATTTCATTACAATTTTATTTTGTATTCCTGTTCATTGCTAGTGTAAATATCATCTATATCTGTATCTTTATATCTATATCAATCTATACCTATATCTATATCTATATCTATATCTATATCTGTATCTATATCTATATATATCTATATCATATATATCTATATTTAATCTATTTATAGCTATATTTAATCTAGATCTGATATCTTATAGCATTTACTAGCTTACTCACAAGTTGTGGTAGTTGTTTTGTATATTCCTCAATGTATATGCAGATATACACTTCTTCATGTGTCACATGTGAATAAAGACCGTTTTAATTCTTTATAATCTCCACACTTTTTAATTTTTGACTTACTGAATAATCAATGGGAATCATTTTCTTTTTGCTGATATTCAAAGAAAAACATTTACTCTTTTACCATTAAGTGTTATTTTAGCTGAAAGTTTCTCATAAGACCCATTATGAAGTTGAGAAAATTCGCTTCTACTTGCGAATTTGCTGAGAGTTTTGTTCTGTCTTTTTTATTTTATTTATTTATTTATTTATTTATTTATTTATTTATTTATTTTTATTTTTTAAAATTTTTAATGCTTTTATTTTTGAGACAGAGAGAGAGACAGAGCATGAGCAGGGGAAGGGCAGAGAGAGGGGGAGACACAGAATCGGAAGCAGGGTCCAGGCTCTGAGCTGTCAGCACAGAGCCCAACATGGGGCCTGAACTCACAGACCACGAGATCATGACCTGAGCTGAAGTCAGCCGCTTAACCGACTGAGCCACCCAGGCGCCCCAGTTTTATCTTTTTTTTAAATCATGAATGAATATTGATTTTTCTCAAAGGCTTTTCCTGCATGTTTTGTGATAATTATAGTTTTATAAAAGCCTATTAATTTGGTAGATTATACAGGTTGATATTAAAATATTAAACCAACCTTGTTTTCATACAATAAAATTAACACACCTTTGATGCATCATATTTGCTAATATTTTGTTTAAGAAACTTGTCTTTTCATGAAAATATTAATTCCAAGTTTTATGTCTTTGAAACTTATGTTTTGGCTTTTGGTATTAGGGTAATGTTGAAGAAAGTTGTATAGGAATAGTATCATTTCTTCATTAAACTATAGATTTTAACTGTGACTGTGTGTGGGGCTATGTGTTCCTTGTCGTAAGGTTTATAAACTACAGATTCAATTACTTTTATATACAGGACTTGCCATATTCATGCATTTTTTTATCTGAAAAAGTTTGTTTAGAGTTTGTTTATTTATTTTGAGAGAGAGAGAGAGAGCAAGAGAGAACAAACAGGGGAGGGCAGAGAGAGAAAGGGAGAGAGAGAATCCCAAGCAGGCTCTTCACTGTCAGTGCAGAGTCCAACACTGGGCTTGATCTCATGAATGGTGAGGGTATGATCTGAGCAGAAATCAAGAGTGGGAAAGGAGCTTAACTGATTGAGCCACCCAGGTGCCCTTGAAAAAGTTTTTGTTGTTGTTGTTTTGCTTTGTTTTTTGTCTGTTTGTTTTTTTAGTTTGTTTTTCAAATATACACTGGGTATAGAATTTTAGGCTATAGTCCTGTTTTTCAGCACTTTGAAGATGTTGCTTGCACAGTTCCTGATGGGTGATATGCAGCCACTTATTTATTTATTTATTTTTGATACAATTTGTCTCTTTTCTCTGGATACTGTTAAGATTTTCTTGTTGTCACTGTTTTTTAGCAATTTTATTTTGATTGTGTTTTGTGTTTTGTTTTGTGGTTTGTCCATCCTGTTGGTTATTGAACTAGTACTGTAGTTCAAGTTTGGGAACATTTTAGCTTCTGTTTCTTCAATTCTTTTTTGTTTGTTTACCCCATCCCCTTTTTGGAATCCCTATTCCATGTATGCTACACAATTTCATTTTATTCTGTAGATTTATAATGCTGTTTTAATTTTACTTTATCCTTTTACTTTCTTTTTTTTTATTTTAATTTTTTTTCAACGTTTATTTATTTTTGGGACAGAGAGAGACAGAGCATGAACGAGGGAGGGGCAGAGAGAGAGGGAGACACAGAATCGGAAACAGGCTCCAGGCTCCGAGCCATCAGCCCAGAGCCTGACGCGGGGCTCGAACTCCCAGACCGTGAGATCGTGACCTGGCTGAAGTCGGACGCTTAACCGACTGCGCCACCCAGGCGCCCCTATCCTTTTACTTTCATATTCAATATAGATTCATTGCTAAATCTGTAAATTTACCAATATTTTCTTGGGTAGTGTCTAATCTGTTAATTTGTCTAGTTAAAATTTTCCTTTAGACATTTTTTTATCTCTACAATTTCTATTTAGTTCTTTCTTTGAAATTTCCATTGCCTTATTTATTTTGTTCATATTTTTTTACATATCTTTTTACTTTTTTTACATATTTTTACATTTTATAACTGTTTAATGCATTTGCTAGCTTCCTCATTTATGTCATTTATAGTTGTATTTCTATTGATCATTTTTCTCCTGTTTTGGGCTGTATTTTTCCACTTAACATAATCCGTCATTTTGATTTTACGCTAAACCTTACAGATATGATTTTGTTAAGAATCCTGGATTTTTTCGTCCTTTAACAAGTGTTAGGCTTTGTATTGTTAGACAATCAAATCCTTACAGATCAGTTTCATCGTCTGAGGTATTTTTAAAGCTTTCCTGGAGCAGGTCTGGAGTAGCATTTGTTCAATTGCTTGTTTGCCCCCAGTTACTTACCGAGGGTCCCTTCTGACAAGGATTCACTCTCCTAAATATGCTAAAGGATCGTCAAGGACACTCTACTCTTGCTGGTTGCAATTCAACATATTTTTCTAGAGCTTATCTGGTACAAGTGCTGGGAATTTTGACTTTACAGATACCTGATTCTTCTTTATCAGGCCTCATGGAGCTTCACTTTATGCTTACATATCTGAGTATTCAGCAAAGATGCAAGAGAACTCTTCGTGCAGATTTCTGGAGCTCTTTTTCTGCAAAACTCCCTCTTTTCCAGAGCTCTTCCCCTACCATTTCCAGCTGCCTCAGCCTTTACTGCCCACCATGCATATCCTCTCCTCAGTGTGGTTGGTGGATTTTTTTTTTTTTCCCTTGGTTGTATGTCTCTGTTCTTGAAATTGTGTCTAGATAGCAAGCCGGAACACTTATAAGGCTGGCCTCGTCTATTTATCTTCTCTTAAGGATCACAGGTCTGAGGTGCCTTTAGCTACTGTCTGTTTTCATTTTTTTGTTTTTTGTAAGTTTATAGCAGAAAGGTAAATCCAGTCGTTCTTACATTAGGGCTAGAAGCTAGAACTACAAGTATTTTTAGATATTAATTTCTTTTTATTATTTATTATGTTTTCAAGTATTTTTTTAGCCCAGGCTACAGCCACGTTCAGAGATATAATTACGGATTTTTTTTTAACTGCTGAAAGGGAAATAGAAATTTGCTGAGAAATTCAGGATTCTATTAAATACTTATTTTTTTGGACAATCAGATCTGTACCAATGAGTTCACTTAATTGTTGTTCCCTCTGATAGAAAAAAAAAATTGTTATAAGCACCAGGATGGGAAAGAACAGGAAAGATTCAGATAACCTAGCTGTGCCTAATTCAATGATGGTTTTGTGATACAAAAATAAAGAAAAATCCTCAATGTAATGCCATTTTCAGAAATATTTCAGAAGTCTTTGTCATATGTGTTAAAACAAAAGAAAACAGACTTTAGAGCATTTTTCAAACAGTATCTTGAAGTAGTCAAGAGCAGTATAAAGAGATCCTTATCCTTTATTTGTAAATGTTCACCGAACTAAAAGAAAGGAAGTAGAAAATATAAATTGGAAGGAGAAATTGCCAACTTATAAAATCTCCAAATGTGGCTGAACATTTCAAACAGGCTTAGAATATAAATCAGCTAGAAGTGAAAACTAAATGATGGCCGTCCAGATAAAATAAAAATACCTGACCATGCCAGAAGTAAAGGAAGTATTAAAGACATGAAATTTCAGATTTAAAATCAATAGTAAATGTTAAAGGGAAGGTGCACTTTATTTGCTATGGTGTATGCAAAACACTTAAAATATTGAAAATGTATGATAATCTTTAGTCACTTCTCATATATCATTCTGTAACTGTTAATTCGTGGATGTTATCAGAGGAAACTCATTTATTCCCTGTGATACAAATCTTACAATCTTTATATGTGGTCACCTACTTTGAATGTTGAACTTCCAGATAAAATTGATGGAAGTATTTTTTTAAAGTCCCTTACTTTTCTATAAATGATGCATTTATAACCAATTTAGACACAGCACTTATACTGTGTAACTTGAGAACTAGATATCACCAAGGAATCCTAATGAGAAAAATCCACAATAAGAATTGGAGAACAGAATAATAAGAGAAGAGCCATAAAAACATAGATTAATTTTTCTTAGAATATCAGCCACTTCTGTTTATACATATATGCAAGGATTAGTTCATTTTTTAGGAATGGGAAATCAGCAACACGGCACACCTACGGTCCAGACTGATTCTTCCAGGATTTCATAAACTTTCTCTTTTATGTATATGAAAATATTAGATTATGCTCTAGAGAGATAAACTCAGCAACATGACACCTCAAAGACCCATTGCTTATTGTAAATATGCCTTGGATCAGTATCCAAAGAATTATCCCCTTTGTCTCAGAACAACTGTAATCTTGGATACATTAATCAAAATCATATTCCAATAATCTAGCCATCTCATATGTATGTAGTTCAGGAAGCATTGAAATATATTACCCTTCTCTTGTCCTGTTCCAATATCCTTACTGGTGAAGGCGATCTGATGATTGTGCTTCTGTACTTTGGAAAGTGTTCATACCCCAAACAAATATTTTGAATACTTCAATACCAAATTCTCATTTAACATATTTTGGATCTTTTCTTCATTATTCATGACTAACGTTTTTATGCGAGGACCTCTCATCAAATAGAACCCATGAAAAAATTCAAGGATTCCATTATAGGTGCACAAAATTTGCTTTCCAATCCTGAAAAGAACAGATAGGAATTGTCAAGTGGCAAGAACCATGAAGGTATGATCTAAGAAAATTACGATGGCTGTCTGATGGCATCAGATAATTTCAAATAGATGTTTGGTAACATAGTCCATGAGCCATCACAACAGGGACAAATTGGCCATGATTTGAAACATCAGTAGAGAAATTTTATTAGGGTGAGTTTTATACTACTGCCTCTTTCTGTGGGTGCTTAGTGTATGCTAAAGGAAAGAGCTGAAAGATTCAAACTTTCTTTTTCTTTTTTTTGTTAATTTTTTTAATGTTTATTTTTTGAGAGAGAGACAGAGACAGAGTATGAGTGGGGGAGGGGCAGAGAGAGAGAGAGAGAGAGAGAGAGAGAGAGAGATTGAGGGACGGAGAGACAGAATCCAAAACAGGCTCCAGGCTCTGAGCTGTCAGCACAGAGCCCAGTGAGGGGCTTGAACCCACGAACTGTGAGATCATTACCTGAACAGAAGTCGGAGGCTTAACTGACTAAGCCACCCAGGTGCCTCTCAAACTGTTTCAACAAATTCAGTCATTCCAGAACAAAGCTCAAGAACATTTCCAGGATGACAAAAAAACAAAACAAAACAAAACAAAACAAAAACAAACCAAAAACATACACACAAAAAAACAAAAACAAAAAAACCCCAAAAACCAAAAAAAACCAAAAAGAACCCAGAAACAAAAATACCCCTCAAGCATCGCACAGGGTAGAATCCACAATGTTTATCATACATAAAATCCCAAGGCATCCAAAGCAGAAAACTGACCAATAATGAAGAACCAAATCATCCCTTCTCGTAGATCCCTATTTCCTTCTCTATTATTTTCCTTTGGCCTGAAGGAATTTCTTTATTATTTCTTATAGTTCAGGTCTGCCTATTGCCTTTAAATCTTGTTAGGTGGGACCAGGGCAGAAGTTAGCCTATGGCTTATTTTGCCCCACAATTGAGGCAAAGGTTTTCTGAGTACTCTGATATGTTGTGAATTATTAGAATTTCCATTCTGGTTGGCGAGAAGAGGCATTTGTTTTTTCAGCCCTGTGTGAACTCAGAGGATTATTGCCTTACATCTTTCTGGGCATTTCTTTAATCAGTTTTAAGTTGTTTTCCCATGTGCATCTGCTGGTTAGTATTCAGCTGATGATTTAAGAGAAACCCTTTCAGATTTCTGGAGTTTTCTATCTGTGCAACTCTTTTCTGTTTGGTATTCTCTACTGCAAATTCTATCAACTGGACCTCCATACTCTCCCCACTATATGCTCTCAAGCCATGGGCTCTATCTGATTTTCTTCTCTTGTGTCATCACATAGAAACTCCCTCCGGGCAGTAAACTGGGGCAATCAGAGGGTTCACCTTGTTTATTTCCCATCTCTCAGTTATTGCTCTCACTAATGTCCAATGTCTCAAAACTCTTTGTTTCATGTATTTTATCCATTTTTTAATGTTTGGGGCAGAAGGATAAATCTGATTCATGTTATTCCATCTTGATAATGAATGAACATCTTAAAAGTAAGCTTTTAAAAAATTCATGTAAATTTTAATATATCTAATTTTTGTGGATGAACAAGAAGACATTTTTAATAAAACATAAAGTTCACATTAGTATTCTTTCTATCTCTAATATTCATTTACTTACATAAATCCCACTGGCTATGAGGCAATTAGACAGCAGATGGTTCAGTGCAAATCAATTAAATTGAATGGTATGTGCTATGAATAACTGAGACTATCAAAGTGTGTGTTCAGAAAACACTGTTCTTTTAACAACAATCCTTGTGATTTTGATAGTCCTTGAAAAGTTCAACCTAGGTTCACTTTCAATTTTTATCAAAATAATTAATCCTGGCATTCCCGTGGTCAGAGACTGAAGTCTCATGGTCAGACCATGAAGTGCTCAGAGACTCAAACTGTATCTTAATAAGTATTTATCCCAGCATTTTTAAAGACACCGACAATATTTTTTCATAAGCAAGTATTGTTATGTGGGTTAATTATACTTTTATATTTTTTTCATGTTTATTGTTGAAGGTGTACCAAAAGAAACAATCAATTAGACACAACATAAATCTCTGAGAGATGAAAAAAATTAGAACTCATTAAGTAGAACATTTTTATATCTCGTTTCCTTTGTAACAACAGAAAATGCTTCAAGGTTATGATTTATTTTTTAGTCTTCTATGTTTCCCCACTTCACTTAGCATGATACTCCTTCACTATATTGCCTTACCATTATTATTATTCTGTTGATTAACAGTTAATTTAATCTACTCAATAGGTATACCAGGTCCAAATGAAAAGCACTGGGAGAAATAACCACTGAACTGATATTTTACACTTCAACTTAACTTCCTCTATAAGCACATTTGTAAAGTAGGGTCAATGATATCTCATACTTATTGGATAGATATCAATTGAAATATGTTTAAAACCCTTAGAACAGCAACTGGAATACTAAAATAAGTACTTAATAAAATAAGTACTAAAATAAGTACAATTAAATAAGTACTTAATAAATTATAACTATTATTTTAATTATTAATCTATTTATAATAAAATAACATTACAGACTACTTAAATATTTTTCAGGCAGTAAAGTGTTACTGTTAGAAGAAATCTAATAATTCAGTATTAAAATAATTCAAAAATATGGGTAAAACATTAAGGTTGTGTTGATGCAGAACAGATTGAAAGTGAAAAACAAAAATACCAATTATTTAAAAAATATCAGATTTAACTGCCTTTTAACAATTCAGAAAATATTTATTTGGAAGGTATCAAGATTAATGATAAAAATCCCTGTCTTCAGGGAGCTTACAGGCGTGTGCCTAGGGTGGTTACAGAAAGATGTGGTTTCAGCATGTTAAGTCAGTGCTATGATAGCATAAGCCCAGAGAGGGAGCACCAAGGCTGGCTTAGAGTTTGAGGAAGGCTTGCTTGAATGAGAAAATCCTTCCCTTTATTTGAAAGGATGAAGAGGAGTTAGGTTGGCAAAGAAAAGCAAGAAGAAGCATGGACAGAGGGAAAGAAGGATGAATCAGCGTGCTGGTCAGTATTTCTAGAGGAGAGACTATGTGTCAAGGAAATGTGTGTAAGGCTGACGACTTAGAACTCAGAGCACCTGACATCCCATGCATGTGCAAAGAGCTGGGCTTAATTTTGTAGCAATAGGGAACCACCTATATATGTCTTTGAGACTATTTTTCCCAAGACTTTGTGGAATATATTTTTGTTTGGGGAATAAAAATAATGTCTGGCATAATGGGGGAAAAAAAAGACATAAAATAAAAATCTAGACACAATTTCAAATTACAGCCATTATATGATAGAAATACAGATCTTAAGCCTAAAATAAACATTAGAGATTACTTAATTCTACTGCCTCAATTTACAAATAAGAAAAGTGTAGGTCCAGGGGCACCTGGGTGGCTCAGAAGGTTAAGCATCCTACTTTGGCCCAGGTCATGATCTCACGGTTCTTGAGTTTGAGCCCCACATTGGGCTCTGTGCTGTCAGCTCAGAGCCTGGAGCCTGCTTTCTATTCTAGGTCTCCTTTTCTCTCTCTGCCCGTTCCCTGCTTAGGCTCTGTCTCTGTCTCTCTCTCTCTCTGTCAAAAATAAACATTAAAAACATTAAAAATAAACATTAAAAAATAAAAAAAAGAAAAGAAAATGTAGGTCCAGAAGCAATCAGAGCCTTGCTGAAGGGACAGAGTTGTCTTTTAATTCAGGTCTCAACATAATGCAAGCAGGCATACATATGTCCTATGCACACATTTTAATAAAAAGCCATTATAAGGAGGTTATCGTGTTCAAATGCATGGGTAAGATTAGCCAAAATTTTGTAAAGTAAATCATCAAGTGGATACACTGTGTCACCAATATGGTCTACAAGTGCAAGAAATTTAGCTTTTGTATAATGACACATTCCTAATCCACACTCACACGTGCATGTGTGTGCACACACACAAACACACTCCCCCCGGGAATAAGTAAGTGGCGTTATTTATTCCCATGTTATAAGTGGAAAATCAGAATAAAGCATGAAATTAAAATGCAATTATTATTATTATTTTTTAATGTTTATTTATTTTTGAGAGGGACAGAGATAGAATGCGAGTGGGTTGGGGCAGAGAGAGGGAGGCACAGAATCCAAATCAGGCTCCAGGCTCTGAGCTGTCAGCACAGAGCCTGACGCGGGGCTCGAACTCACTAGCTGTGAGATCATGACCTGAGCTGAAGTTGGACGCTCAACCGACTGAGCCACCCAGGTACCCCAAATGCAATTATATTTTAAAGAAAGTAAGCCGGATTTAATTAAATTTCATATTTGGGTGTTTCTTTACTACAGTTTTAGTGTCATAAACTCAAGAGTATTTGTTTTCTTCCTACGTTGGTTTGTACTAAAATGAAAAGTGGTAAAGGTAGAGAAACTATAGTAACCCAAAGATGGTGAATATATTCTTTATTTAAAGTACACATCTAATATAGTATTTATTAAATTATTTTGCTTCCTGTCAGTCTATCTGTATTCTGTTCATTTCAAGAGATTCTATATATTTAGACATAGAAGTCAGAATAAATATTTTGGACTCCAGAATTTGGGCCAAATTAATCACATCTCTAGAAATTCCTTATTCTTTCCCTTAACTCCATCAAAGAAATCAAACTCCGGTCAGGACCGAATTCATCACCTTCCCAAACGACTTATCTCCTAGGGTTTCCCAACTCTGAGAAGGACAACATCTTCTACCGGGTTGCTCAAGCACAAATTTGGGAGATGGTCTTGACTCGTTCCCTCACTCACATCCTATATCATCAGAAGTCATCAAGCTTTCACTTCTATACCTGAGCTAGCTCTGAGTCTATCTACCTGTATTCTTTCCTACATTCACTGCTCTAGTCCAATTTACTGGTTCCTTACATTAACCCTAGCTTTGCTGCAACCCATTTCCCTCGTTCCACAACAAAAATGTGAATATCACACCCTATGTTAAGAACAAAAGAAACAGGCAAACCAACTTACATGACTTCTTTTCATCTGTAATTCCAGACTTCTTCACATGGCCTAGAAGTGCTTCACCATTTCCTTCCTCCTGTCCTCCCTTTTTCTTTTTCTTTTTCTTTTTCTTTTTCTTTTTCTTTTTCTTTTTCTTTTTCTTTTTCTTTTCTTTTTCTTTTTCTTCTCTTTTCTTTTTTTCTTTCTTTATCATGAAACAGATATTAATTGAGGACCCAGTATGTGCCAAGCAATGTTCTCATCAATATTTCTATTTGCATTTAGAGTAAAATATAGATTTCGGACAAAAGCACATTCCATTGAGAATAAATAAAATGCAGAAAAAAATAATAAAGTTTATGCTATAAAAACTGACAGGTAGTGAGAAATTACTAGGCCAATTTTAAGAGATAGTAAAAACTCAAAGGTGCAATATAACTATTTTATGTCAGTTTTGCCAAGAGAGGAAACTAACTTATGGAACTGAATTGCATGTTTGGGAAATGGGGCCAGATATCAAAGGCCAGGCCCCACTTTGAGTTTACTAGTCTCTCTTCATTCCAACACTGAACTTGGCCTCTGAGAGTTTAGTTGTTGCTATTGACTGAATGTCTGTGTCCCACAAAGTTCCTGTGTTGAAACATAAGTCTCAATGTGATGGGCTTAGGAGGCAGGGCCCTTGGGAGGTATATAGGTTATGAGGGAGGAGCCATCATAAATGGGATTAGTCCCCTCATAAAAGAAACCCCAGAGACCTCCTTCACCCTTTCTACCATGTGAAGACATGGCAAGAAGAAGGCCATTTATGAACTAGGAAGATCTTTACCAGACACTAAATGTTCTAGCACCTTCAGCTTGGACTTCCCAGCCTCCACAACTATGAGAAATAAATGTTTGTTATTTAAGGCATGTAGTCTATGGTGTTTTTGTTATATCAGTCCAAACTGATTAAGACACTTGTCCTTAATAAAGATCAAACAGAAGTAAAATCGCATCTCTCCCCATACTTACAAGGACTTTCATGGAGAGCTTCTCTGGCTCTAAGGAGATGAAAGGCAAAAACCAGATGGATAATTTTCCCCAAGAAAAATTATCCATTGGCTGATGCTACTTAGATTTGTCTGATTCACATCCCCAGGATTTAGGACTCAGTTTGAAGTGGTCCCACACTGTTAGTGGTCTTATGTACCTAAGAGAAACAAATACAAAGTATCTCTAAAAGGAGGCACTTTATCTAGGCCTCAGGGAATCATCATAATGTTTTGTCTTTTTTTTTTCACAAGCAACAAGTGCACAGTCATAGATATCAAACATACAAGCTAAAAAAGTTTCATGAAGAAAAAAACAATACAAACACCAGACAGTAGAAAGAGACTCGTGAAATCCTCAAATATTGGAATTACTCAACGCCTAGTATAAAATAACTTTCCTCACTACATTTAAGTAAATAAAGAATGCATTAAACATATCTCCAGGCACAGGAGCTATAAATATGTAGAAAAGCATATTATTTAAAAATATGAAGTAGAGGTTCTCGAAGTGAATACCGTATACAATCAGTAATAATAAAAACATAAATGGGTTTAGTAGTACACTAAACAAATGAAATGATAATAAGTAGAAGAGAGTTTTTAAAAACCTAGACGACAGTGTAGAAAGATACAAAAATTCAACATACAGAAAAGAAATAATAATTATAGAGAAAAAATATAGAGCATAAGATATATTTATTTGTAGTTCTACTGGGGCAGGGACTGGGACATAAAACATTTGATGAAACAGTGGCTGACGATTTTCAGAACTGATGAAAGACCAGTCTGCACGGCTTAATTTTATTCTTATTTTTGTCCGTTTGTTTATCCCCACCTCCACCCTGTCCCCTGTTCTGGAACGTGATAACGATGGTACAGGAGGGGGTACACTACAAAAACAAACATACAAAAAGAAGAAAAAATACAAAATGACATGTTTTGAGACAAGAATTAAACTCAGATGGTGGAGTACATAATAGCTGGGTGACATTTGTTAATGGATTTGTCAGAAAACGCCTTTCTGAGGAGAATGCAAAACTTTGAGTTGTGACATAAATGATAAGACAGAGCCAGTCCTGAGAAGATAAGGGGAATAATATTTCAAGTATACAAAAATAGCTATTACAAACATTTTAGAGTTGGAAAGAGCTTGGCAAATTCTAAACAAAATGCTACTACATCTGCAGTCTAATAAATAAAGTTGGTGGCATGAGATGACTTTAGATGGATAGACAATGGTCAGGTAACCCAGGGCATTGTAAACCAAAATAAGTAGTTTGGTTATATGTATGTATATATGAATATATGTATGTATTTCTTTTTCTCCTCACTATTTATTTGTAACAGATTTGTTGAGATACAATTTATATGTAGCTTTATTGAGATACAATTCACCCATATAAAGAATATAATTCTATGTTTTTTATTTTATGTTTTGTTTTTCTCCCAGTTTCATTGACATATAATTGGCAAAAATCATACATGCATAAGCGCACAATGTGTAATAGATCAATACATCATGAAGTGGTTTTATTTCAATGTAATGGAAAATGCCTGGAGGCGAAAATGACCTACCATAATCACTAAGAAAACTCAAGACTCCTACAAACATTTATCATTCTGGTCTTTAATTTGTAAGCATAAATGGTAAGCTAAAGCTCATCAGACATATGGAGAAATTCAACTAATATTTTATTCTATATGTATTAAATGCGGTGGAAGATTACGCTTGGGCATCCTGTGGGCACGGGGTCTACACGATCTAATTTACACTTTACAAACTTACTTTGACTGCTCTGTGGAGAGAGAGTTGAGATGCACCAGAATGGAGACAAGGAGACCAGATAAAAAGTGTTCAGGGGAACATGGCAAGTGATGCTGGTGGTCTGGTTTAGCGTGGTGGTGTTAAGATAGGGACGTAGGGTAGATATGGGTTATACGATGAGTGCAGAGTGGTCACACCTCGCTAATCGATTAGGTACTGGTGATTGGAAGACAAGACTTAGGGATTTCAGTTCAAGATAGAGGATTGCGGTACCTTTTATAGAGATAAGGCAGCCTAGGGAGAAACAGGATTTGGGGAGAGGAAAGCAGAATTCCTTTCTGGCTGTTTCACACTTGAGATATTTACAGGCCACTGTGCGGATATATACAAATTGGCTGTTAGTATCTGGAATTCTGAGACTTCGGACAGGAAATAATGGCTTGGTAATCATTACATTCAAGTGTTTCATAAAGCCACGGGACAGGATGAGGTCACTGAAGAACAGAGATGATGCTGGTTGGAGATGCATGAAGGTCCATTTTTTTTTTTTGTATAAGAATTTTTCAATAATATTTCTAAATTTTAGCCCATTATTTTGATTATGGATTTTTTTCTCTGGTCTCAAAATCAAAACTCTTACTTTTCATATATAAAATATCCAGTAAGAGTCTTCCATTTTCCTCTTCTCGTCCCCCTGCCACCCATCTCGTGTTGTGGCCTCTCCAGCATCAGGGCAGGGACTCTGGTCCACCTGTGGCCTGGCATTGGTGCTCTCTCAACAGGCCTATGCTCTTTTTTCATGGGACATTTTTATTCATAGCAATCTGATCCTGATCTTTTCAGATAATCCCAAATATACCAACTGGGCTTTTTGGAAATTCTCTTAATACCTAAATAAACTGTTTCTTTCAGAATCATCTGTGTGGTTTATTCATTTGGTCCTTCTTTTTCGTGCTTCTGGTTTTCTCTCTACGTCCAACGACCACTAGATGTCCATTCTTGGTTATGAGTTATGGCCACGCTGATGAATACTTGCAGGAGTCATGGGTTTTCTTTCTCGTGATTTTGTAGGTCAGTTTCCTCTACAGGCCTCTCCCCTCTGCAGTGACTGAATTGTGGTCCTTATGTGTGAGGGTCGTTCATGCCGACAGCCTTGCTTCCACACAGCATGTGTGAGCAGACAGTCCAGACGTTCCTATATTTGCCAAAATGAAGAGGTTTAGTCCATATGAGGAATATTTTAGTTTACTTTATTCCTCTGAAAGCTACCTGTCTTTATGTGTTTGTTGGTTCACATTGCCCCCTTTGCATGAGATGAGAAGGTACAGTCAACAGTTAATGCAACTCACTTGCTAATACTCTCAGTGGGAGCACTTCTAAATCTTTCAGAGAGAAGTTTCCGTGCTTTATCTGGAGACTTCATCCCCTCTCTATACACAGGGAAGCAGAGGCATGACTGCTTTGCCCTTCTGTATGCATTTAGAAAACATTGTTTACTTTACATCATGGTTCTATTTCTTTATTCCAACCTGGGAGCTTTTCTGAGCCAACTTAGGGAAAAAACTACCCTGAATCTGGTCGTCTCTGCTCTGGTTTGGGCTGTGGTCCTTTCACACTGTTATCTCCAGCAAAATGATTCTCTCTGCTTTCTAGAAATTCCAATAGTAGTGTGGCCTTCTCGTGGCATCTTTAAAGCAATTTTTTTTTCAGCGTTCTTCTTTTTTTTTAGTTGATTTATTTCTTTTGGGAGAGACAGAGAATGAGAATGGGGGAGGGGCAGAGAAAGACGGAGAATCTCAACAAGCAGGCTCCGCTTTCAGTGAAGAGCCCACGTGGCCTTGAACTCATGAAACTGAGATCATGACCTGAGCAGAAATCAAGCCTGATACTTCGTGGACTAAGCCACCCAGGTGGCCCAGCAGTGTTATTTTTTAATATATATTTTGTGTCATTTCATAAAATATTAGGAAGGAAGGGAAAAAGCTCAGTGTATAGAATTAACCACATGATCTGGAAGCATACTGTTTTGAACTAAGATTTGTTGAGAACTCCTTAATTTATTCGGCATATTAGTATCTTTTGGGGAATTAAAAAAAACACAAAATAATTTTAGGCCTGACTCAGAGAAATTACATAAAAATCTCTGGAGTTAGGGACCGGCTATCCACTTTTTTTTTTTTTTTTTTTTAACTCCCAGGCAATTTTTTTTAAGCCAAGTTTGACAGATTATGGTATATTCTCTTTTTCTAATAAAGAACAAAATTCTTAGGGGTAGAAACTTAACATTACTTATTTATGCAGCTAGTGCTTTACATATAGGCAAATAAAGGTTTATTAAATTGAATTATTAGTGCTTTGAAAAGCTTAGCATGTGGAAATTAAGGGTAATTGTTCATTTTTATTATATATCCTGGGTTTTTGGGAATTAAAAAAAATTAAAGGTTCCTGAAAATATATTCATCTCAATTTTCTATGTAAGTAAACTAAATTAAACAAAAATCTATGATCCGTGTGATATTTTGAAAAATGTCATGCATTTTGATAGTTCATTAATCACAGGGCACATCCATGCATACACAACCAACATTCACACCCATGTGACTTCTCATAGTTGAAGTAAAGTAATGTTTTCACTTGAGATGTGAATTTTTCAATTGTCAGGGTAGCAGTTTCCATGACTATGTAGTGCCCAGGATTATGTTCAATGAGTTTCCAGGGATTACTTACTCTCTCATTTTGCTTCATATGCTAAGCAATGAGTTTCATCCATCTGGGATAGTGTGGCCCAGCCTAATGAATAAACTGACTACCCAGCACTGACTCTAAGCCTGGGAACTATGAATCACCAAACTATAAATATTCTGGGAGCACCCAGAGAGGTGCTGGTAAATTACAGGACAGAACTTTTTCTGTAACATGCTGCTGCATCTTGAAGGTGAGTCAATACCCAGGTTCAAAGCTTTATCTATATTTTAATCTGAGAAAGCAATCTGTGAAATATAATGTTGAATAAAATTAATAATAAACACAAAATGCACCTTTGTACTCCAGTGCTGTGTGCACTCTGAGGATCTTTTTAATCATTTAGACCAGATAATTTTCCTCTAAATTATGTCATGTTTGATCCAGAACCTTATTAAAGTGACCTATACTCACAACTTCCCTTTGATGGATAAATCCTTACAGATAGGAAAATTCCCCTGAGGTATGCTGCTGGGAGAGAAATAGGCTATTCCTACAATTAAAACCATATTTTGGGGTGGGGGGCGGGTGCCTGTGTGGCTCAGTCGGTTGAGTGTCTGGCTTCAGCTCAGGTCATAATCTCACAACTCATGAATTTGAGCCCTGCATCGGGCTCTGTGCTGATAGCTCGGAGCCTGGAGCCTGCTTCGGATTCTGTGTCCCCCTCTCTCTCTCACCCTAACCCACTTGCTTTCTGTCTCTGTCTCTCGCAAAAATAAATAAACATTTAAAACAATTAAAAAAAATTTTCCTTTCAAGATGGCTGTGGTAACAATGAGTATTATATAGAGTATATATTTTCACAGTCTTATTTCACAACAAAAATGTGAATCAGAAAATTATGTTTTTATCACTTGAACTCCCTTTAAAAGTTTTCTTATCCTAGTAAAGCACACATAACATACAATTTGCCATCTTGATCAATATTTAGTGGACAAATCAGGAGCGTTAAGTGTATTCACATTGTTGTGCAACCAATCTTCAGAACTTATTCATCTTGCAAAACTCAAATTCTATACCCACTAAATAAGTCCCTCCCCTCTCCCCCAGCCCCTGGCAACCACCATTTTGCTTTTTGTTTCTATGTATTTGACTACTCTAGATGTCTCATATAAGTGGAGTCCTATAGAATTTGTCTTTTTGTGACTGGCTGACTTCTAAATATCCTCAAGTTTTATTCATGTTTTAGCATGTGTCAGAATATTCCATTGTATGTATATACCACATCTGGTTTATTTGTTCACCTGTCAGTGGACACTGGGGTTGCTTCCATTTTTTGGCTATTGTGAGTTATGACTGGTATGAACATGGTTTGGAGCTCCCTTTAATAAAATAGTCTAATCTTCTAAATCACTTCTCTTTTCTCCTATAGATAACCATTATTTAATGGATTCCCATATCTGGGCTGATACTAATGATTACTGGGTCCCATCTAAAACCCGTTGAATCACGTAGTCTTGTGGAGGAATTCTGGGGTATATACCTAAATGAAAAGCTGCGTCAGATTATTCTGATAATTAGAAAATTTGGGAACCTAGAGCCACTTTGTCTCCTGATAATTTAGATTATACTTAAAGTTTCTTAATCACTCTCTCTCTCTACTCTTCTGATAAAAGATTATCTGGGGCTTTACCTGAGGGAGAAACTTATAAAAGAATTGTCTATAGGGAGTATTTTACAAAAGCATCCAATCTTTTCATTTCTTTTTTGTGCACTGTATTATTTTTTTTATTTTTTTAATATTTATTTTTGAGAGGGATAGATAGAGACAGAGTGCAAGCACGGAAGGGGCAGAAAGAGAGAGGCACAGAATCCAAAGCAGGCTCCAGCCTCTGAGCTGTCAGCACAGAGTCTGACATGGGGCTCGAACCCATGAACTGTGAGATCATGACCTGAGCCGAAGTCAGATGCTCAACTGACTGAGCCACCCAGGCGCCCCTTGTGCACTGTATTCTTTAAAAAAAAATTTTTTTTAATGTTTTTTAAATTTATTTTTGAGACAGAGAGAGACAGAGCATGAGCAGGGGAGGGGCAGAGAGAGAGGGAGACACAGAATCTGAAGCAGGCTCCAGGCTCTAAGCTGTTAGCACAGAGCCCGACGCAGGGCTGGAACCCACAGACCGTGAGATCATGACCTGAGCCGAAGTCGGACGCTCAACTGACTCAGCCACCCAGGCGCCTGTGCACTGTATTCTTAAATGGAGGAGGATTGTTAATACTTATGTCCAAATAAGTACTTATTTCCAAATAGAGTAAAACCTTGGTTTCTGAGCATAATTCATTCTGGAAACATTTTTTTTTTTCCCAAAGCACTCATATATCAAATGAAATTTCAAGAACCATTGGCTCAGTTGTGATCCTGTGGCATTCGGCATCACATACCACTCGTCTTGCAAGACGTCACTCATTGATCAAGTTAAAATTTGTTAGAAATGTTTGCTTATCTTGTGGAACACTTGCAGAACAAGTTCCTCGCAGCCCAAGGTTTTACTGTACTCTAATTGTCTTATCAGCATAGCCAGTTAACTAGTTGTGTCTTGAAATTTTTACTAATCTTTTAAAAAAAATTTTTTTTAATGTTTATTTATTTTTGAGACAGAGGGAGACAGAGCACGAGTGGGGAGGGGCATAAAGAGAGGGAGACACAGAATCTGAAACAGGCTCCAGGCTCTGAGCTGTCAGCACAGAGCCCAATGCAGGGCTTGAACCCACAAACCGTGAGATCATGACCTGAGCTGAAGCCAGACGCTTAACTGACTGAGCTACCCAGGCAACCCTTTTCTAATCTTTACTTAAGAATGCTCAAAGCTACTTGAACAACTCTTACAAACAGTTGTCAGAGGTTTTTGTTTTTTTTGTTTTTTTTTTTAGTGCGGTATTCTTTATCAATATTAGAAATTAAGATGTTAATAAAGAAAACATCAGGAAAGTATGAAAAACTATTAACGGATCACAATATTTACAAAGATTTAGAAATATCTTTTCATTTGTCAACTCATATTTTCATGAATAATCCTATATAGATTATTCATGTGGAAAGTTATTTGTTTCATTTTAACAAGCATGTCCACATTTTAATTTAAAACCTCTGAATTGTACGAGTCTCTTTTTTGAAAGATGAAAATAATATTAACTTAATTTTGCTATTATTATGAATAGTACTTTTTTTTTTACATATTCAGAGTCTATCCTAGTCAATGAATTATGTTTTAATCAAAACTTAAACTTTTCAGTGACATACCATACTTTGAGTATATTTGTTCATGTTGCCAGTGACATTATTTTAGTTAAAAACTGTGGAAGTTCCTACTCTATTGTATACTTATTTTTCAATATACAAAAACACACCAAAAGAAAGCAAAGAGGCTGAAGTATTAAGGTCTGGTGATGAAACAGCCAGTGACATGTCCAGTATTTTTGCCAATGGAACAGTGCCTTAACCAAAACAAGGTGGTAGAATGACAGTGGCGAGAGTGGACATCCCTGTCTTGTTCCTGACCTTAGGGGGAAAGCTCTCAGTTTTCCCCTATTGAGGATGATATTAGCATTGGGTCGTTCATATATGGCTTTTATGGTCTCAAGGTATGCTCCTTCTATCCCTACTTTCTTGAGGGTTTTTATCAAGAAACGATGCTGTATTTTGTCAAATGCTTTCTCTGCATCTATTGAGAGGATCATATGGTTCTTGTCCTTTCTTTTATTGATGTGATGAATCACATGGATTGTTTTGCAGATATTGAACCAACCCTGCATCCCAGGTATAAATCCCACTTGGTCGTGGTGAATAATTTTTTTTAATGTATTATTGGATCCAGTTGGCTAATATCTCATCGAGAATTTTTGCCTCCATGTTCATCAGGGAAGTTGGTCTATAGTTCTCCTTTTTAGTGGGGTCTTTGTCTGGTTTTGGAATCAAGGTAATGCTGGCCTCATAGAAAGAGTTTGGAAGTTTTCCTTCCATTTCTATGTTTTGGAACAGCTTCAAGAGAATAGGCATTTACTCTTCCTTAAATGTTTGGTAGAATTTCCCTGGAAAGCCATCTGGCCCTGGACTCTTGTTTTTTGGGAGATTTTTGGCTGCTAATTTGATTTCTTTACTGGTTATGGGTTTGTTCAAATTTTCTATTTCTTCCTGTTTCAGTTTTGGTAGTGTATATGTGTGTAGGAATTTGTCCATTTCTTCCAGATTGCCCATTTTATTGGCATATAATTGCTCATAATATTCTCTTATTATTGTTTTTATTTCTGCTGTGTTGGTTGTGCTCTCTCCTCTTTCATTCTTGCTTTTATTTATTTGGGTCCTTTCCTTTTTCTTTTTGATCAAACTGGCTAGTGGTTTATCAATTTTGTTAATTCTTTCAAAGAACCAGCTTCTGGTTTCATTGATCTGTTCTACTGGGTTTTTTTTGGTTTTGATAGCATTAACTTCTGCTCTAATAATATTATTTCCTATCTTCTGCTGGTTTGGGTTTATTTGCTGTTCTTTTTCCAGGCCTTTAAGGTTTAAGGTTAGGTTGTGTATCTGAGACCTTTCTTCCTTCTTTAGGAAGGCCTGGATTGCTATATACTTCCCTCTTATGGTCGCCTTTGCTGGGTCCCAGAAGTTTTGGGTGGTGGTGTTATCATTTTCATTGGCTTCCATGTACTTTTTAATTTCCTCTTTAACTTTTTGGTTAGCCCATTCATTCTTTAGTAGATATTCTTTAGTCTCCAAGTGTTTGTTATCTTTCCAAATTTTTTCTTGTGGTTGATTTCGAGTTTCACATCGTTGTGGTCTGAAAATATGCACGGTATGATCTTGATCTTTTTGTACTTGTTGAGAGCTGATTTGTGTCCCAGTATGTGATCTATTCTGGAGAACACTCCATGTGCACTGGAGAAGAATGTATATTCTGCTGCTTTAGGATGAAATGTTCTGAATATATCTGTTAAATATGGAGACCAAACAGAGGGTTACTGGAGGGGTTGTGGGAGGGGGGGATGGACTAAATGGGTAAGGGACATTAAGAAATCTACTCCTGAAATCATTGTTGTACTATATGCTAACTAACTTGGTTGTAAAAATAAATTAAAAAAAAAAAAGAAAATTCAATCTGAAAAAAGAAAAAAAACCCAAGGTGGTAGATGATACGAGGCAGACAATAACAACAAAAATAGAGTAAGATTGTTTAGCAGTGGTGAGTCTTCAGTTGAACATAATGACTGTGAATTTTTAGAGACCCCAGTCTGCCTGTTTGCCTTTGTCCACAACACTTGTCGGCTTAAGTACAGGGATGCAGAAGACAAATGGTTAAGTTCATTCAGTGGTGGGAATTTGTCAGATTGAATTATGAAAAGAAGAGAAAGACAAGAGATTTGGGGTTGTTCGCATAAGATTTATTGGCATAATAAGACTTTTTAAAAAATATTTTATTTTTATTTTAGGTAGGCTCCATGCCCAACATGGGGCTTGAACTCACAACCCTGAGATTAAGAGTTGCATGCTTTACCGATTGAGCCAGTTGGGCACCCTGGCATAATAAGACTTTTATTTTAAGGGGAGATATAAAGAAAGGAAGTGAATAGTGGAGACTATTAAAATGTAGGGAGAGAGTATTAGAGTCATTAGGTTGGAAATGTCAGAGAGGCTTTTAAGGTTAGAAGAGCTTTGCTCACTCCCAGAGGAAAATTTTGTTAAGAAAACCATTTAACTTATTTCAATTTTATACCACATCCTTCTTTATCTTTGGTATTATCATTCAAGTACATTGTACTTCAAATGAGAAGAACCTACAGTTTGTAATGTGACAGGCAGCTTTGAGGACACCTAAGAGGATGTCCAAGAGAGGCTTATGTTTTCTTTCTCAAACCAGATGACTACAGGTTGGGTAACAGGTAAAAACTCTGAGAAGGAAGAGAGCACAGCTGAGAATTCATGTCAAATGCCCACCTATTTCTGATAGTACGTGTCTCCTGGCAATGACTTGTTCTAGTTAATTATTTTAGTTTCCTTTTTCTAAAAATATGCTTGTTTCGCTTTTCTTCTTCAAGAATTTTTTCTACTTGGATATACTATTTTCAGCTAAGGATGTTTTATTTTAGTACTTAAGAATTCTTTTCTATTATCTTCCAGCCTCCATATCTGCAAATAGAAACTCCACTTTCATTAAAATTGTGGTTCCCCTGTACATAATGTGTCATTTTTTTTCAGGCTGTTTTCTCTTTAGTTTTTGGCACTTTGTGACATGTTCTCTTTATCTTTTTAAGGATTTATTGATATTCTAGATCTTGTATATTTATATCTATCATCAAGTTTGAGGAATTTCTGGTCTTTGTTTCTTTAATATTTTTTCTTCCACATTCTTTCTTTCTCCTCTCCTTCTGAACTCCATTTTACATATATCTTTTTCTATTACTCCACCGTTCCCACAAGCTCAATTTTTTTCAATAATTATTCTTATTTTTCATTTCGATTGGATTATTTCCGTTGATTTATTCTTAATGCATACCAATTCTTTTGTCAATTCCATCCGTTTTTTAGGTCTATGTAGTTAAATTGTCCTTTTTCAGATATTGAATTTTAAATTTAAAATAAAAAAAATTTCTTTAAGTGTGTATTTATTTTTGAGAGAGAGAGAGAGATGGGGAAGGGCAGAGGGAGAGGGAGATACAGAATCCAAAGCATTCTCCAGGCTCTGAGTTGTCGGCACAGAACCTGACATGGGGCTTGAACCCACAAACCATGAGATCATGATTCTAGCTGAAGTCAGACGCTTAACTGACTGAGCCACACAGGTTCCCCATAAGTTTAAATTTTTAAATTTATTTCTCTTTTATAGTTTTTATTTCTCTGTGAGTGTCTTATGCTTTTATTCATTAGGAGTATATTTTTATTATATCCTACAGAATAACTATGATGTTTGCTTTGTGTGTCTGTGTTTTATTTTTATTTATATACTAATATTCATTTTTTTAAGTTTATTGATTTGAAAGAGAAAGTGTGTGTGAAAGAGAGCAGGGAAGGGGCAGAGAGAAAGGGAGAGAAAGTATCCCAACCACTGTGCTATCAGCACAGAGCCCAACATGGGGCTCGAACTCCCGAACCGTGAGATCATGACCTGAGCTGAAATCAAGAGTCGGACACTTAACTGAATGAGCCACCCAGGCACCCCTATATATTAATATTTCTACTAAAGTATAGGTGATACACAATGTTATATGAGTTTCAGCTGTGCGACATAGTGATTCAACAACTGTATACATTATGCAATGCTCACCGAAGTGTAGCTAACATCTGTCACCATACAACACTATTACCATACAATTAATAATATTCCCTACGCTGTACATTTCATCCCTGTGACTTACACATTCTATAACTGGAAGGCTGTACCTTTCACTCCCTTCACCAGTTTTGCCCATCCCTCCACTCCCATCCCTCTTATTTCTCTTTCATTTCGGGTTTTATTTATTTGGGTCCTCTCTTTTTTTCCTTCCTGAGTCTGACTAAAGTTTTATTAATTTTGTTATTTTTTCAAAGAAGCTGCTCTTGGTTTCATTGATCTTTTCTATTTTTTTGTCTCTATTTCATTTATTTTTCTCTAATCTCTATTATCTCTTTCCTTTTACTAACTTTAGGCTTTGTTTATTCTTTTTCTAGTTCCTTTAGATGCAAGGTTGGATTTTTTTATATGAGATTTTTTTTGTTTCCTGAGGTTGGCCTGTATTGGTATAAATTGGTATAGAACTGTTTTTATGGTGTCTCCAGTATTTTAAACTGATGTATTTCCATTTTCATTTGCATCCAGATATATTTTGATTTCCTCTATGATTCTTTATTTACCTATTGGCTGCTTAGTAACATGTTGCTCGGCCTCTGTGTATTTGTCATTTTTTCCAGTTATTTCCTTATAATTAATTTCTAGCTTCATACTGTTATTGGAAAACATATTTGATACGATTTCAACCTTCTTAAATTTATTGAGAATTGTTTTGTGGTCTAACATATGATGTATCCTGGAGCATGTTTCTTTTGTACTTGAAAAGAATATATATTCTGTTTTTGTTGTTGTTGCTTGTTTGTTTGTTTTTTTATGTAATGTTCTGTATATATCTCATAAGTCCATCCTGTTTAATTTGTCACTCAGAGATCCGGTTTCCTTATTGATTTCAGCCTGGATGATCCATCCATTGATGTAAATAGGCTATTAAAGTCCCTTACTATTATTGCATTACAGTCAATTTCTCCCTTTATTTCTGTTCATATTTGCTTTTTGTATTTAGTGCTTCAATGTTGGGTGCATAGATATTTATAGTTGTTATATCCTCTTATTGTATGGATCCCTTTAATATCATGAAATGCCTTTGTTTCCTGTTATAGTCTTTGTTTTAAGGTCTATTTTGTCTGATATAAGTGTGGCTACCTCAGCTTTTTTTTTTTTTTCAACTTTCAGTTGCATGGAATATCTTTTTCATCTTCTCACTTTCAGTCTGTATCTTTACCTCTAAAGTGAATCACTTATAGGACTCATATAGATGGGTCTTGTTTTTCCATCCATTCTTTCCACCCAACGTCTTTTTATTAGAGCATTTAGACTCTACATTTAAAGCAATTATTGATAGTTATGTATTATTACCATTTTGTTAATTGTTTTCTGGCTGTTTTTGTATTTTTTCTGTGTTCCTTTATCTCTGTCTCTTTTTCCTCATGATTGATGACTTTCTTTAATGTTATAGTTGGCTTTCTTTCTCTTTATTTTTTGTCTATTATAGGTTTTTGATTTTTGATTCTCATGAGGTTCATATATAACATCCTAAATATATAGTAGTCTATATTAAGTTGATGGTTACTTAAGAGTGAATGCATTCTAAAAGAACTTCATTTTTACCCCCTCCTCCATGTTTTATGTATATAATGTCATATTCTACATCTTTTATTTTGTGAGTCCCCTTACCTACCTTTTTGGGTATAATTGATTTTGCTACTTTTGATTTTAGCTTTTATATTAATTTTATAATTTATTGCTCTAGTACTTTTATTATATGTTTGCTTTCAGTCATGATTTTCTCTCATCATTTTTGTATTTCTCATTATGGCTTTTTCTTTTCCCCTTAAATAATTATCTTTAATACGTTTTGTAAAACCTGTGTAGTGTCAATAAACTCTTTTACCTTATGTTTGTCTGGGAAACTCTTTATCGCTCCTTCAATTCTAAACACTGGCCTATTGGTAAGAGTATTCTTGGTTGTATGTTTTTTTCCTTTTAACAGGCCACTCCCATCTTGCCTGCAAAGTTTCTGCAGAAACATCAGCTGATATCCTTCTGGGGTGCCCTGTATATGTAACTAGTTGCTTCTTGTTTGCTGCTTTTGAGATACCCTTTTTATCATTACTTTTTCGGGTTCATCTTGTTTGGAACTCTGTGCTTCCTGAAGCTGGATGTCTGTTTTTTCCCCAGGACAAAGAAGTTTTCAGCTGTTATTTCTTCACCTAAGTTTTTTGCCCCTTTTTCGCTTTCTTCTCCTTCTTGGATCTTTATTATGCAAATGTTTGTTCACTTGATGTTGTCCAAATGATCCCTTAACCTGTCTTCATTTTGTATAATTCTTTTCTCTTTTTGTTGTTCAGCTTGGGTACTTTCCATTACCCGGTCCTCTGGATTGCTGATCCATTCTATGGCAATTTCTAATCTACTGTTGATTCCCTCTAGTGTATTTTTCATTTCAGTTATTTATTCTTCAACTTTGATTGTTTTTTTTCTTATATTTCCCATCTCTTTGTTGAAGTTTTCACTGTGTTCATCCACTCCTCTCTGTAGTCTAGTTAATGTCATTACAATCATTACTTTGAACTTTTTATCAGATAGATTGTCTCCATTTTATGTAGTTCTTTTTTCTAAGGTTTTGCCTTGTTCTTTCATTTGGAACATATTCCTTCATTTCTTCATTTTGCTTGATTTTCTGTGTTTGTTTTTATGAATTTGGTGAAACGGCTCCTTCTCCTAAACTTAAAGGAATGATCTTCTATGATTGTTGCATATGTTCCTTCTATGGTTGTGTTGACTGTGTGTGCCTGGTGACTTTGACAGGCTGGAGCTATGGCTGGAGTATACTAGGGGTTCTAGTGTATTCTGTTTTGGAGCCTCCTGGTCAGATGGCTACAGCTGAAGTGGGCATGGTTCAGGGCAGTCCTGAGGCTCTCCATGCAGATGGCAGCTTGGCAGGATCACTGAAACTGAAGTGGGTGCAATCTGGGGGGATCTTGCAACTCTCCACAACACAGAGGGCACGTTGGCAGGACAGCTGATGCTGAAGTGCATGAAAGCCAGAGGGATCTTTTTTTTTTTTTAATTTAATTTATTTTTTTTAGATTTGCATTCAAGTTAGTTATCATATAGTGCAACAATGATTTTAGGAATAGATTCCTTAATGCCCTTACCCATTTAGCCCATCCCCCCTCCCATAACCCTCTAGTAACCCTCTGTTCTCCATATTTAAGAGTCTCTTATGTTTTGTCTCCCTCCCTGTTTTTATATTATTTTTGCTTCCCTTCCCTTATGTTCATCTGTTTTGTATCTTAAAGTCTTCTTATGAGTAAAGTCATATGATGTTTGTCTTTCTCTGACTGACTAATTTCACTTAGCGTAATACCCTCCAGTTCCATCCATGTAGTTGCAAATGGCAAGATTTCCTTCTTTTTGATTGCCGAGTAATACTGCATTGTATATATATACCACATCTTCTTTATCCATTCATCCATCGATGGACATTTGGGCTCTTTCCATACTTTGGCTATTGTGGATAGTGCTGCTATAAACATGGGAGTGCACGTGTCCCTTCAAAACAGCATACCTGTATCCCTTGTGTAAATACTTAGTAGTGCAATTGCTGGGTCATAGGGTAGTTCTATTTTTAATTTTTTGAGGAACCTCCATACTGTTTTCCAGAGTGGCTGCACCAGCTTGCATTCCCACTAACGGTGCAAAAGAGATCTTCTTTCTCCAAAAGCCAGGGAGGTCTTAAGAGGCTTTTCATGTAGCTAGCACCCTGGCAGGACAGCTGAAGCTGCAATAGATACATGCAAGCTGTGGGAGGGAGGGGGAGGGGGGTCCTAGTGTACTCTATGCAAGGGGTGTCCTGGTGGGGTGGCTGGAGTTGAGTTGGGCATAGGTCAATTGTCCCATGGTGCTTCGCACAGAGGGTACTCTGGTGAGTCATCCAGAGCAGAAGCAAGCATGGGCTGGGAGGTCCCGGGGCATTCTGCACTGTGCGTACACGGGAAAGTCACCTAGAGCCAAAGTGGTATGGGTCTTAAGTGTTCTGGGTGCCTTGTGCCTGTGTCACCTCAGTGAGATGGCTGGAGCTGTAGTCAGCACTGATCAGGTATGGCCTGAAATGTATTGTGCGAGGGCCACCTTGATAGGATGGTTGGGTCTTTGTGGGCTAGGGGCTTGGGGCTCCCTCAAGTGGTAGGTCAACTAGGCCATCTGGACCCTGCATCCATCTCTGCTATCAAGGCAGAAAAGAAACATAAACCCTGGCACTTGCCGGGCCCTCTGATCTGGATAGAAGTCTAGCAGCTTCCCTGTCATTTGGCAGAGTTCTAGAGCTGGAATCTTTATATTCTAGTTCCACTTTATTTTTTATTTTTTATTTATTTTTTTTATTCTAGTTCCACTTTAAATCACTTTTTTTTTTTTTCCCTCTGTGCCCCAGGACATCCAAGAGCTGGGCCTGGGGCTTGTTGAGGCAGCAGGCCAGCTATGACACCCAGAGCCTGCTCCAGTCTACACTATCAAGTTAGATGAGGAAGGTAGGTTGTGGCACTGGCCATTTGTCTACCTGGAGGGAGTTCCAGCAGCTTTCTTGCCATTTGGCAGGGTTCTGGTGGTGTTTTTTTATATTCCATTTGTGCTTTTGAACTATGTCTTTTTTTTTATGTGCCCCAGGGCAGATGAATCTGCTTACAGTCCCTCAATAGTCTCCTCCCCTCTGCAATTTACAGCTTCAGGGGTGGGGTTCCATTTGTGACAAAGTCTTCAACTCTCTTGCTCTTCTCTTCTCTGTGGTCTTTCTATCTTTTGTTGGGCAGAAGCTGTTCAGTCAGCCCTCAGATCTTGTTCAGGAGGAATTGCTCTATAAATGGGTATAGATTTGGTGTGTCCATAGAGGTGAGTTCAAGGTCTTTCTAGGTCACCATCTTGGGTTCTCTCTCTGTATTAGACAATTCTTTTTAAACAGGACTCTTCTTCTGTAATGGTCATATACTTAATTTGATGACTTTATGTAAGCATAACATTCAAGTTATTTAGATTAAATATATTTTATGCTCTTTTTCCTCAGAGTAGTGTCATAGCCATATTCAACTATATCCAATTCATATTTTCCGTATTTTCTTTCCTTTCAAATTATTTGATTTGTATATATTTTGAATATTCCCAAGGTTCCCAAGTATTAGGTATTTGGTGATGTATGTGCCATAGTTCCAGATAACTTACTCTAATGCTTATAAATGATTAACAAGAGCACTTAGCAATCATTTAATATGTACTACACTTCCAAAATATAATTCTCAACAGTTACATTTAATTTTTAGTACTATTTACATGGAAATTTTGTATTAAACTGTAAATAGTAATTTAAGTTTGTATGGGACTCACCATTGAGAGAAAGAAGTGGTTCCCAGATTTTTTAAGATAGTTATCAATGTTGGTGGTATATTAAAATCCCATAGTGAAATTTTAATAGAAGACAAAACTGAATGCTACCTCTGACCAACTGATAAGAATCTCTGGGAGAGGGACTATGTATTGAAAAAAAAATTTTTTTGTATTTTCTCTTCTTTATCATTTTTTATTTTTATTTTTTAAATTTATTTTCAAGTTAATTAACATGCAGTGTAGTCTTGGCTTCAGGAGTAGAATAAGTAAAAATGAAAACAACCAGCAAAATCCCCAAATGGTTTTGATGAACGAGAACTACTCTAAGGAATTCCCATTCTCTCTCTTTCATAGGAATTTCAGAATAGACATTCCTCTGTCACAGCAGATAAACTACTGGGTATCGATGATTATAATATGATACTCTTTTTTGTAGATTTTGAGAAGCTTTTAGTCAAGCTGCCATAAAGTTGATATGAAAATATTTATTGGTGAATAAACTAATGAGTAGGTAGAGGGATCCAGATAAGCAGAAATTCCGAGAGGTCAAATTCTTTTTTTGCAGAATTAGAATATGTCCTCTGCCAAAATATTTGAGAGGGTTGAGCAGTGGAACTGCTCTTCCAGATTTTTAAACATGTTCATTTATCCTTACCAACTTTATCTCTCTTCCAGACTGCTCCTTTCAAAATGGGTAAAATACTTTAGAATTAAATGAGTGGTTCTCAAGTGTCATGTTAGTGCTTTGAAAGGAATAGAGTGTTATACGAATAAGAATTATTATTCTTGTTCATGACAGATATGCTATTAAAATGAGTACATGTATACTAATCTCTGACAATTTTTGATGTACAAAAATGGGGGCTTTATGTGAATCAAGCTTACAGAATTCGGAAAAGGACATTGCAATGAAGATTAACCTTCTATTTCTCCATAGTTTTCTTGACAAGACAATTAAAAATAGAAGTTGATTGTAAAACAGACAGCACTGACACAGATTTGTTTATATAGGGTCATTTATTCTTGCTGATAGCAACAGCTGCTTTGCAATTATTTAAAATAGTAAGAATATTTGCCAAAGGTATTCGGAAAAATCACTAGTCCAGGGGATATTATATGAAGCAAAAGAGGAAAGAAATAAGGAAAGAAAGAAAACAATGTGAGAGAGAAGAAAGAAGGAAGGGGATTTAGGGTCAGTCAACAGAACAATTCTACACACTATAGCTTTCTGTTATACTACACATAGGTATATTAAAGAGCTACAATAATTTTTTAGGAAAGAAACCTCTTTAATCTGGCATTTCCTACACTCTTTAACTTTGACCCACAAATCTTTTTAACATGTAATAATTGTTAGCATCCTGACAAAAAGTGTTTTGAAACAAGGAAATTTCTTGGGGCACCGGGATGGCCCAGTCGGTTGGGTGTCCAACTTCGGCTCAGGTCATGATCTCACGGTCTGTGGGCTCAAACCCTGTGCTGACAGCTCAGAGCCCGGAGCCTGCTTCAGATTCTGTGTCTCCCTCTCCCTCTCTGCCCCTACCCTGCTCATGCTCGTGCTCTGTCTCTGTCTCTCTCTCTCTCAAAAATGAATAAACATTAAAAAATAATTTAAACAAGGAAATTTCTGGTATAATAGCAATCTACAAAAGGTATTCCACATTGGTTCATGTTCCACATTGATTCATGATAAATGTTTAGGCTATTAGGTTATGAACTCCTTAAAAAAGATTATTTATTTGTGAATTCAGATCCCTTTTAGTTGCTTTGTAGCAAAGGAAGCCGTTCATTAAGTTGTAGTGCACATTTGTCTTTCTTTGTGACAGCCCAGCATCTGAACCCCAGTGGGTCATGGTAAGAGTCAGAGATGCTATCTTATATACAAGCTAGATGCTTGCTTTCCTGCCTGATGCTTGCTTTCTTGGCTTTCTTTGTGGCCGTAATTTGGATGCATGACTCAAGACTGCCAATCAGATGAACCTATCAGGCTTGACTCAGCAGTATGCTCTCAAGGAAGCAGAACCAGTAAAGATGCTTCTGGCCGAGAGGGACAGTGAGTTGTTCAGCCAGTGGTGGTGACAGTACCTGCAACACCATCCTATGTCCTATCTGCTGTCTTTAGTTGTGCAATGGAGGCTTTTAGCTACCGTGTCCTCTTCTCAAGGCAAGTTACACAGTATAATGTTGAGCATTACTACTGTTTGAACATCCCCAGATGTGAACTACCTAATATCCCTTAAACAAGTTTTTCTTCTGCTTAAATCAGCTATAATTGGTTTCTCTTGCTTGTGACTAAGAATCCAGCCTGATACTGTGGGCTTAATCTTACTAATGAGAAAAAAAAAAAAAAGAAATGTTAATGATGTGAGAGAGCTATAATTCTTCTGTGTTCCTGAGATAGTGGGTTGTTGTGAAAAATGTTATGGAATTCTATAGAGGAGATAATTTTGAGAAGCATGAAGGAGGGAGCCACTTGCAGGTAGGGTCAGCGTGAGTGGTAGTGTGCTAGAATTTAGTAATGAGGTAGGGCATTTCTTCAGCACGGAAAAACGATACACCTGTCTCTTTCTAATTTATGACATAATTTAATCTTGCCTTTTCCTCATTTGGTTACTGTCATTTCTGCCTTTTTATTTGCCTGAATTTAATTGCCTCATAAAAGAACTGCCATCATACCAGATTGTTCTGAGGTTAATAGTTTAAGAGTTATCTTCAGTGTACAACAAAAGATAGCCTGGTGCAGAAAACATGTGACACGTAATGTGGCAATGTCTGAAAACAAAATGAAATGATCTTTGACAGGATTAGACTAGATCTTTCAGAGATGATAATAGTATTTTATATTTGCAAATACTCCATAGTTTTCAAGGCTCTGCCAATATATTATCCCATTCAAGGCCCATTTCATCAAATACAGAGCTCTTAATTTTATTTGAATCATTTTGATGGGAATCCGTTTCCGACTATGTACAAATTTTTTTAAACCGGGAAATACTGTACATAATGTAAACTTTTGCTATAACTTTGCACTATTATTGCGAATGTAAATGAGGGAAAAATTTCAGAAACATTCATTCCAAATCAATTTACAGATCATCTGCTGTGCACCCAGCATTATGCTAAGGTATAAGGATAGAAAAATACATAAGAGACGGCTCTTGGCTTCAAGGAGACAGAAGTAGTTATTAAAATTCAAGAAAGTAAGTATGATGAAGAGGCTTAATATCAGATATGTAATTATACTCGCCCACCTTTTTCAGGGTTATCGTGAAGACCAAATTTGAAACCAGTAAGTCTCAGTGCAGAGGGAATTTAGGATTATTATCACAATGCTGCTACTACTGATGCAGGAAATAGTCATGCAGATGGAAGTGCATGGGGCCATGTGCTGAAGTAGAAAGAGGAGGTGTCTTGGAAAGATAAGATCTTGAGCTCACACCCACCCAAGGGAACTTCTGAGATTTATTATCCGTATGGATGTGGGCAAGCGTCCTAACTTGTCTGAGTTTTTGTTTGCTGGTTGGCAAAACTAGAATAATACCCACCTTGAAACCTTCACTGAGAGTTAAGGAGAATATTGGCTAATTGAGTAGTATAGAATTTTAATTATTTCATAAAGGAATCATCCAAATTTACAGTCTTGTGAGAAAATTAATCTGCTGCAGTGCCTGGCACGTAATCCGCACTCAGTATGCATTTGTTCAATGGCAAAGAGATGAATATATTTAAGTCTAACTTTGAGGTAGGTATGGCAGGTATTATCTCAAATATCAATATTATTCATGCTAGAACAATCTTTAGATAATAGAAACTACATTTACTCATCAATTCATTTAAAACTGGGAAAAGTAATGGCATTCTGAACAGAAAAAGAGCTCCATCTCTGAATTATTTACATCAATTATTTACATGTTCTGGGTACTTTTCCATTTGTATACGGATAGTAATAAAATAAATGGAAACCTTAAATTGGAAAAAAAAATAAAAGCTTTTGGCCTATGGTATGGATCATTACTGTTGAATGATAATAAAAATATTGAAAGGAAATTAGTGAATGCCTTCTATCAGGAAATATATATATTTTTAATTTTTTAATGTTTATTTTTGAGAGAAAGACAGACAGAGTGTGAGTGGGGGAGGAGCAGAGAGAGAGGGAGACACAGAATCCGAAGCAGGCTCCAGGCTCTGAGCTCTCAGCACAGAGCCTGACGCGGGGCTTGAACCACAAACTGTGAGATCATGACCTGAGCCAAAGTCAGACACTTAACTGAGCCACTCAGGTGTCTCTATAAGAAAATCTTATTTAATTACAAAGATTCAGTTTCTAAATGTTTACATATAGATTTGAAATATATGAGCAGCTCCCTTGATAGAGCGGATATCTTCATTCCATCCATTGTTTTATACTGGATTCACAAATTTAAAACAAATGTTAAAAATACACTCAGATGCCCTTTGTGAATGGCAATATACATGCTTTTTGATTTTCTGATTCATTATGCTCAAGACAATAAGAAAGTATATAGAGGTTTAACACTAAGAGCTGTATTAATTCACATGAAACCAGTCTCCAACTTACCATTGTTCACCAGTTTGGCTGCAACATGAGTCACTTGTAATGGTCAAAGGACAGACATGGGTAGTAATGTCAGTGGGGCAGTCTGTGAGTGAAATATTCAGGTATTTAAAAGATAGCATGTGTACACAGAGTGAGTTGATTACTAAGATTAGGTACCAAGCCACCTGCATAACATATCAAGGCAGAGTAGGGACAGAGTGAAAACCAGATTTCTAAAGGAACTCTGATAGGAACTCTGAAACTGACTTCCCAAGAGGAAGGCAGTAGGAACCTTTCTGATAGAGCTGAGCACATTTGCATAGATAGCACTTTGTACTGCTCATAAATCTCTGAGGATCCAAAGACCTGCCCTCATGCTTGTGATTCTTCTTACCTTCCATAAGGTATTCCTATTATCTGGACATATACCAACATGATATGTTCCAAGTTGCCTGAATCTTGGATCTAATTTTCTCAGTGGACAGAATTATTATATGTGAAAGATAGGCTCCTGGATTGGACATATATCATAAGTACTGGGTACAGTATCACCAACACAGTAGAATATCCACCAAATGCTAATTTCCCTTCCTGTCAGAGCCATTGTCCGCAATTTATTGACATCCAAATGCTTCCATCATCTTGCCTGTGGAAAGCCTATTCATTTGTTCTTTTCCAAGGTCAATGTCCTATCTTCACCATCCCAGTTTGATTCCCTTAGGGAATTCTGGTATTGGTTTCATATATGTTTCCATAAAGGAAGACTTTGTATTTCCCTTCTCACACAAAACCAATTATCTTGTATTACAGATACAAGATACAACCAATTATCTGTATTACAGAAATATTAGGGGAAGAGGAAAATACTAGCTGCATAACTGTTTTGTAGGCTATCAGGGCATGCTGCTATGAGTCTATTAGATGATGGCATGGAAAAATAGTTATAAAAATTGAATTTCAGGAGACTAGGATTAAGATTCTTGAACAAAAAGGGGTGTGTAAAAATCATCCCTCAAACTCTAGAAAAATGCCTTGGTGAGCAGGGAATTCCTGGTTAAAAAGTAAGGCATTGGGGCACCTGGGTGGCTTAGTCTGTTAAGCATCTGACTCTTGATTTCAGCTCAGGTCATGATCTCACGGTTCATTAGATCAAGCCCCACAACAGGTTCTTGGCTGACAGTGTGGAGCCTGCTTGGGATTCTCTGTTTCCCTATCTCTCTGCTCCTCCCCTGCTCATTCTCTTTCTCTCTAAATAGATAAGTAAATCAATAAACTTAAAAAAAAAAAAAAGTGAAGCATCATGTTGGAAGTCTGTACCAGAGATAGTGGGTAATAACATGCAGATATCATCTGACACAACCTCCTTCCCAGCCATTATCACCAAACTTTGTCTGTGTTACTTATTTCAAGTATTCATCCTTCTCAAATATTTTCTCATCTATTTCTTAATTAATTTGCTATACGTTGTCATTCTGTGTTTCACAACTCCATATAGTCAGGAATCTTGTTTCATTCACCATAGTCTTACCAGGATCCAGAGAAATCTCTGGCATGGAGTAAATGCTGGTTGAAACAGGGAATTAATGAGTAAGAAAATGAATAACACTGAAAATTTTCAAGGAAAAGGAACAAAAATTGGGGCCTAGTATTCCCAGGATTTGTCTGATTAGGACTTAAAATAATTTTTTTTCATTACAATTGCAACTTTTACCAACATTCCTTGATTTTCTTTTCCAGGCTTTCTTCTCCCTTACATGGGGAAGGGCAGGATTATTCCTGGCATCAGCAACTCAATTGTTATTAATCCATAAACGATGTAGATGAAGTACGTTACTCCTTAAATTACTCCGAGAAATTATTGATATCTTGATGTTTACACATCTCTAAAATGCTATGAATTCTTGAGTTCCAGGGGGAAACAAACTAACGTCATAACCATGAACTTGGCTACATTTATCTTTGTTTTTATGCCTTACATATAGACAACACTCAGTGAATGTTGAAAGAATAAAGAAAATGGGCTACATTATTCAACTACACTTAATCACCATCTGTAACACCAGTTCTCAAGGAAATGCATTGTATATTTTGTACTATAGAAACACAACTCCTTGACCTTAAACATGTGGCAGCACCTTCCTAGCTACAGTAGTGGGCACTCTCAGGTTAGCGAAAAATGGAGGAGGAACATGATGCCTCATGTCAATGAGAGAAAGGTGGTTTAGGGCCTTGTTACTCAAAGTATGGTCTTCATCACCTGGAAGCTTACTAGGGTTGCAGAATCTTGGCCCTATCTCAGGACTTCTCAGTTAAAATCTGTGTTTTAATCAAGATCCTCAAGCGATTTGCATGCACATTTAAATTTGGAAAGCAATGATTTAGGGGAGGTAGGTCTGTTACCTCAAACATCAGTAAAGTCTTAAATATCTACATCTGTACAAGACCTTTTAGATAGCTATATATTGGTAGACAATAAAATTCCTCTTCAATTACTCTGAGGAGTAAAACTTCCTCCAACATCCTATTTGCATATTCATCAATTTCCAGAAAACATACTCAATGCGGTGTTTTAGATTAATCAATTCAGTGCTTAAATGATGAAATTTGCAATCTCAATAAAGCATGATAAACAGCTGCTGCCTTTCATTTCTGCCTCCACTGAAGGGGACTTAGAAATACTCACCGGAAACTCATCACTTCTCTGCTTCTTGGCAAAAAATATCCTTATCTAGGAGTTGGCACAACTTCCAAGTTGAAAGAAGCATTGGATTTTACATCTAGAAACATCTGCTTTAATCCGTGCTTGAAATAAATGAAAACATAAACATCTTTCATTAATCTTACTCTTCTCATCACTTCTACAGCACTTAGAGCCTGGGTTACAAAATTAACATCACATGGTAGAATCCTTTGTACTGTAAGATGTTTCACAATTAAATCATAACAATGTCAGAACACTAATATAGATAATACGTGCTATAGAAATTCAAAGAAAAACTTTGGATTGCTTGGGTAGTCAAATACACTATATAGAGAAGACTGGAATCAAACCTGGTACTGAGGGATGAGGAGACATTGGACAGTGGCTAGAAAAGGGCATGGAACAGCAATGACAATGACAAAGATATGAGGAGAGAAGGAGTAGCAAGTTCAATTAGTGAGGAAACATATCCATGATATGTTGATGAGACTCACAGTTAGAGATGTTGACCAAGACAGATCGCTGTTAATTCCAACTTGAATTTGAATATTTCCTGTGGTGAATACACTTTGAGCAAGTAACAAAATGGAAAAAAAAAAAGGGTGTTAGGAAGAACACTTAGTGAAGCTAATATATGCAACATTCAAGTTTAGTTCTAATGTCAGTATTGTTGTGCTGGGTCTTAATAAATGATTGCTGAATAGCAAATTGATGAATATACAGTTTCATGTAATTTTCAGAAAAGAAATTAGCTTGTGAAGTCAATGAACTCTTTTGCAGTTTGTTTATGTGTTTCACAATTTTCAAAAGGGTGGTAGCAATTGATAGGAAGTCCTCAACAGAGACAACACATGTAATTGCTAGATACACACACTTGTCAGAACATGGCTGTAAGTGGAACTCTATGACATTTTCAAGTAATAATGACAAGGATGAATCAAAGTCAGTTTTCCAGGATCAGTTTCTCAGAGTATTATCCCTCTTCTCTTCACTGTGTCAGAAAACCTAGGCTTTAAGACTGACTGAGACATTTTCCAGAAGTTACTATGATAGTTTCTTTGCCGATGTTGGCAGAACAGCTACAGAATCACCATGTCAAAACCTCTATACGAAACATCCATTTGTGGAATGGTCATGATGATACAGACACTTCCTGCAGCAGCATTAATATTCTCAGGGAAACTTTACTTGACAGATGGTGTATATTTTCCACTGAAAAGGGTAGGAAGGTGATTTGGACTTTTGACCATGAAACCATGGTAGGGCCCTTTGATAGAATTTTAGAGTGAATAAAGAGGATCTTCTCATTTGGGGAAGCTTATTGTCAGAGGGAAGAGTAGGCTTTATGCAAGCCTGGATAATCCAAGTTTTTCTTCATTTCCACAATTTGAGATTATGGTAAGCCAATAGGAGAAAAGATGACAGAGTAGAATGCAGGAGAGTGCTTTAATATCCCATTCCATCATGTCCAGATAGAACTATCCAGAAGGCAGGCTAGTAATCAAGAGGAGATAGGAAAAAAAATCCTGTTGGGTAGGAGAGCCAAAAGTCTAATGTTATAACCTAATTTATATTTATTAAATTACCTGAATCATTAAATATTGGACTATTGGGAACACAGTAGTTGTAACAAATCAACAACTCAATCGCCATAAGCTATTTTGAGAACCTACAATAAGTTCAAAGCAATCTAGTTAACTTTCTTTCCTTTGTTTCATATACTCAGTGATGTATGTGTTCTTTGAGTGTAGAGATTGTATCCAACGATTATGATTTGTCCACTAGAAGCATGCAATACATATATGTTAATTTATAAGGTTAGCAAGGGCTAAATCTATCTCTACATGGATAATAGGGAGATTGGAGTTTCTCTCTCTATTGGACTGTGTTCTCCATCAGCCTACTGTGAAAGAAACTGAATTTTAAAATGAAACTTAAGCAAAGACTGTTAGATTGAAACGGATCTTAGAGGCTCCCTGGAATAACTTTACCTTTAATGCATGGACCTCTTATTGTTCTAAATCTATGCATGCTGAATTGTAATGTGATTCTCACAAGTCTGACTTCATGCTTGGTTAAAATATGAATTCCTTTATGTAGTGGGATCTAAGAAGCTTCTTAAAGTTGCCGCTTCAGGGTACAGATGTACTGAGCTGATCAGGAGTTTTAATTTCTAGATGCAGAGCCATTAGGGAAATGACAGGAGAAATCAGAGAATAAACCTGTCACCATGCACAGATCCCTAGAATTACTAGATCTCTTCTTGTGTAAATTGAGGAGTTTGGCTAAAAGACAATTAAATATAAACCTGGCTGCACATTAGAATCACATGGAGAAGTTTAAGCATATACCAATGTTTACTGATTATCCTCAGATATTTTAATTTAACTGGTCTGAGATACTTCTGGGCATTTGTAAGTTTAAAAGCTCTTCAGATTGTTCTAATATGCCTTTGGAGTTGAGAGATCCTCTAGGTGGTCTCCAGTTCTAATATTCCAAGAATCTGGAAGACAATAAGTCTGGTAAATTCCAAGTTTGAGCCACTATAGATTTAATCATCCATTGTTACTCCAGTGAGGGATTCCCACACGCCATAGAATGCAAGATTTCATTCTCTGGTGCTCTAGCTATGGGGGACTTATGACATTTCCAGTGAGTCCAAACAGCCTCCTGAAAGAAGAAATCATGCCCTTTGTGAATGTCAAATTTCACCATGAATGTGTATCCCTGAGTATTTCTTCCAAGTTTAGCAAATATTACATTAATTATAAAGATTATACAGATAAGAACTGATTATTACTCAAAAGTTAGATGAAATTAGCTCCTGTCTATAATATTCCTCCTGCAAGAAGCCTGTGAAATGTTTGTTGGTAGAAATTTCTATAAAGACAACCCTTTTATAGAATCTATAAATCCTTGCAAAAACACTGCCAGTGATAAAATAATTCCAGTGGGTTGTTGTCACATGAAGATGTTAGTTGGAACTTACAAAGCCATTGTTGGCCATAAGAGATGGTTATAAATACATTTTTCTGTAAACTGCTAAGGAAATATAAAAGTGTATTATTATTGTGGATTCTGTTTATTGGAATCATTTTGAGAACTGGGTATTTAATTAGCTGGCTGACTGGATTTAAAAGCGACTGGAAAGAACCATCCTTCACAAACCACAATTTCAAAAAGCTTCAGTTTGATCTAAAAGGTTAGCCAGAGGACTTGTCCCTGATTGAATTTGTAGGACCAAGGCTTATATATATTTTCTCCCATTGTTGGTCCTTATATTTTACTGCAGTTAGTCATTCCTGGAAATCCTGTGCATCTTTCGTTTGAAAGAGCTGTGGGACTCTGTCACATGAGACCTAGCATAGAGTACCTTCAGTTTGGAGTAGGATAAATGTTTCTCATGGGTGAACATTTCCTACAGTTCCATTACCATGTTGTCCTTTGAGAGACTGCGTTCTTAGCAGAGGCTAAAAAAGTTCCCTCCTAGGCTCAAACAACAAAAAATGTTGACAGGAGGAAAACTAGAGAAAGAAGCACTAGAAGAGAAGAGAGGACTTCGGTAATGGGAATGATGTTCAGGCGTCACTCTCAGGGTCAGTCTTGACTCTGTACTCAGCATAATGCCTGGCACCCAGTTGACATCAGCATGAGTGTTTCCTTTCTATTGGGTATTGAGCTACCTACTTTCCCTACATTATTTTATTTATTCCTCATCACAACTCTATGGGGCTTTCTGCTCCTCCTTAGGTCCAAGTATCATAGTTTTTGCCTTGAGACTTTCCTCTTTAGAGGGTTTCCTCTGGCTTCCCTTTAGTAGTATTTTTCTTCTAGTCACAGGGATGTGTCTACCTGTCTAGACTATGTTCTGGATCTTTGGGACTGTGGTATGCCTTGTCCAAATGACCTTGATTCCACTTCCCAGGGCAATGCAGGCCTCATTCGCAAGGACAGATCACAACTGTAAGAACAAAATCTGAAGCAAGGCAACCCAGAGCTGGTATGGGGTCCCAGGTTGTGAGGAAACCATCTGCCTTCCATCTTGTTGCTCTATCATCCTCAACATATTATTTCCATCTCATAGCTCAACAGAGCTACTGAAGCCCTGGGTATACTATTTTCATTTCAGCCAGAGGGAAGGAGAAATGAATGAAAAAGTCCATCTTCCTCCTTCAAGGGCACTTATGAAGCTCTTATTATATCTCATTAACCATAATTTTGTGTGTGAGAAAGAGAGAGAGAGAGGGAGAAAAACAGACTGATGGATGGAGAAGATGTCTTGTTAAAGGCATAATTATTTTGTATTATCTGGCATATTTATTGAAATGACATAAATTTATTTAAACTTGATATTTTCATTTTGTATCCTACTTGTCATATATTATTCCTCTTTCCCCTCAGAATGATTCTTTTTTTTTTTTGATCGTATGCCTCTTTTTCTAAATTGTTCAAGATTATTATTGCATTTTTCTCTCTCCCTGAGGATTTCTATTCTTTTAGTCGTTAACCATCAACATTTAAATGAATATTTAATAAAGTAAATATCTTTGCATTCCACTGGAGTAGTAGAAGGGTATAGGATGACTTTAACTCTCAGTATTCCTTTTCCTCTCTGAGACTGAAACAAACAAATTGACAGGCAGAAAATTAGAGCTAGTATCACTGAAAGAGGAGGGGAAGGTCTTAAGTAATAGAGGAAATGACATTCAGGAGCTTGCGTATTTGGGGCATTTCAGGCTCAGCTTTGTTACAAGCCCAAACCAATTATTATTATTTTTTTGCACCATTAATTTATCTTTAGATGTACATGCATGATCATTCTTTTTGCTCACCAATCTCACTTTCATTTCATCTATCCTTTCTGGAATACATTTTTTTTTTCTTCTTAGGCCATTTAGAAGTTCTTGAATTAAACTTTTTGTTTATCTTAAAATGTCTTTGCTTTCATTCTTGAAAGTAGGTATTCTGAGTGACCAACATAAATGGACAATTATTTCCTCCCTGAATTTTGAAGACGTGTTTTTCTCTTTCTTCGATGCCATTATTTGTTTTGAGAATTTGTCATTCTAACCATGCTTTTGTTAATTTTTTTTTCATGGCTGTTGTTAAGGTTTTAAAAACATTTTTTTAATGTTTACTTTTGAGAGAGAGACAGAGGGCAGGGGAGGGGGAGAGAGAGAGGGAGACACAGAATCGGAAGCAGGCTCCAGGTTCCTAGCTGATGGCATGGAACCCCATGCTGGAGATCATGACCTGAGTGTAAGTCGAAGGTTTAACCAACTGAGCCACCCAGGCGCCTCTGTTGTTAAGATCTTTTTCTTTTGTACTTTGCAATTTTATCATGCTTTGTTTAGATAAGAATTCTTTTAATTTATGTTGTTTGGAATTCTTTGCCTTTGAAATCTTATCATTCGTCATTAAATACTGTGGAACTATCAGGTGTTATCTTGCTATTACTTATATATAATTGTTTTATTATTTCTTCCTGATACATATTTAAAAAGTATTTTGGATCTTTTCACTCTATTTTCCGTGCCTCTAACATTTTACTTCGTATGGTTTATTTCTTATTTCTGAGTTGTATTTTGTGTAATTTCTTCTGATCTTTCTCCCATTCATTGATTCTCATCAGGTCTGTCAAACTATTTAATACCTCATTAAATTGTTAATTTTAAATATATTGATTTTTTATAGCTTCTCTCTGGTTCTTTATTATATAGATTTAATTTCCTCTTTTTTTCTGGTAATCTTTTTATCCTAATATATTTTCAATGGTCTTATTTTTGTAAACTTATTAAGCATGTATCTTCAGTATTATTTTTTGAACATTTTCAATATCTGAACTTTTTTAATTCTGGTACTGTTGTTTCTATTTATTCTTATTCATGGTAGCTTGCTTTCCTTTGCGTTTGGCATATTTTTTTTATTGAGAGCCCATATATGTTGACACTGTGTGTCGGGTGTGTATTTTTCCAGGTAGAATTTCGGATTGCTTCTTCAATGTACCTGGGTGAAAAAAGATCTAGGTCCAACATAAATTGCCAGTCTTGGCTTATGTATTTTGAACTGAACAAATATAGTGGATTTAGACTGCAAAATATTTGAAGGCCAGACTTGACCACACAATCTCAATGAAGGTCTTAGTTACAAAAAGACTCCACTTAGAGCTAAAGGCAAGTTAAACATGATACTTTATTAATGTTACTATTTGCCTCTATGTGGTATCTTTTCCTGTTATAGCTATTATTGTGTATGATTTGTTCAACTCCTTGCCTTTAAAGCTGTAAGATAATGTGAGATCTACATATGTTTCCAAATTAACTTTCAGTTCCAGTGGTGGCTTAAATCTATGGTCCTTGCTTCCTGTTGACAGCTAACTTGAGCTATTTCCTTGATTTTCCACAAGCTCATCTAGTTGTTTGAGAGAGTATTTTGAACTGTTTTGTTAGATGTTCCATAGCAGGAGAATTTTGCAATTTCTAGGCCATTATAATTTTGGAAACAGAAGACTCATATTAAACTATAGAAAATTGTTCTATTTTCAGTAGGAATATATTTAAAAATTTTTTAAATATCACCAGGCTCAAATAAAATTCCATAATTTTCAGGATGCTTATATTATATAAGAGTCAGGCTATGATTTTAGGTGTTACCTAAATTATGTTATTGATGAGGTTTTTGGGGTGACAGTGGAATTCATGGGGTCTGGAGCTGACTACCAAAAAGAATATTTGAAGATGTTTTGGGTGCAAAAAGGTGATTTTATTAAAGCACAGGGACAGGACCCGTGGGCAGAAAGAGCTGCCCCAGATGATGAGGAGAGACTGGTTTTGTACTATGGGGTTGGGAGAGGTAAAGTCCAGGGGCAGTTTCCAGTGAGATTTTCATATGCTAAAGAAGACTCCCAGGATAGTGGAGGCCTAGCTAGTGTCAAGCTAAGGTTGTTTTCCCTCTAGCAAAGCATTAACATTAAGACAGTAGGGAGTTCCTGGAGAAACATTTTACTCTGCTGGCCTCAAGTATTTGTCAATGGGCTGCAGGTTATAAGGAAATTTAGTTCTATCTGCCATTTCCTTCTGCCTTTGTTTCCCACAGCAATATGGAGGGTGATGTTGGGGCTCCAGGACATGGAGTCTATAGGTTTCTAGAGATTAGGCTATTGATATGATTACCTTTTTCTTGTGATTTACTAAGATATTTGTAAATAGATAGGGACTCGTATCCTACAGGACTATGATCTCTATCAGTTAACCATTTGTTTTTCCTGTTTTTCCCAGGAGTTCCTGAGGAATATCACACATATCCCACCTGGGGTGGGGGATGGGGGTTGTGGCCTGTCAGCTTGCCTTATGGTCCCTCATCATTATGATTAGGTGTTACCAACAATATGGTAAAACCCCATCTGAAACCATGCTGCCTTGGTCTTTCACTTAGTAGCTGGGTAAGCTTTGGTCAATTTATTGATATCTTTGAGCCTCAGTTTTCTCCTTAAAAGTAGGGTTGTATCAATAACAACCTCATTAGAGTTCTCCACAGAATGAATATATTACTACATGTAAAAGACTTAGAAAAATGCCTACTACATGGTAAGGCTTAAAAAATTGTGTTATTATTATCATGATAGGTACCAGTGATAGAATTTAGCAGACTGAAAATGAAGGAGTTCAGAATAGGTCTTCCCAAAATGTGTCCCTTTTTGGGACTCAAGCTAAAGACAGTTAAGACCTGAAGACCCAAGAAAAAACTTTCACCTCTTCCTTAAACTACCTAAAATAATTTAGATAGTGGGCCCATAAAGAGAGTTACTACCAAGAGATAACTTTTTTATCTGATGACCTATCTGGCAAACATCCAATTACCAAACATCTTCTCTTCTGATCATCCTGTGAATCACCTCCCTCCCCTTTGAAGCCCCAGGCCCTCATCCCATTCCTTAGCTCAGGTTGGCCTATAAATAAGCCTCACTTGCCCAGTTTGTCTTTGAGTCTCATATTATTATAGGGCTCCTATATATATGTTATTAAATTGACTTTTCTCTTGTTAATCTATTTTATGCTAATTTGGTCATTAGACCAGCCAAAGAATCTGGAAGGTAGAAGGAAAATTGTTTTCTTCCCCAACACAAATCAATCACATAATCAACAGCATGTAGAAAACTAGTGATAAGCAACATCATTTAATATTTGTGCTCATATATTTCATCCTTCATTTAAAATGAACTGAGTTGCAAAGCTTTCAACAAATGATCAAAATATAGATTTAAGAGTTTTAAAAAATAGGACTTGTGTTAAAGAATTCATTTTAAATATGCCTCTAAGCAATATATGAGAGATTGATCTTAAAAAGCATAAAACCTTAACTTATATATTTTAGTTAAATGACATCCCAACTAAATTAGCCTGATTATAAGTGGTGTGGCCTTAATTTAGTCTTAATATTTAAATGTGGTTTTGCCGTAAATCTGATCATCATTTTGGAAAAATCCAGTTTCTAAACAAATGGCTGCTGCTATTAGAATATATTTTCTATTTCTATTTATTTGTCTTTGAAAAATGTTAATATTTTACAGGCAAAGAGCAGTTCTTATCTCTAATATTTCAAAAATAAGTGTTTTTAGCTATAAGTATGTTGTTAAAAGTATATTTAATCTCTTTCTCCAACCTGCAGAAGAGAAGCATCCCGAATTAATATTAGGCCATGTAAAAATATGCACTGTAGGTTTGCTGAAAAATCATTTAAATTCTTTCTCTTCCCCTCTGGAGGAATATGTAATGCACCATTTCTTATTCAGTGCACTTTAGGACATTCATGCTTGGAACTTCATAGAAGTATTTAGGTTAGGCATTTGTTTGGTGATAGGATTCTTTGGAAATGAAATAAGTCCTTCCCCCAATCCAGGATACAAGAATTTACCTTTTTTTTTTTTTTTTTTAATTTTTTTTTTCAACGTTTATTTATTTTTGGGACAGAGAGAGACAGAGCATGAACAGGGGAGGGGCAGAGAGAGAGGGAGACACAGAATCAGAAACAGGCTCCAGGCTCTGAGCCATCAGCCCAGAGCCTGACGCGGGGCTCGAACTCCCAGACCGTGAGATCGTGACCTGGCTGAAGTCGGACGCTTAACCGACTGCGCCACCCAGGCGCCCCAAGAATTTACCTTTTTATATATCTATTCTTCAAGACTGATATTTTGTTTTAGGCCTATATGAATCTTGAATCCCTCATGTTAGATATAGTTATAAAAAAGATGGAATTGAGTGTTGAGGACTTAAAAGTAGATGTAAAGAAAATGAGAGATTAGGAGTACAGAGTTTTCCCATTGTGTCCTTTTGAGGTAAAAAGAAATTGTAACCAAACAAGCTAGCTTTATAATAGTGAACGGGAGCAGAATTTGTCACCCCAAAATACACCTCTTTGGCATAAGGATTATTTCAGGTTTATTATTTTTAAGAGACTGCAGACATAGGAAAAGCTCTGAAAACCTAGTAAAAATTACCCTCTTGTAAAATACATTTACATTTAGAAGGCAAAATCTCCATTTGTAAGAGTGTCTTTCTCTCAGTACCAAGAAGAGGACGACCAAATCTCTAGAAATTCTTATCAGTGAAGAAGGCAGGACTTAAATCTGCATAACAACCATACCCTTACTCATTGTGCTTTTCCTAGTAACATTCCAAAACTGCATCCTTTCCCCAACATCTTTCTTTGGCCTTAGCTGAAGATGGTTTTTAAGGCAGTGGCTTGGGCCATTTCAGAGTTACTCAGTACTTTTTGTTTGGTTTTGTTTTGTGTTTGATGCATAGTTGGCATATAACATTATATTATTTTCTGGTGCATAAAATAATGATTGATATTTGTATACAGTGCAAAATGGTCCCCACAATAAGTCTAGTTACCATATATCACCATACAAAGTTACAATTTTTTTCTTGCGATAAGAAATTTTAAGGTTTACTCTCTTGGCAACTTTAAAATAATGTGCTACAATATTATTAATATAATAACTATGTATATATTAATAACATACCTATGACTTATTTATTCTAAAACTGAAAGTTTGTACCTCTTGACACCCTGTCATAGACTCTGGGTCTAAAGTTCTTTCTTGTCTAACAAGAAAGCGGGATGCAGGATGAAAAGCGAGAGATGGCTAATATCCAGGAAAAGACAAGAGCCCAAATAAGGGTCCTTGCCCCGTTTTTATTAGGATCAGAAGGCTTACAAACATGGTGATGGATGTGCACAAAGAGACAATGAATCTGTGGACATTAACTCATGGACCTGAGAGAAAGGGGGTCTTAAGGATATTCGGGTTAGAGATTTGGGTTAATACAAAACAAAATCCTGGCCCCGGGCGGCCAGGTGGAAGGTTGTTTACAGCAGACTTGAGGCACCACCTCTGTTTGTCCTAGCTAGCCTAGGGTATGGGACAGGTCTGACACTTGACCTCAGAGCTAACAGGGCACCTTTTCTTTTGCTAATCAGCTCTGGGCTGGGCAGGGCAGTTTCATCTGTAGCTCAGTGGTCTATAGCCCTATTTACCTGTTTACCTAACTTGGTCCTTCCCTCCTGTGGAAGCAGCTTTCTGCTGTAGTACTAAATGTGGGTGGGGGGGGGTGCTTCTGCCCTGAATACCTAATCTTGGTTATTTCATATACCTATGTTCTATATTGGGGCCTTTGCCCCACTCTCTATACTGGGGCTTCTGCCCCATCTTGTTAACCCATTGGTATAAGCCCAGGGAGTTTCTAAGCTTATTCCCCACAACACCCTTTACCCATTTTGCCTATTCCTCGACCCTGCCCCCCCACCCCCTCCCCCGCCCCCACCATCTAGCAACCACCATTGTATTTTCTGTATCTATGAGTTTGTTTTGTTCATTCATTTATATCGTATTTATCTTTTTCTGTCTATTTCACTTAGCATAATAGTCTCAAAGCCCATCCATATTTTTGTAAATGCCAAGATTTCATTATTTGTTATGCCTAAGTAGTATTCCATTGTAGACATATATCACATCTTTATCCATTTATCCATCAATGCACACATAGATTGTTTCCATATCTTGGCTATTGTAAATGATGCTGCAATGAACATAGAGGTGTATATATCTTTTTAAAATAGTGTTTTCATTTCCTTTGCATAAATACCCAGAAGGAGAATTGCTGGATCATATCTAGTTCTATTTTTTTAATTTTTGAGGAATCTTCATTCTGGCTCCCACAGTGGCTGCAGCAATTTACAATCCCATTAATAGTGCACAAAAATTCACTTTTCTCCACATCCTCACAAACAGTAGTTATTCCCTGTCTTTTTTTTATAATACCCATTCTAGCAGACGTGACGTGATATCTCATTGTAGTTTTTACGTTTTGACAGATGTGAGGTGATAGCTCACTGTTGTTTTTACATTTCTCTCATGATTAGTGATGATGAACATTTTTCATGTTCATCATCTATATGTTGGCCATCTATATTGGCCATCTATATGTCTTCTTTGGAAAAATGTCTATACAGATCCTCTGTCCATTTTGTAACTGGATTGTTTTTTCTTTCTTTCTTTCTTTCTTTCTTTCTTTCTTTCTTTCTTTCTTTCTTCTTTTGCTATTGAGTTGCATGTGTTTTTTTTTTGTGGGGTTTTTTTTTTTTTTGAGAGAGAGAGCAAGTGGGGGAGGGACAGAGGGAGAAGGAGAGAGATAATCTCTCCACGTCCAGTGCAGAGCCTGATGCAGGGCTTGATCTCACAACTGTGAGATCATGATCTGAGCTGAAATCAAGAGTCAGATGCTTAGCCATTTGAGCCACCCAAGTGCCTCTGTATGTGTTCTTTATGTATTTTGAATATTTTTTTTAAGTTTATTTATTTGAGAAAGATGGAGACAGCACTAGTGAGGGAGGGACAGAGAATGAAGGAGGGAGAGAGAATCCCAAGCAACTTCTGTGCTGCCAGCACAGAGCCCGACCTGGGGCTTGAACTCAAGGATTGTGAAATCATGACCCGAGCCGAAATCAAGAGTCAGATGCTTAACCACCTTAGCCACCCAGGCTCCCTGATGTATTTTGAATATTAACCATTTATCAGATGTCTGATTTGCAAAATATTTTCTTCCATTCAGTAGATTGCCTTTTCATTTTGTTGTAGGTTTTCCTTGCTGTGTAGCTTTTCAGTTTGATTTAGTCCCACTTGTTTGGTTTTGCTTTCTTGCCTGCGCTTTTACTCCATTTTTCTGAGTATCTATCTCCCATATATATGGGAGGTACACATGTCATTGAGTTTCTACTTGTTTTTCTCCTGTTAATCTGTCTTTTACTATAGGGGCATTTCAACTAATAACCTAAAAGGGTAAAGGGAAAAATATCTTATTCCCCAACAATTCCCAAATCAGCATTTGTTGCAGTAGGTTTTGAGGGGCTGTGGATATCAGATGAAAATGATCTGCTATATCCACGAGTGCTGGAGTAAAGTTCTTACAGTTGAAGCATAGGCTCTGTGCTGATACCAGAAAAATATTGAGAAACACAACTATAGCAAAGTCAGTAGGAAAAATCAAGCTGATCCATGTTTCATCTAGTTGAGTGCATAGATAACTTACATCTCTGAGGTCATAATGGGAACCTTAAGGTGGTGTCCAAAGGCATTTTCATTAAAAATGCCTAAACAAAAGCTTAAAATTTTCCTATGAACCAAATAAGTTAATTGTATTTACTGAAAGTTCATTATAATAATTAGTACTAATGTAAGGTTTGAGTTATGATTGATATTCTCTTTATTTTTATGCATACAAATGCCATAACGACTTTCATAGGTTGACCCACAAACTTGGTCCTCCAGTTTCTTTTTCTTATAAAGGTTAAAATATTCAAGTACACACGTTCTCAACAACGTGGATGTCAGGAAGACTTTGCTTTGGGGTAAAGAACACTGTCTCTAAATTCTATTTCATTAAGATGAGGTTGTGATTTGTTTCCCCACAACAACTTCAAGGTTCAAAGGTGTTGTGGTTCTGCCTTATATTTCTGCTCTTCTAAGTAATATTTCGTGAATTAAGAAGCTATAAATATATGGAGAAGTACTTAATCATTTATTTTAAGTTGCATAAACTAGCCAAACAGATTTAGGAGTCATAGTAAAATACAGCAACTCTTCTAAAATCAGAAATTGATACGTTAGCATTATTTCTCTGTGCTCAGCATCAGGTCCAATATGAGGTAATGCAACAATGCCACCCAAATAACAAGTGCTTTAACTAATTAGTTAGTGTAACCAGTTTATTGTCCTAGGTTGGTTGAGTTAAGTAAAAGTAGGAACTAGCTTTTATCTCTCCTTCTATCACTACTTTTCAAATAGGAAAGGATCTGTCTTCACTCTTCCTGGATATCTGAAATAGTAATCACACATTTTCCAACCATTATTATTTAAAATCAGTGCCATTTTAAGTTATTAACAATCTAACCCCAAGTAAATGAAACTTTATCTTTTCTTCAATTTAAAGCTTATCCTTTTCACTGAACCTCCCTACCTGAACCACATTAAGGAAGAGGATCCCCAATACTCAAGACAATCTTTTGTAGGAATTTTCTTTTCAATAAATATTTCTTTAAGGCCTTCATATTGCCCACACTGACTAGGAGTACTATAGATTCACTGGATTCGTTGACTACGATACTATGAAATGATTTGGGGCCATTTGTTAATAAGTCCTGTATGGATGGTCCTTAGGATAGGTGATCACCGAACACCTATTGTCCTCAGTTACTATTCTAACTCAGGCAGAGTCCCTTTTAACATCTTTTTACATTTGCTAATGCAAAAATATTCGTACTCAACCAATACTAAGACACTGTGCCAAGACCTGATAACATTGATATAATTCAGGTCTAAGTTGTAAGTGTCAAATAAGTTATATTAACCAAATAATTTTTTTAAGAAACATCTGTAGTCAGAAAGGTAGAATGAATCAGATCCTAATATTTCTTTGGAGAGGGATTTGATTTTGTTTCACCTGGTGTCAGCTGGGTTTCTTTCAAATATATAATAGATTACTACCACCTAATTTTCAGGTCCACTGAAGTTTCATGAATTGTATCAATCATATCTTTTATGGAAAAGGCACGAGCCTAAGATCACACTTTGAATTTAGTGTTTTTCAGTCTGAAGCGATGCTCTAGCCTTTTTGTGCTTTTATTGTTCTTGATACTCCTGAACATAACAGGCCAACAATTTTGTAGAATACCTCTTGATTTTGTTTGTCTGATGTTTCCTCGTGATTAGATTCAGGATACACGTCTCTGGCAGTCCGAGCAGAGAACTGATGCTGTGTTCCCATCCTTGCCTCTCTCAACAGCACACATTTCAGTTGGACCCTTTGTTGCTGAGGGTCACTTTGATTACTTCATGAAGGAAGTGTCTGCCAGGCTTTGCCCATGTAAATTTACTCATTTTGCTTCTGTAATCAATAGCTATTTAGTACCTATGAAAAGGTATGTGAATGAAAGGATGTAACTATTCCAGTCTACCTCTAATTTGTACTTTATTAATGTGTTTATTTGTGTCTTCATGTGCTTACCTTCCTCTGACTCATCTAATGCTTCTCAGATGATTGTTCAGGAAGAAACTGGGTGAGGATGATGAAGAGTCAAAGCAAAAATATATATATTTTTAATGTTTTTATTTATTTTTTTTTAAATTTTTTTTTCAACGTTTATTTATTTTTGGGACAGAGAGAGACAGAGCATGAACGGGGGAGGGGCAGAGAGGGAGACACAGAATCGGAAACAGGCTCCAGGCTCTGAGCCATCAGCCCAGAGCCCGACGCGGGGCTCGAACTCACGGACCGCGAGATCATGACCTGGCTGAAGTCGGACGCTCAACCGACTGCGCCACCCAGGCGCCCCATGTTTTTATTTATTTTTGAGACAGAGAGAGACAGAGTATGAGCAGGGGAGGGGCAGACAGAGAGGGAGACACAGAATCCGAAGCAGGTTCCAGGCCCCAAGCTGTCAGCACAGAGTCCGACGCAGGGCTCGAACCCACGGACTGTGAGATCATGACCTGAACCCAAGTCGGATGCCCAACCGACTGAGCTACCCAGGCGCTCCAAAGCAAAAATATTTTAATTAAATGGAGATCATTGAGCTCAGGACATTCATTTTACAAGGGAGGAAACCTGAGGTCCACGAAGGTTAAGTGAGACACTGGATCTAGAAGCCATGAACCCCCACTCATAGGCAGGGCCTTGACATGGCAACAAACTTTAAATCAGTTTTTATATTGGTTATCAATGTCATAAGTGAGTTTTTCAGTGCAATTTATGGCCATGACAAAATTTTTTAAAAGATTTGACAATGTGAATTAGTAATGAACTTTGTCTATAATATTTTATTTAAAAAAATATTTTCTCTTGGGCGCCTGGGTGGCTCAGTCGGTTGAGCAACTGACTTCGGCTCAGGTCATGATCTCATGGTTTGTGAGTTCAAGCCCCATGTTGGGCTCTGTGCTGACAGCTCAGAGCCTGGAGCCTGCTTTGGATTCGGTGTCTCCCTCTCTCTCTGCCCCTCCCCCACTCATGCTCTGTCTGTCTGTCTCAGAAATAAATAAACATTAAAAATTTTTTTTCTTTAAAATATTTTCTCTGGTTATATCTCATCCAACCATTCTCTTTTTTAATTTTTTATTGAGGTACACCAGACTGGGAGAATTAGCTCACAGACATGAAGTTGTGCAAGTGTCTCATAGGCTTCTAGGACACTTTTCCAACCAAATTTAACAGTTCAAATTTTTAAGGAAAGCCCTTGGGATGAGTTTCGAGACATGAAACTACAATCTTTCATATTCTGTTCTAGAGTCAATTATTATTTTCTTCCTAAACATTTATCTGTTGAGGCTTTCTCAAGCTGAGTGGACTTCAAAAAAATAATTTCTTGTGAGAAAAAAATAACACGTGGATATGCAGAACCAAAATTTTAGCACGGAAAGAAGTGCATAGAAATTCGCTAAAACACAGGGATTTCTGGAACTGCACTCAGAATTTACTCAGTAAGTGTGGGTTTGGCTGTAGAGGTCTGCATTTCATGAGGGATCAGAAATTTCTGATGCAGGTGGGCCAGGAACACACGAGGGAAGCACAGCAATTAATATCGATTAATCATTTTAAGAAATTAAAGCTGATGTTAGAGTTTGCATACAACCTAAGGAAAGGCTAGAAGAAGCTGATCATTTCGCTGATGACTTGCATCCAGCTCTCACTCAATGATTGCAGGCATGCATGTAAAACTAGATTTTATCAGTATGCTATAAGGTTAGCTATAAAAAAAAAAAGAAATCAAGGTATGTTTCTTGGATAGATTTTGGCTGCCATGGCTTCTGTACCAATTCAAGGAAGTACGACCCATTTTGAAAACTTCCTTATTGGGGCGCCTGGGTGGTGCAGTCGGTTAAGCGTCCGACTTCAACCAGGTCACGATCTCGCGGTCTGTGAGTTCGAGCCCCGCGTCAGGCTCTGGGCTGATGGCTCGGAGCCTGGAGCCTGTTTCTGATTCTGTGTCTCCCTCTCTCTCTGCCCCTCCCCTGTTCATGCTCTGTCTCTCTCTGTCCCAAAAATAAATAAACGTTGAAAAAAAAATTTTAAAAAAAAAAAAAAGAAAACTTCCTTATTGGATACAACCCTTTTTGCTTGTACAGAATGTGTTCATATGAGCCAATTTTTTTTTTTTGAATAAGGAAATCAGAACACAGAGAGTTTAAATTATTTTCCAAATAGCACACTGGTGGCTGGAAAGCCAGATCCAGAGCTTCTTGCTCCAGACATAAGGTGTTTTCGATTTTTCCATTACATTAAGCTATATCATATAAAGCTACATGCTTTGTCGTCCAAATAAGAAGTGGTCACGGTACCGGGCATATATAATTCATTTTTGTTTATAAATTTACCTCCATATTCTGTCCCCAGCACTACAATTTTTTTTTTTTTTAAAGGCAAATCCCAACAATTTGTTCAGTTTCCTTTTATTGTGTCTCACCCTAACTTCTCAGGCCTTTGAGATTTCGGAGAATTTCCAAATGTACTTGTCAAGGGGCAAATCCCCAAAATTGATGAAGCATGTCATGCCTTGAATTCATGTCAAATTGTAAATATTCTAATATTTTAATGACTTGTTCTATCATATTCATGATTTCCTCTCATTTTTATTCCTGCTCTGGGAAATCTTTGCCGGGAGTTTACATTCTATTGTCCCACATGCATTGAAAGGAAAAGGACTCATTTTTCTTAGCATTGCCTAAATTTCTAGTCAGTACAATACTCCCACTTCTCCATGGAATGCTCTTTTTTCTTGTCGTTGTCTGTTATGTGTGCTAGCAAATAATTTTTCTTATTGCTCTTAATTGACTTTGCAATGAGTCAGTCTTCTGTTCTCTAAGAATTTTCTGTTGCAGTCATGTAGCAAAATAAATTGGCAGGACTCAGGAATACAATAGGTTAAGCAATCAAATTAACCTCCAAAGTCCATGGTTTACCAAGGGAATTCAATTTAGTTCAATAGAGTTCAATCAGTGTTTATTGATTTACTCCTCTATTCCAGGTAATTCTCCATATAGTGAGAATAAAAATATGCATAGATGTTATATCCCTGCCCACCTAGAAAATATAATCTGAGAGGAAGACAAATAAATAATGAGGATTTGTAATATTTTAGGAAAAGATCTATGAAGACTAAACTCAGATGTTATTATAGTAGGACAGCGGCCTGCAAATCATATTTTAAGGATATGGGAAGAACCTCAAAGGGAGGTAACACATGCTTTGAGTCTTTAAAAAAAATTTTTTTTAAACATTTATTCATCTTTGAGAGACAGAGAGAGAGAGAGAGAGAGAGAGTGGGGGAGGAGCAGAGAGAGAGGGAGACACAGAATCTGAAGCAGGCTCTGGGCTCTGAGCTATCAGCACAGAGCCCGATGCAAGACACAAACTCACTGGCTGGAAGATCATGACATGAGCCGAAGTCGGACACTTAACTGACTGAGCCACCCAGGTGCCCCATTCTGAGTCTTAAAGTAGGAAACAGCCATGAGAATGACAGGGATAAGAGAGAATAACTCACAGAGAATGCAAGGACAGGAAAGAGGGAAACAGCAAGGTACATTCAATAAAATTCAAAAGTATTCCAGAAACCCAGAGACAGGACTGGTTATGTAAAACACAGGATCCACTCACTGCAAAACGAAACTATGTGGTCCTTTGTAAAATTACTAAGAATTTCAAGATAGTGACAGCTTTTTAAACGTATAATTAACAGATAAAATGCTCTTGTTTGCTTTGGATAAATGCCCAAAGGTGGGATTTCTGGGTCATAGGGCGATTCTATTTTTAATTATTTGCGGAGCCTCCATACTGGTTTCCACAGAGGCTGAATCAGTTTGCATTTGCACCATTTCCTCACAAGGACTCATTATCCCTTGTCTTTTTGATAATAGGCATGACTAGTAGGGGGCCTCGTGAGCATGGGGACCTGTGCAAAACAGATCACATGCCATGAAGCAGGTTCTGAGCAAAGACCTGGAGTACAAAGGTTAAGGATGAGACGGATGTTTGTAGAACAGAAAGGGAAGTGTGGTAAGTGAAGAATTAAAGAGAGTCCAGATCAAGATGAACCCAGCATGATATATCAAAAAGTGAGGTAACCAATTCTACCTCCTGTTTGATGATACATGGATGTATGTATCACTATTTCACATTTATGAAATGTAATATTTTTTAAACTGTCAACCACAAAATTTTCTCTCCATAAAAATGAAGGAATTATTTAGCAAAGAGAAAAGAAAATGAGATAGTAATACTAATAGTAATACAAAAAGAATGAAATCTTGCCATTGGCAACATGGATAGAGCCGAAGAGTGTTAATGGTCATTGAAATAAGTCAGTCAGAGAAAAGACAAATGCCATGCGATTTCACTAATCACAGGTTTCTTAAGTGTGGAATTTAAGAAACAAACAAACAAGAAAAAAAAAAAAGACAAACTAAAACCAAAAACTCTTAACTATAGAGAACTAACTCATGGTTACCAGAGGGGAGGTGGGAGGAGGGATGGGTGTAACAGGAGAAGGGGGTTAAGAGTACACTCATCGGCATGAAAACAGTAATGTATAGAATTGCTGAATCAGTATATTGTACACCTGAAACCAACATTACCCTGTATGTTAATTATATTGGAATTAAAAGAAAAAAAAAGAAGAGCAGCTAATAGGTACAGTATGTTTCCTTTACATCATGATGTAGATTCTTCTTAAACTACATAAATATCTCCTCTAGGCTCCTCACATACATGCGCCCCAAATCTAAGTTTTCATCAAAGTAACAGCATATTTCAAGGTGGTTTCTTGGCTTAGAGGTCTTTTCTTTTCCTTTCTTTTCTTTCTTTTTTTTTTTAAATTTTCTTAATGTTTATTTATTTTTGAGACAGAGAGAGAGAGAGAGACAGGGACAGACAGACAGTTGTGAGCAGGGGAGGTGCAGAGAGAGGGAGGGAGACACAGAATCTGAAGCAGGGTCCAGGCTCTGAGCTATCAGCGCAGAGCCCAACACGGGGCTTGAACTCACAGACCACGAGATCATGACCTGAGCTGAAGTCAGACGCTTCACCCACTGAGCCACCCAGGCATCCCTTGGCTTAGAGGTTTTTTTAAAAAATGAACACACAAGCACTAAAAAATAATCCTATGTCCATAATTTTAAAATGCCACCCAGCTCAGACTTAATCACACGTTAAGAGTGATGCAACTTATCTTTATAAAGCATTCAAACTGCATAGTATCACAACTCTTCCCACCTGATTCCACATAAAGAGCGTGGTGGGGATCTGAGGTTTTCCCATCCTTACTTTCCATTTTGTAGCCTCCTTTTCATATTAAGATGACATTAAAAGAAATCCTCAATTGTGGCTAGGTTTAACTTTCTACCTACTAATTTATCTTTGTCCAAAAAAAGCCGTGTGGGGTTATTTTAGCCAAAAAGAAATTTCTTCCAGGCAACCAGCACTCTGTCCTATCACAGCTCCTGAGCACGCAGCCTCTCTCTGCTGAAAGCCTCTGAGTGCTCCAGTGGTTCTCGACTAAATCCGTATCTCCGGAGGATGGAGGCCCAGACATTGGTTATTTTTTTCTAGAGCTTGAACTCACATGTTCCTATCAGGCTCAAGTACAAAATCAGATGAAATAGGAGTCAGACAAAATAATTGCAATTCTGAGGCTAGTAACGCACCCCATTTGTTGTGATAAATGACTTTGCAAACGCTAACAAGATGCCAAGCAATTTTCATGACAACATATTCTGTGTTCAAAAATTGCTCCTGGCACTCAAGAAACAATAGTGAACAAGGTAGAGGAGGTTCTTGCTTTCACAGATCTTGTTTCTGGTGGGGAAATGGCCAAGAAGTAGACCCAGACCGCACAAATAAAACAGAAAAGCATGTATTCACAAAACCGACCAGAAACAAGCAAAGCGCTTGTGCTAAATTCTGGGAATGCTAATACTCCATCCTAAAATGTAATACAGAGTGTGAGAACTGAGGCCTGAGAAAGAGCCCAGCTCTACAAAAAACCAGCATAAATTCTAGTTCAGGGAAGTGAGGGACAAGCATGACAAAATCAGGAAATAGGAACAAGATTTGTGTGTTCCAGCAAGCGACAGAAGCCAATGGGGGGCGGGGGGTGCAGAAGGACTGTGAGGAGAGAGGACAGTGGCATGAGAAGGCTGTTGGTAGGCAAGGATGCGATCAGTCATCTGCCTGACCCTTCTCCCTGCACAATTACTCGTGCCTGGTGAAACTCTTAGCATAGCTTTGCATTTTTACCATCAGCCTCCCTTTCTGTTCATCCTCATTTGCTCAATTTGAATCTCAGGTGTAGACCTTACTCAGACATTGAACCTTGCCTGTGACCTCCTAAGGAGGCTGCTACCTTGCCCTTGGATCTTGTCTTTGCCCCCAAGGCTCCTTTTGTCAGGCGTCCTCACCCCTCCCCTACCGTCCGTCCTCCACTCTGCAGTCAAAATTTCCTGTGGAATCTCAGCTATGACCTTGAGTCTATTACACTCTCAGCCAGGTTGGCTCCTGGTCAGGCCACCAGGGTGGCTCTCTCTGTAGCTCACTTGCCACCTAATGTGCTGCCTGCTCTCAGTAATAGCAGTGACCACTGAGCACAGGGTCCAGAAAAGAGCAGCTCCTGGCAGTCAGTAATGAGCTATCAAGGAAGGAAGCAACTGTTGAGAACTATAAATCATGAACATCCCGGTACGGAGGTTGTCTTGTTTTTGAATTTTAGCCAAAAGTTCTTTCTCCTGCAAATGTTCCAAGCAGATTTTTTAGGTATTGCTATCCATTCAAATAATAGTTCGTGGTATTTGGTTGAAATGGCTTTTGAAAACAGTACTCATGTTTATTAAAAAGGAGGGAGTTCCTGAATAATGCTGACAATAAAAAGTTAATGAAATGAATATACACAAAACATCTTTTGTTCATTCATATTTCATTTGCTTCTCCACTGAGAATAATTTCATATATTCCCTGGATGTGTTTATAAAATTCAAGCTGATCAGTTAGATTTTTCTATTCCAATCAAGCAGCTAGAAAATCATACTGACGTCAATGAGGCCCTTGGGGCCTCAGTTAACAAAACAAAAGAGAAAATGTTGAGCTCTGAACTATAATCACTTGGGTTCATGAAAATTTGAGGTTTTATGGAAACCAATTTGACCATAAATTTCATATATTAAAAAAAAAAACAAAACAAAGTAATGAATAGCATATCAGTTACAAAACTTCACTCTGAAATCAAACTCTCAAAAACAGAGGACTCAATGGGATTATATTATTTATTAAAATGTTAAAATAGGTGAAAAAAAGAGAATTTGAGGTTTTAAACTTTGAGTTATATTTTTTGGTATGGATAACAATAATAAAAAGCATAGAAATGATAATTCGGCATCTTCCTTGGTGTTCTCTTGTTAATTATACTTATCACCTAGATGTCTTATTGCTGTAACATATATGTAAACCAATCTGATTCAATTTGCACATTTTAAAAAATAGCATTTATTAAAATATAATGGAAAAAGGTTATGTGTAGGTATAATAGTTTTCCATTATAATAGATAAATAAGAGATTGACTCAGACCAAACCAGCTTTTTCAATTCCCTAAAATATTTATGTGGCAAAAAGTGTTCCTAAGTTTTCTTAGGACCCAGAGTAATTATATTTAACTTCAGTTTAATGATGTTAGTTATGTTAGTTTAGTTGTCTTAGATGATCAAGATATTTTTATATCTGAATATGGGTGTGAGGCCATAAAAATCTGTAGATAATGGGGTGGAGAAAGTGACAGTAGCATTATTTTTAAAAACTGGAGTTATAGGGAAATTTAACACTTAGTGCCTAAGGGAAGTCAGCATTACTCCAACACTGATGCCCATGACAATAAGGAGATGAGCTGTCCCAGCTGGCCTGAGACTCTCTAGGTCTTAGCTCTGAAAGTCCCACATTTAGGAACAACTTCAATCACAGGCATATTGGGGTGTTTGGTCATCTATATGACAACCAGAACCTTTAAGAAAACAATGTGGACAGGGGCGCCTGGGTGGCTCAGTTGGTTGAGCATCTGACTTCGGCCAGTTCATGATCTCATGGTTCATGAGTTTGAGCCACATGTCGGGCTCTGCGCTGACAGCTCGGAGCCTGGAGCCTGCTTCAGATTCTGTGTGTCTCCCTCTCTCTCTGCCCCTCCCCCACTCTCTCTCAAAAAAGGAATAAACATTAACATATTAAAAAAAAAAGGAAAACAATGTGGACAGAATAAATAGATTCTGCTGAGTCAGGAGCAGTGTAATTTACTATCCAATTCAGGGCTATATTTAAGAGTGAAAAGGAGCACTATTAAAATTATACTGTGATAGCATGCATCATCTGACACAGACTAAAGCAGGGGCCACCAAATGTTTTCTGTGAAGAGCAAGCACAAGTGTAAGGGTGATTAAAGAGTCTAATAGAGCAAGGTGGAGTCAATAAACAAAGAAGAAACTAGTAGAACCATAAGAGTTTCTTGAAGTTAGTGTAAGTTGCACACCCAAACTAATATTCCCAAAAGTTGTCTTCTCACCTTCTATCTTTCATGTTTGTAATCTCAATTGTCTCCATATGGGGACACTTTCTTGTTTTATACTCATGAAGCTGAAGGAGCAGTATACTTGAATAATTGAAAGAGAGAATTGGTGTTTCTGGGTGACTTATTTTTGTTAAAGATCAGCAGTCTGAATACTGCACGACACAAAGGTTAAGATTCCCAGCAGATATATTGGGATCCCTTATAGCGTTGGTGCTGGGGCATCGGGTTAACAACTACCTCAAAGGTCAGTTACAAACCAGCAGGTGTGAGTGGTGTTCAGAGTAGCTGTGACATCTTACAGGTTCTGACTTGACTTGTATGACAATTTTGGTTAAATGTGAGCTGAATTTTGGAGGGAGAGCAAAATATCATATTTAAACTAAAAGAATGTAAAATAGAGGCACTTAAGTCCTAGCTTATTCTAATAAATGCCAATAGTACCAATAAATGTTTTAAAAATTATTTTAATGCTACCAACTGGACATGTCATAGGATAGTGCTTGAGAGCATGTATTGCCCAGGTTCAAATGTTAGCTTCTTCTCCCAGAAGCTGTGAACGTTGAGCAGATTACTTAACTGCTCAGCTTCCTCATTTGTAAAATAGCAATAATCATGGCATCTACTTCATAGTTTTGTGGTGAGGAGTAAATTGATCAATACCTGTAAAGCACTTAAAAGAATGCATTTTATTTAATAAGCATGCAATAAATGTTCACTATTATTATAAGGCACTTTGTTCTTGGAGAGAACCTTAGAGTATAGGATCTGTATATTTGCACAATTATCTTGCACAACTTCAGAAAAAAAAAGATTGTTTTCATTTGTTATATTCAGCAAACATGTATGTATTGAGAGCATAGTGTGTGTCAGATGTGGTACTATATTGCGAAGTATATAAAATAAATATAAAAATTGTGAAGAATCTGGGGTTCTGTCGAGATTACAGGCTAACACATTAGTCTGTCACAGTTTCGTGGTTGCTGCAGAAGACATGAGACTCCCGGGTCAAAGTCAAAGGATGGTTTACTGTTCACAGCACTAGCAGTCACCAGAGTACCAGCATTTTTGTACCAGTTTCTGGACCCTCAATTCCACAGCATACTGCAAAGAGGTTCTGATAATACCTATTACACATACAGTGGGTTCTATTATAGGAGAAATCATAAAAAAAAAAGAATATATATTAATCTTTTCTGTTTTGAAAAATTAAAAACACTCATTTATCCATTCATTAATCTGCCAATCACATAGTTAAGTGCTTATTACATGCAAATATTTATAACTACATTCCCTTTGATATTTAGTTTCTCTTCAATAGTAAGACAGCATTGTTTTTGCTTAGGACTTACCATCTTGCTACCAGAATATTTCTGTATCTCTCATGGAATTTCCTCACAGTGGTTTATCAGTGAAAGTAGGGAAAAATTATCATCCCTTCTTTTTAGCAGAGTAGTTAAGTGGCTTACCCACTCTTTATGATGGAGGTTGGATTTAAAAGAGGTTCTCTATCCAAACTCTGTGTTCTTTCTTATCCATAGTAAGAATCGTTTCCATCAAGAGGATAGAAACTTCTCTATGATGATTACTGCTTGAGATGCTACTCCCAAAATAATGACTTGCCCTTAAATATCCATGGTGATTCATTAAACAAGAAAATGGAGTTTATATTGTTCTCTGTTCATTACCTGTCTTTTTTTTTCTGTGCAAACACTGAATAAAATAATGCTAAAAATTACAATTATAAAAACACTTCTCATGTACCCATTCTATGATAATACTTTATGCTACTTACATATTTTAGAAAAAATTCTAAGTACTTTTTAATTTATTCAAACAGTTTATTTTGTGTTCCTACTATGTGCAGGTTATGTTTGAGACACTAGGGATTCAGCAATGGACTATCAGATAAAATTCTTTGCTTTGAAGTAGCTTGTATTCTACTATCACAAGAGAAGAGGTGAGGCCACTAAGGCTTATCAAAAATAGCATAGCTAGGAGGTGGCTTGGTTAGAATTCTAATTTGTTTGGCCTGGAAGTCCAAATTCTTTCCTTTTGTCTTAAATTCTTAACCCACCTTTTAGATGTTTCGTGTGAAAAAGGAAGGTAGAGTAATAAACATAGCTTTGTTTCACAAATGGTAACAAATGTAAAAAAGATTCTAAAATATCAACAGATACTTGTTGAAGGAGTGAATGGGCCCTTTCATACTTTTAAAAAATTTTTTTTTCAACGTTTTTTATTTATTTTTGGGACAGAGAGAGACAGAGCATGAACGGGCGAGGGGCAGAGAGAGAGGGAGACACAGAATCAGAAACAGGCTCCAGGCTCGGAGCCATCAGCCCAGAGCCTGACACCGGGCTCGAACTCACGGACCGCGAGATCGTGACCTGGCTGAAATCAGATGCTTAACCGACTGCGCCACCCAGGCGCCCTGACATACTTTTAAGAGTCAAAGCATTTCTACTCTTATTAGGCTTCTATAAAGCAAACTCTAATCCTGGAGGATCAATCTCTTTTGGATTATCATGTGATTTCCCTGCAACTGTATCATTTTTGGGTGTAGACCAAGGGTTTCTATACCAGAGATAAATTCTCTTTGACTTGAGAATCATTATGTGAAGTCATTCTCTTTTTTCTACCCCCAAGATGGATTATGATCACAGTTTAAGAGAATGGATAATAAGTAACAGGAGAAATAGTCATTAACTCCTCTGAATCTCATTACATGGTAGACATAATCAGGATAGTACCAGAAAAATAATGGAGATTGTCTGAATTCTTAATTTATCCCTCTCTATTTACAGGAATATCCACTGGGTTTTTGTGTATTACCACCTGTGTTAGAACAGTCTCCGAAAGATGTGCAGACTCTAATTTCTAGAACCTATGAATATTATGCATTACATGGGAAAAGTCATTTTGCGTATTTAAGATTATGGATCTAGATTATTTGGCTGGGCCTATTCTAATCACATGAGTCTTTAAAAGCAGAAAACTTTGTAATCAGAGAAATGCAACAGAAGAAGCAAGAAAAATGTGGTAGAAGGGAAATCAGAGAGATTCCAAGCATGAGAAGGTTTGAAGTGCCATTGGTTCAAAGATTTAGGGGCCCATATGCAAAGACTGGGGCAGGTCTCTAGGAAATAAGGATGGCCTCCCACTGACAGATAGCAAGGACATGGGTGCCTCAGTCCTCACCCATAAAAAAACATTCTGACCAAACTCTGAATGCATTTGGATATGGATTGTTCCTCAGAGCCGCCAGTAAAGAATACAATCCTCCCAACACTTTAACTTTAGCTTAATGAGTCCCATGTTGGATTTCTAATCCATGGAACTGTGAGATAAAAAATGGGTGTTGTTTCAAGCTGCTAATTTTATGGCAATTTATTAATGCAGCAGTGGAAAACTGATTAACCATCTCTTAGTCTATTTCACAGCCCTCTTTTCTACTTTGTTTTTGGGATGATTTATTCTGTCTCAATGGATTTTATTGAAGATACTCAGCTCAAGCCTTGCTTTTCATCCTCAGCCTCCCCCTTTTGGGATTGAAATCTCTTTTGTTACACTTTTATTATTTCCCATGTGTACCTTTGGCTCTAGATATTTCTTCTGGTTCCTTCTTTGTTCTATGCGTGTAATTATACGAGGCTCACAATGCATTTATGCTCAGATCACGCCCCAGGTTCCAAACTAATTTTTCTTTTCTTTCACAGGAATGTTTCTCTCTATTCTCAGAAGCCTCTACTGCCTTCACAAATCAACATCACCTCACACCTCAGTCTGGGAGGCAGGTGCCCAGAACTTCCCTTTCCCCACTTCTACACCCAGTTACTTAGCATCAGTTTTCAATGGGTTCAGACCTTGGTGTATTTATTCTCATAACCAACCACTTCAGTTAGGGCCCATATTTCTAAGTGTGTATACTTGTAAAATGGTATTTAAGGTAGCCTTATAAAAACTTCTACAATGATATGAAAATTGAGTTCATTGAGAGTCTATGCAAAAAAAAAAAAAAAAAAAAAGAAGAACATGAGTGACCCACAGTGGACTTTATAGCTTTCCCCTTTTGCATTGGAAATCATGTCTCTGAATTTCCTGGGGGAAACTATCCTTCTTTTGTTTTCAGGCCCCTTGGTTTGGTTGGTCATAACTCCTGCTTACGTCCAGGAGAAGCCATGGTTGACTTAAACTGATCATCAGAGTCCGTATATTGGCTGTAGTCATTCCTTGAGTGATGAGCACACAGCTCAATACTGCCCAAAGAGAGTAGACCACAGATTTTGATACACTCTTTCTTACTTTCTCTTCTTATCAGAAAAGAACCTGGTAGATTGCAGCCATGATGCTGCTGGAAGCAATTATAAGACCTCAAGGGAAACCCTGTTTGGGAATAAAGTCAATTCACAGACTGTTATTTTAGCAGGTGAAGACAAAGTGAAATCAGATCTTTGGGGGCTGTATATATCCCAAAGAAATCATTTTTACTTAAGCAAATCTGTGTCAACTTTTTTTTGCCCATTACAACCAAAAATGTTTGTTATCACAGAAAAAAATATGGTTGACTAATATATATCAGCCACTATGCATTTCATGTTGGCATATCTTCTTTTAATAGTACCCAATAATCCATGAAGGAACATGTAAATATTATAATTTTAACAAGTAAGGAAAGTGAAGTTTAGAGAGAATTATACCTTTTCCTCATGGCTTTCAAACAGTCAGGTCTAAGTTTATGAGCACTAGTTAAGGGTTGCTGTGCAAAAAAGAAAGAATTCAGGCCCAGTCACAACTGTGACTGTATTTGTGTGTTTGCGTATCCACAGGGAATATGAGGAGAGGTATGTGTCTTTAGGCCCCATAAATAATGGATAGGAAAAATACCCTTCAATCACTCAAAGAAATGCTCTATTGTTATTCTCCAGACATTTTTCAAAAAGAAGCAATTTTTGCTGTTGTGATATTTCCTTATTCCTCTTGATAATTCTTCATACGAACTTGGATTTATGCTATTTGTTCAAAAATTTGCAAAGCTATTCTGGTTTGTATATAGATAATCAGAATGAACTGAGCTTATCAGGTAGCCTTTCTTCCATCCAACCTTACCCTCTTACTAACTCTACTTCATAGTAAACTTATACACATCCATATCTTATTTATCTCAGCAAGTCAAGAGCTTTGCGATAGGCTGTAAAAGACACATAAGAGTAAATCTCTTCACAACTATTTAGTTTATGTTCATGTCCCAAAATGGTTTGGAGAAACATTAGCAGACATGGATAATTATTTTTTCAATCTTTGGCTTCCGTGCATGTGACATGCCCCCATTTCAGGCAGCTATGATTTTGCCTTTCTGTGGCCCTTAGGGTAGTGTTTTATTGCATAAATTCAAAGAAAAAGAAGTGACATTTGGATTCATTTTTTTTAAAAAGACATTTGAAACCCATGACAGACACAATAGTTTTTAGAGAAAGATATTTGAATTTTAAAAGCTTGTTTTTACTGTGTATCAAAGTTCAAAGTCTTACTCTCTGCATAGAAAGGATATAGAGTGAGCAAACAGAGGAGAGGTGTGAAAGAAACAAGAGTTAGACTTTGGAGGTACTTCTGTGAGTTTCCTCTTGCTTCAGTTCAGCAGGAAATTTCATCAGAAAATAATGAAATGCCCACCTCCCAAGTAGATTAGGGATCTGAGAACAGAAGACATTTGTGCCTTGTGTCCTGGAGAATCTGAGGAATTAGCAGGATTCTAGAGTGCTCTCCATACCTCAGCAGAAAGTAGTTGAAAAGTAAAATGACTTTAGAGAGGGACTTGAGACAGCCACTGTATTTGTTGTTCACTTAAGATGGAAAGCTGTTGCAGTTCTCAGAGCTGTTTCTTCTAGAGAAATTATGAGAGAGAGAGGGAGGGAGGGAAGAAGAGAGAAAGAGAGAGAATCAGAGAGAGAGAGAGAGAGAGAGAGAGAGAGAGAGGTGCATCCTTCTAAGTTAATATCCAATAAGAAAAAAAAAAGAACTTTTTGCTAAAAATCAGTCAGATGAAAGTCCTGAATTTAACTCTCATGCTTTTGGCTGCTTTTCTGTGTGAATCCTATTATTTTGGGTTGAAGATGTATCTTCCCAAGAGAATTTGCCTTTGCTTCTGCCCAAGGCCCTGTGGCAGTATCCATCTTGGATAACACCCAAATACAAACCCATATGAAGTCAGACCTATGGTAATAATTTCTTAGGGGAGTTCCTCCCCACTATTGCTTCTCCAACAGTTCAGGCTGAAATCAATACTTGTCCTCATCTGCTTCTGGTGGTAAGTGAATTTTTCTAGTTTATTCTCTTTCTTTTCTTTTTTTAATTGCACTTATTATGCATTTATTTTTATTGAGATATAATTGACATATAACATTTCAGGTGTACAACATAATGATTCAATATGTGCATCGACTGTGAAATGATCACCAAAATAAGTCTAGTTAACAACCATTTCCACACTAGTCTATTGAGTTTCATGAGTCCCAAGTATATTGCAGAGCTACAGCTGCAAATCTCCATGTTGTACAAGCCCCAAATTTTGTCTTCTATTTAAAACTCAAGGCTGTCTTTTTACCAGGATTGAAAATGTTTTAACAAGTGTTGCCATGGCTTCAATTTGCAACCCTGCTTTCATGTTTCCTTTTTACTATGGCTTTTGGGGAGCTCTCTTACTTTCTGGTGAATTCAGGGCACTGAAGAAGATGCTTTTTATATTCTATTTTAGAACTGTGTATCAGAAGTTTCATCAAATACCTGGTTTGTGGTATTACCTTATGTCTTTCAAAACTAGTTCACTTATGTTACCTCACTTGAGATTAGAGCTTTTATATCTTTATTATGGAGGAGATAGCAGGTGAAGTGGAGACTGCTTATTCTCCGAGACCTGCTCACCCTTCGTCAAGGAAATGGGATTGGAGACTTCTTCATTCCCTTTCATAATCAGAACATCACTCCCTTACCTGCCTGTTAAAACCCCTGCTAGTCCTGAGCTGGTGCTATTCTGCTGCCCCTGTTGTGGTACTCTGTGAGTTTCCTGCTTACTCTCATTCTCTAAAGATTATAGTGTCTACTTATAGCTTTCTCTCTTTCACACATACTACATCACCATGATTTAATTTTGCAAGTGTTCCATCCAACTCTCAACTTAATATTTCTTTGACTTGTCATTTGCAGTGACTTCTGTCTTCATCTTTTCTGCCCACGTGGTTACACTGAAGATATTTCATCTGAGATATTAAACTGGAGCACATGATCTTTTCACTACAATCTTCTGATTTTTATGGCCATTGTACCTTCTTCTTGATAACTCTAAATATCCATTTGCTAAACTCTCTTCTGTGTAAAGTTCTGCTTCATCTTGACCTTACATTTTTCTCTCAGTAGCTTAGATTCTGTAATTCATCGCTTAAATTCTTCTAAGTAACTTACTTCCAAATGCTGGCTTCATCTTCTTTCTTTTCCACTCAAGTAGAAAAGTCCCAACTATGAACACATTCAATGATATGCCTTCTATGAAATGTCAAGTGTTGACATCTGCTAAAGAAAATCATACAACTTCATAGACAGGTTCTAATATAATCGAGAGACTCTATTGTCATCTGGTTCCTCAGTCTTGCCCAGTACACCTTATCTTTGTTGCTAGTCATCTATCTTTCAATAAGGCTCTTTCAAGCCTTTCATGTTTTCTCCAAAGCTTTGACCAAGTCAACACCATTTTCTCATCCTTCATCATCAGAAGACAAGTTTATACCATCTGTCACAGGAAAATAGAGATCATTAAGTCATACACTTCCTGTTCTTAAGTTTTTAAAATAACAGGACTGTACTTCCTACATCTTTTTCATACTACATCCTTTTCTTTTTTTAATCTTTTTATTTAGTTACAGTGGAAGAGAAGCTCCCTTTTTGCTCTAAAGCCAAGTGTACCAAACATGTAGCTCATTTTTTTCTAAACCTCTTGAGGATAATCCTTACGATTTTACTCTGTGGACTTTTATGCCCATGCTATCCCTTCCTCATTGCTATTTCGTTTCTCATTAACAGCAACAACAGTAACAACTTAATGTTTTCCATATCCCCGTCTAAAGGAATTCTCAGGTGTTGCCTCATTTTATTTTTTTCTGTCAGGGTCAAACCTCTCCAGAGAGGTATGTGTATAGGCATTTTTGGTCTTTACTGTTTTACCACCATTCAATTCTTGTCCCATTGCCGTCTGACTTTCAACCTATTATTCCACTGAAACTCTTGCCAAAGTTTTGAAGCTTGTTTTGGCTAAAATCCAGAAGTAACCTCTTTGCAGATTAACTATTTATTTTCAATTCTCAATTTCTTTTATTTTTCAGTAATGTCTACACCCAAATGTGGCTTGAACTCACAACCCCAAGATAAAGTTGCACGCTCTACCAACTGAGCCAGCCAGGCTCAACTGTTTATTTGTTTATTTGTTTACATCTCAGATAGACAGTAAGCCCCTGAGGGCAGGAAACATTGTGCCTTATTCTTCCTATGACCCTTAAGTACTGTAGTTCCTGGCCCAAAGTAGGTATTCAATGTGTATTTCATAAATGAATATATACATATCATTAGTATGTGAAAATAAAAGAGCAAAACTTCCTGAATTCTAAGTCACGCTGAGACATTCTTTCTCAAGTATCCTACAATGCCAAACAGACAAGAAAGCATCAGAAACACACTGTGGAATCTACCTCTGTCCTTATTTTAATTTTTAAAAATATTTTTATTAGTTTATTTTTTTGAGAGACAGAGACAGAGCATGAGTGGGGGAGGGGCAGAGAGAGAAAGAGAGAGAGAGAGAGAGAGAGAGAGAGAGAGAGAGAGAGAATCCAAAGCAGGCTCCAGGCTCTGAGCTGTCAGCACAGAGCCTGACACAGGGCTTGAACTCACGTGAACCATGAGATCATGACCTGAGCCAAAGTCGGACACTTAACCGACTGAACCACCCAGGTGCCCCTCTCATTCCCTATTTTAAATAAAAATCTTTACTTCCTACTTCTAGCAACTGTAATGATGTTAAACAACCAGAAGAGGTGAGTTTATAAATTCTCAACCACACTTTCTGTCTCTGCAGCAGGAGATTTCAGAATGTATTCCTACTTTCCTTGGCCTTGAGATTGTCTTCTGCTAGCTAGAAAGCATCACCCCCCAGGAGATAATTGGGACTGGAAGTACAGTGCACAGCTGCACGGAGCCACAAGTTGGTTAACCACTCTGCATGTGTCCTTCCCTCACCTTCCCTGCTGGACTCTGCCAGCACTTAGGCCATCTGTACCGGTGCTGCAAGCTTAGGCTAATAAACCTGAATTACTCTAAAGGTTTTGCATGAAAATGGAAGCAAGCATTTATCTTAGCCCGGGGAGCCAAGCTTTCTGTGTGACATAAAAGGATCCAGAGATATAGGAAGGAAAGGCCTTTTTAAATAGCCTGTTCAATTTTTTTTCTCCAGGGTTACTGGCTCTTTACTTTCTTCGCCTAAGGTGGATCTGTTAAAGTTTCTCTGTAAAGTTAAAAGCACTCTATAGTGGTAAAAGATGTGCAGTAAATTCAAGACAAAACAAATCAAAGACAAACACTAGCAAAGGAAACTGCCTAGTGAAAATCAGAATAGAAACCAAGCTTTTGGTATCTCCAAAACAATTTCCGGTAGAAAATTTCTAATTAATTAATGCGGGAAGGAAAACCATAAATACAATACTTCTTTTTGGATTTTAATGCCGATGATTATTGGATTTATAACTTTATGAAACATCTTGTCTCTTCGTAGGTTAAAATAGTGCTTTGCATTAAAAACATACATGTAAGTTAGGTTGGTATCAATTTAATTTGAATAAATCATGGCTTGAGTTGAACTGAAACATAATCTTAATAGATATGTAATTTTTAGGTATCATATGTTATAGCTGGGGTTAAAGTTAGAGGTCACTGTGTATATACAGACACCATCATTTAAAAAAAATGTTATTATTTCTTTATTTTGAGAGAGAGAGAGAGACAGAGAAAGAGAGAGAGAACACGAGTGGGGAAGGGGCAGAGAGACAGAGAGAGTCCTAAGCAGGCTCCACACTTTCAGCACAGAGCCTGATGTGGGGCTTTATCCCATGAACCAAGAGATCATGGCCTGAGCTGAAGTGAAGAGTTGTATGCTTAACTGACTGAATGACCCCAGGCACCCTCAGACACCCTCATTTTACACGCTGCTTTCCTCGTCCTTGAAAGATGCATTTGTTCCTTTGCTTGCTTGCTTATTCATTCATTCATTCATTCATTCATTTTTTCTATTGCTATATGCGTCCTCTGTGATGAAACCTGTGCAAATGTTCCAGAAACAGTGGAATGGATGTTCTGCCCTTAAGGAGAAGCTCACGGTCTGGTGTGGGAAACACAAAGCTAACCAAACATAGGGCAAACTACACAGGAAAATAGAAACATTTCCAAAACAATCTGAGGATATGTTAGAACTAGTGGGAAATTGACTGGAAAATTCAGAGAAAGTGTCACATATAGAGTGATGAGAAGTTGATCCCCTGATGCCAACCTACCACCCTTGCACCTGTTTATACCTTAGCAATATAAGTAATAAGATTTGTTGACTATCTCACATGCCCCCTGTACGTGACCTCAGGCTCCCGCATCTGGTAAACTTCTGTGTGCAGGTGGGTGTTTTAAAGGGATCTTTCTACATTAGGAAACATAAACCAGAAGTCTTTCTGGACTCAGAGACTACCTTCAGTCTTACTGAACCACAATCTCTAGCAAGATTAATATTTCTTTTTTTTAAATTTTTTTTAACAATTATTTATTTTTGAGACAGAGAGAGACAGAGCATGAATGGGGGAGGGGCAGAGGGAGAGGGAGACACAGAATCTGAAACAGGCTCCAGGCTCTGAGCCATCAGCCCAGAGCCCGATGCGGGGCTCGAACTCAGGGACCGTGAGATCGTGACCTGAGCTGAAGTTGGATGCTCAACCGACTGAGCCACCCAGGCGCCCTAGCAAGATTAATATTTCTGATATACTGCCGCACAGACCACAAACTGGTATCCTGTATGTGTGCTGCGTATGGCTCATGACATATTTAATTTGCCCTTATGGTCCTTAAAATATCAAAATTTAGTGGTTTTTTTGACAGAGCTTGCATTTACCAATATTCACTACATGCCGCTGGTCACTATCAGTTTGCTTTGTTTGATATATTTGCCTGCCCATTTTGACTAACGTGTGACCTTCAAAATAAATTATGAAAGAGCCAGTCTCATTCACCAAGTAGCACATATCAACCAAGAAAAGTAAAAAGAAATGTTGCACAATTACTAATTTGTTTTTGTGCGGTACTATTCAAGCTGTTCCTTTCTCTCTGGTAGTTGATTTGCAACCTCCAGAAGTAACTCATGTAACAATTATATTGATAGAATGTAAATGGATACAAGGAATTTCTAACTAAAGTATTTTTCTCTTATGGTTCTTGGTAATTACATCTTTGGAACATTGTTGCCTCATTCTATCTTGATGAAAAATACCAGGAAAAATAAACCATTTAAAGTAGAATCACAAATTCAGAATTAAGAAGAAGTCCCCTTAAATTTTAGCAACAATACCTCTTACAAAGCTTGTGCACTCTCTGGAACTAGTCTTTGTCATATGTGGTATCAGTTATCCATTATGACATATAAATACTATTAGAAACCTGGAGGCCTACGGCATGCACTGATTGTATGACAGTTACTATGGTTCAGGAATCCAGGCATGGCTGATCTGGTCCTCTGCTTCAATGTCTCTTACAAGGCCATGGTTGGGGTCTTCTCTGAGGCCAGACTAGAGAAGGAACTGCTCCTAAACCTGTAAGGCTCTTGCAGGATTCCACTTTTTTCTTTTCTTTTCTTTTCTTTTCTTTTCTTTTCTTTTCTTTTCTTTTCTTTTCTTTTCTTTTCTTTTCTTTTCTTTTCTTTTCTTTTTTTAGGGCTTTAGTACCTTGCTAATTATTGGCTGGAGACTGCTCTCTTAAAGGCAGGAAGGAAGCCAAAAAAAAAAAAAAAGATTCTGCAAGCACTATGGAAGTTATAGTTTTATATAACATAATCACAGGAATGACATCGAGTTACTTTTTGCCATATTCTATGCGTTAGAGGCATGTCAGTCTCATCTACACTTGAGGGAAGAAGTTCATCCAAAGATGTAAATACTAGCAGAAAGGGATAATTTGGGGTCATGTTAGCGTCTGTCCTCCACACATACCTTAGTAATGGTGATAATGATGATGATCCCAACTAACTTTTCTTGATCACTTAATGTGTGACAGATTCTCTTTTAAGCGTTTTGTATGTACTGCTTCACTTGTTCCTCCATGCTTCTCTAAAACAAAACAAAACAAAACAAAACAAAACAAAACAAAACAAAACAAAACAAAACAGTGGGTACTATTATTATTCTCAATAAATAGTGAAGAAACTGAAAAGTGCATGGCTAACATCTTACCCAAAGTCACATTTAGAAACTAGTGGAGCTGGAATTCTAACCCAAGCAGTCTGAATCTATACCATATACTCTTTTCTTTTTTTAATATTCATTTATTTTTGAAAGGGAGAGAGAGAGACAGAGACAGAGACATAGCATGAACAGGGAAGGGACAGAGAGAGAGACGGAGACAAGAATCTGAAGCAGGCCCCAGGCTCCGAGCTGTCAGCACAGAGCCTGATGCAATGCTCGAACTCATGAACCATGAGATCACGACCTGAGCCGAAGTTGGAAGCTTAACCGACTGAGCCACCCAGAAGCCCTATATCATATGCTCTTTTATTAATAAACTTTTTAATTTAATTGTAACACACATGGGAAAAAAAAACTATAAATCATGAGGGTTTAGTTTAATGAATTGTCACAAACTGAGTACATTCTTATAACCACCAGTCAGATAACAAAACAAAACAAACATAATTATCAACACCTAGAAATTTCTTTCATCTCTTGTCCCAATCACTACCTCTATTCTTTTAATGCAAAGGTAAACTTTATCTTGACTAATAACACTATTTTTGCCTAATTTTGAACTTTACATATATGGATTCATATTATAAATATGTTTTTGTTTCTGTCTTCTTTCATTCAACGTTTTTTGTTGTTGTTGATGCTGTTGGGTTCCTTTATATTGTTTCATGTAACATTAGCTCAGTTTTATGGTGTGTAATATTCTATTATATGCAATATTCTACAATTTATTATCCATCCCACTCTTGACAAATACTTGGGTTGTTTCCATTTTAAATTATTACAAATTATAATTTTATAAACATTCTTACGCATGTCTTTTGGTGTCCATATCTATGTACTGCCCTTTGATGCATGTGAATAAGTGGAAGTAGGATAGCCAAAATAGGTTTCCAAGTTGGTTTTATCAGTTGTAATAACGCCACCACAGCATATGGTGGATCTTTCCCGGAACTGGGTATTCAGTCTTTCTCATATTAGCCATTCTAGTGAATGTGTATGGTATTTCATTGTGGCTATCCTATGCATTCTCATGAAGGGGGTCAGGACCTATTCATATATATTATTAGCTGTTTTGATGTCCTGTTGAGGGAGGGTGTTCAAATCTCATAATTGAATAGTCAGTCCTTTCTTGCTGATATTTCAACAATCTTTATTTTGGACTTCACAAAATTAAAATAGAGATTATTTTTTCACTTTACCAAAAATGTCTTTTACTGAACAAACGTTCTTAATTTTACATATCCAAATTATTAAAACTTTCTGCACGGTTAGTGTCTTCCATGTTCTTTTTAAGGAATCAGTCTATTCCAAGGAAATGAATTTTTTTTTCTCTTTTAGACATTATTTTATTTCTCACATTGCACTGTAAATCAGCCATACATAATATGTCATATTTTTCCCTTGGGGATTTCCGGATTTTTTTTCTTTCTTTTTTTTTATTTTTCAGAAGTTTGATTCTCATGTGCCTAGGTATAGTCCTCTTTATGATGATCTCACCTGGAGTTTATTGAGGTTCTTGTATCTGTTTTCATCAGATTGGGAAGTTCTGGCCATTATTCCTTTAAATATATTTTTTCACCAGTATTTTCTCTTAGTCTGAGACTTCCATAACATTTTTATTGGTAAAATAGACATTATTTTATATTATTTCCGAGATTCTGATACATTTTACTCAATTTTTGTCTCTCCATTCTTCAGATTGAATTATTTCCACTAATCTGTCCTCAAGTTCACTCATCCTCTCTTCTGCCATCTAAAATCTGCCTTTGAGCTTATTTAGTATGTTTTTCACCTTGTGTATGCATTTTTCTACTGATGCATTTTTTTGGGGTTCTTTTGAGAGTTTATTTATTGAGATTCCTTATTTTTCAGTAATTTTCATCATATTTTCCTTTAATTCTTTGTATATAGCTTCCCCCAGTTATTGAATATGTTTATGATCACTATTTATTTATTTTATTTTAAAAATTACAGTAAAATTAACATACAATATTATATTATTTTCAGGTATACAACATAGTGATTCCACAGTTCTACACATTACTCAGTGCTCATTATGATAAGAGCACTCTTAATTCCCCTCACTTATTTCACCCATCTGATCATCCACCTCCCTTCTGGAAACCACCAGTTTGTTCCTCAATAGTTAAGAGTCTGTTTTTTTTTTTTTGCTCTTTTTTTCTTTGTTTTATTTCTTAGATTCCACAGACATGAGTGCAATTATATGATATTTGCCTTTCTCTGACTGACTGATTTCACTTAGCATTATACCTTCTATATCCATCCACCTTTGTGCAAATGCAAAGACGATTCTTTTTTATGGCTGAGTAATATTCCACTGTAAATATATACCACATCTTCTTTATCCATTCATCTATCAATTAACAATTGGGTTGCTTCCATAATTAGGCTATTCTAAATAATTCTGTAATAAACATAGGGGTGCACTTATCTTTTAGAATTAGTGTGTTCATATTCTTTGGGTAAATATCCAGTAATGGAGTTACTGGATCATATGCTAATTCTATTTTTGATTTTTTGAGTAAACTCCATGCTGTTTTCCACAGTGCACTAGTTTGCATTCCCACCAACGCTCACAAGGGTTCCTTTTTCCACATATCCTTGCCAACACTTGTTTGTTGTGTTTTTGATTTTAGCCATTCTGACAGGTGTGAGATGATATCTCATTGTAGTTTTGATTTGGATTTCCTTGATGATGAGTGACATTGAATATCTTTTCCTGTGTCTGTTGCCCATCTGTATGTTTTATTTGGAGAAATATCTGTTCATGTCTTTTGCCTCTTTTTAATTGGATAATTTTTTTTTTCGTGCTGAGTTATGTGAATTCTTTATATATTTAGGATGCTAACCTCTTATTTAATATATCAATATTTGCAAGTATCTTCATGTCACTAGGTTATCTTTGTTTTGTGGATTGTTTTCTTTGCTTTGCAGAAGGTTTTTATTTTGATGTGGTCCCAATAGTTTATTTTTGCTTTTGTTTCCCTTGCCTCAGGAGATATATCTAGAAAAATACTGGTGTGCCCAATTTCAGAGAAATTACTGCCTGTGATCTCTTCTAGGATTATTATGATCTCAAGTCTTACCTTTAGGTATTTTGTCCATTTTAAATTTATTTTTGTATATGGTATAAGAAAGTGGTTCAGTTTCTTTCTTTTTTTTTTTTTTTTGTATGTAGCTGTCCAATTTTCTCCACACAATTTGTTGCGACTTTCTTTATCCCATTGCAATGTCTTGCTTTCTTTGTTGAAGATTAATTGACCATATAATCGTGGGTTTATTTCTGGGTTCTCTATTCTATTCTATTGATCTGTATATCTGTCTTTGTGCCAGTACCATAGTGTTTTGATTACTAGAGTTTTGTAGTATATTTTGAAAACAGGGATTGTAATGCCTCCAGTTTTATTCTTTTTCAAGGTCTGTTTGGCTATTTGGGGTCTTTTGTGATTCCATACAATTTTTAGGATTATTTGTTCTAGTTCTATGAAAAATGCTATTGGTATTATGATAGGGATTTCATTAAATCTGTGGATTTCTTTGGGTAATATGGACATTTTAACAATATTTGTTCTCCCAATACATGAACATGGAACATCTGTCCGTTTGTTTGTGTCTTCTTCAATTTCTTTCATCAATGTTTTATAGTTCTCAGAGTGAGAAGTCTTCCCCTCCATAGTTAAGTTTATTACTAGGTATTTTTTATTTTTGGTTCCATTATAAATGGAATTGTTTTCTTAATTTCTCTTTCTGCCACTTCATTATGAGTGTATACAATTCAAAAAATCTCTGTATGTTGATTTTATATCCTGCAACCTTGTTGAATTCATTGATCAATTCTAGTGATTTTTTTGGTGGAGTCTTTTGAGTTGTCTATATAGAGTATCATATCGTCTGCAAATAGTGAAAGTTGGACTTCTTCCTTGCCAATTTGGATACATTTTATTACTTTGTGTGGCCTGATTACTGTGTCCAGGACTTTGAATACCGTATTAAATAACAGTATGAAGGTGGACATCCCTGCCTTGTTCCTGACCATGGAGGAAAAGCTACTCTGTTCTGTTTCTTTGAATGTCCCATATTTATTATTATTTTCACTGAGATATTTTATTTTATTTTATTTTATTTTTTATTTATTTAAAAGAATCTTTTTTTAATGTTTATTTTTGAGAGAGAGAGAGAGAGAGTGAGCCAGTGCAGAGGGGCAGAGAGAGACAGAGACACAGCAAGCTCCAGGCTCTGAACTGTCAGCACAGAGCCCGACATGGGGCTCAAACTCATGGACTACGAGATTGTGACCTGAGCCAAAGTTGGATGCTTAACTGACTGAGCCACCCAGGCACCCCTAACCGAGACATTTTAGATAATATCCTATATCAACTTTGGATTCTGATTTATTTATTTATTTTCTGTTTAGTATCTTGCCTGAATTTAAACAGTGGGATCCACATACAAGACAATGTGTAAGTGTTGACATCTTTGCTTACTTTTTAGACTGTGATGTTGCTTCTTTGTCTGCATAGCTCGGTGATCAGCCAGTGCTTTGTGCAGAGACTGTGTTAATACATCTGGAGCCTATAAGGTTTCTGCCTTCTCTTGATGGATCTGAGTGGTTTCGTGTGTACATTGACAAGTCCTTATTTCTTTTTTTAAGTTATTTTATTTATTTTGAGAGAGAGAGAGAGAGACAGAAAGACAGCATGAACAAGGGAGGGGAAGAGAGAGAGAGGGAGAGAGAATCCCAAGCAGGCTCCACGCTGTCAGCACAAAGCCTGACTTGGAGCTCATTACCCCAAACTGTGAGATCATGACCTGAGCTGAAATCAAGAGTTGGACACTTAACCCACTGAGCCACCCAGGCACCCCGAGCCCTCATTTCATTTTACTTTCTTCTGGGTTCTCTTGGGCCTTCACACACATGAAAACATGTAGTTTTTCAGTCAGCCACAGAGAAACGATACTTTTCTAGCCCTTCTGTATTCTTTCTCATTCTCAAGGTCTTGTTAAGTTTCTGGCTAGTCCAATGCTTGATGTAGCTAAGATCTCAGTCAAAAGCTAGAAAAAATAAACTATTTTTCTCTTTACTTCCTATCCCATTCATCATATTTAGCTGGTAAAGCCAAATTTCTTTGCTTCCTACCTCAAAGTTACTATTCCTTCTCTGGCAGTGATGTTGCTGGTGATTATAGCTGAACCAACCACTTTGATAAAATTGCAATTCTCACTGACCAAGGTAGGTGTGTGGGGGGAGAGGCTACAAAGAGAAGAAGGCTACAGATTCTCATTATCCTTATCCAAAGCTATAACAGTTCTTCAAGAATAAATTTCTTTGAGAAAACTGTTACTCAGTTTCTTGTGTGTCTTTAGTTGCTTTCCAGGTCTAGGGTACATGTTTTTAACAATGTCATTTAATTTGTGCTTTTTGCAGATAGGATTTACTAATTTATTCAAACATCTAATGCTGAAAGATCTTTACTGTGGGGAAATTTTGGACTTATTATTATTATTATTATTATTATTATTATTATTATTATTATTTTGAATGGTTATGGAATTTAACAGGTATTCTATATCTTTGGGTCAGTTTTGATAAATTTTATTTTTTCTGGACATTTTGTCAATTTTATTAAAATTTTTAAATGTATTGGATTAAAGTTGTTCAAAATATCCTCTTTCAAAAAACTTTCTGTAACTATGGTCATTGCGTTTCTTTCTCATTCTTGAAATTGGACATCTGTTCTTTTTTTTCTTTTTAGCATGGTCAAGCTTGCTGTGTTTATCAGTTTTGTTAGTTCTGTTGAAAAGTCAACTGTTAATTGTGTACCCTCAAATTCATATATTAAAATTTCACCCCCCCACTATGAGTGTTTTGGAGATAGGGCCTCAAGAAGTAATTAGTTAGAGGAGCCTGGGTGGCTCAGTCGGTTGAGCGTCCAACTCTTGATTTTGGCTCACGTCATGATCCCAGGCTCATGGGATCGAGTCCCACATCTGGCTCCATGTCGAGCATGGAGCCTGCTTGGGATTCTCACTCTCTGTCTCTCTCTACTGCTCTCGCCCACTCATTCACTCACTCTCCCTAAAATTAAAATAAATAAATAAATAAAATATAAATAAACAAAGAAGTAACTAGTTAACTGAAGTCATAAGGGCAGGGCTCCAATCCCCTAGGACTGGTGTCCCTATGAGATGAAAAAGAGGTTCCACTGGGATACCTCTCAATCTTTCTCTCTCTCTCTCTCTCTCCCCCCAACCTCCTTCTCTCTCTGCATGTGCACAGAAGAAAGGTCATGTGAGGACACACTTAAAAGGAGCCAGCTGTCTACAAGCCAGAAAAAGATGTCTCGCCAGAAACCAAAATTCCTGTTACCTTAATCTTAGATTTTTATGCTCCCAAACTGTAAGAAAATAAACTTCTATTGTTTAAACAGTCAGTCTGTGGTATTATGGTATGCCTAGCCTGAGGAGACTAATACAGCAAACTATGAAATAAATAGATACTTTTATTTTAATTTCCCTTCTTCTTTCTTTGCATTTCATTAAAAGCAAAAAAAGCTCTACTTTTCTCAGTTCTCGATTTCAATATATTAGTTATTGAGTTTCAGCTTTCTTTTCTAAAATATAAATCAAAGTTTTCAAATATGTCTCTCAGTAGATACATACCGGAATATCACAAGTTTTGGCATCATCTCTCCTTTGTCTTTCAGTTTTGATTTACATAGTGACTTTGTATTTGTTTTTTTTTTTTGCTTATTTGCTTTTTAAAGAATTGTTTCTTAACTGTGAAATATTTGAGAACTCTCTTGTTATTCTCTCGTAATTGATTTCTAGCTTAATTCTTTAGTGTTCAGAATATTCTATCTGTGAGTTGGATCCATTGAAATTTGTTGAGACTTACTTTATGGTGCAACAGTGGTCAATTTTGGTAACTAAGCCATGTACACTTGAAAAAAACAGTGCATTTTGTACTCTTAAGGGACAAAGTTCTACATTAATTAAACTATTTGTTTAAATTTTAAGTGTGCCCAAATATTCAAATTTTCTTGATTTTTTTGGAGGCTTTTCTGATGTTATTAAGGGTAGTATATTTAAATCTCTTAATATCATGGCTTTGTGTACGTTTCTCCTTTTAGTTCTGTAAATATTTCTTTTTATTTTGAAGCTATGTTATTAAGTACTGACAAATTTAGATTGGTGTATTTTTCTGGTGCACTGTCACTTTCATCTTAATACATCTGACATTATCATTCGTAAATTTGTCTTAAGGTCTACTATTGATGTTGCTACATTGGGCTAATTTTGGTTGATTTTTTCCATCTATTTACTCTCAAACATTCCACATACTTTGGATGACAGAAATTATTTTTTAAAGTCTCATCTTGGAAGCCTTGTCTTTTAGTTAGCATATTTATTTTATTGATACATGATTTAATTATTTGACATTTAACTTTACTGCCTTCAGATTTCATTTGTCCTAACATTCTATGTATTACTCCCTTTTCTGGAGTAAATCACCTTTTGTTGTTGTTACTTTTATTATTACTTTTGCTCTGTTATCAGGTTGTTATACATTAATTTACCATTTTGGAATAGTTAGCTGAAAGATGAGGATAGTTATCCCTTCCTTAAGGATTGAATTAAGGTAATTGACTTCTATCAATCACCAAACAAAACTAAAACCTTAAAACATTAACTCAATTTATCCCTCCAGCTTTTTGTCCTATCTTTGTCAAGTATTTAAATTCCATGTAAGTTTAAATCCCATAAGATATTATTTTATTGTTTCATACAATCAGTGTTCACTTACAGTTGCCCAAGTGGTTTTCCTAGATGTTCCTCCTTGTCCTTGCATATTGTATTTCTATCTGGAGTCATTGTTCATCTACCTCCTTTATTTTCTTTAATGCTAGTTTACTACTGCCAAATTCTCTTAGATTTTATTTGTCTCAAAAGTATCTCTCATTCACTTTAATTGTTAAAGTGACAATAACCGAGAAATTTCCGGAGTAAAGCCCTTCAGCTACTGATGTAAGAAACATCAACAACCTAAGTATAATAAATATAAACAAAAATACACCTAGGAATCAAAATTGGATTTCTTAAAACTAAAAACTAACATTGCTTGTGCCCTATTCTCTCACTGTTCTCTTTTTGACACTCAAAATAAATGTACCTTAGGCCTTTCACTATTTTCTTTATGTCTTCAGTGAGCTTTTCTATGTTTTTTAATTCCTTTGTCTTTTAATGCTTCAGTTTGAACATTTTGTTCTGACCTGTCTACCGGTTCCTAATTTTATCTTCAAATTGCCTTATCTCTTAAATCTATTTGGAGAATTTTGAAATTATTATTATTTAATTTTAATTTCTAGAATTTCCATTTCATTTTTTTTTATAGTTTTAAATTATGTGCCAAATTTTATTACCTGGTCATTTAAATTTCTGTGCATATTAATCAAGTTATTTTGAAGTTCATGTCTGATAGTCATGATGTCCTTTGTAGACTATGTTTTTATTCTGTTTACAGGTTTTTCTTTTCTTATTTTTTTATGTTGTTTTCTTTCTGTATGCCTGATTAATTTTGATTGTGTTTTTGAAACCATCAATGAAAAATTTTAGAAAGAATTCAGGCCTTTAAATAATATAATTTTTATTCAGTAAAGAGTTACATTTTATTTATTTATTTATTTTTATTTATTTTTTGAGGGACAGGGAGACAGAGTGTGAGCTGGGGAGGGGCACAGAGAGAGGGAGACACAGAAAAACAAGCAGGCTCCAGGCTCCAAGCTGCCAGCACAGAGCCTGATGTGGGGCTCGAACCCATGAGCTGTGAGATGGTGACCTGAGCCAAAGTCGGACACTTAACCAACTGACGCACCCAGGTGCCCCTACATTTGATTTGAGAAGGAAGTCTGTTCGGGATTATCACTGTATTTCAGTCATGGGTGAAGTCAAAGATAAGTTTCTTCTGAGGAATGGTTTCATTCTGTCCTTCTGGTGAGCCCTCAACTTTAATTTTTGTTTTTCCTTGCCCTTAAGGCTGCCAAAAGTTATACTCCACTTCCCAGCTCTTTATTTTGTCTTTTACTTTTGAGATTGGCAATCACTTTAAGGGAAAATCATGATCATACATGCTCAGCTCACCCACTTAGCTTCCTTCTTCAAAATCTTGACCCTATAAATTCTTATAGTCTTTGTTTCTGTCTTATACTTAAAGCCAGGAGTTCCCCCCCTACCATTATTTATGTACATTATATTCAGAATAATCATAAAACAAGGCAGTCATCCTAGGAAACTGGTTTCCAATGCCTGCATTTTTAGCCCAATACTCTAGATATTTCTGACTTAGAATTATCATTAAACCAATATATAAAATATTAAGTTCCATTTTTAAAGCTTTGCATATGAAAATGGGAAATGGATTAGGTATTGGTTTGAAGTTCAGAATATTGGTAAAAGGAAATAAATGTATTAACAAGATTGTGGTTGGGAAATTTAATCAACATTTAGAACGGTAGCAAAAATCCTGCCTATTCACACACATGCACATCACATTTAAGCAATGTGAATTTTGTAAGGTAAAAATTGTAATTTCTCTTTTACAGGTAAGGGAACTGAAATTCCAGCAGAATAAATAATGTGTCACAAACTGAATCTACTTCTTTTTGATGGTTTTGTATATTTATGCTTATATACTCTAATTTGCCATCATATGTTTATTTTATTCAGACATGACTCCATGAAAGTATGTAATATATTTTAGAAAACTTTTTAAGTAAGTTTCTTGAGGAGTTTTTTTCCCAGTAGATTTAATTCTTAAAATAATGCTTTAAATTATCTGGAAAATTGACTTATGTAAAACAGGTAAATTCTAATAATCTAGGAAACTAAAGGAAATGCCCTTGATATCCAGTTTTATATAAAAAATGCACTTGTTGAAAAAAACGATGCAAAATAACTCCATCTATCCTTTTCCATGGTAATTCAGATGCTGTTATAAATTTAGTATTCTTGCTTGTTTATACAACTTGGCTCTTGCAAAGTGATATGTTTTCAATTCTTATATAAATCACATTTGCCTTGGAGAGATTTCAAGAAATAAAAAACAAACAAAAAAGAACAAAACAACTAACTGGTGATATAATTCTGTAATTTACATACGTTAGTTTTACCATGATCAAATCTCATTTTCCATGAAGGCAAAATACCTAGTGAATTTTATGCCGTGGTGGCTCATGACTAAATAAATTATCTTTACCATATTCAAAGTCATCAGCAATAATATAAGAAATATTGCACACTGTTCAAAGTTTCAAGAGGCACCAGCTCTCTTGAATTCTTTTTGTGAGCTTAACATTTTTGGCTATTATGAGCCTTGTTCTCTCTTTGGGTGAAAAAGAGCATAGCTAAAATATTAACAGTACATAGCTAACTATGATCCTCATTGATTTTCCTTCTGGCCCATGGCATATCCCAGGAAAAGAGCCAATTTCAATGAAATAAATAATAACGCCTTTTATAACACTTTACAAGATATTTCTCTGTACACTTTATTTACATCTCAAGGGATTTCTGAACCATAGCTATTATTATTTCAGTTTATGAAGAAATTAAAGGTCAGAGAGGTTTAATATGCTGTCCAAGGTTTTTCAATTTGTATGTTTTTGGATAAAGATTTGAGCATGTTTTGATAATAGAGAACAGAAAGTAAAGAGTGTGGTTTAGAATTTATTAGACTCAGCCAATAAAAATATAAAATGTTAATTCAGCATATCCAGGGCGACCTATCAAGGTCAGAAAAATTATTGTGGAGAATCAGGTAAGGTAACAATGAGAGAAACTGTGGAATGATTGCATTCTTGTAACCAAATCAGTCAGATGAGCCAAAAAGACATTTGGAGCCTGAGCAATAAAATAGAGCCCATCTGGCTGCTAAGGCCTTTCCATGGCTTCCATTCCTGTGTAAGCCTCACCAGTAAAACTCAGAAGTCTTAACAGCTTGAAAGTATTTAAGTAAGAAGATAACAGTCCCTACCCTTTTTGTTTGTTTGTTTCACTCATCCATCCATTCAACACATATTTATTAAAAGCCTATGTTGTAGCAGGCACTACTCTAGATGATGGGGTTATAGGAATGAACGAAACAGAACAATCCCTGCCTTTGTGGAGCATGCATCGTAATGGAAGAAGACAGATTATAAACAGAGCAATTATAAAGTCTGTAACCAGTTAGTATGTACAATGGAGGCAAACGTAGAATGGGGAAGTGGGCTTGGGGGGTGTGTGACTGGTGACACAGCTTGAAACAGTTAACTAGCCTGCACTGAGAAGGTTTACTCGGAAGGAGATGAGTCATCTGGATCTCCTGGGAAAAGCATTGCAGGCTGAGTGCCAAATGCTGATGTGGAATTATGCCGGTTATGTTCAAGGGAGAGCAAGGAGGTCAAAGTGTCTAGAGAGAGAGGAGGGGGAAGGATAGCTCCTGAGCTCAAAGATGTCGCTGGGCAGCCAAGCCTGTTGGCCCTTGCCATTTACTGAATGAAAGGGTGAATCTGTGGCAGGTTTTGAGAAGATGAATAGCATAATTTCATTGATAACCTAACTTTGTCATATTAGTTGCTGTTTTGAGAATTGCCTGTGAAAGGACAGAAAAGGGGAAACCAGTTAGGAGGCTTTGGCAAATATCCTCACGAGAGATAAGTCTGGCTTGGATGAAGATAACCACAACAATGTTTATGAGAAGTGGTCAGAGTCAAGATGTGTTTATTATAATAGACCAGTGAGATGGATTTTTGGGCCATTAGTTCTTAAAACATGGACATTCTCTTTTACATTAAATTACTTGTGTACATATTTGTCAAGGATGGTTGCATATTTTATTTTACTTTCTGTGTCAAATGGCAGTATGGTAGGTAATCTGTGAAGGATTGTGAAATACACATTTATGGTTATTCAAAGCTAAATGGAAGGCTTTTAAGAGAGATTGTTGAAGACCCACTGTGATATGAATAAAGGCATAAAGCCATCAGTGTGTGGTAATTCTATTTTCTTCTGATTATAGGTAGTGTGTTTATAAAAGCTAGAAAGGGGAACCTATGAGAGTAGTCAGTAGATAAAATGGATTATGGTTTATGAGACTGAAACTTCTTATGCCCACCTGAAAAATGTTCATTAATATCATGTCAGTTTCATAATTGTTAAGTATGATTACATTGTAATGCTTAGGATGGCTATGAGTACAGCTACTGAAAAAGATAAATTGCATTACACTTCATACGCATCAGTGCTATGAAACTAATAAAGAGCAATGATGGAAATGGCATAGACTTGCTGTTTTTCAGAAGGAAAATTTTGTATATTGGGAAAGAAAAAGTCTAAAAAGAGAGTATTACAAAAACCTTCACTCACTCTTCTTCCAGATTATCAGGACACTGAGGCTGGTGATTCCAGATATTCTTGTGGTCCCTCTTGTGTATGAGGGTTTATTGCAGCCTCCAAATTAGTTTTCCTTTTCCTTAGCTGTCGACTTGGAAGGAGAGAATTCTTGAGTTTAGGTCAGTCTTAGAAATTACCTAAATTATTTAACCTCTCTGCTTCTAAGTCTTTCTCTTCAATATGGTAAAAAAACAATTCATGGGTCAGAGTTGTGACAATAAATTGTGATATTGTTTGCAGTGGGAACAGGAGGCATTTATTGTACATACTCAGTGTGGACCAAACTGTTTTACATGACTGCCTACCAGGCAGAAACTGTGGTGTGCATAAGATTTCACAGCTTGGAGCAGGACTGATTTTTTTTTTCTTTTTTTTCCTTTCAGACTGTTCCACTGTAATAGGAGACTATGATGGTTAATTTTATATGTCAACTTGCGTGGGCTACAAAATACCCAAATATTTGGTCAAACATTATTCTGGATGTGTCTATGAGGGTGTTTCTGGATGAGATTAACATTTGAATTGGTAGATTGAGTAGAGCAGATTGCACACCCTAATGTCGGTGGGCCACATCCATTCAGTTGAAGACTTGAATAGAACAAAAGGCCAGCTGTGCCATGAGTAGGAGGTAACTCCTGCCTGACTGCCTTGATCTCACATCAATTTTGTCCTGTTTTCAGGATCACACTGAAACATTAACCCTTCCTGGGTCTTGAGTTTGCTGGTATTCAGCTGTAACTACATGATCAGCTACTTTGGGTCTCTAATGTGCTGATTGCAGATCTTGAGATTTGTCACCTTCCCTAATTGCATAAGCCAATTTCCCCAAATCTCTCTAGATAGATAGGTAATACAGATAGATATAGATAATCCTAGTCCTAGCCATCTGTCTATATCAAAATGATATATATATACACACATATCTTATCAGTTCTCTTTCTCTGGAGAGCTCTTACTAATATAGAGGCTTCTGGTCCAGGCATGAAATCAAGTATAGATTTTACTACTGACCCAAAACAAACAAACAAACAAACAAACAAACAAACAATACACACACACACACACACGTGTGTGTGTGTGTGTGTGTGTGTGTGTGTGCGCTCCCATCATATGTGCATAGCGAGTGTTTCAAAGAGGGCCTAATTCTGTGAACAAAATTAGAAGTCTGGCTTAATTTTGCATGTCAGGGAAAATAATCTGTTTTTTTAAAGAGTTTGGAAAGAGAATCAACTGAATGCTGTGTGAAAAAGAAATTCGACTCAGAAAACCTAACATTCAATTCCGTTGTTTTATAAACCATCATACATGTGATGTACCTTAGCTAAGGCAAAGTGCATTGTAAAAGAAGAAACAGGCAAAAAGCAGAGGAAAGACCATGAAGAAATGAAATGCCCTACGTTTGTGCAGTCACAGACAAGACCAACACTGTACTGAGGTCTCCTCTTATCACCTGTCAACCACCAAGGGGCAGCAGATCTAAGGCTATGGAGAGGCAACTTGAAGATATCAGCATCTATAGCTGCAGGGCAGGAATGGAATGAATCCAAGAAGACTGGGTGAGTCATCCTGAGACCCTATAGGAGAATGGAGGAATTTATTCTGTGTGAGATGAGCTCTTGCTTCTATTGGTTTCTCTGGTTGGCATTGAAAAGACTTTTTTTGTTTTGTCTTTTCAACATGAGAGCAACATACTGTATGCATACAACTGTGGGGACACATGGCAAACCATTAAATAAGCCTATGTGAAACCCCTTCCTTTCTGGGAGTGGGTAGCTTCATTACACTGATGGTCATGCCATTTGGAATCTGAAGAAGGATAATCGCATTAGAAGAAATATTTTTCCAAAGTTAGTTTAAAGTTACAACTTTGCAGCTGCAGTAATAGGCAAAGATCAGGGCCGTACAAAAATCCAAGCATCAGTTTCCCAAACCAACAGAGATCAAACAACAGAGATCAGAAAGAGAATTTGAACTTTAAAATATTAGTATTTATTTAGTCCATGCCTTGTAACTATTTTTTATGTCTCAGGCAATATTAGTATCCCATTCTCTCTTGCTGGCAGTTTTACTTGCAAAAGTATCATAGGTTGTGTTAAAAAAAAAGTTCTTCCGTTGGACATTACACACGCACAGCTGACCTTGTGTGCACATAAGGCACTCAGCTGTGGATGCTGTCCAGTAATAAGGAAATGTACAGTCTTGTCAGAGGGAAGAGGGACTGTGCCTTTCAGCCATCCCATCGTGTCTTCTGCCTTCTGCTCTTAGTGCTTTGGGCTAATCCTATTACATCTAATAATTGAATCCCTCCACCTGACTCTCTAGAAAAGTGTTCTGATCACTCTCCAACCCTTTCCCTCTCTGAGACCACAAAATTACTCTCTCCTAGGCCCCATATTGTACCATATTGACCTGCTGGATTCTGTTTGGGACTTCCGATTGGCTTTGGGAACCAGCTTTTGAGGTGTTGTTTGTTTAGCACCGTGGCTGATACATGGTGGGACCGTGATACACCATCAGAAAAATATCGTATGTAATGCATATCATCCAGTCAAGTCAGACTACATTTACTTTCTATAGTAATCAAAGGGAAGGAAAATGGGTAAAGTGAGATGATTGGTAAGGGAAGTTGGAAAATTAAAAAAAAAAAGGAAGCAGAGAGGAATTCTGGTCAAACTAGTTAGCTGGAGACATGGATTTTAATTCTCAGATAATTGGGACTCTGGCCACAGGCTTAGAAAAAAGCCACATTTCCTCTAGGTGGTACAGGGGATTTCCCACTGAGAAAAGCAAAATTGAGAAAAAGAAAATAAAACAAAAGAGGGAGCTGGTTGAGCAAACCCTGAAAATAATAATTTTTAAGTTTCCAACTGCTACTTCAGTATAAGTTTAAGAGATGAAATGAGTTCTCTAAAGGTTAAGAAATTGTTTTTTTTATTTCATCTTTTAATCAAATAGTCTCTATTTAAAGTAGGGAAAGGACTCCACATTATTATAGGTCATATGAAAAACTCAAGAGAATGTAGCTAATGCTCGATTATTACAAGAAGAATTATAACCTGAATGATTTATTTTCTTCTGTGAGAAAAAGCTCTTTCTATCAACACACGGCTGTATAGATTATTGAATATGCTTCACACTACACATGACAGATTGGTTATTTGCTGAAAATGACTATAGGTAGGGGCTCCTGGGTGGCTCAGTTGGTTGAGCATCTGACTTTGGCTCAGGTCACAATCTCACATTTGTGAGTCTGAGCTCCACGTCGAGCTCTGTGCTGACAGTTCAGAGCCTGGAGCCTGCTTCGGATTCTGTGTGTGTGTCTCTCTCTCTGCCCCTCTCCTGCTTGAACTCTGTCTCTCTCTGTCTGTCTGTCTCTCGCTTTCAAAAATAAGCATTAAAAAAGTGACTAGAGACATATTATCTAAGAATTAAATATGCAGTTGAATGAATGGTGAGAAATAAAACATTAAAATTAATTACAAGTTACCTGGACTCCTGTCTAAAAATGGATGAAAATTAAGGAGAGACAAGGCTACTAATATTTATGGAACATCCACTCTGTATGTGTTTCTGGTCTGTTTAATCCACAAAATTATCTGACAAAGTACGTAATATTATCCACATTTTACAGATGAAATCCAGATCCAAATCCACGTATATTAGTGGTAAAGCAAATACCTGAACTCAGGTCAATCCACAATAATACCTCAGACATACATAAAGAAGATAAGACAAGGGAATGACTTGGAGGTGAAGTTGCTAGGATCAGAGAGGATTTCAGGGAAAACACATGCCCGTACTGGCCTGTGAACAGTTGTGTAAGAAGAACTGAATCCTGAGCAGATACCTGGGCTAGCATAAAAATACCAGAATGCAGGGGGCTGCAGAGGAGTTATACATCCTTCATGACTAGAACAGCTGAAGGTATAAAAAGGGTGGAAATGCAGTAGACAGATTTCTCAGCTGGTGGGGAGAAATCTGTTTATATAACTGGACCAAAGGTTATATAAATACGAATCTTCAAATAAAACTGATCAGAAGTAGTATATGCTGAATAATGGTCCCCTAAAGATGTCCATGTCCAACTCCTTGGCACCAAAAGAAGTTTTGTAGATATGATTAAATTAAGAGTTCTAAAATGGGTAGATTATTACGGATTATATGTATGGGTCCAACATAATCACAAGGGAGGCAATGGAGTTACATTCAGTAAAGAGACATGATGGCAGAGCAAAAGTGGGGTTGATGCACTTTGAAGACAGAAGAAATGGCCAATAGCCAAGAAGCCAAGAAAATGGCTTCTCCCCTAAAGTCTCCAGAGGGAGCAAGGCCATATTGACACCTGACTTTAGCCCAATGAGACTGATTTCGTACTTTTTTTTTTTTTTCATTGATTTGGACTTCTGACTTCAGAACTGTAAGATAATAAGTGTTTATTATCTTAAGCCATTACGCTTGTTGTTATTTGTTATAGCAGCAATAGAAAATTAAAACAATAATCTATGAGATATATCAGTCAAAATTATTTTTTATGCTGTATATTACTGGATTTAGAGTTGACCTGTTCCTAGGTGCCCTTTTACAGATTTTATTTTCTTGAGCTATTGTTTTTTTGGTCTTTGTTTTTTTGTTTTTTCCACAAGAATATGCTGGGAATCATTGCCTTTTACAGGCAAGCAATAGGACAGGCAAGGAAAAATGAAACAAAGGAAGTTAAAAAAAATAACAGCAGAAAAAGTTCTTTCCTTAATCAGTAACTCAAAATAGGAGACTAACAGTTTCAGGATGGTGAATAGACTGTTTTTGTCATTTAGACAAAATTTTGTCATTTCCCCTACATTTTCTTTTGATTTGGGTTGTGCAGAAAGAAAACAATTCTTATTTTAATAATAGTACTAAAATGAACTGTGTCATTGGCTCAGCCAGGGTACAGGCTATTCTGAATTAATGTTATTTTGTGCTTGATTATTACCATATCTATGTTCTGCTTGTTCTGTCAAGTTCAATTAATTTCCCTGCCTTTAACAGCTACTTTTCATTCATGCTTTCATTCATTCACTCAAGAAATACTTACTTAGCTTCTAATCTATATGGAAGACACTCTGCCAATGACTGGAGATAGAATTATGAATAGAGCAAGCATTGTCTTTACCTTTTATTTTTTCTCAGACTACCCTAGACCACACTGGTATCACCCTTTAAGACTCTGATTTCACTTATATCTGCTCATACATGTTTAGGGACTTAAAACTAGATAATGGATATTAGTATGTTTCTCTGTTTCAATTACTCATCTAAGTCACATGCTTTTGGGGGGGTGGTGGTTATTTCATCTCAGGTGGTACAGATCACACTTAATAGACATAATAATAATTTCTTAATGACTAATTGATACATGAGTCACCAGGTTTTGTAGAATCATTCATTATTCAACAATTTAATAGGTCTCCCCACTAGTCCCTTAAAAAAAAAAAAGCCTGATACTTTAGCTTGATGGGTAAGCATTGTCCAGGTGGTCAGAGAGGAAAATGAGTTTTAAGCAAAGGTAAAAATATATGTACAAGAATCAAACAGGAAAATGTGTGATTTTTTTTTTAAAGAGTAAACATTGTTGTGTGTCTGGAACATTATACACAGAATATCACTAGATTAAAGAGCCATATTGAGGTTATATTGGGAAAAACTTTTCGTGTCATGATAAACTATACAGATTTGATCTTTTAAAAAAATTTATTCAGCTTTTTTTTTGTTTTTTATTGTGTTCAAAATACATAATGTAAAATTTACCATATTAACCTCTTTTTTTAAGTGTAAGTGAAGTATATTAACATTGTTGTGAAACAGATCTCTGGAACTTTCTCATCCTGAAAAACTGAAGGAAGGGAGGGGTTTAAAATAAAAGAATATTAGATTCTTACTTCCTCCCCTCTTGACTTTTTTACAAAAGGTAAAAGGTAACTCTGGCATCTATATAGAGAATTACCTGACAAAGGAATGAGAGAACCCTAGAAGCTAGTAACCAACATGCTATAATGTAATTTTGGAACCAGATGAACCTAGGTTCAAATCCTGGCTCCTGCACTCACATGCAGTATTAAGTGAAAATCAGCTGGCTATATTTTGTTCCCTTTAGTCAAGAATGAGGTTTACTTGTTGTTAACTTATTTTGGTATTTCAAAAAAATTACTATTTTTTCACTTAGAGAACCAGGTTTTTTGTTTTTTTGTTTTTAAACAGTGGCTTTATAGCACAACTGTTTGAAGCAGGAATGGACTGTTAGCAGATTAAATTGTCTTCTGTGCTCGCTAGGAGTTACATTGACCTATGCCTCCATATTTCCTAAATTCCTAATTGTTAAAATGAATTGTTAAACAGTTTTTCTCAACTTGCAGGATATGACTATGTAGTCCACTTTATATTCCAAAATATAATCTTATATTCACTTTCACAATTAGAGTTTTGAGGTTAATTTTTTTTTTTATGGAAGCCATCTTCAACTCTGATGGCTGATTAGAGCCACCTGGAAGCTTTTGATACTCTGTTGGTCTCCATGAAAAACCAACTCAACCAGATTTCTTAGGGGTGGATCTAAGCATTCAAGCTAAAACATTTCCCCAAGTGATTTTAATGAATGTAAAGCCAGGGCGGGGAATCCGCACCCACTCTGTACTTCTCTATTATCCAAAGCACTTATTTTAAATTGAAACCAAGTTATGCCTTGACTATGGCTTTTTGTAGTTTATTCCAGTTTTCCACCATCATGGATAATTGGGTGTAAAAAAAAAAAAAAGCGATGCTTGGCTCTATTTTGTGATTTTATTTTATTTTTATTTTTACTTTTTAAAATGTTTATTATTTTTGAGAGAGAAACAGAGCGTGAGCGGGAGAGGGGCAGAGAGCGAGACACACCCAGAATCCAAAGCAGGCTCCAGGCTCTGAGCTGTTAGCACAGAACCTGATTCGGGGCTTGAACCTGCCAGCAGTGAGATCATGACCTGAGCTGAGATCGGATGCTTAATGGGCTGAGCCACCTAGGTGCCCTCTATTTTGTCATTTTAAAATAATTTTTTTTTCTAAATTAATTTTGGTATGGCCGTAAAATAACTTGATATTTGAAAAAGTTATGTAATGTAGGCAAAAATTTAATGCTTGATAAGTTCCTCTGTACTAATGGAAATCTTTATATCAAACAACTGTGTCTATGACTTTCCATAAGCTTCCAACAGTATCAAAACCAAGGAATGGATTGTGAGAGAATTCTTCCTCCTGCACATAATTTCCATCATCCCTTCCCATCCCAAACCATTAAAATGTAATCTATAACCTTAGTAAAAACAGCTTGTCTGTTGTTCAACTATAACTTCAAAGTAAGTCCCATATCCCACCTTTCTAAACTAATTGCCTCCTCAGCCTCTTTCTATATAGAATTAGTCTTCCAATAATCCTAACTTATTATAATTCTTCTAATTTGGAAAGGATATATCTTAGAGCTGGTCCATGACCATATTTATTATAGGGATTTGGGGCAACTAGTCTCAGATGGTTCTTAAAAGTAATTTACAACTGGCCTTTGATTGTTTTTTCTAACAGAGGAGACCAGATATTTCCTGCTTTGAATTAATAAGAGAAAAGGTCAGATTTGCTGTTTCAAGCTTCCCCTCTCTTCTTCTGCTTCTTTTAGAACTTTATTATCAACCATAAAGATAAAGAAAAATACTGCAGTCTGCTGACACGTCTACATAAAATCTCCACACTTTTTTTTTTCTGTCTGCTGAACTTTGAAGTTTTGCTCTATATTGTTTAAAACCAGATGTTTTCTTTAGTTTTTTTTTGTAGTTGTTTTAAAAAGAACCTTCTATTTTGCTCAAAACATATTTTCTTTCACTTTTGTACAAAACAAACATTTTAAAGCCAGAATGCCTCTATTTTACAAAATTATACTAACTATAAATTATTCTTTGCCCCTGTGCTAGGCAATAGAGGATATTAATATCTAAGAAATTATTTAACATCAAAGTTTGAATAAAAATAAGATATCTTTAGGCAAAGAATCATGGAATAAATAAGAGATACAGGCAGACAGGGAGAAGAGTAAAATGGTCATAATTGAGTTTTAAATTGGCCCTATGACCCGAGTATCTACAAGACAATTTCTTCAAGTCAAACTCAGTGGAGTCCACTCTTTTTAAAACATTTTTAAAAATATTTTTATTTATTTTTGAGACACAAAGAGAGACACAGCACGATTTGGGAAGGGTCGGAGAGATAGAATCTGTAGAGACACAGATTCCGAAGCAGGCTTCAGGCTCTGAGCTGTCAGCACAGAGCTCAATGTAGGCGCGAACCCATGAAAGGTGAGATCATGACCTGGGCCAAAGTTGAATGCTTAACCAACTGAGCCACCCAAGCACCCCCAGTGAGGTCCACTCTTAAGAGGAGACTGTTTGGTTTTGTTTGTTTTGTTTTGTTTTGTTTTGTTTTAAGTCTCATGGAGAAATAATTGATAACCATCATTGTATGAGGTAAATGATGTAATGATGGTTTGATTTACATATGTTGTAAAATAATTACCACAATAGTTTCAGCTAACATCTGTCTTCTCTAGATATAATAAAAAGAAAGAAAAGAAAAAAGAAAAAAACAATTCTCATTGGGATGAGAACTCTTAGGAATTACTCTCTTGATGACTTTGTTATGTTATACACATAAAAGCTCTAGCAATAGTCATCATGCTGTACATTATGTCCCTAGTACGGTTGACCCTTGAACAATGTGGGTTTGAACTGGGAAAGTCCACTTAAAAAAGGATATTTTTTTGATAAATACAGTACAGTACTATAAATGTATTCTCTTCTTATGATTTTCTTAATAACATTTTCTTTTCTCTAGCTTACTTTATTGTAAGAATACAGTATATAATACATATCACATGTAAAATATGTGTTAATTATTTATATCATTAGTAAAGCTTCTGGTGAAAAATAGGTTATTAATAGTCAAGTTTTAGGGGAGTCAAAAGTTATATGCAGATGTTTGTGTGGGGGTTTGACACTCCTAACCTTCATGTTGTTCAAGGGTCAACTACACTTATTTACCTTATAAATGGACATTTGGACCTTTTGGCCACCTTCCTCCAATTTCCTGTCCCCCCACCCTCTGCCTTTGGTAATCACAAGTATAATCTCTTTTTCTACAAGTTTTTTTTTTTTCCATTCCACATATAAGTGAGATCATACAGTATTTGTTTATACTCTGACTTATGTCATGTGGCATAATGCCTTTAAGATCCATCCATGTTGTAGCAATATGATAGGACTACCTTGAGGAAAACATTTTTGATGATCACCTAAAATTTATAATTTTGTTTTGCAATTCTGTGATTTCTCCTCCTGAAGAAACAATCTATATTCCCTTTGTCATATCCATAGAAGAGACTGGGGTTAGTTCTGACCCTGTGTTGCATCTCATGCATGTGCTTTGAAAATATTAAATAGTTACCTTCTACAGAACATTAAAAAAATGTTATGCTTGCCACTTTAGTCAAAGAAACATAAACCGTAGCAGTAGGTAGGGTTTTATATTCCAGATGGTGATGAATCATTGATGGAGCCCCTAGGGTCTAATTGTACAACTTTCCTAGATACCTATAAAGCATCAATTATGCAAAACAAGTGTTTTCTCTTAATTATTTCTCCCAGGAATTTTAATATAAATAGAACATAATATAAAACAAGCTTTGCTTTCAAATCTAAAATCTCTTTAGTTGTGGCTAAATATCTACATCTATACACCTCTCTCTCTCTCTCTCTCTCTCTCTCTCTCTATATATATATATATATATATATATATATACACACACACACACACTATTTGGAATATTGCTATAGGACTATTCAGCAAAAATGAAAATTTTGTAGTCTTAGGTTTCTCTGTTGTTTTATTGAAAAAAATTATTACCAATTGTGGTATTTACATAGGTTATGCAATCTAGGACAAATTTTAATGCTTCACAAGCTCTGCATATATATTTGATTTCATACAATACTAAGTTATAATAAAATAGTTCAGACTTGTATCAAAAGCTGTTATGTTGTCTCTTCTATATCCTACCTTAGTGTTTCCCTCTCAAAGTATCATAATGAACATTTAAGCTTTGTAGACAGTGATAAGTAAAAGCACCAAAATTGGAATGAAAAGATCTCTAAGTCCTAATCAAATAGCCAAACTCTACATTAATTTCTTCTCTCCTCCTGTTATAGCAGAGAAAGTACCTCTCCCACTTAAGTTCAACTTTTCCTAGAGGGCACTCAGGAGGCATTTAATAAACAGTAGTTGGATAAATAAATTTTTAGGTAAATGAATGAATGGATGAATGAATCTTCTCTTGTAGGAAACTTATATTATTAACTGTTCCTTAACTCTCTTATAGGCTCTCTATTTCTCTCTGTTCCCTTCCATTAGCACTTGTTGAATCTTTAAGAACAAAAACAACCCTTTGTCCATGTACACCTCTGTTTATACCTCTATTTCTTCTCCATCAAAATAAAATTTCTCAAGTTTTTTCTGACTCCTTGTTTCCATATTCTTACATTTGACTCACTTCCCACACCAAACCAATGTGGTTCCAATCCTTACTTCTCTGTTGAAGGCATTTTTCCAAAAGTCAGCTATGATTTCCATATAGCCAAATTAAAGTTGCCTTTTCACTGGTCATTATACTTAATAACTCTGAAAATATTTGACATTGATGATCTACTAAGCAATATATACTCTCGTGAATGATACTACATTGTACTCAATTCTTCATCTCTTTGGCCTCTCTTTTACCACATCTTTTATTTAATCAAAACCATTAAATACTGAAAAGTGTCAGGGCTCTATTCTTGATTATCTTTCTTCTTAGTCTCTGCTGTTTCTCTAGGTGAGAGTTTCTCAATCTTGGCACTATTGACATTTTAACCAAGGTAATTCTTTTCTGTGAGGGGGGTGTTCTGTGTATTAGAGGATGTTTAGCAACCATGACTTTCCCCCAGTTGTGATAACTATGATAACTAAAAGTATCCGCTTTGTCAAATGGATTCTCAGAGGCAAAATCACACCCGGTGAAGAACCAATGTTTTAGGTGATCTCATTATCTCCATGGTTTCTCTTGACGTATGTCCATCCTTGACCACTATGTTGAATTCTCAAGATATTTAGTCAACCACCATCTTGATCATCTTATTGGTAGCCCTCATATTTAATTATTTAAAATGTTAGAAATTGTGCAAATTATTCCCCACCATCATACTTGCCCTTTTTATTTTTAAGCTCCACCAAATGGGCCCATCCAAGTACTTGTGCCAGAAGCATTGGATTCAGTGCCTGATTATAAAGTAATCACAACATGGATGGACCTGGTGGAGATTATGCTAAGTGAAATGAATCAAAAAGAGAAAGACAAATACCTTATGGTTTCACTTGTATGTGGACTCTAAAAAATAAAAGAAATGAAAAAACAAAGAAAGAAGCACAGACAAACAAAGAAACAAACAAAGCAGACTCTTAAATACAGGGGACAAACTGATGGTTGCCAGAGGAGAGGTGGGTGGGGGGTGCATGAAATAGATAAAGGGGATTTGGAGGTGCAAACTTCCAGTTATAATATAAATAGGTTACGGAGATGAAAAGTACAACATAGGGGATATAATCAATAATTTTTTAATAATATTGGCCACAGCTAATGACTACACTATAGTGGTGAGCATTGAGTAATGTATAGAATTGTCAAATCAATGGGTTGTGCACCTGAAACCAATATAACATTTTATGTTGATTACACCTCAATAAAAAGATCTTCTAAATGAAAAAAAAAATATATATATATATATTGCCATTGATTGTAACTCTAAACTCTCTCTCAGATCCAATAAATTCTCTCTTTCTACTGACATGTACCTAATCCAAGCTGCCATCTTATCTAGCTTTAGGTACTGTAGCAGTCATTCCTCTGCCTTTTAAATCCATTCTTCCCATTGAAATCAAAACAGTCTTTTAAAAAATATATAATTATGTTACATTTATTCTTAGTTTTCCTATTATCTTTACAATAAAGAACCCATGTGGGGCAATAGGTTCTACTTACATAAATGGGTTAGAAAAAAGCTTAGGGCAGAAAGCCGACACCACAGGCAAAAACGCCCAAGGTTAGCTAGGGAGATATTGTAATGGGATCACAAGTAACTTGTTATATCACCTGCAGGAAATTACTTTCCATCTGGTGCCAATGTGCCTTCATCACAAACTTCACCTGCCCCCCAAACCCTTTGCTTCTTACACACACAAGTCAGTGATTACTGTCCGATTGTTTTCTCCACATTCACATGTGTAAGATCTTCTTTTCCTCATGTTCACCACGTGGGTAATAAATATCTTGTGAGCTCGGTAAATATGGAGACAAGCTGTTTGGAGTTCTTGTCTCCTTCCGGACATTAGCTTCTTTCATATTCAATTCTGCACCCACTCTCTTTCTGGACAAGAGAGAACTCCAGACTCATAGTCTGCGACAAACATGAACTATTTAAGCTGGTAGGATCTGGTCTCAGCTCACTTCTCAATCTCATTTTTCTCTACTCTCTCCCACTTACTTTCTGCTTCAGGTTTATTGTCCTTCTATCACTTTACTGAATGTACTGTGTTCTTTCTTGGCTCAGATATATTTCATAAAATGTCATTCTACTCCCGGCTCTGATCCAACTAATGATCTCAAGTAACTACGTGACTGACCTGTGCGGTAGGTAGACCAAAGACTCCCCATAATGGCCACATCCTAATTCTTGAAACCTCTGAACATGCTAGTTATCATGGCAACAAGGAATAAAATTACTGATCAGCTGAACCTAGTTAAGGAGATTATCCTGGGGTATCCAGGTGAACCCAATGTAATCATGATCCTATAAAAATGGAAGGAGGCAGCCAAGCTCAGAGAAGCTTAGAGTCATTGTGAGGAGAGCTCAGCTTGTCATTGCTGGCTTGAAAAATGAAGGAAACTATAAACCAAGGAAAGCAGGCTTTCCTTAGATGATGGAGAAGGCAAGAAAAGGAATTCTCATTTAGAGCCTCCAGAAGGAGGGGAGTTCTGCCAGCATCTTGATTTCACGGGAGGTTTCTGACCTACGGGACTTCAAGGTAACGAACTTGTATTTTTTTAAACCACTAAGCTTGTAGTGATGTGTTACAAAAGTAATAGGAAACTAATACAACCTGTTCATAATAATTTCCCTTCGTAGTCTCCTTATGTTTTTAGTTATATTCAATGACTTGCTGCTTTGCTAGACTGTGTGCTAGTGAACACCATTTTGTTCTTACTGCTATTTCTGAAAAAAAAGTTTGTGCTCTTGGTGAATGTTTGTAAAATGAACAAATGAAGAAATAATTTGGTTTAGAGTCTTATTTTTCTGGTAAGTCCTAACACATAAATTTCTGCCTCTTGTATGTCACTGACTTATGGGGAAAACAAACAAAAGACCTGTTCTAGCTTTCTTTGTGAGCACTGTCACTTTGTTCTCTGTAAAAACTTAGTTTTGAAACTGTTTGAAAATTGACTTGAGAAACACTATCTTTTATGGATGTGCTTTCAAGACAGGAAAATGTTAAGGCAACCTTGGTTTCATATGAATAGAACCTCTGAATAAAGAACTGTTAAGCCAGATACTGGAGAACTGAAATGGCTAAAAGAAAAAACTCTGGTATCCTTGAGTTAGGATAGTAGGTAGTAACTATCACCTCCAGAACCAGCAGAACAAAGAAGTGGCTGGGATTGTAATTTAGAAGCTTTGAATAAAAGACTGCTGGAGCTGAGCCCTGACCTAGGAGGGGAGCCTTGGCTGGTGTGGGGTCTCTGAGGTTGGAGAAGGGACTGTGGTGTTGGATCTGGACCTCTGAGACAGGGCTGCTGAATGGCTGATGCTGATCTCTTAAGGGGGTGTGAGGATATTGAGTCTGTGACTTAAAAAAAAAAAAAAAAGAGCAGTAGACTCTGCTGCTACTGGACAAACTACTGTTGCTGGGTGGGGAAGTGTTGCTGGGGAGTCACTGAGAGAAACAGGAAGGAGCTAGCCCTCCCCATCTGTGTGCCACCCTCTAGCTCCCCATCTCGGGAGAGCCTGAACTAAAGACTCTGCTGTTATGGCAAAATCCTGCTCTACAGAGTGAACCCCAACATCACAAAGGTTCTACAAGGCTGGATCCGACAATGGCTTAATAACACCACAGTTTCTAAGTACAAGTAAGCCAGAGATTGAGAGAAGATTCTAGAGATATTCTCAACAGAATTTGGATGGTTTTGTTAGGGAGCTTATAACTCCCTCTGCTACAACAGGTACACTCCTATACCATGGCAATTATGGGACAGTTGGGGAGCCATGGAATGCTCACCATAGATGTGTCCTGCTAAAGCCTGTGTTTTGTTCTGTTACTGTGAATGCTCTGAGGTGGGGCAGGTGCCATGTTTTGTTGGGGTTAAAAACCAATTCTCACTATTAAAAATTTTGTCCTTTTTCTTTTTCCTTGAAGGCTCACTTTTTTTTAAGGTACTTTTCAGTGGGAGAAAAATGTAAGAGGTTATTGATTTTTTTTTTTTTTTTTTTTTTTTTTTTTTTTTTTTAGTTTGGTTTCTAGAGCACTTGCTGCCATAGCAACTATTCTGACTCCAGAGTCAGAACATCCCACAAAATATACTGGACTTTGCCTTACTGTAGGTAGATGTTCTCATTTCATGTGCCTTTTGTTCTCTCCAGGCTCTGTTTCCTATGGAAAATCCTAGTTAACTGTATTTCAAAACTAGAACCACCCACTCTTATAACAAATACCTTTATGCTGCGAGTATTAGGAAAAAATATTAGAAAAAAATATTTCCTTAGGATAAGTCTTCTAGAACTTTAAGTCTTGATTGTTCTAAAAATTTCTATACTTGTACTGTTTTAATTTTGATGTGTTTTTTCTCATTCATTTTTTTTTCCTTAATTTTTTTCTTCTATCTGAATTCCATCGATGGGGCACAGTGAATAGGTGTTTTTTTCCCAAACAACTGTACCAAGTATAAAGTAGGACTAAGTTGGAAGCACTCACAGGGGTAACTTCCTATCCCACAATACTCAATCCGAGAGAACACCCTTGCTGTGTCATTCTTTCCTTCCATGAACATCCCTCACTTCTCCCTGGGTATCTCCTTTCCCCTTTGGCTCTGGCGTTGCGAGGAACAGGCAATAATTCAGTCTACTCTCTTTAGCACCTGAGGCAACCCTCCTCAAAAGATTCAGCTGGGCCCTTTGCTCTCAGTGGCATAGTGATTAATGAAGGGGTGTTCTGGCTTTGAGGGAGGATGATTGTGTCAAAGGTCACTGTATGAGGTGAAATCCTCCGTGTTCAAAATGATTCTCCTAAAACTTCAGGAAGAGGCTTGCCAGCGATGAATGAACATCTCTCCACTACAGTCATTGGTTGTTTTCTTCCTGTATGAGACCTCACTGTTTCTTCAGTTGAACGGAGAGAGGCATGCAGTTAAAAACCTTAGAATATTTAAAAATACTTAATAGTACTGCAATCCACATGTCAAGATGATCACACCATGAGAGGCATGTAGTGAACTGACAGTTGAAATCACTTCCTTTAAATCAGCATCTGATGACACTACACAGTAGTGCATATAAACAAAATGATATCCTCACCATTACACCAAGGCTTGATATCCCCTGGTCTGATATATCCAGAAGTTTTTCATCCTTAAAGGGATAGGCTAACATCTAAATTAGATGGAATCAGCAGATGTCTATGAGCCTGGGACATGACAGGAGACTTCTGACAACTGAGTCACCTGTATTCCCCACCTGCTTAGAGATTCATAATCAAAAGAATTGAGTGATGGGTAGAATAGTCCCTGGCTTCCTTTTGCTTTTCTCTAGTCTGGTTTTCTAATAGGCTGTTGGCTTCCCAGTTACTTACCAGGTACAGAGAGGTAGGAGTCCGATTCCAGAATGACCGGAGGTATGAAACTTTGTTAGGTGGCTACTTGGACTTGAGTTAAAAGCACACACCTAAGCTCCTTAGCCATCCTGTGTTTCCCATAGGGCTCTAAAGGCTCTGAAGAAAGCCTAGAGCACAAGTAATCTCTCTGGAGGATTCTAGTTAAGTCAAAGGTGCAGAGATACCTGTGAGCTTTGGCTGCCTTCCCTAAAGTTAGAGCCATTACCTGGGATAAACTTGAAGCACCTACTATTCTTGTCTACACTGAAGTAGCACTACAGCTGACATGGCATTTCAGTGAAAAGCCGAGGCTTAGTAGCAGTTGGGTCAGGTGGAGTGGAATATTCCTGGTTTGACTTCTACAGAAAAATCTTTTCTACACTTAGTTTTCTATTCCACTATCCTACTTGCTACCCTCCCCACACCTTGAAATAATTCACCAGGATGGAGTTTGTGCTGTTTTTTTTTTTTTTTTTTTCTGGAATCAAGGACAACTGGATAGACTCCTTCAGAGGTTTCAGTTTCCAGGGAACCGTCTCTTGGGCAGGGAAAGGGCCCCTTTAGAAGGGAGGGTTAAAACTTTAGGAAGCATATGGGAAAGAGGAGCTGTGTCTTACTCCCTCACATAACCTTTTCCATGAATAAGGCCTATTAAACTGACTGGATCCTGAAACGTCCCTTTAACTCTTTTTTTATGGCTTCCTTTCACAAAGAACAAAATGCCACAGATAAACCAACAAAATGCTAGGTTGGTTATTACCTTTAAAGGTCATTCGAAGTAGAGTACCATATTACTCCAGATTAACGTGACCTGTTCACCTTAATGCTCCAGGGAAATGTCAGATACAAACAATCAGGGTCAGAGTATACAGGTACTTGAGCTATTATCTTTATAACTTTCAACCCTACAACAAAGTATATGTTAAAAATAAAAACCATCATGGTCCAACAAATGGAAAGTCGTTCTTGTGGTGTAAGAATTTGGTATGGTGATGGTGATGGCATGGGTTGGGGGCGGGGTGGTAATACTTTAAGTTCTTGAAGGTAACAATTACATCATATCAGATAAGACTAGGAATTTAAAGGAGATGAAAAGAACCTCACTCGAGTAGAAATTAAGATTTATATACATGTCTTTATATTGGAGACCTTTAAAATTAGTCTTTCAGTATGATTTACTTTATTATAGCCATCTGTGGACAATATTGGGGAATGAATGGGATTCCTAGGTTTCCCTCCTGTTAACTGTTTTTTCTTCTGAATAAGCCCTCTATATCCTAGAATTCCCCACCAAAATTTAGCTACCCATTCCTAGGAAAATGATAAATGTAACTGGTAAGATTTCTACACTCAAAGCTCTGCCATTTCCAGTAGGATTTATAGTCCGTTATTCATGCAGTGGCATTAAAAATGCATGTACTTCTGAGTGCTCATACGTTCACTTTTATCAATGCCACTGGGCTTCAGTAATGTCTCCTTAAGGCTATTGCAAATAATCCAAGACCTTGTAGTTCTTATTTCTGACCTAAAGTGAAAGTATATCTTATAACCTTCTACTTCTCAGGTTTATAAAAGTGGGAAATGGAATTGGGAAAAATGAAGGGGAAGAAGAACTTACTCAAATGGCAATGGTTTTATAGTTAAGACAAAATGAAATCAAGACCTATAAATTTCCTTGTTTCATTATGATGAAAGGTTAATGATTCTCATCTTCTGGGAGACCATATTTGAAACAGTATGTGAGTCATGTTCAAAGTTATTTACTGAGGTCTGATAATGTAGGACACCTTGATAATTAGTGTTAGCACCTCATTTCTTGAGCTCTTACTATGTGTCAGATGCTGCCCTAAGTACTTGCAGGGTGAGCAGGGAGGCACGGCAGGGTCCAGCTTTCACCCTGGTATGGTCAACCTTAGGGTGATAAATTCTGGTGCATTGTCACGTCTATTCAGAGTAAATTGGCTGGCAGCTTTTGGGCTGAAGGAAAGATATGACCTGGCTAATAGGTGACTCTCCTACAGCCGTCTAGACCACAGCTGTTCCAGGCCTCCTGCCCACAGCAATTCTCTGATCCCTGCTCCCCTCCCACCCTGCTCCCCCATGCTGGCTTGCCTGCTGTTAAGCTCTGGCTCACCTGTGCCTGGAGGAGATCTTTGTCAGGTAATGTTGTACCACCTGTAACCTGGACTAACCAGTGAAGTTATCTGCCATATGAAGGATGGTTACTATACCATGCTCAGTGAGGTCTGAACCTTGCCTTGTCAAATGGAGACTGTCATTTAAGCTATTCTTCCTTGGTTACTCTCCTTCGGCAGTAGAACATTTGTTAGTTCTCTTTACATCTTAGAGCATGATTAATGTCATTTTTCATACTAAACTTTGTTTAGATTGCTATGTGGTTTCTGTCTTTTGTGTAGACTGATACAGATGGTAAACAGGAAGCAGATAATGTGGGTTAAATGATAGCAATTCCACAATTTCCCATTTTTTTCATCTTCTGCCCCATGTTACTATAGAGATCTGAATGCCCTTAAATTTGACTGGTTTTTCTTCAGAAAAATTATAGTGAGATTTCACTTCTTGCTAAAATTTCAGTGGAATCCATTTCATAAAAGAAACTAAATTCTGATAGAGGGTAAGTGGATAAAAACCTAGATTCTTACATCTGTTACCATCTTTGTTTATCTTCCTGAGTGGAGACTAATTTTAGATAATGGAGAAAGCCTGATGGATTCCTCTTAAACAGATAGAATCAAAAGTTGATAGACAAGTTGGTGTATAGTATAGCTCAAATAAGAAACAATATACCATCTCTTAAGTTAAAAGTTGGGTAATGCCTGGTCTCAGAAGCTGATAACTTATTTCTATTGTAGAAGGAGAAAAAGCAGGGTGACAGGATATGAAGCTAATTCAGGAGTCTAGAGAATCATAAAGAATTGGATTTTTTGGAGTTTGGACAATGCTAATTTAGATATGCTTAGACCTACAAGAGGAAGTGTTATATAGGCAACAGACCTCCAATAAAGGAATTCAATGAAAATGCCATGACTGAAGGTTATAATTGGAGAGTCCTTGTATACAGACAGCTGAAAGTCATGGAATTGATTGCTATCACTTAGGGAGAGGGTCTAGGCATATAGAAAACAAATCGCAGCATGGAACAGTGCTGTGGGAAGCTCTTATACTTAGACATCAAGCATAGAAGTTAGAACTAGTAAGGAAAAAGGGGCAGTAAAAGCATGGATGTGAGAGAGGAAGAAATCCAAAGAGGGAACATGGTCAAGAGAAGGAAAACTTTCAGAAGGAAGAAATCAACAGTGCTGATACTGTCCAGAGAAGAATAATATGAAGTCAGAAGGGGGAACATCTTATTTGTTTGACCTCTTATCACAGAAATGAGATGGCTACTGAAGGGAAGGTAAAAGCAAAGGGAATTTTAAATGGAAAATACTAGAACATTTGTGTGTGTGCAGTTGGGAATAATTCAGAAGAGCAGGAATACATTGGGACTCAGAAAAAAGGGTAGAATTATTGAAAGAAATTGCTGGGGAAGATGAGACAAACATGAGAAAAAGGGGAAGGGTGACTGAGAGTATCAGGGTCCCTTTATTCTAACACAAAGGGGGTTAAGAGCACAAGAAAGTAGAGATATAAGTGAATTGCCATTTAATGGCTCCTATCATAGCAGAAGTTTTGGGGAAGCGTGGCTAGAACAGTTCTGTAGAAAAAATGTGAAGTTACCACATGGAAACTAGAAAGCAAACCTTAGAACTAAGTTTGTGTTAAAAATTGCACACTTTAACAGTTTTAACTGCCTGAGTGCCAGCACAGAGTAGGTGACTAGTAGGTCTAACAAGATGAGAACTTTTTCCCCAGACTACTAAAAGGTAGAAGGAAACAATCGATGCTATTTTGAAGGCAGGAATACAATAATGGGATCTAAGCTGTGTAAAGGGGAGGGCAAGGATATGTGGAGGTAGGGTCAATAAATGGGAGATGTTTGAAGATGAAGAACTACTCAAATAGGAGTGTTCATTTGAACTACAAGGATAGTAGTTTTCCAGAAGCTAGATCGTTGAAACTGAAATGTCGAAAGTGGGTTTGGTGTTCATAAGATACGGTAATAAAAGTACATGACTGAATGGAGAGGAGAGAAAAGCCGTTAGAAGGTGAGAAGGTGAAGAACTCAAAGACCAAGCTGTTGGATGTATTGAAAATCCCAGGAAGATACAGAAGTGCAGTATAAAGTTGTGCTATTATGTGGGATTTTGTTTGTTATGGGAAGAAGGTAGAGAATAACTTCCCACGTTTTCCAGGTGAATATAGGCTAGCATGAAGACCTTTGAGTTCAGGCATTTATGAAGTAGGGAGATGGCAAGAGCTGCACCTAATGAAAATGGAGCCTTCAGTAGTATTGAGCTAGCACACCCAGAAGTCTGCCATAGCAATGCCCTACCCACACTGGGGATAAAAATATAACTTTTCCTCACTAACTTTCTACCAGAGTTTATTTGGATTAAACACACACACAATCTAAATCTTTGAAAAGTCACTTTTATAGCACCATATAACAGTGATTGTTGTTGGTTGTTAAGGGATCAATATATGCAACCTGAAGTAGAGTAATTGGGGAGGATGGGACTTTATTTCTACAATTAGTCTTTGGCTGGTTTCCATATTAGAAGAAAATGCATCTATTTCTCACTGAACCTTTTCCTTAGAGATCAGTAAAATGGCAAAAATAATAACCATTAAAGGATTGGATTTGCCATGAAAATATAGCATGTTGACAGGCTGGCCCTCAAGTCCTGGGACTCCAGTCTTGGCACATTTAAGGTACTAGCCCTACAACTAAGATAAGCTGGGTTATTGGTCATGGTGCTTTTGTTCTCCCTCCTTGAGCTGAGGGCTATCCTGGGTGACCTTGTTGTTGTTTCAAGTTTCTTTATTGCTTGCAGAAATCCACACCCTCCTTTCTCTATAAAGGGGAAACGTTTGTGAAGAGGTGGATAACAAGTAGAAGAAAAAGAACTAGGCATGTGTCACAGAGTCCCTGCTCTTAAAGGCTACAATACAATCTATACTGCTAATTCGAGTCTAGCTTTTAGTGATTCCAGAAGTTTCGTCTCAGCAACTTTCAACAACTGGTAGAACTAAAGATGCTTTTACAGATACAGTGAATTCTAAAATTCTAAATTCTACAACTGCAAGTCTATAAAATTCCTGAGTAATAGAATCTTAATTCTTCCAATTTTGTAGATGTCCTGTTTTTCCTGGAGCCCCCCTCCACACATTTTAACTGTTCTGTATTGTCCTGTATCAAATGTAACTAACGTTAAAAGCTCTAAAATAGGATAATTTGACAGAAGAACCAAGGATGTGCAGGGAATATGAAACTGTGCTCTATCCAGATGGTTGCATCCATGCCTACTGCTTCATCTAGCTCAATCCCTCCCATATTCCATCTCCTCTCTTTGCTGCAGGCATATATATCTAATTGTCCATTCAAAATCTGTTCTTGGCTATCTCAAAGACTCAACTTCTTAAACACTAAACAAATGGCCTCAACTTCTTTCATATTAAAATGAGAACAAAATTTCTATTGTATTCTTTCTCCCTGATGGCCATCACTCTTAATTCTGCTGAAAGGCCAGAACTATGTTCTCTTTAACATCTCCTCTGCCTTCTACTTGTATCTGATCCATCACCAAGTCCTGTTAACTATTCCATCTAGGTCGTCCTCAGATCTTCCACTCCTCAATACCTTCATCACTACTCCTGTAATTCAACTTATTTTTGACCTGGAAAACTGCCATACCCTCTTAGGATGCCAGAGAACTCCTTATCTTGGCTGTTCTAGTTTACTCTCTATAAGGTATCTAATCATTTAAAAAGTAGACCTTACTTTGTCATGCCCTTGATTATAAACCTTCAATAGTTTCCTTCAGCTCTTCAGATAAGAACAAATTCTTAAACATGTCATGCCGAAGGGGCTTCATATGAATGGTCTCTGTCGCCTTAACAGAAGCATCTTCCATTTCTTCCCCCCAAATTCTATGGAGTTGACTTTGGTTTATTATAGCATCTTGCTTGTTCCTGCCGTGAGGCCTTTGCTCAGTCAATTTTGTCTGCCTGATTCCCTTGTTTCTCTCTTACCTAATTTTTCTCTCCTCTTCATATATCCTCTCAGATTTCACTTCCCCAGGGAAGCTGCCTCCATGACCAACACAAACACCTGCCATGGCTGAATAAAACTTGACTCTCCCCTTTAATATATAGAAAGGTATCCACTTTGTTTATAATCTTATGTGATCATCTGATAGAATCTAAGGTTGAAAAGTCACTTCTGTTTCTGAGGATAGGGACCATGTTTCTTTCACTTCCCCCACCCCCCTCCCCAAAGCCCACCAGAGTGTTTGGCACTTAGAAGTCCGTAAAAAAATTGAACTATATTACCTACCAGATTCTTTGCCTTGTCTCTAACTTTCAGAATACTCCAACCTGCACCAATTGGCAATTTCTTACTTTTGCAGCTACAAGTATAGTTTTACTACAATTGTTGAGCTGTAATCAAGCCATTAAATTAATAGTAGAGTATCTAAAAAGCTATGTGTTTTCCATAAGTGATATTTGATCAACAGTAAAAGATCAGACAGGGAGAAGGGAGAAAATCGTTGGAGATGAGACCTAAAGGCAAAAATGAGTAACTGTGCAGGGGGAGTACATAGGCCATTGTATTAAGTGCAGAAAGTTTGGATAGGTATGAAAATACAACTTTGGTAGAAGATAGCTGAGCCAATCTGGATGAAATATTTCCTGAAATATTTCTATCAGTTTTGAATCTATTTTAGCCTAATACTTTGCTGTAGACAAATTTTAATAAGATGTTCAAAGGTCTCCCCATGTTTTTGTCAAAGGAACAATAGCCACAGAAGTCAACCTAGGCTGCTAAGGGCAGTGTCTGCATAAGGAGTGAATGGGTGACTAGGGTGTGGTGTGGTAGCCTCAGGCCACCAGAGGAAGTGGTAGATCCTGGTACCAAAGATACTAGAAATAAGGATAACTGGGGAGAATGTATTAATTTCTCAGGATCTCCCTTGGAGAAGGAAGGTATTTTTTGCTCTAGAAATCCTGTAATGGTAACTAAAACCCCAGGATCTTTAAAGATGAGCATCTCCTGTATAGGCTGGCACTGAAGCATGAATTATAAGTTAAGGGGCACCTGGGTGGCTCAGTCGGTTAAGCGTCCGACTTCAGCCAGGTCACGATCTCACGGTCTGGGAGTTCGAGCCCCGCGTCGGGCTCTGGGCTGATGGCTCAGAGCCTGGAGCCTGCTTTCCATTCTGTGTCTCCCTCTCTCTCTGCCCCTCCCCCATTCATGCTCTGTCTCTCTCTGTCCCCAAAATAAATAAACGTTAAAAAAAAAAGTTAATTAAGCATGGCTTTGATGCTGGGCTTATGTTCAAAGAAATCCCATGTAAGATCATTAGTACGATGAAAAAACGAGAAAAGCTTGCTAAATGTTATTTCCTGTGTTAGCAAACATAATCTTATAAACCAGAACCTTTTACATTCTGAGAAGACTGGAACCAGTGGACTGTGAATAAATTATGAATCAAGAAGACACGCCTGGGATACTTGAGGGAAAGGACTCTACTGTGGCAAAAATTCAGAGGCAAATATATAACTTTGATACAGACTTTAAAAAGAGCATTCCTCTATAATTAAGCTGTTGGAATTTTTATTTTTATTTTTTTTTTTAATTTTTATTTTTTAACATTTATTTATTTTTGAGACAGAGACAGAGTATGAACGGGGGAGGGGCAGAGAGAGAGAGAGAGAGAGACACAGAATCGGAAACAGGCTCCAGGCTCTGAGCCATCAGCCCAGAGCCCGACGCGGGGCTCGAACTCACAGACCGCGAGATGGTGACCTGAGCTGAAGTCGGACGCTCAACCGACTGCGCCACCCAGGCACCCCATAAACTGTTGGAATTTTTAGACTTTAAAAAACACCTCCACTTTGAATATATCTGGTTTTTTTTTTGTTGTTTTTTTTTTTGTTTTTTGTTTTTTTTTGTCCCTTTCTGAGAAGAGAAAACCTGTATTAAAAGTAGGAAGAGAAGCATGAGCTGTCTGGATTATATTTTGGGAACTATCCTGATACTGTAAATCAATTTTTGATATTGCTTCTAAGGGTGTTTTTCTTCAAGTGTAAGCATGTAGTGGCCATTGTGTATGGTATGTGCCAAGCGCCTAGAATGCAGAGTCTAACAGGCCTAGGTGCAAAATGTAAATCTTCGGTTAAACACTAGATAGGCTCTCTAGGGTCTCTGAATCTTCATCTCCTCATAGAATATTTCTGCCTCGTGTATGAGACTGAATAAGATAAATGCAGAAGACTTAGGATATTAACTGGTAAATAGTAGCTTGACAAATAACTGTGCTTTTATGATAGTAATACTTATATGTAACAAATCTAGTTGTCTGAGTATAAATCCAATATGCTCCTTTGAATAAGTATTTGAGGGGTCCTTAAAAAGGATCAGAAGTATGTGTGCTACTCCAAAGACCATCTAGAAGATCGTGATTGATTTTTGGCTGACCGGGATCCAGGCTTCCAATAGTTTGGTTATATACCATTCTCTGTCCTTGTGTTCAGTCCACTAGGTTTGAATAGATTTCCTATTGCCATTCCAGGGATATGGCGTGAAATGCCCCAAGCCTAGCTCTATTAGCATATTGTATCTTCCTTAGCTATGGCAATTGTTTCAGGCTGGGCATTTAGACCAGTCAGAATCAATGAGATGAAATTAGGCTCTTGTTAGAATTCATGGTATAAAACTCTTGCTCTTTCTTGCAGAATTTGAAATTAGAAAGACCGGGTTAGGAGATACTGTAGTTCTTGTATCTACCAGAGGTTTTCTGTCAGATAAAGTCAGCATGAAAAAAAGTGGAGCTAGGAATCATACTGGGTCCTCCTCATTATTTGAGCTACTGATCAAGTCATGTCTTAAAATCGTCATCTGGATCACAAAGAATTGATGAAGAAACCAACAGAACAGGGTTCCTTAGAGCATAAGCAAGAATAACCTTTACCCCTTTAAAAGTGGTGACTTAAGAGTTAGGCCCATCAGTGAGAGGCCTCCAAAGTCTAACTTCTCTCTAATGATCTTATTTTTTTAATTAAAAAAACCTGTCTGACTTATAACTGGAAGTTATTGACTCCCTTTACCCATTTCTCCTATCCTCTACCTCTGGCAGTCACCATTCAGTCTTTTTTTTTTTAATAATTTTTATTTATTTAATGTTTATCTTTATTTTTGAGACCGAGACAGAGCATGAGCGGGGGAGAGGCAGAGAGAGAGAGGCAGACACAGAATCAGACACAGGCTCCAGGCTCTGAGCCGTCAGCACACTCAGCACAGAGCCCAACGTGGGGTTTGAACTCCTCAACTACGAGATCATGACCTGAGCCGAAGTTGGATGCCCAAGCTACTGAGCCACCCAGGTGCCCCAGCCACCATTCAGTTCTTTGTAACTATGAACTTTTTTCTTTTTTTAAGATTCTACATATAAGATCATATAATATTCATCTAATTTTAATGACAGAATGGGTAGTCTGCTTTCTTTAAATAGGAGAATGGCTGGCATAAAATATAACACTAGTTTCAAGCATAGGACCTAGTACCTAAACAAATTTGTGTTATCCTCACCACAGGTGTAGCTGCTTGTCCTCTATCACCATAGAAATACTAATGCAATACCATTTACGATATTCCCTATGCTGTACCTTTTATTCCCACAATTTATTCATCCCATAATAGGAAGCCTGTATCTCCTCCTCCCCTTCACCAATTTTGCCTATCCTACCCTCCTCACCTCTGGCAACCATCTCTGGATTTATGGATCTGTTTCTGCTTTTGGTAGGTTTGATTTGTTTTTACTTGAATAAGTCATGAGAACAGTTGACTACACAATAGAATGTTTATTAGATATTTTATTTTTCATAAAATGTTTTACTTATAAACTTTCAAATTATGAAATAGCAGGCCAAAAACTACCTCCAAAACTTAGCGAAATTATTTACATATAGCATTTATAGATGGTTTTAGCAGATACTTGTACATAGTGTCACCTTGAATTGTGGACCTATGTGTGGCCTTGCAGAACATCAACTATTCATAGAGATGCTTGTCTAATAAAGTACTACCATCCAAGTTAAGAATAAGCTTTAAAGAACTAAGTACTTCTATTGAATTTTCTCTTTTGGGGGGGATCAAAACCATGGGTGAAAAAGGCATCAATTCAAAATCCTGGGATTAGGAAACAAAGCCATCACTTTTAGATAAACGATTTTTTTTAAATCAATATTTGCTATTTTCCTTTACTTCATTATATAATTTTCTTGAGTTGGGAAAGAATTTGGGGATAGAATAATTTGAGTCTTGAACCCAATTCAAAATTTTGTCTTCACTAAAAGGACTTTTTAAAAGTGTAACAAATTTTCAAAGAAATAAAATTGAATTGCTACGATGACCACTTCTAAAAACTTAAAGTTTAATACCCAGAGAAATAAACCTAAACATATGACTTGCTGAATTTCTACAACTGAACACATTCCTGCAGTTCCTTCTCTAATTGTGGGGTTTTGTCAATTTTTTTTTAATCTACTTAAATTTATATCCAAGTTAGCATCTAGTACAATGACTTCAAGAGTAGAACCCAGTGATTCATCCCCTACATATAACACCCGGAGATCATCCCAACAATTGTCCTCCTTAATACCCCTTGCCCATTTAGCCCATCTCCCCACCCACAACCACTCCAGCACCCTCAGTTCTCTATATTTAAGAGTCGGTTATATTTTACCCCTGCCCTGTTTTTATATTCTTGATTCCCTTCTATGTTTGTTTTGTGCATCAAATTCCACATCTGAGTGAAGTCACATATTTGTCTCTTTACTGACTAATTTGGCTTAGCATAATATACTCTAGTTCTGTCCACGTTGTTGCAAATGGCAACATTTTGTTCTTGATTGCTGAGTAATATCCATTGTATATATGCCCCATCTTTATCCTTTCATCCACAAATGGACATTGAGGCTCTTTCCATACTTTGACTATTGATAGTGCTGCTATAGACATGGGGGTGCATGTGCCCCTTTGAAACAACACACCTGCATCCTTTGGATAAATACCTAGTAGTGCAAGTGCTGGGTCATAGGGTAGTTCTATTTTTAATTTTTTGAGGAACCTCCACAGTGTTTTCCAGAGTGGCTTCCGTAGTTTGCATTACCACCAAGCGTTCTTCTTTCTTCACATCCTTGCCAACATCTGTTGTTGCCAGAGTTAATGTTAGCCATTCTGACTGGTGTGAGGTGGTACCTCAATGTGGTTTTGATTGGTATTTTCTGATGAGTGATGTTGAGCATCTTTTTGTGTGTCTGTTAGCCATCTGGATGTCTTCCTTGGAGAAGTGTCTATTCATGTCTTTTGCCCATTTCTTCACTGGATTATTTGTTCTTTGGGTGTTGAGTTTGATAAGTTCTTTATAGATCTTGAATACTAGCCCTCTATCCAATAAGTCATTTGCAAATGACTTTTCCCATTCATCAGTCAGTTGCCTTTTAGTTTTGCTGATTGTTTCCTTTGCCATGCAGAAGCTTTTTATCTTGATGAAGTTCCAAGAGTTCATTCTTGGTTTTGTTGCCCTTGCTTCCAGAGACCTATTGAGTAAGAAATTGCTGCAGCCAAGGTCAAAGAGGTTTTTGTTCGGTTTCTCCTCGAGGATTTTGATGGCTTCCTCTCTTACATTGAGGCTTTTCATCCATTTTGAGTTTATTTTATTGTATGGTATAAGAAAGTAGGTTCATCACGTCGCTGTCCAGTTTTCCCAGCACCACTTGAAGAGACTGTCTTTATTCCATTGGATATTCTTTCCTGCTTTGTCGAAGATTAGTTGGCCATACGTTTGTGGGTCCATTTCTGGGTTCTCTGTTCCATTGATCTAAATGTGTGCTTTTATGCTAGTACCAAACTGTCTTGATTACAGCATTGTAACACATCTTAAAGTCCAGAATTGTGGTGCCCCCAGCTTTGGTTTTCATCTTCAGGGTTACTTTGTCTATTGGGGGTCTTTTTTGGTTCCACACAAATGTTAGGATTTTTTGTTCTATCTCTCTGAAGAATGCTGGTGTTACTTTGATAGGGATTGCACTGAATGTCCATTGCTTTAGGTAGTTATCAACATTTTACCAAAACTTGTTACTTGTTTTTCTTTTTTCTTTTTTTTTTTTTTTTTGAGCATGGAACAATTTTCCTTTTTTTTTTTTTTTTTTTTTTTGTCTTCAATTTCTTTCATAAGCTTTCTACAGTTCTCAGTGTATTTTGTTCCCCCACCTCTTTGGTTAGGTTTATTTCTAGGTATTTTATGGTTTTTGGTGTAATTTTAAATAGGATTGATTCCTTGATTTTTCTTTTTTCTGTTTCATTATTACTGTCTAGAAATGTAACTGATTTCTGTGCATTGATCTTTGTATCTTGTGACTTTGCTGAATTCATGGATCAGTTCTATTAGTTTTTTGGTAATTCTTTTTGGGTTTTCCATATAGAATATGTCCTCTGTGAAGAGTGGAAGTTTGACTTCCTCTTTGCTGATCTGGATGACTTTATTTCTTTGTGTTGTCTGTTTGCTGAGGTTAGGACTTCCAATATTATGTTGAAATAACTGGTGAAAGTGGGCATCCCTTGTCCTGTTCCTGACCTTAGGGGGAAAGCTGTTTTTTTTTTTTTTTTTTTTTTTTTTTTTTTTTTTTTTTTTTTTTTTTTTTTTTTTCCCTACATTGAGTAATTTTCCCCATGTTAGTGGTGGGTCTTTTGTATACGGCTTTTTATGATCTTGAGGTATGATCCTTCTATCTCCACTTTCTTCAGGATTTTTTATGAAGAAGGAATGCTGTATTTCGTCAAATGCTTTCTCTGCAACTGTTAAGAGGATCATGTGATTCTTGTATTTTTATTATATTGTGGTGTATCATTGATTTGCAGATAATGAACCAGCCCTGCATCCCAGGTACAAATCCCGCTTGATCATGGTGAGTAATGCCTTTAATGTATTGTTGGATCTGGTTGGCTAGTATCTTGTTGAGAATTTTCCATGTTCATCAGGGAAAGTGGTCTGTAGTTCTTTTTAGTGGGTGTCTTTGGTATTGGAATCAAGGTAATGCTGGTTTCATAGAATGAGTTTGGAAGTTTTCCTTCCACTTCGATTTTTTGGAACAGGGTCAAAAGAATAGGTCTTACTCTTCTTTAAGTGTTTGGTAGAATTCCCTTGGAAAGGCATCTGGCCTGGACTCTTGTTTTTTGGGAGATTTTTGATTATTAATTTACCGGTTAAGGAATATTCAGATTTTCTACTCTTGTTTCAATTTTGGTAGTTCATAAGTTTCTAGAAACTTGTCCATTTCTCCTAGATTGCCTGATTTACTGGCATGTAATTGCTCATAGTATTCTCTTATTTGTATTTCTGCAGTGTTGGTTGTGATCTCTCCTCTTTGATTCTTGATTTTACTTACTTGGATCCTTTCCTTTTTCTTGGTCAAACTGGCTAGGGGTTTATCAATCTCCTTAATTCTTTCAAAGGACCAGCTCTTGGTTTCTTTGATCTGTTCCCCCCCCCCCCCCCCCCCCCCCCCCCCCATAACACTGGTTTCTGCTCTAGCGTTTATTTCCCATCTTCTCCTGGTTTGGGATTTTATTTGCTGTTTTTCTAGTTCTAAGGTATAAAGTTAGGCTGTGTATCTGGGAACTTTAGGAAGGTCTGGATAGCTATATATTTCCCTCTTGTGACCACCTTTGCACCCCAAAGGTTTGGGGCTGTGGTGTTATTTTCATTGGCTTCCATGTACTTCTTAATTTCCTCTTCTTGGTTAATCCATTCGTTCTTTAGTAGGATGCTCTCTTTAATCTCCAAATACTCATTGTCTTTCCAAACTTTTTCTTGTGATGGACTTCAAGTTCATAGCATTGTGGTCTGAAAAATATGCATGGTATTATTTCAATTTTTGTGCTTGTTGAGGGCTTTGTGTCCTAATATGTGATCTATTCTGGAGAGTGTTCCATGTGCACCCGAAGAATGTGTTCTGCTTTAGGATGAAATGTTCTAAATATATTCCATCCAATCTAGTGTGTCATTCAAAGCCATTGTTTCCTTGTTTGTTTTGTTTAGATCTGTCCATTGCTATAATTGGGGTGTTAAATACCTACTATGGTATTCTCAAGTTTCTTTGTCATTAATTTATATATTTGGGCTTACCCACATTGGGGCATAAATGTTTACAGTTGTTATGAAGGGATCTATCCACCAAGAAGATAGGTCTTATTACAGTCTTTATTTTAAAATCTAGATGGTCTAAGTATGGCTACTCAGGCTTTCTGTTGGCAACCATTAGCATGAAAGATGGCTCTCCATCCCCTTACTTTAAGTCTGAAGGTATCTTTACATCTAAAATGGGTCTATTGTAAAAAGCATACAGATGCATCTTGTTTTCTTATCCATTTTGTTACCCTTTGTCTCTTGATTGGAGCATTTAGTCCATTTACCATTTAGAGTGTACTGAAAGGTATGAATTAATGCCATAATCTATTAATCTCTCCTCTTATTCTGTTCTCTTTAAACGAATCTGCATTTTAGAAGTCAGAATATTTCTATATTTTTCCCAGTAAGGTCCTACCATATATCGTCTTTTGTGTCTGGCTTCTGTTGGTCAATATTGTCTGTGACATACATTTATAATGTTGGGCATTTTGTTAATAAGACTATTAAAAACAGTGCTAATATGAACACCAAAAATACATCTCTTGCTGAGCTTATATAGGAATTTTTGTTGGGTATTACCTAGGAAAGAAAGTTCTGGGTCATAAGGAGTTGCTTGAGTAAGTATTTCAAGTTGGTTGTACCAATTTAGTCCCACCACGAGTGCATGAGAGCTCCAGTTCCAAGTTTTCACCAACGCTTGGTATTTAAATTTTAGCCATTCTGATGGGTGTGTTTATACCTTTAGGGCTTTAATTGCATTTTACTAATGAGGGCATATTTACTGGTTCTTTGGTCCTCTTGTGAAATGTCAGTTTAAGGTCTTCTGTACAGTGACTTTTTTATAATACTAAATCGTGGAGAGGCTATAATGTTTGAAATCAGTTTCATTTTTAAATGGATTCAGAGATCCTTTAAGTTCACACATGCCTCCATCTACCTCAAAGGGCATATAGTCTGATACAAAAACTGATTTTCTTTCTTGTGCTAACAGAAGGAATTTATATGTTTTGAGGGAAAGATTCTGATTGGAAAGTTCTGACTTAGGAAAAGTTAACTCTATTAAATTTAAATACTAAGGAGTCCTCTGAAGTTTCTAACTTATGAATTCTAAAACTATATTACCTTCTTTCCCATCCATATAATGATGTGATGAAGTAACTTTATTTAAAGTAGCTATCCTGTTAGAGCCAAAGTTACCAAATGAAGAATCCCTTCTTTTGGCAATTTTTAACTTTATTTGCCATTGTTTGTACTTCATATATTTTACTGCTCCTATGGATTTTTTTTTTTTTTGTTTTTTTGGTGCTAAGCTCAACCTATTACACACGTTCTCACTCAATTTCACCTAATAAGTGTTTCAGGTAGGACTTGGATTATATTCATTCTAGGAATGAGAAAATGGAGGCTTGGAAAAATATAAATTTACCCCACATCAGACCCGACAAGTGCAAGCAGAATTCAAAGATACCTCTAAGGTACCAAAATCAATGGCTTTTGACTATCCCTTGTTGTCTGTATGACTTAAATAGTTGAAGCTTCTTAGATCCTAGCAAACCGTAAAAACACATAAGCTTTATTTGGGTCTTACTAATTCAACTTTGATCCTACTGTATTAAATCTAATGGACACGTCTTTCTCTCTCACATCCTAGCAGCACTCAACATTAGTGACCACGTCCATCTCCTTGAAACACTACCTTCCTTTAGTTTCCATGAAACAGCATTCTCCAACCAGTCTTGATCTTTCTTTCTAGTGACCACTTCTGTGTTCACCCTACAAAGGGTTATTTATCTTCCCAGACAGCTGTACCCCAGATTCCCTTACTGTAGGCTTCCCTATAAGCAAAGATTTCTACTTTGGGTGTTTGTATCTAGTTGAGACATAATTATAGTCTCAATCTCAAGGTCTTCATCCTGTTTAATATCATTGTTAAATTTTCCTAACGGAACTTCCCTTGGCTGTTCTTCATCCTTCTGAGGTGGTTCTCCAATTTGATGGGTTACTTTATTCTTTGCTAGGGTCCAGAACCTTCATTTTTTTAAAGTGAAACACCCTAGGTGTTGGAAAGCACTAGTGGTTCTGGCACCTTTTGATTTGGCCTCAGAAATTGTTACAGTTCAGCTGAAGTATAACTTTTTTTCCCCCAAGTTGATTTGATTTATGATGAACATTTGTTTCACTTTTGTCAAACAAGAACTCATTTATTTAAAGTAAAATGATGTTGTGTGCCAGAAAGCAGAAGGTACTCTTGGCAAATGGAAATATCCCTGTGTGCACTTGCATCAGCACAAAGTATGTTTCTTTTATATTCTGTGAATGTCTTTAAGGTGAGCTCTCTTAACTTCTGTGATAAACAAAAGCAGAAAATGGATCAACATGAGCTAGAGTGGACTCAAATTATTATATAGAGATGGTAAGTAGGATATAGCAGAAAGTAGAGATGGTTTTATATACTGAACTTAATTTTGAGGCACCAGTCATGACCTCTATGCTTTTTGTTGTTAGAGCAACTTGTTAACGGTTAAATTGTCCTGATTCAGCACAAAGAATGAGTACCTGAATAGCCTGACTCCTTGAAACTAGTCTCTATTAGGAAATGAGTGAGAAGTAGAAGGTCACCTGGATCTACAATAGCTATATTTGGAACTAATAGAGTGAGGAGCCCTCTAGGCGAAGGGGGTAACATCAAGATGCTTTGTATTTTGAGGGATGCTGTTGGAAACGCTTCCAAATACTCCCAGGGGAATAGGAGGGTTGGTAGTTCTATTTCACAGGATAAGTATCAAAACCAAATCTGACAGGACATCCTGGGACTAATGCATAATCCCTGGAGGTGAATCTGCATACAAATTGATAATGGTTGGATGAGTGTATATTCCTTGTAGGCACAAATACCTTCTGCACTGGTGCCTGCTATAGACCAAATATTTGTGCCTCTTTCTCTCACACTCAGATTCGTGTTAATCTAATCCTTGATGTGCTGGTATCTGGGAGGTGATTAGGTGGAGCCCTAGTGAATGGAAGTAGTATCTTATGAAAAAGATCCCAGCAAGCTCTCTGCTCTTTCTACCATTTGAGGACACCATGAGAAGATAGCTATCTCTGAACCAGGAAGCAGACCTTCTTCAAACACTGAATCTGCTAGCACCTTGATCTTGAACTCTCCAGCTTCCAGATCTGTAAGAAAGAAGGTTCTGTCTACAGGATTACTAGCAGCCTGAACAGACTAACCTAGAACCTCTCCCCATGTATTTCTCCATGTGCCCCAAGTCCTTTGCTTAATACGTAGGGCAAGTTCTATGTACTGCATGTGATTCAGCAAGATCAGCCTCTACTGTGCCAGTATTCTTCCCCTTGGCTATACTGGGGTACCCATGTTTTCCTTGCCCAATCGTGGTCATAGCTGAGGTCCTTCTCTACAACCTGCCCAATTTAGCAATTGCCCTACCCTTCCTTTTACTGAAAGTTTTGATGTGTATTTAATATAACGTAGTTTGTAGGAATACAGCACAATGGTTTGATGTTTATATACATTGTGAAATGATGTCACTAGTTCTAAAAATTCTTTTGGTGAGGTCTCTTAAGAGTTACTACATAGCATATTTGTGAATTTCAAGGAGTATCCACTATAGTCACCTCGTGTAAATTACATCCTCATGACGTATAACGATAAATTTGTACCTTTTTTGGATACAATCCTTCACCCATTTTACGTACCCTCTAACCCCTTCCCCTCGGGTAACTCCCAATCTCATCTCTAAATCTATGATCTTGGTTTTGTTTCTGCTTCTTAGATTTCACATATAACTAAGGTCATGCTGTATTTGTCTTATTTGTTTTCATTTTGAAGTATTAATTAATAAAATACAACTGGGTTTTGTAGGCCTCTACTTAAACCTATCCTTTCCACCATGGTCTCAACTTAGTAGCACAGGCAGCAGAATCAGTGGTTGGATGCATGGTTCAATCTGAAAATATCAGTAACCTATCTTTCTCAGTGATCCTTTCCAGACCAGTTAGGATCTCTTAAAGATGGCATGAAAATGATGAAAAAATTGAGTGCTTTCGGATATTAGCAACTAAAGGCAACTAGTTCTTAAGTTGTATTAGACAAGTACTCAAAACTGCTGTCCTTGGTTGTTCACCTGGTATTCTACCAGTTTTGTCCTTGCCCTTGCCATTGAAAGATACACAAAGCCACTAGAAGCCAGTTGGTGGGGGTGAGTGGAAATTACATGTGTGCATGTGCAGGATATAGAAGCTGAGTAGTTCTGCCATCAGTGTATATCATATAGCCTGAACTTTCTTATTAAAATACTACCACTTTTGCGATAGTGTATTGTCTATAATCATTGTTCAGTAACACTAGTTTGCAGTTAATGCCTAAAAGGAATAAATATGAGCTATTAAGTTCTGAATTTGTTTTCAAGAAAATAGATGTACAAAGAGTGTACAGTATTGCACAAAAGGTGCCCAGTATTCATTGTCTGCTAGGAGTACCATACTACTACTGATCTTATGAAAACAAGACACTAATCTGGTAAAGGATCATCATCTACCTCAAAAGTTAAGAGTTACTGAAGAACATTGTGGTCAAAGATGACAACGTTATATGTACAGCAGCCTTACATACCTCATGTGCCTTAAAATACCACTCTTGAAACATTTTTCACATAATCAAATGAATTTAAATTTTGTTGAGTTTGAATATAAATGTGCTTTGTAGAAAACGTACAGCAGTAGCTATCAACAGGTTACTCAGCTGAAAAACAACTTCACAAATAAGGAAATGTTGTCAGTTTTGATTAGTCATCAGATACTTCATCAGTTCCAAAAATGTTAGCTATTTCACTTCAGATATTTCACTTTAGATATGTCAACTAGCAATTAGAGACCTCATCATAAATGCCATCGTAAATTAAGTAGAAACTTAAAGTTGGCAATGTGTTGTCTTTTAGCAATAATATGAAGACGAGTTTTGTGGCATAGTTCTGTGGTCAAAAACCCTGCTCTAACTAAAACCCAGAAAGCGGACATATACTTCATTTATGGTGCATATATAATCCTTAATATAAACAAAATAGCCTATCAATGGAAATAGTTCTCAAAACTTAATACATTAGATATAAATATAACTAAACCACAAAGCATTTTTGTGAAGGCTAATGTTGAAGACAAAACCTGGATAAGTTTTTTTTTTTCCCCCCTATCAAGTAGATTTTACAAATGCATGAGACTCAAAGTGCTACTTTCAGAATCAACCTAGGTGTACAAAGATTTCAATTTTGACCCTGCTGCTTTATTTTTGTAATTTGTTCAAAATCAGTTATATAACTTCAATAAAAATATTCAATGAATAGGACCAGAAAAATCCTATGAAGCTTATAGAAAATTGATTAAAAACCATGCTTGCAAGCAGAAAGGCATTCAAATTGAATCCAGAAAAGCTTAAATTGAACAAATTAGTGAAATATCAAATAATACACTAGACTTAGTTTTGATATTGTAATTAGAAGTCGCGTGAATTGTAAACTTAGTTACTACTTTTTCATTAGATGCATTTATATTACCCTAATGGAACAAACTTGATAATATCTAAAATACTACATCTAAGTGTTCAATCTAAATGTTTATATATATAAAATATGTGTTTATACACCCACAATAAAACACTATTCAGCCATAAACAATAATCTTCATTTGACAACATAGATGGAACTTGAGTACTGTACTAAGTGAAATACGTTGGAGAAAGACCTATGACATAACTTCACTTGTAGAATCTAAGAAGTAACAAGAGAATCTAGACTCACAGAACAGGTAAGTTGTTGCTACAGGGGCAGAGGATTGAAGGTGAACTGGATCAAGGGGATTAAGTACAAACTTCCAGTTACAAGATGCATCATGGGGATGGGGAATACCCTTAATGTTGTAAGGTGACAAGTTGTAACTAGACTTATTGTGATGGCAATTTGGCAATGTCCGTTATTACACACGTTAGTTTCAGGTGTATCAATTATACCTCAAATTGAACAAAACCACTTCTATTGAAACAGGAATGGATGTTCGCCTACCTTTTGTGTCTAAACGTATACATGACAGAAGTTCTTGGACTTTTGCTTTCATAAATGGGTAATAATGGGTAGGGTTGGAGAGGACTTAAACATTGATGCTTTGACAACAACATGAGGCATACTTTTTACACACTAAACTATCTCTACTTGCACAGCTCCTTCTCCTACAGTCTGACCTGTGAAGAGTATACACCATTTTAGTAGCAGAATACACACACACACACACAGCTAGAAGGGAACTTAGAGTTGACAGCAAATGGCAGAAATGGAAAAGCTACAGTATCTAATTTCAGACAAGTCTCTTCATTTTCCACACAGTTTAGACCATATAAACACAGTAATCATATGATTTGAGAAATACTAAAGTTTTTTTTATAACTTAATTATGTGTCTTCACTGCTCGCCAAACCTAATATGTCCAAATTAATCTTATAAGGAACTAAAACTTTTACTATAATGCAGTTTTGTAGAAGTCCCCTTACAGAAAGAACCTAACACCCAACATGGCTGGCAGGGATTCTGGGAAATATTTCCCAGCCCCCCCAAGTGCTTGTGAACAGGAGAGAGCATAAACAATTGAAGATAGGAGTTTCCAATAGAAAATTGCCACAAAAATTACTCATGGATGCACACACCGATTTTTAGGAAAACCCATGAAATCAAAAGATAACAATTTCAAGAATAGTTATCCATGAGAAGGGAGGGAGGGAGGTATTGATTTCAGAGTAGGTCTTCAGAAACCCTAAGCTGTGAAACATATAAAAATACTAACATTTGTATAACTCATATGGCAGCTGCATGTTTGCCTAGGTTTCATAATTTTTAAACATTTTATAATTGAACAAAGGAGCTGCAATGCCATAAAGATCAGAATAAATAAGGCAGAAGCAACAAAAATATACCTCCCTGAAAGTTTTTCCAGGCTCTGTGCTAAAGATGCTTGGGAAGGGAGCTTCTCCAACCACATGATTATTACACCTATATATAGACTTGGCAGTCTAAGCTATAGAAACTCTTAGAACACACAAGTGAATCATGTTCTTATTTTAGATCCTTGTGGCAAATATCTTCACTAAATGTCTTCCTGGAAAAGGTTTATGGCAGTAAGTTGTACAACATGATTGAGCTTACCTTTATACTTAAAGGATAAACGTTCTGTGAATTTGTTCATCTACGTGATGATACCTGGTTCTAACAACATGTAAGGTAAAAAGGGAGCCATTTTTATCCCTTATTAAAGATGAGCAACCAAACTAACTTCTTCCCTGGTCACCCTATGTGCACATTGTCACACTGCTAGTATAAGGTAGAGCAAGTGTTAACATTCAGGTTTTCTACCTTCCAGTGATTAAATGCTTCTTTAGAACATCATTTTGTGCCCCCCCCCCCCCCCCATTGGATATCTTCCATCAAAATACCTTTTTTTTTTTTCGTAAGAATATTTCAGTGCTGTTAACATTACAATGAGGTTCCTATATTAGAAAGGCTTCCATTTCTTAGAGTTCCTGTAGCTATAAAGTTAGGATTATTTACTTTGCTACAATTTCCCAGCCTGGATTCCTTAAGAGACCATGTACCAGCTTATTTTGAGACTGCAAACTGGGAAAGAGCACAAAATGTTTGTGGCAAATACACATATCTCTGAGCAAAGCCCTGTGCCACGTACCTATTTTTGTTATCAATAAATGTGATTAAACATGATAAATGGACTTCTTAAATATCTTAATATGTACAGACCTCAAAATTTCCAGACATATATTGGTCAGCAGATATGGTCACCTTAGTGTATTGACACAACAGCCTAGAATTAAAGACAAGTGGTAATAAAACAAATTTGTATTGAGTCAGATGCTTGCAAAAATCTATTAAATTCCTTGACCTTTCTTTCATAGCATATGCAGGCCAATATCCGATTTCTCTTAAATTTATCTTCTGTGTTCTTAAGTTTATTTGAGATAAAAAGAGTGCAAGTGGGGGAGGGACAGAGAGAATGCCAAGCAGGCTCTGTGCCGTCAGCGGAGAGCCTAACATGGGATTCAGACTCACAAACCATGAGATCATGACCTGATCCTAAGTTGGATGCTTAACTGACCGAGTCACCCAGGTACCTTTACATTTTTATTCTTAAAAACTTGTGTATATTTAAGATGTACAACGTGACTTGATATATACATACAGCAAAATAACTATGGGCAAGCTGATCAATATACCCATCACATAATTACCATTGGCGTGTGTGTGTGCACGTCCGTGTGTATATGCATGTGTGAGAGAGAGACAAAGGACCTGAAGTCTACTCTTAGAGGTACTGTATTAAATGTTGGAAACTTTTTAACTTCAGTCATCCTGTATAGTAGATGTCTAGACTTATTCTACATAACTGCCATTTTGAACCCTTTGACCAACGTATCTTCATTCCCCACCTTCCACCCCCTGGTACCTACTGTTTTGTTTCTATGTATTTGACTCTTTTAGATCCCACACATAAGTGAGATCAAGCAGTTTTTCCTTTGTGTCTGGGTTATTTCACTTAGCATAATGCCCTCCAGGTTCATCCATATTGTTGCAAATTTGTTCATCTGCAGCAAAATGCAAAGATGTCAACATTTTGTTTTGTTGTTCATGCTCTACTTCACCCTAGGTTGCCTAAGTAGACTTATTTCTTCATCTCCTTCAAAATCACTAACTTCCTGTTAAGGGGTCATTAATATACCGGGTTCTTATGCCAAGGGGGGAAATCTATGAGGGAAAAAAAAAGGCTAACACAAGGCTTTCTTATGCTAATTGGCTGTTAAAAAAAAAAGGTGGACTGATGTATGAAATGTGGCTAAATTTAGTTGAGAAGCACTTAATGATAAATAACATTGTGATAACACAGGAAGAAATGCAAAATCAATGCATTTGTTTTATTAGTGGTATCTATTACTGGTTATTCTTATAGCAAATATCATTAGAACTTGCTTTCAACTAAGCTGTTTCTTTAGATTACATAATTCATAGAAATAATGCTTAATTGGTCTAGCAAACAATTATTCCTAACAAGTTTAGGACAAAAAAAATTGTTTCTAACTGTATTCAGTATAATCTCTTGTAATGAAGAATTAGTTTCCAGTCTGTCAAGTAATCCCTACTTAATTATATATAACAAAGTTATTCTTCAAAAAACCAAAACCAAAAAAAAAACCCACAAGAAACTAGTTTCTATTCCTGTCCTTCCTATCTTATTCTCTGACCCACCTAGATAACCATCATATTAGTTTATCTTCTAAAATTTCCTTATTACATACATGACACACAAAAAACTATTATAGAAAGTCAACGGTATATTCTCGGATACTACTTCAGACACTTTATAAAAATTAAATGAAAAAATATATGATCATATGTGGATATATACTTCTCATAAACACTTATACATAGTTATCCTGACCAAATAACTGGTCTCTATGATTTTTGCCTTTGGAAGAATTTTTGACTCACAATTATTCAGATACTAGAAGACCATTTTTTCTTGTAGCTGTCTAATTTATATAGAGCTTGACTTGAAAGAATAGAAGTTTCTATAGAGCAAATACTTTGTCATGCCTTTTTTGTTTTTAGATTCTTTAAGATACCAGCACATAGTAGGAACTAAAAAATGTTTGTATCAGTGTTCTTTATGTTCAGAAGACACTGGATTATCTTCTCTCTGCTTGAAGACTATGTTCTTATTGGTGGAGAAGGGAGCTCATACCGTAATCTTGACATCTCTCCCTTACTGTGCCCTGAGAATTTTATTTTCAATTAGTGATTTAAATAAAGCCATATGGGGCACTTCCAACCCTTACATTCTATTATATAGTGATGATCTCAAGGGTGGTATTTGGAATTAAGATGGATAGGTAGGGGGTGCCTGGATGGCTCAGTAGGTTGAGCCTCCAACTTCAGGTCATGATCTCATGGTTGATGTGTTCGAGCCCTGTGTTGGGCTCTGTGCTGACACCTCAGATCCTGGAGCCCACTTTGGATTCTGTGTCTCCCTCTCTCTGCCCCTCCTCTACGCACTCTTTGTCTCTCAAAACAAAAATGATAAAAAAATGAAAGTTGGATAGGTTGATCATCTGATCATCTGATCAATGGTCAGAATGACACCCATGTGTATGAAGAAACAAGGAGGCCTATATGTAGAGAAAAACAAAGCTGACCCTGCAGAGAAAAGATTACGACAGGGACCATATGGTCCTATTCATCCAACAAACACTTGTCAGAACCTACTTTATACGGGCATTGTACTAGCTACTTAAGTCTATTAATGTTTCCCAACAATTATGACTCCTGTCTTCTGAGAGCTGAAGTTCAGGGAGATGGGCACAATAGATACATAACAAATAGGTATATTCATAGAGTAAATAATAGAAATTCTCTGAAGGGCCAAGAAATCAAAAGCACTTGAAAGAATGTAACAAGGAGAAATACTATAGATGGGAGGAGGTTGGCAAGAACAGAACTCTTCTGAAAAAGTGCCCTTTAAGCCAAGAGAACTGCTTAGACAAGAACATGAACTCTTACTGCTGTAGGTCTCCTGATGGCTCTCTGGGACCTGTTTCAGCCTCTTCACAGGGTCCAGGTGCATTGCCTCCCACTGCATTTTGGTAGATGGTTCTGCTTCTGTTGAGACCAAAGAATCTTAACTGACATAAATTTGAAAGTTGAGTTGATAGGGAAATAAGATCTGTGATAATCATAAAAATGCATCATTTTGGCATTCTAACTTGAAAGTGACATGAGCATTTATGTCAAAACTGAATATACCTATATTTTAATAGCATTATTTCCTCACAAATAGTTCATCTGAAATGTTATTTTTGTAATCGTTCTAAACTTGTAGAATTCTTGAATGCAGAAAAGACCTTAAGGAAATTGTCTCAATTTAAAGATAAGAAGGCAGAAACCTATCCAGGGAGTTCAGACTATAGAATGAATTAATAGCATAACCAGGATGAAGCCTAGAAGTCTGCCTCTTAAAGCTTTCTCTAAAAGTACTAGTCAAGTAATGTTCTAAAAACCTACAGATGTGCCTAAAGATATCAATGACTCCTCGATCATATTCCAGTTTTGGACAGAGGAACAAATGATCAGCAAAGGAACAACAAAAACTGTTGGGGAGAGGGGAATGTGACTATTAAGCTTCAGGCAAATTCCTCATGACACTGCTGGAATCTATTTTTGATTTTAATTTTTTTTATTGATTAGTACTGCTAAACTAAAATCCGATCATGCAGAACTGGAAATGCCAGCAATCACCATCTAGACTGGCTTTAAATGTGTGCTAAGCAGCAATGTACTCAGGACATCACACTGCATATAATATGTCATGGATGCCCCTAGGGCCAAATGATGGCATAAAATGATTACATCATCCTTTGGCAATAAAAGCTGGAGGACCTTGAGATCACTGCAGCAATACCTGGTGCCAAGACCCGGACCAACAACTCACTGGTCTCTTGAATCTCTTCTAAAGGTAGAACCCAAGAAAACTGCAAGCCCAGTTGAAATGGTTATAAATACTTGGTTTCTGGAGAATATAACAGTTTATCATTATTAGTAGGAAAAAAAACCCCTCAATATGCCAATTAGCAAATACTTAGTGGAACTCATTTAAAATATTTAAGCATATATGCTTTAAAAAACATTCAACCAGAAAAATCTATTGAATATTAGTATTTATGGTAGGTGAGGACTCTTCAGGTAGGATTTTTGTTTTGTTTTTTAATCTAAAAGCTACAAGTTTCTCAACCAAATGACTAAACAATTTACTACTGACGTGACCTATATTAAGGACCAGTAGGATCCTTAAATACCTAATCGGAGCAGTTCTAGGCCAGAAGGTAGTAAGAAACAGAGAAAGGACTCATTTTCTTTGGACATGAAACTACTTTGTCTGCATATGTATCAAAACACTCATTTTAGTAACATTTATGCTTGTGACTATGGATTAGTGATCTCTAATTGAAGTGTCCAACTCCTAATCCTAGAGCTGCATAGCTGATAATTGAATATATATTTCCTGTTACGACTTTTTCTTGTCTCCATCAAATTTAATAACCTGTTTCTCCTTACAGGTTGCAAAATAGAATCACATAGAGACCTCAGAAAAAAGTCTAATATCCTTTTATGGTCTGTGTCTGGTCTTTTTAAGTAGAATGCACGTCAAGATACATCTGCAAGATGGTCTTTTAAGCTTCTCATTTCCACATAGCTAAATCTTCTAATACTCTAATTCAATCTTTAAAAAACACGTGGTTCAAGGGTCTTGGAACCATCCATCACTTGCCTGACAATGTCAAAATACTTGTTTTTTTTATTAGCTGTCCTAAATTATGAATCCTAGTAGGAGGGGAGACCAACAATCTCCATGCTCATTTTATTGAGTTTTACATATTTTGGGTAACAGTCCTTAATCAAATGTTGGCTGAAAATATCTTCTCCCAGTCCGTGGCTTGTCTTCTAATTCTTATGTTATCTTTCATGTAACAGAAGTCTTTAAATTTAATGAAGTCCAGTTTATCTGTTCTTTCATGGATCAGGGCTCTGATATGGTATCTAATAGAGGAATCACCAAACCCAAGATCATCTAGGTTTTCACTTCTTTTCCCCCCAAGAAGTTCTATAGTTTTAAGTTTGTATCCTAGACCTATTGTTAAACCTTATAATGCTCAAAATTTAGCTATATCTGGACTTTTTTGTTTGGATGTCCAGTTTTTCCAGTACCATTTGAAGAATATATCCTTGCTTCATTGTATTATCTTTGCTTCTTTGTCAAAGATCGTGTGGGGTCTATTTCTGGGCTCTGATTCCATTGATCTATTTATTTTGCCACCACCATTTTGCCAGTCTTGATTGCCATAGATTTATAGTAAGTCTTGAGGTGGGGAAATGTTCCCTTTCCTTCGAAGATGAAAAAAGCACAACCTTTCCTTTGAAGATGTAGAAGGGATAAGTGGGATGATGGAAAAGGAATGGTATTGAAAAGTTGAGATAGGTCTAATTAAATATGATTTAGAAGATGTTTGTGGAAGTTTTTATGCACTAAATTTACCTTAGAGGATGGGAGAGTCCTGCAGCTGATGCAATAGAAATTGTGGCTTTTTAAGAGTGTTTCAAAAACTGCTGGAATTTCAAGAATGTCTGTAGGTATAAGGAACATGACTTCGGTTTATTCTAGATACTATTAAAAACAAGATTGGTCTCTAAACTGTGTGGCTTGTCCAGAAGCACAAAAAAAGTTGGGGGGAAAAACAAGGTATTTTAGAATTCTTTAAGACTAAATGAAATTAAACAATTAAGTTTATTTTACTTTTGGGGGGGTAGTTTGAACAACAGATGTTTTTTTTCCCCCCACTGTTCTGATGGGTAAAAGTCCAAGATGAAAATGCTGGCAGTGCTGGTTTCTTAGTAGCTTGCACATGGCCACCTCCTTGCTGTTTCCTCACCTAACCTTTTCCCTGTGCACAAACACGCCTGTTTTCTCTTTACCTTCTAACACAGGACACCAGTCCTATTGGATTAGGGCCCCACCCTTATAACCTTCAAGCTTTGGGACCTTCAAGGAAGTAATTATCTCCATAGTCTCACTGAGGTTTAGGGCTTCAACCTATGAATAGGGGGTGGAGGGGTGTCACAATTCATAACACTCTGCCTCATTCTCTTGCTTTGAAACTTTTGTTTTGAAAAATTTTAAAAATAACCTATTGTCAAGTTAGCTAACAGTGTATGTAGTAGGTTGGCTTTGTGAGTATATTCCTGTGATTCATCACTTACATACAACACCCAGTGCTCATCACAAGTGCAGTGCCCTCCTCCAAGCCCATCACCCATTTTCCCCTCCTTAAAAAGTTTAAAAACAACTAAGATCCTAGAGAGGTCTTTTAGTGATAACTCCCTGCTCTAGGGAGTTACATATACTATAAAACTATGGGTGGATTAGGAGATTAGTTATTTTCCTTCTCATAGTAACTACTAATTCCTATATTTAGACATGCTTTTGGGTACACAAGTGGTTTCCTTCAGTGGTGGAATACACAATCTCTGCTGGAGGAGGATGGAAACAGACATGGGCCCAGAATAAGAGTGGCCAAAGCGGAATTAGTACCTAGAGATAAAAGGTCAGATCGAAAAGCTCACAATCTGAATTTAGGGCTAGCTAAGGGTTCTTGTGAGCCAACAAACTAGCAATTCCAAGAGGACAAATGGATTGCCCTGTTGACATAGTTTCTGGAGCCAAGACTGGGGCCGGTGATCCTGAGATGCAAATAAAGTGATGGTGGTATGCTCTCCTTGTGCTTGCTATTGCTATGCTAGATAGGTTTTTTTTTCTTCTTTTATATATATATATTTATATATAATATATATATTGACTTGATGTAGACCATGAGCAGCTGGTGGTTTCTGCCTTTATGGGGTCTAGCCCATCATTTCCGCTGTTCAGACAATGGGTGTAGGGGGTCGACATCTTTTGCTTTAATTGCATCCAACAGACATGGCAAAATGTAGGAAACGATTAGATGGTGGAAAGATTTGAAATTCCATTTGAGGGAGATTGTATGCTCCATGTATGGGACTTTTACAGGGTCTCTGCAGGAACAGTTTTGAGTTCTTCATGTCCTGAGTCTCCAAAACATCCTCCGTAAATTTTGTCTAAAGTAGTAGTTACTGAGACTACCCTACAAGATCTCCAGGTTATGGGATGAAGATGAGTCAAATGAGAAAAAGGATAAATGGAAGAAAACTATTGATAAGTCTGTTAAACACAGAATAAAACATGAGGTGGTTAATTTTTGGATTGGTGGTTTTTAATGTACTTGTAAGAATTTTTAAATATTATCTGAAATGTCCAATAAACAAAAGGACTTGTAGATCTCATAAAGGAAAACAAATTGTTCAGAGATCTGACATAAAAAGAAAAAATTGAAATCAGTAAGTTGGGGAAGTATTTTGAGAGCGTGATGTTAATCAACAGATCAAAAGAGGTAAGACCTATTCACCAGAGATTGTGATATTCAAATACCCTCTCTTATATACACTTTCAGTTTCCCAAGAAACCTGGCTATTACTCCCTAAACATAACTTTTCCAAACATAACTATCCCAAAGCCACACAAAAGTGACAATATGAAATCAGTTTTTTTTTTTATTGACCTTTTCTGTTCTGCACAGCCATATGGATGGATGCCAGTACGTTCTCTGCTGATTCTACATCCAGGCCTCTACACTTTCCCATAATGTCCTCCTCCTTGGGATTTAAGGTTATAGCTCTGTTTCTAATGAACTCCCTTCCTAGAGGCAAATCATTTCCAGAAACATGTCTCCCCTTCACTTCCCATCTCTCCTACTCTCTTGAGCTCCTACCTTCCCAGTGAAAGATACAGGTTGGTTGTTTTAGTTTCTTTTCTCTCAAAACACAATTCTGCCTTATATCTTGTTCCTGAGACTCAAGGTACCTACCTTTCTAAGGGAGACAACATCGTATATTTCCAAAGTATGTTTATATCCCTGCCTATGCTTTGATAGGTCCGGACCATTTTATTGGCAAGGAAAGGTAGTCCTGTGGAAAAGCACCTAACAAAATCAGTTAATATTTCATTACTTTTTATTTTAAAATAAAAGATTTTAGGAGTACCTTGGTGGCTCAGTCGGTTAAGCAGCTGACTGGCTCAGGTCATCTCACGGTCTATGGGTTCGAGCCCCACATCAAGCTCTGGGATGATAGCTCAGAGCCTGGAGCCTGCCTTGAGTTCTCTCTCTCTCTGAACCACCTCCCCCCCCACCCACACTCTAGCACGTACTCTCTCTCTCGCGCGCGCTCTCTCTCAAAAATATCAAAAACTTAAAAGTTATAAAGGGCTTTAAAAGTCTCAAGTACATCACTTGAAGGAGAACTCAGTAATTGTATGATATTGTTGGGGAAATATGGGAACAATTTTCTGTCCTTGATACTAGTACTGAGAATTAAAATATTGTCAGAGAAATATCCTCAGAAGATGAAGAGTCTACATTTTAAAACTTGATGATCTAGTAGTTTGAGATCTATCATTCTAGAAGTGTTGCATAATTCAAAAGCAACTGCCTGAGGCAAAATTTGGAGGTAATCAGAATTTGATCCTTATCATCATTGCTCACCCTCTTTCCTTCAGAGGCCTCTTCATCTTCCTTTTATTCCTTGGTCCCACTGTACCGTGTCTTTGGGGGCTTATCCTGTATTTTATTCTCCATTTATTTTGTCTCTGTTCTCATTGACTCAAGTGTTCTAATGAAGTTTTCAAATGCTACCACCATTGTGTATTAACACCTTTATGAGGTGTCTGATGCAATTTTGAGATTCAATGAAATTACCATAAAAGAGGACAGATGTGAGATCTTTGGGTGAAATTGCTTAGCACAAATTCTGTGATGGGAAATACTTTTTTTTTTGTTCTTAAACCCTTAAAACAACATCTGATTCTATAACTTGTATAATCCTCTGTAGGTAAGGATGACAATTGTTACCTATTTCCTGTGTATTTAAAAACTTCAATTTCAACTACAGCTACTTGTGATGTTATGAGTTGATTAGTATTCACAAGACAGTGAAAATAGATTTTGGCCAAAAGTCAATTTAAGTGAAGAACCTCAAATTTTAGATATATTTAGGTGTTACCATAGACTTAAATCCATGAAGTCCTAGTCACTTATACAGTTGGAACTAAACATATGAAGTGGCAATTCTTACTAATAAAATTTAATGGCCTAAAAGTAGTAACTGTTACCTTCACACAATAGAATAATATAGATGGTTTTATTATATACAGCAGTGGAAAAAAAGGAAATATCTCAATTTTAAGGTAGAAAACTTTAAAAGGGAAAAAATAGCTTTTAAATCACCTTTGTTTTATGGTTCAAGACCTTTTCATTAAACTCGTAAAACACGATTTCACAATATTAAAAATAATGAAACTTGAATTCCATAAGACTGTTATTTAAAATTCTTACCTTGAGAAATATGTCATTATAGTTTCATGGTCTATCAAGAATTCCAATAATGGGATTTCTTTACTTGGGGGCCATGAGTAAACCAAATACCAATTATGAATTATAACATTCTATACACACATCACGGCTTATTTTGATAGGGAAGATACATTAGGCTGGCAGATTTCTCTTGAGTAGCTCTTATAACCGCACCCAAAAATATACCTAAATGCAATAAAATTCCCCCAAACCTTTGAACTTCATAAATTTTCTCAGAAACATTTTAAACTTAACTTTGAAATTCCTTAAATATATTCCCGTTCAGTCTCCTTTTCATCAAGAAACCCATAAAAGTTCCTAAAGTTAGGCATTTGTTCAAAAAACATACATGTAAATCTTAGTTTTGCCAACTGCTGATACTTCAACCTCAGTCTCTCCCTTGCTATAACCTTCCACTTAGAAGGGTGTAAATGAAAACATAAGTCCTTTAAACTGTGCAAATCCAGTTTCAAGGATGTTAAGTCTGATGCCTGTTTACTAAGTGAACGCTGTCAATATATCTTTAAAATTGTATTTAGGTATAAATAGGTGAATTTTTAGCTTGCTTTTAAAAACTATACACAAGAATGGGCAGGGGCACCTGGGTGGCTGTCAGTTAAATGTGATTTCAGCTCCTGTCATGGTCCCAGCATAGTGGGATTGAACCCCCCCCCCCTGCAATGGGCCATGTGCTGAGCATGGAGCCTGCTTAAGATTCTCTAACTCCCTTTTTTTTTTTCTCTCCCCATCTCTGTCCCTCTCCCCCCTGCCATATGCTTGCTCACTCTTGCTAGCTCTCTGTTTTTTTTTTTTTTTTTTTTTTTTTTTTTTTTTTTTTTTTTGTAAAAACTACACTAGTCATGCTGTAAAATAATTTCTGGCTGTAACCAAGTGGCTAGGTGACTAACGTTTAAAGAAAAAAAAAACACCAGAGCAACAACAAAAAAACCTTAGGGTGTATTTAACCTTGAGACTGCTCTCCTTTAGAAGCTAGACTGAGAGGGGGGCCTGGGTGGCTCAGTCGGTTGAGCTTCTGACTTTGGTTCAGGTCATGATCTCACCGTCTGTGAGTTCGAGCCCCGCGTTGGGCTCTGGGCTGACGGCTCAGAGCCTGGAGCCTGCTTCAGACTCTGTGTCTCCCTTTCTCTCTGACCCTCCCCTGTTCACGCTCTGTCTCTGTCTCAAAAATAAATAAACGTTAAAAAAAAAACTTAAAAAAAAAAAAAACTAGACTGAGCTACAATGTCTACCATCTTCAAACTTCAGAATACCTAGAGAATAGAACAGTGACCAGAGCCACAATGCTACTTCTGTAGCTATCAGGTCTTACAGATTCAGGGTTTCTACAGATCTGGTCACTGCTAGAGCTATAGAAAAATGAAATACAAGTCCTTCTGAGGAAGGGAACTCAGCAATACATACAAACAAATATTCCCCCCCACACGCAGTAAATACTAAATGACCTAAGTGCTAAAACAGGGCTGTGCTAGATAAGAAAAGCATCTGACTTAAATTGGGCCAAACCAAACAAAATGAAACACTACCACTAATAAAGGATAAATACAGCACAAACGTGGAAGTATAAGAACTGTTATGTTGATGTATACAAAGATTTTTAAAAACCACAATTAGATATGTTTGCCAAAACAAATCCATACCTTTTGTATTTGAGGTTTGACATGTAAAAATATATTCATAATTTCATGAGGTTTTCTTCATTTCTGCATTCTTCCTTACACTTCACTTGAAGGTAGTTGATTCATAGAGGCCTCTTGCCTCAGCAAGATGGGAAATGAATGTTTCAGAAAACCTGTTTTTTGCTTTTCAGAACCCTTCCTGCATTTATCAGGGTTATGTAGTTAAGAAAGGAGAGGAAAATTTGCCTTAAATTAGGAAGGTCAGGAGGTCTACAGGCACAAGAGTGGTTAGTGACCCCTAGTCCTCTCACACCCTGCATAGCTCATTAACCAGAGCCTTGTATAATGAGTAGACTATAAAAGTTCATGGCCTTATGGTACTGGAAGGGAAGATGGACTTCAAACCCACTCAAATGACCTTGGGCAAAAGGAATTTCAGGGAATTGGCATAGACTGAAGAGCTGGTTGGAATGGGAGTAGCCCTGGAGAATGTGCTGTGTAAGACCTGCAGAATCCCGAGGGTCCAAACTGAATTTCCCACCATCTCAGAGGGATGGGGCCTTAGCATCAGATGGAGTTTTCAACAAAAGTAAAACACAATAATACTTTCTGTACACGTGTTTTAAATAATGTTCAAATTCTTATTTAAATACCTCTGCCTATCCAGATCTAGAAAGATGTAGACAAGACGGGGATTGTAGATCTGTCAACTTGGATATAAATTAGATCTAGATATCATTGCTATTCTCCTACTTATGGGTCTTTGAAGGTCTTGAAGTACAAGCAATGGCATATATGCAATGTAAGTCTTAACATTGTCTATTGATGTACATTTAGTAGACTGCTCTAGAGTCCCTGAAATCATAAAACTTAAGTGGTGGTGATAACCCCGTAGGGCTTCCCACTTGCTTTAATTTTGTCCTGGTGTTTCCCTCTCACTCCAGCTGGCTGAGTATGACTAAGGTGCCAAGTTTCCCTAAGAATAGCCTGTATTCCTCTGGTTTGTGTGGGATCTGAAGGACGAGAGCCTAGAACAAGTCCAGGCACAAACCCATGACTCAATGGCACAAGTTCTCAAGTTGTCTTCCCTAGTTTTACAGGTCCCTTATTGTTGTATAGAGTTCCTATTAACTGACTCTTATTAGGTATAGAATTTCTCCTTTTTATGCAAATTATACCCAACTTTCTCTTTCATCCAATTTAAATTAGAAGAAATATTTTGGGTTCCATTTTCAACCAATTTCCATTTTCAAGAAAATTGTCCTAGTACAGTGCAAAGTATACTAAGCAAACAATTCTCAAATTCGTTCTTTTAGCCCCAACTCCACTATATGCTAAATTTATGATCTTGGATAAATTACTTAGCTTTCTGAGACTCAGCTTCCAAATCAATAAACTGCTGTACAAAAGTGAGTTATTACCATCATTACCTTGTATTGCCATCCATTATCAAATATAAATTAATTCCAGCCATAGATTCTTGAGTTCTGAATCTACTGTTCAGACTTGACACTTAAAGCTGCATCTTAACCGAGAAAAAAGTTAATTCCTTAAAGCCTAATATTTACTTTAAATCCATTTGTAGTTTTAAAACTTCTGGTAGTGTTATGAGGTCCACCCCTCTTACAGACACATTGAAGCAGTGTTGCCTTATGTATAAGAAGTGTTGTACTAATACTTGTGGAAATAGTAACCCTAAATTGCATTGAGGAATAAATAGAAGTTATCATACCACATAGCTGTGTCTGAATAAAAAAAATTAGTTAACCTAAAGATATTTCTCTTCTAAAAATGGTTCCAAAGAAACCTGAATCAAGTAAATTGAAATGACTTTATTTTGCAGGCATGTAAAGAAATTTCACTTTTAAACCACTGAGATCTTAAATGTTCTTAAATATCACTAAAATTATCAAAGTTTTACCAATAGGTAAAAACTGAACAGGAATATAAAAAAATTTTCTAGAAATACATTAGGTACATGCATAGAAGTAAAAAGGGTCATGATTGGCTGATGACTTATGCTATAAAAGCACTTCGTACAAGATGTGAAGTGATTTAAAAAATTTCAGTTTTATTGGGTAAAGGAAACCATGATACTAAAGTTTATGAGCACCTTTGAATTGGTGTTGCTTTGTGTAATTGTTTCTGCACTTTACATTTGCAAGTATCTAATGTGAACATCATTCCATATATTACCTTATGTCGTAATGGTAGCAAACAGTGTAGGAGTTTTTGGGTTTTTTTTTTTTTTTTTTTTTTTTGCCAATCTGGCATTGTTGTTATTGCTTTTAGAATTTTCTCCATAAGTTCTGCAGGATCTAGCACTGCCTTGAGTAAAATCTTGTCTTATTTCACAAATGCAGGAGGATTTTGAGTACTTAAAATTGCTGAAATACATTAAAAATTGCACATAAAAATGTGTATCTCCTGGAATCTTCACAAACTGGTGAAGTGAGCATAAGACTAAAATAACAACAAACAGATCATCATCCTCACACCAGGAGCCTCCTTATGTCTTTGATTAACTTTGTTTGGGTTCTGTGGTAACTGAATCCATAGATTCCTGATGTCTAGATTAGTTTTGACTCTTCCTGTACTTTATGAAACCAAATGCCTACAGTATGTGCTTCTCACTACTTTCATCAACAGGATCTTAATTCGTCCATATAGTTGTACATAGTGGGAAATCCTATAGTCTTACTGTTTTTAATAAATGTATGAATAGATCACACTTTATTCTGTTGAGCATTTGATTAGATTCCAATTTGGGTCTATTATGAATAGTTCTACTTAAACTAAAAGTAACATGGGGTGTATATATGGAAAAATATCTCTTGAGTATATGAAATTGCTACTTTTGTAAATCAAAAACAATTGAATATTAACAATTAGATAAAATATAATCCAGTGTCGAGAAAAAATTTTGGGGTTCTATTGTACACATGGTTGAGTAGAGGTTGTCAAAGCGTTTGCTAAAGTTGTACAAATTGCCTTCCTTCAAGCCATGTATTACTGTTGGGTTGTTTCATAATGTTTATTTGCACACAAGTGTGCAGGGGAGGGGCAGAGAGGACAGAGAGAGAATCCCAAGCTGGCTCTGTGCTGTGAGTGTAGAGCCCTATCTGGGGCTCAGACTCACAAACTATGAGGTTATCATCTGAGCTGAAATCAGATGCTTAATCAACTGAGCCACCCAGATGCCCTGACAATATTTCTAATTTTATGTATTCTTTACCTATTCTAATAGGTGTAATGTAATCTCACTGAGGTTATAATTTGTATTTCACAATAAAATTAAACTCCTTTATGGTTATTGACAATTTGGATATCTCTTCCCCACCTGTTTTTCCATTTTTCATTGGGTTCCCTCTTTATTTGGATTTTTGAGTTTTTGGTTAGTATGCATACATGTATATTCTGAATACATGGAGTGCTTTGTCAGAAATATGTACTGAAAAAAAATTTCCAGCTATATAAGTTGCCTTTTCATTTGCTTCACAATGTTTAGCCATGAAAGAAAAATGGTAAATAAGACCATTAGCCTTTTCAGGTCTGACTTAAGATTTTGCCTATTTAAAAGTCACTGGGTGTTCTATCTTCTAATAGCTGTAATTTTGTTCACATTTAAATCCTTGATTCATGTGCAATTTTTATGCATGAAATGTAGGGACCCATATACATTTTTTCCAATCTGAATTATCTAGAATCATGTATTGACAAGCTCACTTTATCTGAACTGCAATGTTGCCTTTGACATAAACCATATATACATACATATATGTATACATACACACATACATGTGTATACATATATATGTATGTGTATTTCCTGAACTAACACTATTTTAAAGGTCATAAGTGGTAATAAGACTTCATCCTTTGAGAATAGACTTAATATTGGTAAAGATTCACATCTTCTGGAATCTGTCTATGGTAGTAGGTTCCTATGAGTAAACTGGATAAAAGTTAAAAATAAAAATATAATTCATTAAAGTACCAGATGAATATAGAATATGGTGTATAAACTTCAGAAGTCAGTCTGGAATGAAGTTTCAAAACTATTCAAGTAGTATTGTTGGCATTGAACTAGCATGAGCAAATGATACTAGGATGTTAGATGATTCCGTCTTATAACTATATCATACTAACAGCTCTCAAAGCTTGTATTATCTGTTTCAATGTTAGCAATTCAAACAATCTACAAGCCAAATTTATAGTGCCATTTAAAATAGTTCTAAATCTATCCTATAAATAGAATTCTGCATTTATTGATGCATCTGCAAATACTGCTATACATTAGCTCATTTGAGTGTTGGAGACTTGTTACAATAAACATGTGTTTAGTTCTGTTTCACTTACCACAAAATTGACTTATTCTTTACCACTACTTTTTCATTTTTCTTTCTTACTGTAACTTTTTTTTTCCTAATCCCGCACTCAACGAAAGCTCTGAGGTTGTAATCAGTAGCAATAAATATAATTTTATGTTGACTTAACCTCAGAGTTGACTTTTAAAGTATTGAATTTTAGAATGGTACATTGTAAGAAAATAATAGGAAAACAGCTGGTCAAACATCAGAATAGAGAAAGGGGGGGAATGAGATACATTAGGTCTTCATAAAAAATTGTTATGAAACAGTTGTTAGCAAAGCTTTTTTTTTCCTTCTCACTTTCAAAACCTTTTCCATGTTGAAAGTTCTGTCAAATTCTTTGAACTGAGATATTGGAAGCATTTATTTGCCATGCTTCGACTTTCTTCCTGAACTCCACAGAATAGTCTGGAAATCTCAAAGTTCAAGGAAAGTTCCCGCACATAATGAAGAGGAAGCTTTATGAGAATAAGGCAGCATGTGGTCATGATAGGGCCCCTCTGAAGAATCTGGATTGAAGCAGGAAGAAGTATTTTGAAGGCTGTGAAATCTAAGCGTGGTTATAAAATAAGATACCCAAGCAGCACATTGATGCATACAACACATTGATCTTTGTCCACTGGCCTAAATTCTGTTCTTTCAAGAAGAGTGAACATACTCAAACACTTGATGAGGCATGCGAAAAATAAAAATAAAATAAAACCCCAAAAAACAAAACCCGTGCCATTTGTTTTTCCTTCGGGTGTGAAAGATCCTTCTGTATTTTGTGCAGAGGGGGACATGTAAGTGATCACAGTTCTTTCACATTTTATGGTGACTTTCACTAGCTTTATCTTGGGAGAGACCCAATAGAATGAAAAACATGACATTTGTGTTTATATAATGATTTGCTCAGATAAAGAACACTTAGGATTACTGTATGTTGTGTGTGTTGTAAAACCCTTACCCAGTAACTCAAATCAATATGTTTAGTTCATTCTTTACCTATCAAGAGTCAGTGGATTGTTCTGACTAGAATTTAGTCCTCTCCATTTCCCTCTTCACCGGCCCCAACTTAATAGATCATGGGAGTCTAGCTATTGGTCTTAATATATCCATATGAATCTTGTATCTTTATTTTCTTATTTCAAAAATCATAAGTGCTGGACATTGGTAATGATGCCACAAAAGGTAGTGGGGTACATTATGTGAACTGAAAACCAGACACGAAAAGGAAACTGTATGATGTCACTTATATATGGAATCTATAAAAAGGCAAACCCATAAAAGAATATAGTGGTGGTTACCTGGGACTGGGAGGTGGAAAAAACAGATGTTGGTCAAAGGTTATAAGGTTTCATAATAGTCCAGAGATCTCAAGTACAACATGACTACACTTCTAATACCTTGTTGAAAACCAGAAAATTAAGAATATATATATATTAGGTCCTCTTACACCACACACAACACACACACACACACACACACACACACGGTAACTGTGTGAAGGGGATTAATATGTTAATTTGATTATTTTTTAAATTTTTATTTTCATTATTTATCAAATCATGTTGTATATCTTAAAATAGAACTTATATTTATCAAATAAAGCACCAATCTCCTTTAGAGAAATAATTTTACCTCCTGTTACTTCAGAAATTTCATTAAACGTTAAAATTCTGTGAAAGAAATTAGCTTGTAGCGTAACCTAAACTTCATATAACAAACTTTAATTTTCCAAAAATTATAATCAATATCATGGCTCTAATTTGTAATCAGAATCCAAAAGTAAGAATCAATTCATTCAGTTTTGTTTTCCTTTCATTTATTTTTCATAAGTGTACTCTAATCTCCATCCCCTATTGTCCCATTCCCCCCACCCATCTACTCTCTGGTAACCATAAGTGTATTCTTTATAGTTAAAAGTCTTTGTCTTGGTTTGTCTCGCTTTTTTTCCCTTTGCTCCTTTTTCTTAAATTTCACATATGTGTGAAATCATATGGTATTTGTCTTTCTCTGACAGACTTAGCATAATACTTACCAGCTCTATCCATGTTGTTGCTAATGGCAAGATTTAATTTTTATGGTTGAATAATTAAATACATTATATATGTATGTATACACACACATATATACATAACCTTTATCCATTCTTCTATCAATTGACACTTGAGTTACTTCCATAGTTTGGCTATTGTAAACAATGGTTCCATGAACATAAAGGTACATATATCCTTTTGAATTAGTGTTTTGTATTTTTGGAGTAAATAGCCAGTAGTGTGATTCCTGGATAGTAGGGTAGTTCTATTTTTAACTTTTTGAGAAACTTCTATCTACAGTGGCTGCACCAGTTTGCATTCTCACCAACAGAGTAAAAGTGTTCCTTTTTCTCCATTTTCACCAGCACCAATGTGTGATGTTGAGCATCTTTTTATGTATCTGTTGGCCATCTGTAGGTTTTCTTTGGAGAAATGCCTGTCCATATCATCTGCCCACTTCTTAACTTATTTCTGAAGGACTCCGTTGTTTCAGGTCTACATCAGAACCACAAGCCAAGGAGTGCGTTTCACTTCTTCAAAATATTCCTCCTGTTCTATATCAAACTCGAAAGGTGACAACACAATTTTAGGACAAAAGTTTTCTTTCTTATACAAAGTCAAACTTCAACTAAATTCTTAGATGATTTTTAGTGAAGACTGCTTGGTAATACTGAACTAGAAGTTTCTAAGACCCTGTCCTGGTTTCTTCTCTGCCTTTAGCTTGGTTTGCTTTCACAACTTCTTGACTTGCAGGGAAAAAAATGAGTGAAAATAATGTATCATTATTATTTAACACACTTATTAATAAAATTGTTTAAATGACTTTATTACTGAATTTGGTGTTTCAGAGATAAACAGATAAACAATATGACTCAATTAAAATCCAGGAGCTCTACCATTATCTGTTGCCTTTCAAAGAACTTTCTAGTATCTCGAGACTTCTGAACAGTATACCCTGAAACTTGATGAAGCACTGAATTGGTCACACAAACTTTTTCAGCCTAAAAGTTACAAGCCACTGTGTGGCTAAGTCAGTCAAGTGTCTGACTCCTGACATCAGTTGAGGTCATGTCATGGTTCTGAGATAGAGTCCCAAGTCAAGCTCAATGCTGAGAGTGGAGCCTGCTTGGGATTCTCTCTCTACTCCCCTGTTTGCTCTTTCTTTCTCAGCTTAAAAAAAAAAAGTACATAACACTAGATGTAATTCAAGCATTCCTCTCAGATATTTTTATCTTCACTTGATTCACTAGGACTATACTAAGAAGCAATAGTCTTATGAATGAGCAAATGGTTGTCTTTATTCACAATGTTCAGTTGCCACAATGCACTTTTTCTAGTTTCAACATCATTGGGAAGCTGTAGGAGTAAGAATAAGGCTGAGAGCTGAATATGGATTTTTATATTCTTAGGGACTGATCTCTAGAAAGGATGTCCCATCAACAGCTATTACGTAGACCCTCTCAATTAAAATACATATTAAGTCCCTTGTTATCTGCCAAATCATCCAGACACATGGACAGATTTTTAAAGTCTCTACCACTTTTCTAGGTATCCCCCAAAGTTACTTCCTTTGTTTTTATTTGCCATTACTGCTCTATTCTCGATTTTGAACCATTCCCAACTAATCAGCTCACATTAGCAAACATCTGAATGTCTACTGTGTGAGGCTCTGTTAAATACTATGAAGAATTTTTAAAGATTAAATAATACTTTGTCCCTTATAGCAATGAACTTAGTCACATTATAATTGTTTCAGGTAAATATGGATCCTGTTTTATGGACTTCATTTCAAAGAAATTGGTGATTCTGATAACTGGTAAGGGTAGCAAGACTGTATATATCTATATATATACATATATATACATATACATATATATATCTATATATACATACATACATACATATGTATGTATATATATTTAAGTATAGTTGACGTACAATGTTGCAGTAGTTTCAGATACACAACATAGTGATTTGAGAGTTCTGTATATTACACAATGCTCACCATAAGTGTGGTTACCATCTGTCACCATACAAAGTTATTAAAATAGTGACTATATGCTATATGATGTACTCTACATCCTTAAGACTTATCTATTTTATAACTGAAAGTTTCTTATTTCTAAGAAAACATACAAATTTCTCTTTGGCCCTGAGGTTGGGCTTTGCCATATAACTTGCTTTAACAAATGGAAAATAAGTGGATAATTCTCAAGTAGATGCTTTAGAAAACACAATGTTTCCACCAGCACTCTTGATCTGGTCTTCTTCCATATTAGCATTACTTCATAGGAGTGTTCCTACCTGGGAACCAGGAAAAGAAGACCCATATAATAGGTTCAACCCAAGCCCAGAACAGAGGTACCATAGCTGTTCCATAGCTGTTAATACATAACATGAGCAAAGAAGTAAATACTTGTTGTGGAGGTCACTGATTGATAGTCAAACCTGAAAAGTTCAGATGATACTTTGTTATTAGTGCATTATTGCTATGAGACATGGTTACATTAAAACAGTCCTGGTGAAAATTAATCAGCTATTCCAGGACTCTCTAGCGTTAGTGATGGAGGTATAACCCTCCCCCCAACCACCATTCCTCATCCCCAGCCAAGATCTTAACAAAGCAAAAGGATCTCCTTCAGATCAGTCTCAAATCTTGCTTTGATGTCCAGAGTTACTAGACCATGGGCTACTGCTCCAAAGAGGTGTGGACGTTAATAATTTTCTGAACAAACGGAGTTTATATAGTATAATAGGTGACCTAAAACTGGATGTCTTTGTAACTGTTAGGACCATTTCGGTAGCCAGAATATTCTATGGAAGTAATTTTCTTAATACAGAAAATATTTTTATTGTATTTTTAGAAGGTTTTAGATTCACAGAAATACTGAACAAACAGTAGAGTTCCCAAATATACCCCTATACAATTTACTCTAATACTATCTTTTGTGATTATCATGGTAGTTTTTTTCACAATTAGCTAATATTCATGCATTAGTAGTAGTAAAAGTTCATGCTTTAAGATTTCCTTAGTTTTTATCTAATGTCCTTTTGCGTTCCAGGAATTCATCCAAGATACTACATTACATTTAGCAGGCATGTCTTAGGCTCCTCTTGGCTGTAACAGTTTTGCAGACTTTCCTTGTTTGGAATAAACCAATATTATAGATGTCATTGAAATTTATTATGCTGGCATCGTGAATTTTGGGGAAAATCACAGATAAGCTTCTATCTCATCACATAATTTCAAGAGTATATGATTAATGTGACTTACAGTTGTTGTTGACCTTAATTACCTGGCTGAACTTGTGCTTATAAAATTTTTCCCACTGTCAACTTAATCTCCAATTCCCCCCGCTCCCCACCTGCCCCTTCCATACTAGACTCTTTGGATAGAAGTAACTATGCACAACTCACATTTAAAAAGTGGGGATTTTTGTTATGCCTCTTTAGAGTATCCACATACTTTCTTTGGAATTCTCCATTGGATATTTGTCTCCATCTATGAATTTATTTAACTACTTATTAGTCTAGATTTGAGGATACTTACATTTTGGGTCCTAATCTAATACTCCCATACTATTCTCAGTCAAATGGCTCCAGATTGGGCCAATGACAGCACTTTCAGTTGGTTCCTGTGTACCTTTTGAAATACCTCACTAATGTGTATTGTGGGCTTATTTTGTTCTTGTTCTTAGAATTCCTTACTTTCTGTTACTGTAAGATGCTCCAATCTCATCCTGTATACTTCCTAATTCCCACCCCAGTTCTAGAATCAGCATTTCTCTAAGAACCCCTGGTTCTTTTTAATGGTGCTAGAAATCAAGGTTTGGATTTGACTTAAACATGAGCTCTTACTGTTGGAACTCTTACTTATTACCACATAAATTATTCTAGTCCCCTCCTCCTGGTTATCTGTAGGTTCTCACTCCAATGGTGAGAAAAATGGCTCCCACCATTGGGTAATTATTGAATTGTTCAGTTCGACTATATATGAATAGCAGTATCAGAATTGTTAACACCTTATCCCAGTTGAAAATAATGTCATCAACTTCAGCTTAGTACTCATGTGTAGTTACTTGCCTTTTAGTCTTAACTTATTTCCGAGTTACTTAGGTTAGCACTGTTTTCCCCACCACCTCCAGGAGAGGTTTTTTTATAGTTATATTCTCTGATCACGGTCTGCGTTTTTTTTTTTTTTTTTTTTTCTGGAATACCTCCACCTTCAAATTTTTTAAATACTGAAATACTCTAAGGTTCACTTTTGGGGGTTGGAAGGTTCTATGGGTTTTGGCAATAATGTGATGTATTTATCATATAGTATCAGAATACTTTGCTGTATAAATCCCTTCACCTACTTCCCACTTGGCCTGAATCCCTGGCAACCATTCACTGATTAATTTTGAGTAAACTTTGGTGAAATAGGTAAAGTATGAGTCTGGATTGACTTCTTTCCCTTGAATATGCATATACAACATTTCTAGTATCATTTGTAGAAAAGATTATTGGTTTGTCTTGGCAAAAACCAGTTGACTATATCTATGTAGGTCTATTTCTGAACCGTCTATATTTTTCCATTGACCTATGTGTCTACTTAAAAAAAAGTACCTATTTTGACATTGCTGAGATGTCCTCATTAGAGTAACTACAGATCAGATAAATCTTCAGATCATGTCAGTTCTCAAACTTTGTTGTTCTTCAGCATTGTGTTGGCTATTCTTGGCCTTTTGCCTTTCCAAGTAAATTTTATAATCCATGTGTCAATATCCACAAAATAGCTTGCTGAGAATTTGGTTCAGATTGTATTAAATACATAGACAAATTTGTGAAGAAGAGGTATTACAACAATCATGAGTCTTCCAATCCATTGCCATGAAATATTTCTTAAATCTTTATTTCATCAGTGTTAACCTCATGTAGGTACTACATTTATTCCTTAAGGATTTCATACATGGGAAGCTAATATATGTGGTATCTTTATTTCAAAATTACCCATAGTAAACATGGAAACGACCAACTTTTGTATGTTAATCTTTTATCCTGTGACCTTGCTATAATTGCTTATGAGTGCCAAGAGATTTTGTCAACTCTTTGGTGTTTCCACGTAGATGATAATACTACATGTGAACAAAGGTAGTGTTTGTACTTCCTTTGCAATCTGTATGCATCTTACTTTTATTGTCTTCTTGTACTACCTAGGTCTTCCAGTATGATGTTGACTAAGTGTGGTAAGGTGGTATGTTCTTACATCATTCCCAATGTTAGGAGAAAAATAGTCAATTTTTCATTATTGAAAATAAGTTTTTAGTAGATACTCTTGATTAAGTTGAGGAAATCCCCACCCCCCTACATTTCTAGTTTGATACTTTTTATCATGGATGAGTGTTGAATTTTGTTAAATGCTTTCTCCGCACTGATGAATTCATAAGATTTCTTTAGCTAATAGAGTGAATTACATTAATCTATTTTTGAATGTTGAACTTTCCTTGAATACCTGAAATAAATCCTATGTAGTCATTGTGTATAATTCTTCTATAAATTATGGACTCTTTTCTAATATTGAAGATTTTACATCTGTGCTCATGGTCTGGTTGTTTTGTAATTCCTTTTTCTGGTTTTGGTATTAGCGTAATTATGGCTTCTGTTTTCTACAAGATAGCGTAGATAATTGGTATAATTTCTTTTTTAATGTTTGGTATAATTCACCAGTGAACCCATGAGAATTCAGAAAGATTATTAAGCATTGATTCAATTTACTTGATAGGCATAGGAATAGTATTATCTACTTGTGAGCTTTTATAGTTGGTGAGTATCAAGGATTGGTCCATTTCACCTAAGTTATCAAATTTGAGTTGATGATAATTTCTTTTAATGCCCATGGATTCAGTAGTGATGACCTCTCTTTCATTTCTGATAATTGGTATTTTCTGTATTTTTTTGTTAGCATGGGTAGAGGCTTATCCACTTCATTGACTTTTTTAAAGAATCAGCTTGCAATTGTTATTTTTCTGATCTTATGTTTGCAATTTCATTGATTTCTGCTTTAGTTTTATGTAGCTTTTTAGCTTACTTCAGGTTTAAATGGATGTTCTTTGGATAGCTTCTGAAGATGGAAACCTAGATTGTTGCTTTTAGACATTTCTTCTCTTATACATATCCAGTGCTACAAACTTTCCACTAAGTACTGCTTTTGCTGTATCCTACATATTGTTGTGATATATTTTCACTTTAATTTAGCTCAAAATATTTTCAAAAAAATGCTTAAGACTTCTTTTGACCTCTGAATTATTTAAAATGTGTGTAATCTCCAAATAGTTTGGGAGTTTTTCAGTTTTCGAGTGATTTTTTTTTGAGTCTTTAAAAAAATATTCACTTTGTTGAGAGAGTTAAGATGGCAGAGAAGTAGGTGGACCGGAATTTTCCTCATCCCTCCATCACAGCTGTACTGAGGTCAGATCACCTGGAACACCCAGGAAATCAATCTGCAGAGTGACAGAAGGATCTCCACGGTTGGAAGGAGGAAACTTGGCAGGATTGAGGTTTGTGTATGTGAATTGGGAGAGATAGAATAGCATAGGCACAGAGGGGAGGAGGGACCCTTTCTGCGCAGAGACAAAAGGGAGAGAAAGAGGGTTGTAAAAGTGCAGCATCGAGTTAGCACAAGAGGAAAATCACTCTGGACCATGGACTGGGGAACAAGGAATACAGAAAGTGCCAGTTTCTTCTTTGCAAATAGCCGTAGGAGCTGAAACTCGGAGGTTTAGAAGTGTGAGACCTTCTGAGTGAAGCCAGGGGCCCTGGTACATGTTCCTGAGGAGGGAGGAGCTGGCCCTGGAATGCATAGTGTGGTGTAGCGATCTCAGGGGTGCACTGGGAGAGACAAGTCCCCTTCCTGGAGTACTTTGAGAAGAGGTTTAATGCCGCCCCAAGGACAAAAGACCCTGCGGGTACCAGCCAAAGGCCTTTTATCAGCAGGATGGAGGGGCACTATTCCAGAACAGGGTCTGCATGGTGTGGGAGCCTTTAAGATAGAGAGTTTTGAATCGCAGCTGAGCACCGAGAAGGTGCAGGAGAACTGTGAAGCAAAGCAAGCTGACAGCCCTCACTCTTCTGTGAGGGCTGCCTGAACAGCACGGTTGGAGACCCCCATTCCAGGGAGGAGACATTGGGGTGTTGCCATTTTTCTCCCCGACACCAACACTGGGAACTTCAGAGAGCAGCACAGCAGCCCCTAATGGAAGCAGACCCATTTACACCAAACCCTAGGCCTGTTTGCCTGGCAACTACTCATCTACTGAAGTGAGACTGACTCCTCCAGACTCGCACAGACACAGGGCCCAGGCACCAACAGACAACTGTTTTTGTTTTGTTTTTTTGATTTTTTTTTTCTTCACCCTTCTTTTTTCTTTTGGAATCAAGCTCATAGTTTTGGATTTGTCTTTGGTCCATTCTTACATACACACATATACACACACACACACGTATACACACACAATCTTTTATATATAATAAAGTCTTAAGTATATAATGCAAATATCATTTAGGTCTAGTTTATTGATGGTATATACAGTTCAACCATATTCTTTGAGATTTTTCTGCCTGTTTTATTTATAAATTTATTTTATATAATTTTACACATAAATCATATACATTTGATAAGGCATTTTTATATTAAAAATTTTTTAATGACTTATTTTTGAGAGAAAGGTGGGAGAGAGAGCACGAGCAGGGAAGGGGCGGAAAGAGAGGTTGGCACAGAATCCAAAGCAGGCTCTAGGCTTTGAGCTATTGGCACAGAGCCTGACGTGGGGCTCATTAGTCCATTCATTCAATCAAAAGACATAGGGTATCAAATGGATAAAAAATAAGATTAATCTATATGCTGCCTACAAGAGACTCATTTGAGACATGAGGACACCTGTAGATTGAAAGTGAGGTGCTTGAGACCCCTCAATCACACCACCGGATATCAAAAGAAAGCTAGAGTAGTCATACTGAAATCAGACAAACTAGATTTCAAAGCAGACACTGTAACAAGAGGTTAAGGGCATTATTTCATAAATAAGGACTCTATCCATCAAGAAGAGGTAACAATTATAAATATTTATACCCCCAAGGTGGAATAACCCAAATACATAAACCAACTAATCACAAACATAAACTTAGGAAAATACTACTGTAATTGTAAGAGACTTTAATACTCCACTTACAACAATGGAAAGATCATCTAGGCAGAAAAGCAATAAGGAAACAATGGCTCTGAATGACCCATTGGACCAGATGGACTTAACAGATATATTCAGAACTTTTCATCCTAAAGCAGCAGGATACACCTTCTTTTCCAGTGCACGTGGAACATTTTCCAAAATAGATCATATACTAGGTCACAAAGCAGCTGTCAAATAGGTACAAAAAGATTGAGATCACATCATGCATATTTTCAGGTCACAACGCTATGAAACTTGAAATCAACCACAAGAAAAAACTTGGAAAGCCCCCAAAGATATGGAGGTTAAGAACTTACTACTAAAGAATGAATGGGTTAACCAGGAGATCAAAGAAGAAATAAAAAAACTACATGGAAACAAATGTAAATGAAAACACAACAGCCCAAATCTTTTGGGATGCAGCAAGGGCAGTCTTAAGAGGAAATACATGGCTGTTGAAACCTATCTCAAGAAGCAAGAAAGACTCAAAATACACAACCTAACCTTACACCTAAAGGAGCTAGCAATATTAACAGTAACCAAATTATGGAAATAGCCCAAATGTCCATCAACTGATGAATGGATTAAGAACATGTGGTGTGTGTGTGTATATATATACATATATGTGTATACACATATATATGCATATGTGTGTGTATACACACACACAATGGACTACTACTTGGCAACGAAGAGGAATGAAATCTTGGCTTTTGCAACAACGTGAATGGAACTGGTGGGGAATTACGCTAAGCGAAATAGGTCAGAGAAAGACAGATATCATGTTTTCGCTCATATGTGGAATTTGAGAAACTTAACAGATGAAATAGGGGAAAGGAAGGAAAAATAAGATAAAAACAGGGAGGCAAATCATAAGAGACTGATAAATGCAGAGAACAAACAGCATTGATGGAGGGAGTGGGTATGGGGGTGGGCTAATTGGGTGACTGGCATGAGCACTGGGTATCATATATAAGAGATCAATCACTGGGTTCTACTCCTGAAACCAAGAGTGCCCTGTATGTTAACTAACTTGAGAACAAAAATAAATAAAAGTAATAAAAATCACTCCCCAAAACAAATAATAAATAAACATTAAAAAATTAACTTTATAAGTATCTTTTAGTTGATGTATGTGGACCATTCACCTTGAAAGTTGTTGATCTAGTTAATTTACTAAGTGTGTGACTTTCTATTCATTATACTTTTTGTTTTTCTCTTTTGTCTTTTCTAGTTTTGAGAAGTTTATGATTTCATTTGTCTCTTAAGTGTATTAAACATAATTTGAAAAAAAAAGCTGCCTTATATTTTACAATAAACATTTAAAATTTAAATTCCCTTTCAAACACTGTGTTCTGAGTACAGCTATCTTATTTGCAACTTCTCAATGCCAGTCCCTTAAAATATTGTCATTTATTTCATTTATATAAATACATACTACAATCATCAAGAGTATTACTTTTTTGTGGATATAACCTGTCAGATTGGTTTACATACAACACCTAGTGCTCATCCCAACAAGTGCCCTCCTCAATGCCCATCACTAATTTTCCCCTCTCCCCCACCTCCCTATCCACCCTCAGTTTGTTCTCTGTATTTAAGAGTCTCTTGTGGTTTGCCTCCTTCCCTCTCTGTTGGTAACTATTTTTTCCCCCTTCCCTTCCCCCATGGTCTTCTGTTAAGTTTCTCAGGATCCACATATGAGTGAAAACACAATATCTGTCCTTCTCTGACTTATTGCACTCAGCATAATACCTTCTAGTTCCATCCACGTTACTGCAAATGGCAGGATTTCATTCTTTCTCATTGCCAAGTAGTATTCCATTGTATATATAAACCACATCTTTATCCATTCATCAGTTGATGGACATTTAGGTCCTTTCCATAATCTGGCTATTGTCAAAAGTAGTGCTATAAACATTGGGGTACAAGTGCCCCTATGCATCAGCACTCCTGTATCCCTTGGGTAAATTCCTAGCAGTGCTACTCCTGGGTCATAGGGTAGATCTATTTTTAATCTTTAGAGGAAACTCCACACTGTTTTCTAGAATGGCTGCATCAGTTTGCATTCCCACCAACAGTGCAAGAGGGTTCCCGTTTCTCCACATCCTCGCCAGCATCTGTAGTTTCCTGATTTGTTCATTTTAGCCACTCTGACTGGTGTGAGGTGATATTTCCGTGTGGCTTTGATATGTATTTCCCTGATAAGGAGTGACGTTGAGCATCATTTTATGTATCTGTTGGCCATCTGGATGTCATCTTTGGAAAAATGTCTATTCATGTCTTCCCATTTCTTTCCTGGATTATTTGTTTTTCATGTGTGGAATTTGGTAAGTTCTTTATAGATTTTGGATACTAGCCCTTGATCTGATATGTCACTTGGAAATATCTTTTCCCATTCCATCAGTTCCCTTTTAGTTTTGTTGATTGCTTCCCTTGCAGTGCAGAAGCTTTTTACCTTGACGAGGTCCCAATAGTTCATTTTGCTTTTAGTTCCCTTGCCTTGGGAGATGTGTCGAGTAAGAAATTGCTGCAGCTGAGGTCAAAGAGGTTGTTGCCTGCTTTCTCCTCTAGGGTTTTAGTGGTTTCCTATCTCACATTTAGGACTTTCATCCATTTTGAGTTTAATTTTGAGTATGGTGTAAGAAAGTGGTCTAGTTTCATTCTTCTGCGTGTTGCTGTCCAGTTCCCCAGCACCATTTGCTAAAGAGACTGTTTTTTTTTCCATTGGATGCTCTTTCCTGCTTTGTCAAAGATTAGTTGGCTATACATTAGTGGTCCAGTTCTGGAGTCTCTATTACATTGTTCTGTGTGTCTGTTTTTTGTGCCAATACCATACTGTCTTAATGACTACAGCTTTGTAGTAGAGGCTAAAGTCGGGGATTGTGATGCCTCCTGTGTAGGTTTTCTTCTTCAATATTACTTTGTCAATTTGGGGTCTTTTGTGGTTCCATACAAATTTTAGGATTGCTTGTTGTAGCTTCGAGAAGAATGCTGGTGCAATTTTGATTGGGATTGCATTGAATGTGTAGATTGCTTTGGGTAGTATTGACATTTTAACAATATTTATTCTTCCAATTCATGAGCATGGAATGCTTTTCCATTTCTTTGTGTCGTCTTCAATTTCCTTCATAGGCTTTCTATAGTTTTCAGCATATAGGTCTTTTACATCTTTGGTTAGGTTTATTCCTAGGTATTTTATGATTCATGGTGAATTGTAAATGGGATCAATTCCTTTATCTCTTTCTGTTGCTTCATTATTGGTGTATAAAAATGCAACTGATTTCTGTACATTGATTTTTGTATCCTGTGACTTTGCTGAATTTATGTATCAGTTCTAGGAGTCCTTTGTTGGAGCCTTTTGGGTTTTTCATGTAGAGTATCCTGTGTCTGTGAAAAGTGAAAGTTTGACTTCTTTGGCAATTTGGATGCCTTTTATTTCATTTTGTTGTCTGATTGCTGATGCTAGGACTTCCAACACTATGTTAAACCACAGTGGTGACAGTGGATATCCCTATAGTGTTCCTGATCTCCAGGGGAAAGCTTTCAGTTGTTCCCCGTTGAAGATATTAGATGTGGGCTTTTCATATATGGCTTTTATGATTAAGTATGTTCCTTCTAACAACTTTCTTGAGGGTTTTTATTAAGAAAGGATGTTGTATTTGTCACATACTTTGTCTGCATCTATTGACAGGATCATATGGTTCTTATCCTTTCCTTTATTAATGTGATGTATCACATTGATTTGATTTTGTGAATATTGAACCAGCCCTGCAGCCCAGGAACGAATCCCACTTGATCATGGTGAATAATTCTTTCTATATGCTGTTGAATTTGATTTGTCAGTATCTTGTTGAGAATTTTTGCATCCTTGTTCCTCAGGGATATTGGCCTGTAGTTTTTTTTTTTTGTTGTTGTTGTTGGGTCTCTGTCTGGTTTGGGAATCAAAGTAATGCTGGCTTCACAGAATGAGTCTGGAAGTTTTCCTTCCCTTTCTATATTTTGGAACACCTTGAGAAGGATAGGTATTATCTCTGCTTTAAATGTCTGGTAGAATTCCCCTGGGAAGCCATCTGGTCCTGGACTCTTATTTGTTGGGAGATTTTTGATAACTGATTCAATTTCTTTGCTGGTTATGGGTCTGTTCAAGTTTTCTATTCCTGTTATGTTTTGGTAGTGTGTGGGTGTCTAGGACTTTGTCCATTTCTTCCAGGTTGTCCAGTTTGTTGGCATATAATTTTTTCTAGAATTCTGATAATTGCTTGTATTTGAGGGATTGGTTGTGATAAATCCATTTTCCTTTTTGATTTTTACCTATTTGGATCCTTTTTTTGAGAAGTCTGGCTAGGAATTTACCAATTTTGTGTATTTTTTCAAAAAAACAACTCAATTTCATTGATCTGTTCTGTTTTTTGGATTCTATATTGTTTATTTCTTCTCTGATCTTTATTATTTCTCTTCTTCTGGGTTTGGGGTGTCTTTGTTCTGCTTCTGGTTCCTTTAAGTGTGCTCTTAGATTTTTGTATTTGGGATTTTTCTTGTTTCTTGAGATAGGCCTGGATTGCAATGTATTTTCCTCTTGGGACTATCTTTGCTGGATCCCAAAGGGGTTGGATTGTTTTAATTTTCATTTGTTGCCACACATTTTTAAATTTCTTCTTTAATTGCCTGGTGACCCATTCGTTCTTTACTAGGCTGTTCTTTGACTCCATGCATTTGGAGGTTTCCCAAACTTTATCCTGTGCTTGATTTCAAGTTTCATAGCATTGTGTTCTCAAAGTATGCATGGTATGATCTCAATTCTTTTCTATTTATTGAGGGCTGTTTTGTGACCCAGTATGTGATCTATCCTGGGGAATGTTCCATGTATGATCAAGAAGAATGTATGCTCTGCTTTAGGATCAAAAGTTCTAAATATATCTGTCAAGTGCATCTGGTCCAGTATATCATTCAGGACCATTGTTTCTTTATTGATTGTCTAGATCTGTCCATTGCTATAAGTGGAATATTAATAGTGGAATAGTGGAACATTCTTACCAATAAGATAGCTTACGCTTGTGACTAGTTTTATATATTTGGGTGCTTCTGAATTCAGTGCATAAACATTTATAATTGTTATCTCTTCTTGATTAATAGACCCCATAATTATTACATAATCCCCTTCTTCATCTCTTGTTACAGTCTTTAGTTTAAAATCTAGTTTGTTTGATATAAGTATGGATACTCCAGCTTTCTTTTGACTTCCAGTAGCATGATAGTTCTCCATCCCCTCATTTTCAGTTTGAAGGTATCCTCAGGTTTATTTTTTTTATATATATGAAGTTTATTGTCAAATTGGTTTCCATACAACACCCAGTGCTCATCCCAAAAGGTGCCCTCCTCAATACCCATCACCCACCCTCTCCTCCCTCCCACCCCCCATCAACCCTCAGTTTGTTCTCAGTTTTTAACAGTCTCTTATGTTTTGGCTCTCTTCCACTCTAACCTCTTTTTTTTTTTTCCCTTCCTCTCCCTCATGGGTTTCTGTTAGTTTCTCAGGATCCACATAAGAGTGAAACCATATGGTATCTGTCTTTCTCTGTATGGCTTATTTCACTTAGCATCACACTCTCCAGTTCCATCCACGTTGCTACAAAAGGCCATATTTCATTTTTTCTCATTGCCACGTAGTATTCCATTGTGTATATAAACCATAATTTCTTTATCCATTCATCAGTTGATGGACATTTAGGCTCTTTCCATAATTTGGCTATTGTTGAGAGTGCTGCTATGAACATGGGGTACAAGTGCCCCTATGCATCAGTACTCCTGTATCCCTTGGATAAATTCCTAGCAGTGCTATTGCTGGGTCATAGGGTAGGTCTATTTTTAATTTTCTGAGGAACCTCCACACTGCTTTCCAGAGTGGCTGCACCAGTTTGCATTCCCACCAACAGTGCAAGAGAGTTCCCATTTCTTCACATCCTCTCCAGCATCTATAGTCTCCTGATTTGTTCATTTTGGCCACTCTGACTGGCGTGAGGTGATACCTGAGTGTGGTTTTGATTTGTATTTCCCTGATAAGGAGCGACGCTGAACATCTTTTCATGTGCCTGTTGGCCATCCGGATGTCTTCTTTAGAGAAGTGTCTATTCATGTTTTCTGCCCATTTCTTCACTGGGTTATTTGTTTTTCGGGTGTGGAGTTTGGTGAGCTCTTTATAGATTTTGGATACTAGCCCTTTGTCCGATATGTCATTTGCAAATATCTTTTCCCATTCCGTTGGTTGCCTTTTAGTTTTGTTGGTTGTTTCCTTTGCTGTGCAGAAGCTTTTTATCTTCATAAGGTCCCAGGAATTCACTTTTGCTTTTAATTCCCTTGCCTTTGGGGATGTGTCGAGTAAGAGATTGCTACGGCTGAGGTCAGAGAGGTCTTTTCCTGCTTTCTCCTCTAAGGTTTGGATGGTTTCCTGTCTCACATTCAGGTCCTTTATCCATTTTGAGTTTATTTTTGTGAATGGTGTGAGAAAGTGGTCTAGTTTCAACCTTCTGCATGTTGCTGTCCAGTTCTCCCAGCACCATTTGTTAAAGAGACTGTCTTTTTTCCATTGGATGCTCTTTCCTGCTTTGTCAAAGATGAGTTGGCCATACGTTTGTGGGTCTAGTTCTGGGGTTTCTATTCTATTCCATTGGTCTATGTGTCTGTTTTTGTGCCAATACCATGCTGTCTTGATGATGACAGCTTTGTAGTAGAGGCTAAAGTCTGGGATTGTGATGCCTCCTGCTTTGGTCTTCTTCTTCAAAATTCCTTTGGCTATTCGGGGCCTTTTGTGGTTCCATATGAATTTTAGGATTGCTTGTTCTAGTTTCGAGAAGAATGCTGGTGCAATTTTGATTGGGATTGCATTGAATGTGTAGATAGCTTTGGGTAGTATTGACATTTTGACAATATTTATTCTTCCAATCCATGAGCAGGGAATGTCTTTCCATTTCTTTAAATCTTCTTCAATTTCCTTCATAAGCTTTCTATAGTTTTCAGCATACAGATCCTTTACATCTTTGGTTAGATTTATTCCTAGGTATTTTATGCTTCTTGGTGCAATTGTGAATGGGATCAGTTTCTTTATTTGTCTTTCTGTTGCTTCATTGTTAGTGTATAAGAATGCAACTGATTTCTGTACATTGATTTTGTATCCTGCAACTTTGCTGAATTCCTGTATCAGTTCTAGCAGACTTTTGGTGGAGTCTATCGGATTTTCCATGTATAATATCATGTCATCTGCAAAAAGCGAAAGCTTGACTTCATCTTTGCCAATTTTGATGCCTTTGATTTCCTTTTGTTGTCTGATTGCTGATGCTAGAACTTCTAGCACTATGTTAAACAGCAGCAGTGAGAGTGGGCATCCCTGTCATGTTCCTAATCTCAGGGAAAAAGCTCTCAGTTTTTCCCTGTTGAGGATGATGTTAGCTGTGGGCTTTTCATAAATGGCTTTTATGATCTTTAAGTATGTTCCTTCTATCCCGACTTTCTCAAGGGTTTTTATTAAGAAAGGGTGCTGGATTTTGTCAAAGGCCTTTTCTGCATCGATTGACAGGATCATATGGTTCTTCTCTTTTCTTTTATTAATGTGATGTATCACGTTGATTGATTTGTGAATGTTGAACCAGCCCTGCATCCCAGGAATGAATCCCACTTGATCATGGTGAATAATTCTTTTTATATGCCGTTGAATTCGATTTGCTAGTATCTTATTGAGAATTTTTGCATCCATATTCATCAGGGATATTGGCCTGTAGTTCTCTTTTTTTACTGGGTCTCTGTCTGGTTTAGGAATCAATAAAATACTGGCTTCATAGAATGAGTCTGGAAGTTTTCCTTCCCTTTCTATTTCTTGGAATAGCTTGAGAAGGATAGGTATTATCTCTGCTTTAAACGTCTGGTAGAACTCCCCTGGGAAGCCATCTGGTCCTGGACTCTTATTTGTTGGGAGATTTTTGATAACCGATTCAATTTCTTCGCTGGTTATGGGTTTGTTCAAGCTTTCTATTTCCTCCTGATTGAGTTTTGGAAGAGTGTGGGTGTTCAGGAATTTGTCCATTTCTTCCAGGTTGTCCAATTTGTTGGCATATAATTTTTCATAGTATTCCCTGATAACTGTTTGTATCTCTGAGGGATTGGTTGTAATAATTCCATTTTCATTCATGATTTTATCTATTTGGGTCATCTCCCTTTTCTTTTTGAGAAGCCTGGCTAGAGGTTTGTCAATTTTGTTTGTTTTTTCAAAAAACCAACTCTTGATTTCGTTGATCTACTCTACAGTTTTTTTAGATTATATATTGTTTATTTCTGCTCTGATCTTTATGATTTCTCTTCTGCTGGGTTTAGGCTGCCTTTGCTGTTCTGCTTCTATTTCCTTTAGGTGTGCTGTTAGATTTTGTATTTGGGATTTTTCTTGTTTCTTGAGAGAGGCCTGGATTGCAATGTATTTTCCTCTCAGGACTGCCTTCGCTGCATCCCAAAGCGTTTGGATTGTTGTATTTTCATTTTTGTTTGTTTCCATATATTTTTTAAATTTCTTCTCTAATTGCCTGGTTGACCCACTCATTCGTTAGTAGGGTGTTCTTTAACCTCCATGCTTTTGGAGGTTTTCCAGACTTTTTTCTGTGGTTGATTTCAAGCTTCATAGCATTGTGGTCTGAAAGTATGCACGGTATTATTTCAATTCTTGTAAACTTATGAAGGGCTGTTTTGTGACCCAATATATGATCTATCTTGGAGAATGTTCCATGTGCACTCGAGAAGAAAGTATATTCTGTTGCTTTGGGATGTAGAGTTCTAAATATATCTGTCAAGTCCATCTGATCCAATGTATCATTCAGGGCCCTTGTTTCTTTATTGACCGTGTGTCTAGATGACCTATCCATTTCTGTAAGTGGGGTGTTAAAGTCCCCTGCAATTACCACATTCTTATCAATAAGGTTGCTTATGTTTATGAGTAATTGTTTTATATATTTGGGGGCTCCAGTATTCGGCGCATAGACATTTATAATTGTTAGCTCTTCCTGATGGATAGACCCTGTAACTATTATATAATGTCCTTCTTCATCTCTTGTTACAGCCTTTAATTTAAAGTCTAGTTTGTCTGATATAAGTATGGCTACTCCAGCTTTTTTGGCTTCCAGTAGCATGATAAATAGTTCTCCATCCCCTCACCCTCAGTCTAAAGGTGTCCTCAGGTATAAAATGAGTCTCTTGTAGACAGCAAATAGATGGGTCTTGTTTTTTTTATCCATTCTGATACCCTATGTCTTTTGGTTGGCACATTTAATCCATTTACATTCAGTGTTATTATAGAAAGATACGGGTTTAGAGTCATTGTGATGTCTGTATGTTTTATGCTTGTAGTGATGTCTCTGGGACTTTGTCTCACAGGGTCCCTCTTAGGATCTCTTGTAGGGCTGGTTTAGTGGTGGCAAATTCCTTCAGTTTTTGTTTGGGAAGACCTTTATCTCTCCTTCTATTCTAAATGACAGACTTGCTGGGTAAAGGATTCTCGGCTGCATATTTTTTTCTGTCTAGCACCCTGAAAATCTCGTGCCAATCCTTTCTGGCCTGCCAAGTTTCAAAAGAGAGATCAGTCACGAGTCTTATAGGTCTCCCTTTATATGTGAGGGCACGTTTGCCCCTTGCTGCTTTCAGAATTTTCTCTTTATCCTTGTATTTTGCCAGTTTCACTATGATATGTCGTGCAGAAGATCGATTCAAGTTACGTCTGAAGGGAGTTCTCTGTGCCTCTTGGATTTCAATGCCTTTTTCCTTCCCCAGTTCAGGGAAGTTCTCAGCTATTATTTCTTCAAGTACCCCTTCAGCTCCTTTCCCTCTCTCTTCCTCCTCTGGGATACCAGTTATGTGTATATTATTTCTTTTTAGTGAATCACTTAGTTCTCTAATTTTCCCCTCATACTCCTGGATTTTTTAATTTCTTTTTCTCAGCTTCCTCTTTTTCCATAACTTTATCTTCTAGTTCACCTATTCTCTCCTCTGCCTCTTCAAGCCGAGCTGTGGTGGTTTCCATTTTGTTATGTATTTCGTTTAAAGCGTTTTTCAGCTCCTCGTGACTGTTCCTTAGTCCCTTGATCTCTGTAGCAAGAGATTCTCTGCTGTCCTCTATACTGTTTTCAAGCCCAGTGATTAATTTTATGACTATTATTCTAAATTCACTTTCTGTTATATTATTTAAATCCTTTTTGATCAGCTCATTAGCTGTTATTTCCTGGAGATTCTTCTGAGGGGAATTCTTCCGCTTGGTAATTTTGGATAGTCCCTGGCGTGGTGAGGACCTGCAGGGCACTTCCCCTGTGCTGTGGTGTATAACTGGAGTTGGTGGGCGGGGCCACAGTCAGACCTGATGTCTGCCCCTAGCCCACCGCTGGGGCCACAGTCAGACTGGTGTGTGCCTTCTCTTCCCCTCTCCTAGGGGCGGGATTCACTGTGGGGTGGTGTGGCCCGTCTGGGCTACTTGCACACTGCCAGGCTTGTGATGCTGGGGATCTGGCGTATTAGCTGGGGTGGGAAGGCAAGGTGCATGGGGGCAGGAGGGGCAGGCTTAGCTCGCTTCTCCTTAGGTGATCCACTTCAGGAGGGGCCCTGTGGCAGCGGGAGGGAGTCAGATCCGCTGCCGGAGGTTTGGCTCCGCAGAAGCACAGAGTTGGGTGTTTGTGCGGAGCGAGCAAGTTCCCTGGCAGGAACTGGTTCCCTTTGGGATTTTGGCTGGGGGATGGGTGGGGGAGATGGCGCTGGCGAGCGCCTTTGTTCCCCACCAAACTGAGCTCTGTCTCAGGGGGCCTAGCAGCTCTCTGTCCCTTTGTCCTCCAGCCTTCCCGCTTTCTGAGCAGAGCTGTTAACTTAGGACCTCCCAGGCGCTAAGTCGCGCTTGTTGTGGGAACACAGTCCGTCAGGCCCCTCCGCTTTTGCAAGCCAGACTCGGGGCTCTGCTTGGCCGGCGATCCGCCCCTCCTCCCCGGCTCCCTCCCGCCAGTCCGTGGAGCGCGCACCGCCTCGCCGCCCTTCCTACCCTCTTCTGTGGGCCTCTCGTCTGCGTTTGGCTCCGGCGACTCCGTTCTGCTAATCCTCTGGCGGTTTTCTGGGTTATTTAGGCAGGTGTAGGTGGAATCTAAGTGATCAGCAGGATGCGCGGTGAGCCCAGCGTCCTCCTACGCCGCCATCTTCCAAGAATTGGAGGACTTCATACAGAGCTTCCTCAGGTTTAAAATGGGTCTCTTGTAGACAGCAAATAGATGGGTCTTTTTTTTTTTTTTTTTTTTTTTTTTTTAATCCATTCTGGTACCCTATGTCTTTTGATTGGAGCATTTAGTCCGTTTACATTCAGTGCTATTATTGAAAGATATGGGTTTAGAGTCATTGTGTTATCTGTAGATTTCATGCTTGTAGTGATATCTCTGCTCCTTTGTGGTCTTTGTAATACTCAGAGTACCCCTTAGGATCTCTTGTAGGTCTGGTTTAGTGATGAGTTCTTTCAGTTTTTATTTGTTTAGGAAAACCTTTATCTCTCCTATTTTGAATGGCAGACTTGCTGGATTCTCCTATTTTGAATGGCAGACTTGCTGGATAAAGGATGCTTGGTGGCATATTTTTCCTATTCATCACATTGAAAATTTCCTGCTGTTCCTTTCTGGCCTGCTATGTTTCAGTAGATCGGTCCACTAGTACCCTTATGTATCTACCCTTGTAGGTTAAGGCCCATTTATCCCTAGCTGCTTTCAGAATTCTCTTTATCTTTTTATTTTGCCAGTTTCACTATGATATGTTGTGTAGAACATCAAGTTACATCTGAAGGGAGTGCTTCGTGGATATCAATGTCTGTTTCCTTTCCCAGATTGGGGAAGTTCTCAGCTATGATTTGTTCAAGTACATCTCCCCTCATGATCCAGAATTTTAAAAAATCTTTTTCTCAGCCTCTTTTCCCATAATTTTATCTTCTATTTCACCTATTCTCCCCTCTGCCTCTTCAATACTTGATGTCACCACCTCTAGATTATTTTGCACCTCATTTACAGAATTTAATTCATCATGACTATTTTTGTAGTTCCATGATCTCTGCAGCCATAGATTTTCTGCTGTCTTCTATGTGTTTTTTTTTCAAGTCCAGCAATTAATCTCATTACTATTATTCTAAATTCTTGTTCAATTGTTTATATCTGTTTTGAGCACTTCTTTAGCTATCAGTTACACCTGAAATTTCTTTTGAGGGGAATTCTTCTGTTTCAGCATTTTGGCTAGTTTTCTGTCCCTTATGTGTTTTAAAACCTGGTTCTGTGCCCTACACTTGCGAGCACTACTATATTAAAGAGGATCATACACTGTGTAGGGCCTGGCCCTTCAGGAGGTGTTTCTTGGAGAGTGTTACTTGTTTTCTGTCATTGTGACTTTGGTTCTTTTATCTTCCTAGTGGTAGTGATGTTTTGGACCCTCCACCAGGTGTGCTTTGACTTGTTCCTTGAATTAGCCCTGGAAAGGAAAACAAACAAAACAAACACACACAAACAAAAATCCTCCCACCCCTCACCCCCCCCAAAAAACCCCCAAAAAAACAAGAAACACCAGCTACAAGTAAACAGTGTGCAGGCGGTGCTGATGGAAGAGGCCTTATCCCATACAAAGAGAGAAATGACAGGGGTGGGGGAAGAAAAATTTGGCCAGACTGAGAAACCATATGGCTTAATCCAGAGAGAGAAAGAATAAGGGAAGTGCGGAACATGTATCAAGAGAATAGATAAAATATGTCTGCTTAAACAAACCAACAACTAGGGTAACCAGAATAGAGGAGGGAAGAGATAGGGGGGAAAGGAAGAATATGGCTCTATAATAATTGTCCAAGAATTAAACCAGGCAATGCAGCTGTGCTGGTCTGGAGGAGGGGCCAGTGTGTTTCCTCAGGGTCAGTCCCGATCTAGTAGATTCAATTACCAGTCATGAGGGGCGTGGTTTGGTGTAGGCAGGTCCTGCCTCCAATGTGGGCAGGCTGTCTGACTCCTGAACACTTTGGTGGTGGTGGGGAGAAAACTGGCGATACCTCAGTCTCTCCTCCATGGACCAGGTATCTGAAACCACTCTGTTTGAGCCGTTCTCACTGTGCTGTGGGCACAAATGAAGTGGTTTGTCCTGCTCCACGGACTCCCATGCCCTGGCGCTTGGCTTGGGTTCAAACTCCTGTGTGCCCTGGTAGTGGGGGGAGTACAGCTCCATGCTGCCTGATATATGGTCTCTGGCTGCCAGACGCAGGCAGGCTTTGTCCTGTTCCACAGCATTCCAGGGTGGGGATAGCTTTCTCCTACGGTGTGGACTATAGCCCTAACCTAGCCACCCAGCTCAGGGCTGGCTCCCCTCCTCCCCAGGTGTGTGATCCAGGCAGCCAGCCCAAGTCCAGAGAAAGCCCCTCAGTTAGAGATTGGATCTTTCTCTATCCCAATCCATGATTTTTCTCTTGTCCAGATACAGTCCTATGCTTCTCCAGCTTCTCTTTGTCTCCCCACAGAAGGGGATCCCTCCTCTCTGTTCATTTTATCTCTCCCAGTTCACAACCTATGGCCTGTCAGGTTGTCCCCGTGGATCCCTGGAAGCAACTGTCCTCCTGGACTCTCAGAGTTCAAAGTCCTTTAGTTTCAATACTGCTTTGAGATACCAGGAAACTTCTGATCCCTCTACTTCTCTGCCATGTTGGCCCCTCCTCCCATCAAGAGTATTACTATTATTACTTTAATTTTTTTTTTCAACGTTTATTTTTTTTTTTTTGGGACAGAGAGAGACAGAGCATGAATGGGGGAGGGGCAGAGAGAGAGGGAGACACAGAATCGGAAACAGGCTCCAGGCTCTGAGCCATCAGCCCAGAGCCCAACGCGGGGCTCGAACTCACGGACCGCAAGATCGTGACCTGGCTGAAGTCGGACGCTTAACCGACTGCGCCACCCAGGTGCCCCACTATTATTACTTTAAACAGTATATATTTGATCAATTAATTAAAATACCTGATCACTTAATAAAGATTCTATTTTGTCAAAAATAGTGATTTGGACCAAACAGAAAATAAGTACTGAGAAATGAAGGCTTGGTTGGTTGAGCAGTTAGATTTCAGGCAGGTAGCTTGTTCTCTTTGAAGGCTTAAAAATTTTACATATTTGTATTTAATTTCACATATCTTCATGAGAGATTTTTCATAGATGAAACAATTCTTGACCTCTGATTTAATGAGAAAAGTATTTAAATCAAGTTTGAGGTATATGTTGACTGAAAGTCATAGGTTGTTTTCTCTATTGGCAAAATGAGTCCTCACACACCATAGGAATTCAGGTTCATGAAGGCTCTACCAAGGTATTCTAACCTATAAGACATTGTTTTATGTCTGCTGCTGGAAGTATTTCAGATGCTGCAAAGCAGATATGGATCAGTATAGTGTTGGACTATTCAAGTAATGAGCTCTGCATAGATACAGCCTGAGATCCAAAAGCCATTAAAAATAAATCAGGGCCGCCTGGGTGGCTCAGTCGGTTGGGTGTCTGACTTTAGCTCAGGTCACGATCTCCTAGTTTGTGGGTTCCAGCCCCATGTCAGGCTCTCTGCTGGCAGCTCAGAGCCTGGAGCCTGCTTCAGATTCCATGTCTCCCTCTCTTTATTCCCCTCCCTTGTTAGTGCTTTCTTGCTCACTCAAAAGTAAATATAAAAAAAAGTTCACAGGGTAAAAGCAAATATATTTATGCATAAAATATTTGTTTCCCTTAAATATATTTTACAATTTATATTTTTCTATGCTATAATATTGTCTTCAGAAGTGGTTAAAAAACAGGTTAATATTCTCTAAGTCAAGAAAAACAATACATCAAAATTCAATTTTGACTTCATTCTTATAGCTTGAAAAGGATGTTAGAGAAAACCTAATTCATCAATATTTAAGTCAGGCTACACATTAAAATTATCTGAGAAATCTCAATGCTTGGTCCTTAATCTGCATCAATGATTCTAAAAATCCTTTGGGTGGGGTCTGCATGTCCCTAATTTTTTTTTTTTAAAGCTCATTATGTGATGCTAATGTACAGCCAGTGATGAGAACCACTGATCTAATTCAACCCTCCCAATTTATTGTGAGAAAATTCAAATATAAAGAGATTAAATGAGTTGTCCAAAGATTTTAGATTAGATGACTTTAGAGTTAAGACTAAAACCAAGATAGGGCTTTGTATTCTTATTCTAGTATGCATTGTATATAACATGGTAAGGAACAACTCATTTATGGTTTTAGTACCTTGAATTATGAGGATCAAATGAGTTACGTTTGTGATAACGCAGTGTTAATTGCTATATATAGCTATCTATTGTGTATTAGTTTTGTTTCTACGGGGCAGTCCAAAGATCATACTGTGTTGTATCCACAAATGTATTTGTAGGGGTTATATCAATAAAAATGCAAGTAATTTTTATATCATTAAAATAAAAAAGAAAAATCTATCCAATAGAACCATTAACAATGATATTAAAATCAGAACTCTAAGCCATATATATTCTAAAAGATATAAACTGATACTAAGATCCCATGATACAAATAATTAGAATGTTCAGTGTGCTCTCTATGTATTTCATATGCTCAACTAGGAAAATATTTGAGATCACTTGTAATCTTTATTCTGTGTTATCCTCTATGCTTTCTCTGGGGACTTAGCAAAATGCAATTTGAGAAGAAGTTTCATTAAACCCAAAGCAAATTATGCATTTGACATGCAGAAGCTTGGAAAGCAAAGATAAATAATATAAATCTGCTTCAGCAATAAAATCGTTGATTTAACACACTTTTTGGTGACAGTTGTCAGCGGTAGAGAAATATTAAAGTCTCATGAAAGGCAGATCATTTTGGATATTGAAAATATGAATCTATGGAGGAAAAAAAAGTTGCTTACAAACAGTAGAAACCAAGGAGGTCATTTCTTTTAGCAGTAAGTTGTCCATTGAATCCTAGGTAGATTTCTTAAAAAATGTTTACTTATTTTGAGAAGGAGTGTAAGGGGGGAGGGGCAGAGAGAGGGAGAGAGAGAATCTGCACAGAGTCTGACAAGGTGGGGGGGGGGGGCTTGATTTCAGGAATTGGGAGATCATGACCTAAGCCAAAATCAAGAGTTGGACGTTTAACCAACTGAGTCACCCAGTTTCATGTTTTAGTTTTCATTATCATTGTTAGAGTTCGTTTGTTACATAGATCCATGTAATAAAGACCTATAAAACCTCCACTCGTCCATTTATTTTCATCTAGTTCACATAAAGTAGAATCTCCAACTATACCATGGATCTTAGTTTTTTTTTTTTTTTACCAGAAACTCCCCATTGTAACTTTTATTTTTTGACAAATTGCTCAAATATGCTCAGTTTTCAAATATTTAGCTTTGAAAAGAAAAATCTTTAAAAATCAAGCTAATATCTTATGTCATTAGATCTATAAAGTTATTCAAAAGTTAGAATTGTAACACTTTCCCTGATACTGTTTTCTAAGTAGCAGTATTTTCTCAAATTATCACCATGTATATGAAAAGTAGTTCTATGTAAGAGGTGTAGGGTTAACCTTGTTAATAACTTAAGCATTAAAGGCCAGTATGTGTCAGTTTCTCTATTACTGAAGTAGAGTTCACATACAATGTCCTATTAGTTTCGAGTGTGTACCATGTTCAACAATTCTATAAATTACTCACTGCTCACCATCAGTGTAGTCACCATACAGAAGTAATTGCAATACAATGAATATATTCCCTATGCCATACCTTCTATCTCTGACTTATTTTATAACTGGAAGCTTGTATGTTTTAATACCCTTTATCTCTTTCACCCATCCTTCCATTCTCCTTCCCTCTGGCAACCACCAGTTCTCTAATGGTTTAGTGTTTTGATTTTTTAGATTCTGCACGAAGGTATATGGTATTTGTCTTTCTCTGTCTGACTTCTATCACCTAGCGTAATATTCTTTAGTTAAATCCATATTGTCAAAAGTGGTAAGATCTCCATTTTTTTATGACTGGTATTCTATTGCATACATATTTACATCTTTATCTATTGAGGAACATTTGGGTTGCTTCCATATCTTGGCTATTGTAAATAAGATTGCTATAGACCTAGAGGTGTGCGTGTCTTTTTAAATTGTTTTCATTCTCTTTTGGGTAAATACCCAGCAGTGGTATTGTTGGATCATATGGTATTTCTATTTTTAATTTCTTTTTGAGGAGACTTCATAATGTTTTCCAGTGGTCGCAATAATTAACGTTTCATCCAACAGTTGCACAAGGGCACATTTTTCTCCCCATTCTTGTCAACACTTGATAACTCTTGTCTTTGTTACTAGCCATTCTAATAAGTGCAAGATGATATCCATGATGCCTCATGGTTTTGATTCACATTTCACTGATTAGTGATGTTCAGTATCTTTTCATGTGTCTGGTGACTATACATCTATAATCTACATATATATAATCTATATATATATATAATCTATATATATATAATCTACATGTATATAATCTACATGTATATAATCTACATGTATATAATCTACATGTATATAATCTACATGTATATAATCTACATGTATATAATCTACATGTATATAATCTACATGTATATAATCTACATGTATATAATCTACATGTATATAATCTACATGTATATAATCTACATATATATACAACCTACATACACAATATACTTTAGAAAAATATTCAGCTCTTCTGCCAATTTTTTAATTGCATATTTATGTTGTATAAATTCTTTATACATTTAGGATATTAGCCCCTTATCAAATATATCATTTGCAAATATTGTCTCCCATTCAGGGTGATTGTTTTAGTTTGGTTGATGATTTCCTTTGCTGCACAAGAGCTTTGTATTTTGGTGGAGTCAGTTTATTTTTGCATTTGCTTCCCTTTTGTTGCCTGAGGGGACATATTCAAAACATGTTACTAAGACTAAAGAGATTACCGCCTAGGTTTTCTTTTAGAAACTTATGGTTGCTACATTTAGGTCTTTAATCCATTTTGAGTTTGTTTTTGCATATAGTATAAGAAAGTGGTCCAGTTTCATTATTTGTACATAGCTGTCCAGTTTTCCTAACACCTTTGAAAAGACCATCTTTCCCTCATCGTGTGTTCTACTTATTCTAATTCTTTCAAAAATATTATTGGTATTTTGATTGGGATTGCATTGAATCCGTAGATTGCTTTGGGCAGGTTGGATTTAGCAATATTCTTCCAATTGATGAATGTAGTGTAACTTTGCATTTGTTTGTGTCATCTTTAGTTTTTCTTATCAGTGTCTCCATAGCTTTCAGAGTATAGGTCTTCCACTTCTTTGGTTAGGTTTATTCTTAGATACTTTATTATTTTTAGTGCAGTTATAAGTGGGATTGTTTTCTTCTACTTTGTTGTTAGTATAGTGCAACTGACTTCTGTATGCTAATTTTGTATCCTGCAACTTTACTGAATTTATTTTTTATTTTTGGTGGAGGCTTAGAATTTTCTGTGTATAGTATCATGTCATCTGTAAAAGGAGACAGTTTTACTCTTACCAATTTAGATGCCTTTTTTTTTTTTTTTTGTCTAATAGCTGCAGTTAGGATTTCTAGTACTATGTTCTATGAAAGTGGTGAAAGTGTCATCCTTATCTTGTTCCTGATCTCAGAGGAAATGTTTTCAGTTTTTCACCATTGAGTATGATAGCTGTGGGTTTTACACTATAATCTTTATTATACTGAGATAGGTTCCCTCTAAACCCACTTTGTTGAAAGTTTTTATAATGAATGGATGTTGTATTTTGTCAAATGCTTTTTCTGCATCTGTTGAGATCATATGGCTTTTATTCCTCTTCTTAATGTGGTGTATCACATTGTTTTGCAAACATTGAACCACCCTTGTGATCTTGGAATAAATCCCACTTGATTGTGGTGAATGTTCCTTTTACTGTATGGTTGAATGTAGTTTGCTAATACTTTGTGGAAGATTTTTGCATCTAGGTTCATCAGAGATATTGGCCTCTAGTCGTGTGTGTGTGTGTGTGTGTGTGTGTGTGTGTGTGTGTGTGTGTGTGTGTGTGTGTGTGTGTGAGCGAGCGGGGAGGGGGCTTTGGATAGTGTCTTTCTCTGGTTTGTCAGTATAATTCTGCCCTCATAGAATATATTTGGAAATTTTCCTTCCTCTTTTATCTTTAGAATAGTTTGGGGAGAATAGATATTAATTCTTGTTTAAATATTTGGTAGAATTCACCTGTTGAAGACATCTGGTCCTAGACTTGTTTTGGGGGAGTTTTTTGATTATCAATTCAATTTTGTTACTAGTAGTAAGTCCATTAAGATTTTCCATTTCTTTCTGATTCAGTTTTGGAGGATTGTATGTTTCAGGAATTTATCCATTTCTTCCAAGTCATCCAATTTGTTGGCATATAATTTTTTGTAGTATTCTCCTACAATTGTTTGTATTTCTGTCATTTTTTCTCTTTTGCTTCTAATTTTTAGTTCTTTTTCTTTGAGTCTGGCTAAAAGTTTATCAATTTTGTCTTTTCAAAGAACTTGCTCTTGGTTTCATTTTTTTTCTATTTCTTTAGATCCTATTTAACTTATTTCTGTTCTGATAATTATTTCCTCTCTACTAACTTTGGGCTTTGTTTATCTAGTTATTTTAGTGTAAGGTTACATTTTTTTTTAACCTAGGATTTTTCTTGATTTTGTGGGGTTAGTTTGTAGGACTGAAAATTTTCCTCCTACAACAGCTTCTGCTGCATCCCAAATATTTTGGACCACTGATGTTTTCATTTTCTTTTATCTCTAGGTATTTTACTTCCTCCTTGATTGTTCATTGACTCATTTCTCGTTAAGTTGTATTTTGTTTAGCCTCCATGTATTTGTGTTTTTTTTCCAGTCTTTTTTCTTGTGATTGATCTCCCATCTTTGTGATCAGAAAAGATGCATGATATTTCAATCTCAAATTTATTGAGACTTCTTTTGTAGCCTAGCATGTGATCTTTCCTAGAGAATGTTTCGTGTACACTTGAAAAGAATGTGTATTCTGTTGTTTGGGGATGGAATATTCTGTATATGTCAGGTCCATCTGGTCTAATGTGTCCTTCCTTCAAAGCCACTGAGATCTTTTTGATGTTCTGTTTGGATGTCCTATCCATTGATGTAAATGAGATGACAAACTAATCTACTATTGTTGTATTATGGTCAATTTATCCCTCTGTTAATATTTGCTTTACGTATCTAGGTACTCTTATGTTGGATGCAAAGAATTTTACAAATCTTGTTCTATCCTCTTGATGAATTTGATGTCTTTTTTTTATGTAGTGTCGATATTTTTCTCTTACTACAGTCTATGGTTTAAAACCTATTTTGTCTGATAAGCATTGCTACTCCAACTTTTTGTTTTTTCCTTCAATGTGCATTGGATGTTTCTCCATCCCTTCACTTTCAGTCTATGTGTTTTTAGGTCTGAAGTAAGTCTCTTGTAGGCAGCATATAGATGGTTCTTATTTTTTTTTTGTTCTTGTTTTTTTTTTTAGTTTTTTTTTCCACTCTATCATCTTATGTCTTTTGATTGGAGCATTTAGTCCATTTAGATTTAAAGTAATTATTATTAGTTATATACTGATTGCCATTTTATTAATTTTTTTGTTTCTGGTTGTCTTTGTAATTCTTTTTTCTTTGGGTCTTTTCCATTGTGGTTTAAATGGCTTTCTTTGGTATTCTGTTTGGATTCCTTTCCCTTTATTTTGCATGTATCTATTATAGGTTTTTGACTTGGGTTCATCTATAACATGCTATGTGTTCAGCAGTCTCTATTAAGCTGATGGTTGCCTAACCTTGAACACATTCTAAAAGCAGTAATTTTTTACTCCCCTGCCATGTTTTATGTATGTCATATTTTATATCTTTATTTTGTGTCAATTGACTAATTTTTGTAGATCTTTCTACTTTGTGTTTTAACCTCTATATTGGCTTTATAAGTGATTAATCTATTTTTATTTTTACTAAATGAGTAAAAAAAAATTTGAGATTTTTTTTTTCCTTTTTGTAATTTTCTTCTAGGTATGACCTGTTATCACCTCCTAAAGAATTTCCTTTAACATTTCTTATAAGACTGATTTAATGATGTAAACTTCTTTAACTTTTTTTGGCCTAAGAAACTCTTTTAATTCTTTTTTTTTTTTTAATTTTCTTTTCAACGTTTATTTATTTTTGGGACAGAGAGAGAGCATGAATGGGGGAGGGGCAGAGAGAGAGGGAGACACAGAATCGGAAACAGGCTCCAGGCTCTGAGCCATCAGCCCAGAGCCTGACGCGGGGCTCGAACTCATGGACCGCGAGATCGTGACCTGGCTGAAGTCGGACGCTTAACCGACTGCGCCACCCAGGCGCCCCGAAACTCTTTTAATTCTGAATGAAGGATAAGGATAATCTTGCCAGCTAGAGTACTCTTGGTTGTGGGGTTTTGTTTTTGTTTTTCTCTTTCAGCACACTGAATATATCATGCCATTTCCTTCTAGCCTACAAGAGTTCTGCTGAAAAATAAGCTAATATACTGAAGTACTTTCCTTGTATGTTACTTTTTCTTGCTGCTTTTAAGATTTTCTTTCTTGTTACTTTTGCCATTGTATTATTATGGGAACCTCCTTGTGTTCATCTTATTTAAAGGCTCTCTCTTTCCTGTACTTGGATTTCTGTTTCCTTTCTCAGATTAGGGACATTTTCAGCAATTATTTCTTCAAATACATTTTGTGTGCCCCTTCTCTCCTTTCTCCTACTGTGATCCCTATAATGTGAATATTATTACTTGATGTCATCAGAGTTCCCTTAAACTCTTGTCATTTTCTTTTTGCTGTTCAATTGGGTTGCTTTCCATTACCCTGTCTTTCAGAGTGCTGATTGTCCTTCTCTACCTTCTCATCTGCTGTTGATTCCCTCTAGTGTATCTTTCATTTGTTATTCATCTCTGACTGGTTCCTTTCTATATTTCCTTGTTGAAGTTCTCACTGAGTTCATTCATTGTTTTCTCAAGTCTGGTGATTATCTTCTTGACCATTACTTTAGAACTCCCTATCAGGTACATTGCTTATCTTCATTTAGCCCTTTTGCTGTGATTTTGTCTTTTATTTTTTACCTATTCCTATGTCTCCTTGTTTTGTTTATTTTCTATGTATTAGGTAGATTAACTGTGCCTCCTGGTCTTGGAAGTAGGGGCCTTGTATAGAAGGGGTCCTGGGGATCTTGGGTGGCTAAGTAGGTTAAGCATCTGACTCTTGATTTCAGTTCAGGTCATGATCTTGCAGTTGTGGGGTCAGGCCCACATCGGGCTCCATGCTGAATGTGGAGCCTGCTTAGGATTCTGTCTCTGTCCCTCTCCCCTGCTCAAAATAAATAAGTAAACATTAAAAAAATAGAAGTCCTGTGGTGTCCTGTAGTAAAACCCACCCCTTCATCCCTACCTCCTGACCAGAACCTTGTGCTCCACGGGTGGTGGTTTTGTGGGCTGCCTTCACCCTCCCATAGTGGCTGAGCCAAATTTACTGAGGGCTTGTTGGTGGGTGAGAGCTGGATGCAGTGACCAGTTCTGTGTGCTCTTGGTGCACTAGACTGGGTTTTAAAAGCCTGGCTGCGGTCACCATGAGCTCACTGGTGGGTTTGGCTGGCACTCAGGCTAGATGTCTACAGTTAGCCTCTGGCACAGTTACTGGTATCCTGAAGAACCTGGCTTATTCCCCGTGTTGCCTGCTAAGAGGTCAGGCTGCAGGAACTGCACACACACTGATAGATAAGGTTATCTCCCTTCTTCCCCAGGGCAGGACTCATTATGGAGTGGCATTGGTCCTGTTTCAGACTGCATGCTGGATGTATTAAGGCCACTTTTTTTTTTTTAATTTTTTTTTTCAACGTTTTATTTATTTTTGGGACAGAGAGAGACAGAGCATGAACGGGGGAGGGGCAGAGAGAGAGGGAGACACAGAATCGGAAACAGGCTCCAGGCTCCGAGCCATCAGCCCAGAGCCCTACGCGGGGCTCGAACTCACAGACCGCGAGATCGTGACCTGGCTGAAGTCGGACGCTTAACCGACTGCGCCACCCAGGTGCCCCTGAAGGGATTTCTGTCAAGGTTATATGGGTTGGATGAGATGGGTCTGCAGGAGAATGTTGAAATGGGGCATAGAGTGTTAGTAACATAGATTGAAAGTGTTAGAATTGGCTCCTGCAAGCATCTGGATACCTAGGCTTAGGGGGTTGCAAAAAAAAAAAAATCACCCTCCAGTACTTTTGTTCTTGAAGAACTTTCCTGTAGTACCCTGCGCCTATGGCACATGTTCTAAATATTTGTGAAAAAATCTCCATCCAGGTGGTTTTCAAACTGTTGCTTCTCTGTGTCTTGGGACTACCTACTCAGTGTGCTGGCTCTTTAAGGATGGGGATTCCATTCGCTATCATCCTTTGCCTCTTCTGGAGTTAAGATGAACCAATTTCAAAGCCAGGTGCTATAAGGACTCCTCTTCCCAGTGTGGGTCCCTAGGGCTAGGAGTGTCCTGTGTGGAGATTGATCCTCTTGCTCCTCTGTGTTTGTGATGTCCTTCCTGTTTGTGGTTAGTCACTCAGGGGATTTAGTTCCTGATCATGTCTCCATCCCTCCATCCCTCCTACCCACTTAGATATGGCTTTGTCTCTACAACTAGCTGTGGAAAATCTGTTCTGCCATTCTTTACATCCTTTTTAGTTAGTTTCATACATGTGTGTGTTGACTTGGTATGTCCATGGGACCAAGAGTGTTCAAAACCGTACTATTCTACCGTCTTCCAGAAAAAGCTGGTGTCAATTTCTCTGTTCTTTAACACCCCACTCCTTGTATCATCCATTATCAGGTCATAAGTAATATTTTGGCCAACTGCAGAGTAATGTTGCAAGATCTCCTAGTAACCACAATTTTGTAGACCAAATTCTTTTTTTTGTTGTTGTTGTTGTTTATCTTGAGAGAGGGGGAGGACACATGGGGGAGGGACATAGGGAGAGAGAGAATCCCAAGCAGGCTCCACACTCAGCACAGATCCTGACACAAGGGCTCAGTCCCACAACCATGAGATCATGACCTGAACTGATATCAAGAGCTAGATGCTTAACTGACTAGAGCTACCCAGGTACCCCACAAATTCTTTGTTTAAATGGGTTGGCTGAAGAGAAATCATGTACTTAACTATTTCAGAAGTATTGGTACTTAAAATAAGAATAAAAAACAATCAGAACAACCGCAGTAACAAAGCTTTTCAAAAGCAAGTGAGGAAGGGACTGAGGCATATAAAAATGATACCCTTAAACACAATATTTATCTTATGTCCTTTCTCCCACCTATATTTGAATGACTCTGGTATCAGAGTGACTTACCAATATTGAAAAGAAAACCTCAAATGTTTGACAGAATAGGAATGCGCGCATGCGCGCACACACACACACACCCACCCACCCACCATCGAGGAAGACCACAGATAGGCAGAAATAATGAAAAGGCAAAGAACTGTGTGTACTTCAGCCTGTAGGCAGAAATGGAATTTGGATAATAAAAAAACGTGCATTGAGATTGGGTATTTGGGGAATAGAGAGGCTATGTAAACAGGAAGAAAAATGGCAGTAATGGAACAGTTTATTAGGCTTTGGGAAAAACAGGTGAAAATATGTTTGAGAATTTGAAGAGCTTTTGATAAGCTTAATGAAACAACACATAAACCGCTCCTTGCCAAACTTTCAAAATAGCATCTAAGCTGGAAATCTTCCTTTGGATATTGGGGAGTTGAGCTGCAAATTGAGTTTGGCCTCAAGTCTAAGATGAATCTCCAAAGAAAGATGTTAACTATTTTTTGGCTTGTTTATAGAATATATCCTCATTTCCCTCATTTGATAGAGATTTCTTTAACTAAAATTAGCAATGTACAGAAAGAATGGGGAAATTTTCATTCTTTAATATAATTCCTTGTTCCTTTTCCATACATCTCTGCTGTCTTACATGACTTTGCTATGCTGTAAATCAAGAATTGAGGCACTTGAACAGATTATGGGAACTAGAACAGAAGTTGTGAAGCCAAGACTTACCTTTTGAGGTCAGACTAACAATCAAGTCAACTCAGTTTATCAGTTCATTAAGTTATAGGACTTTAGGGGCGCCTGGGTGGCGCGGTCGGTTAAGCGTCCAACTTCAGCCAGGTCACGATCTCGCGGTCCGTGAGTTCGAGCCCTGTGTCGGGCTCTGGGCTGATGGCTCGGAGCCTGGAGCCTGTTTCCGATTCTGTGTCTCCCTCTCTCTCTGCCCCTCCCCCGTTCATGCTCTGTCTCTCTCTGTCCCAAAAAAATAAAAAAAAAAAAAAATTAAAAAAAAAAGTTATAGGACTTCATTTAACAGATATTATTAAGTGATTCATACAGGCCAAGTAAGGCTAGATGCTGGGAGAGCAATAGAAAATGAAACGGAAATACTCCCTTCCCTTACAGGCTAAATATTTTACCAGGGAAGTCATCCAGTAATTAAAAGAGCATATTATTCTTAATATAACAAGTACAGCTCTAAGGGGAGGGCGTAAAAAGGGGATATAACTTAATGCAATGGGAAGAAGGTGAGAAAGCCTCCTGAGAGATAAAATAGTAAGAGTGGAAGGGAAAAGGTGGGGGATTGGGACTGGTCATGGGTTATAGGAGTGTTTCAGGGAGAGGGAATTCAATTTGTAAATTTCTTGAAGGAAAAGGTACTGATTTAGAAGACTAAACATGAGTGGAGTGGTGTCAGTTCCTCCCTAAGAAGTGCTGATAAGGGAGGGCATCTGGGTGGCTCAGTCTGTTGAGTCTGACTCTTGGTTTTGGCTGAGGTCATGATCTCAGGATTGTGAGATCAAGCTCCTGTGCGGGGCATGGTGTCTGCTTAAGATTCTCTCCCTCATCCTCTACCCTCTCCCTGCCCTGCTTGCCCTCTCTCTCTCTCCCTCCCTCCCTCCCTCCCTCCCTCCCTCCCTCAAAAAAATATATAGTATATACACATATGTCTATACTATATATGATACATTATTTTAAAAAGTATTGATAGGGAGTTCCAAGAAAAGAGAGTCTATGGCAGAACTGTGAGGAACATACATGTCTAAAGATGATAAAAAGGTAAGATAAAAGCAGGAAAATGTGATCTCCTAACAGAAACAAAATAATGTTGGAAGCATGTGGGTGGATAGGAAAAGGTAGCACAAGGGAGTTCCTTTGGGGTGATGAGACAATTCCATGACTTGATGTTAGTGGTAGTTACGTGAGACATGTATAGAAAGTAAAATTGCATAAAACTACACACACAAATCATTTAAAATCTGAATCAGGTATGCAGTGTAGTTAATAGTAGTATTCCAGGGTCAGTTTGCTAATTTTGATATTGTACAATTACATAAAATAATGCCATGCAGAGAAGCTCTAGGTATAGTATGCAAGGAGCTCTATGTACTTTGCAACTTCCTGTAAGTCTGCAATTCAAATAATAAGTTTGAAAGTTGGGAAGAAGGGCATGATTTATAGTGCTTAACAAAGTGAAGAAGAAAATAAGAGGTTTATTGGATTAAGCCTCAAGGAGGTTGGCTATCTTTGAAAAAGCAGTTTCACCTGTGTAGTGGGCTGGAAACTACACTGGGGAAGTGGAATTCAGAGTTACAGGTGAACAAATGTAAACAGCATGGGCAAATTTATTTAAGGCCACTTTATGAAGAAATAAGGTAAGGAGCTTGGGGCACCTGGGAGGCTCAGTTGGTTGAGTGTCCGACTTCGGCTCAGGTCATGATCTCATGGTCTGTGAATTCGAGCCCATGTTGGGCTCTGTGCTGACAGCTCGGAGCCTGGAGCCTGCTTCCAATTTTCTGTCTCCCTCTCTCACTGCCCCTCCCCAACTCAGGCTCTGTGTCTCAAAAAATGAATAAATGTTAAAAAAAAAAAAGGGGGGGGGGGTGAGAAAGTTAATTTTGAGGCTACATGTGATGAAGGGAAGACTTCATGTTGTTTTTTTGTTCTCTTTTGTTTTTAAAGACATGAATATATGTTTCTTCTTGGTCCCTTCATTTTACTGTCAACATGTAAGAAATTTTTGGGGAGTACATTTTGGGTATTAGACATCTTCAAGTATAAGTTTTTTCAAGTGTAATTATCAATTCAATATTTTTGTCAAGTAAAATATTTTTATCATACAATCTGATTTCTTTATTAAATCTAGTTTCTTTATCAGCCTCTAGCTTTGGAATTTGCTTTAGAATGTACCTTTCACACATAGATGATTTATTTAGTTTCGTTAGATTTCCTATAATACAGAAATGTAGAGTGTTTTTAAAAACTGTATGGGAATTTTTAAATTCACAAATAAAATTAGAAACCTGAGATGTTGAAAGAAAAACATTTCCTTTAGATTTATTTAGTTTAAGCCTCTGATATTTGATACATTTGTGCTTGAGATAAATTAATGATACTTTGAATCTGAAAATTCTTATTCAACTTTCTTGCTCATCTGCTTTCTAAAAAAGGCCTAATTTTATAATAGCGGCTGGAAAACTCACAGCAGCCCTCCTTGAAGCCAGAAAATTCAAATTTTGACCAAAAAGATATATACTAAGAAGAGTCAACTTCTTTTACAAAAATAGCAAAAGTGCTAGGGGAAAGCCCTTTTCCTATTTACTGTGCCTAAATGACTAGAGTTGCTGTAGCCATTTTGCAATTGTGGGCATAGTTAGGTAAAGTTCCTCAGAAAACCTACCAGAGCAGAACTCTAACAGGAGGCTGCTTGTAACCTCCTGGAGCATCTACCTCAGCCTACACTACTGACTTTGAGACTTTTTGCTATGTGAGCTGGATCAAGTCTTTAATGTGAGTTGTTTTCTGTTACTTGTGCTCCGAAACACAATGATACAGGGTGCAACTCTATTTTTCTTCCATAAACATAGCCAGTTGTCTTACTTGTATGTTAATTGCTCATTCCTTTCCTAAATGAGTAAATTAAGACACTATTCTTAACATAGATTACTTTCCTATACACATTGTAATCTACTCCAGGAATCTCTTTAGCTAAACTTTTCCCTTCTATTTTTAAGCTAATACTGTATCAATTTTACCCTCAGATCTTTATAGTTTGCTTTTATGCAAGGCATGATAGCTTATACATATCTTTTAAAAATACATTTCTGGGATTTTCCTGGACATTTTTTTCCATATTAAACAATAAAAATAAAACAATAAAAATAATTGGTTGTAGATCAATTTGTAATTACATTTAAAAAATGTCAAGTTTGGCAGTCCTGATGGGTTTATAATTTTGAGACATTACAATTGGCTTTTACTCTCTCAAAAATAAACATTAAAAAAAATAATTAAAAAAAGGGGGGTGCGCCTGGGTGACTCGGTCAGTTAAGTGTCCGACTTAGGCTCAGGTCATGATCTCACAGCTTGTGAGTTCGAGCTCTGCATCAGGCTCTGTTGACAGCTCAGAGCCCTGCTTCAGATTCTGTGTCTCCCTCTCTCTCTGCTCCTCCCCCACTCATGCTCGCGCTCTCTCTCTCTCTCCCCCCCCTCCCCCCCTCAAAAAATAAACATTAAAAAAAAAATTAAACAGAATTAGCTGTTACAGGGTGGATCCTGTGTCTTAGAACCCAAGAATGTGGTATCTTTTCATTTAAATTTTTTTCTTCTGTTCTAGGTTCTTTGAAATGAATTCTTATCTGCTTGATATAAATCTGATGCCTTCCTTGTCAAAGTTGATATTTTATAGCTGTCCATTTTCTATTTTTTTTCCAATTTCCATTGTAAAATGTTCACCCCATTGATATATAGGTATATTAAAAATACTTGACAAATTCTGTTGAACTTTCTACCTATACTGTCATATGGTTAATCTAAAGAGAGCTAACAATTTGTTTCCAATATGTGAGAGATATTTACTTAATGCTCTCACTGGACATTCCAATAAAATGTTAAATAGCTATGGTGTGTGTTGGCATGCTTGTTTAGCTTCTAGTTTCAATGGAAATAACTTTTCCTTAGATTTTTCTTCTGATTTTTAGAATAAGAAATCTTTTTTTTTTTTTTTTTTTTAGGGTGGGGAGAGGGAGAGCGGGAAAAAGAGAATCTTAAGAGAGAAACTCGGGGCGCCTGGGTGGCGCAGTCGGTTAAGTGTCCGTCTTTAGCCAGGTCACGATCTCGCGGTCCAGGAGTTCGAGCCCCGCGTCGGGCTCTGGGCTGATGGCTCAGAGCCTGGAGCCTGTTTCCGATTCTGTGTCTCCCTCTCTCTCTGACCCTCGCCCGTTCATGCTCTGTCTCTCTCTGTCCCAAAAATAAATAAACATTGAAAAAAAAAAAAAAGAGAGAAACTCTACACCCAGCATGGATCCCAACATGAGACTCCATATCATGACCTGAGCTGAATCCAGAGTTGTATGCTAAACCCACTGAACCACGCAGGCGTTCCTTAGAATAATATTTTTTATTAGTGTCTTAAAATACATCATTATCTAAACTATAGGCTAGTTATTAGATTTTATCCATTTATATTCTAGAATAACAGGCTGAATTTTCTCATTTTCAGATCTTTGATAAGAATACATATTACTCATTTTTTTCAACATTATAAAAGTAAAATGATGTGCATGCGAAACTTGGGAAGTATTAAAAAAAAGTTAATCCTACTTGAAACGCAATAGCAACAAATTTGAAACACTAAAAGAAATGGATGATTTTCTCCTAAAAATGTGAATTACCATAATGTTACCCTAGAACAAGTGCCAAACTTAAAAATTCCATAATCTTATTGGAGAACATAAAACTAAAGATGTCCATTGTGACAACAAAGAAAACTCTAGAATCAGGAAAATCATATGAGTTCTATCATTTTAATAGAACATACAATTTCATCATAGGAAAAAAAAGGAAATCTTTCTAATCATTTTACAAAACCAGAACAAATTTAATACCAAAATCTGACAAGATTGACCAATAAGTTAAAAAAAAAATCAAACATTACTATAAAAGCAGAAAAACCTATAAAAAAAATCTTAGCAAATAGACATTTTGCCACATTGATTCTATTAATATAGAATTGTTCTAGAAAGAAAATAAGTATTCAGTCTCCAGAATACTAGCATAATTCAATGCAATAAATTGATGAATCGTGTAGATTAGGTTAATAAATACCTACAAACTTGACAGTTCTATAACTAGAGACCTTCCTCTTCATCAGATCAGCTGTCTTGTGAAGATATGCCAATGGTCAGAAAAAAAAAATGGTAACTTATAGATTGGTGCAAATAGTTACTTAGATTGAGAATGTCCCTAAAATGCATAATTACTGAACTTGAACCCATGTGAAGGCTCAAGATACGTTTTCAAAAACATGTGTAACAATTCCAGAAGTAGAATGTTTTCATTTAAAGCAGCAGAGGTCAGGAGCTGGAGTGCCAGGATTGAGACCCAGTTCTTTCATTAACAAGCAGTGTGAACCCAGACAAATTACTAAACCTGTCTATATCCGTTTCTCCATATAAAAAAACTAATACAGTTCCCATCTCATTCAGTCATTTGCAAGAGTTACGTGAATTAGTATGAAGATTTCTTACAATCGTGTGAGGCTCATGCTGTTTTAACGATTACCACTATCATCACCACTACTTCCACTAACCCAGTGATTCCCAACTTGCAATCAAGTTTGAGTACCTTGATCTACAGAAAGAGCACTCAGCAGCTAGCATGATGAATAGTATATCCCTGAAAACATTCAACTTTCAGGTTTTATATTAAAAAAAAAATGTCCCTAGTGAGGAATGGATCTAGGAAACGGTATCTTGAAAGTAGAAAAAAAAAGTTTTGGAAGGAATGAGATGATGAAACATAGAACCAGTCTAATTAAATGACTTGCTGGCATCTCAATCTACACATCTATGCCACAAAACTGGTCATTTTTGGATATCCTGCAAACATTGAACTTCTGAATCCTGCATTATAGTCTCTCTCCTATCCTGGTTATCCACAAGGCTTCGACTGCGACAGCCTAACAGATTTCATTTTCCTTCTGCTCTTGACTTCATGAATGAATGTAAGCATCATGAGTATGTACACCCTTGATTTAAATTGAATGATTGGATTAGAGTTTCACTATAACTTGTGATTTTATAGCCTTTTTAACTGTCAAATAATATTCAATATCCTTAGGGTCACTACCATGATAGCAGACCTTAAATAAGAATAGGTACTTGGCCACGGGGAGTTGATCTGTTTCAGCATATGGGGAATCTGTAGAATTTTGAAGTCAAAAGAGATTTGAATCTTATGTAATCTAGGAGTTGGTTTTAGAGAGCAACCAATCTCATGTCTCCGTTGTTTTCCTTTAGGATACTAACCTAACCATCACTCACATGATTCAAGACTAACCTCATGGGGTTGCACCTTGTTCCCTAAATACCATACCCCTACTCAGCGTTCCTCCCCCCCTGCCCCATTTTTAAATCTCTTCAATGCTTTTGCTGATGCTGACATCATTTTCTTTACTTTTCTACCTTATTGATCAACTGTTCTTGTTTATACAGTACTAGTCAAAACGTATTAGTAGTTTATTGGCTTTGTTCTATGTAGATCACCCTTTTAAAAAAAAATGTAATTGATCTGTTTGGCTTTTAACTCAGACTGGAAAGAAATGCAGGTAAGTATGACATTTATAGACTAAGTATTTTTAGGATACCAAAACTTATATCTTAAAATACATGGACAGTTAGGGGTGCCTGGGTGGCTCTGTTGGTTGAGGGTCTTACCCTTGATTTTGGCTCAGGTCATGATCCCAGGATTATGAGATCAAGCCCCATGTCGGCCTCTACAGTGTGTGGAGCCTGCTTAAGATTTTCTCTCTGTCCCTCACTTTCACTTGTGTTCCCTCTCTCTAAAATAAATATAAAAAAATTAAAAAAAAATACCTGGACATTAAAAAATCTCCTAGGCTGACAGGCACATTGTATTCATGGGTATGTTATATCTGTTAAAACTTGGGACAGTATCAACCATTGGAATTAGAAAATTAATCAGGGGCGCCTGGGTGGTTCAGTCAGGTAAGCATCTGACTTCAGCTCAGGTCATGATCTCACAGTTAGTGAGTTTGAGCCCCGCATCGGGCTCCGTGCTGACAGCTCAGAGCCTGGAGCCTGCTTTGGATTCTGTCTCTCCCTTCCTCTCTCTCTCTGCTTCTCTCCTGCTTGCTCTCTCTCTCTCTCTCTCTGTTTCTGTCTCAAAAATAAACATTACAAAATTAAAAAAAAAATTGGCTCTACTACTTATGACTTTCAGGATCATAGTAATATATCTTAACCTGCCTAAGCTTCAGTTGCCTCTTCAATGTAATGGGGGTACTAACGTGATTCCTTTATTCCTAGGATTAATGAAATAAGCACTCTAATTTCTTGGCACAATGGCTTGTACCATACACATTCTAGGCTGCAGCTCTTTCTGCCCTGCTTTATCAGTCTCCACTCTTCAGCTACTTTTACATCTTTCAGAAAGATGCTGAAATCTTTCATCTGCTGATTATTTGGTTCTTCTTGTTGAATATTTATCCCTTATTTATTTTGTCATTATAATGGAGTCTCAGGAGTAAGAAATGATAAATGGGTGTTGAATCTGTCTTTCTAGAGAAGCTATTCCAATACAAATTTAATGTTACTGTATAGATTATTAACCTTTGCTAAATCTGTGAATGATAAACATCCAATACTTACAGCTGCTCTGTAAATTGGGTATTATTCTCATTCATAGTTTTAACTGACTTATAATTTGATTAAGTGAACTGATAAATTCAAGAATGAAGATTCAAGCCCATGTCTTTAATTGCACAAAATCCATGCTATACCTAGCCTTTGAAACAGAGGACACGTCAACAGCCTAAATGAAATGTAAGATTATTTCAGCAGTTAGTAAGTCATAACAATAAAATATTTCTCAAAATACTACTGCGTTTCTTTTTCTACTTACAAGAAATGCTTATAAAGATTGGAAAGACTCACATAATAATGTGAGGCTTTTTGTTTATTGCACATCACCAATGAGTTTCCCATTACTAAATCTGAGTCAATTATTCTCATATTTTTGTCCTAAATAAAACATTTGGCACATTTGATTATTCCTTCCATCAAGAAATACCTTTTTTACTTCGGGTTCATTTGGTCACATTCTCATTTTCTCCCTTGCTAATACACGTCCTCAGTCTTTATTAAGATTAGAGGCCCTTAGAATTCAGTCTTCAGACAACTTCTGTCTTCAGTTATAATCCCTCTAGGGGACTCACTTACTCTCCATGTATATTTCATGTCTTGCTGATGATTTGAAAATTCATTTCGCCAGCTTGCCTTCTCCCCTGAAATCCATCCTTCTTTATCCAACTACCTACTGGATGACCTCTCAACTTATTTCTAATAGAAAGCCTGGACATCTCCAACTTAATGTGTTTAAAATGAAATCTTCTGATACTGTTTTACTTGTAATTTCCTATATCAATTACTGGCAACACTATCCTCCAGTGGCTCAAGCAAGTCTTCCTTTCTTTCCCCCATATGCTAGATTCTTTTCATTAATTCTGCCTTGAAAATGTATCTAGAACCAGCAACTACTCACCATCTCCATCACTCCTGCTCTGCTTGCAAGCACTATTATCTCTGCCATTGATTAATGCAATAGACTCGACTCGTCTTTCTAATCCCACCTTTGTCTCTGGGGAGTCTATTCTCAACACCCCCACCCCCATTAAAAGATAGAGCAGGTCATGTCATACCAATCCTTAGAAACCTCCGATGACATCCCATTTATTTCAGAGTAAATGTGAAATCCTTATAATGGTGTTTTATCTTGACATAATTTACTGAAATTCTTTCCCTGCTCTCTCTGCTCTACTTAGCTGCATCTTGAGCTTACCAGGAATACTCCAATCTTGAAACTTTGCACTTGTGTTCTCTTCACTTGGAATGATATCTTTCCAAATGTTGGCAGGAAATACTGCCTCTGCTTATTCAAATCTTTGTTTACCTCTCCCTTCTCATGAATCCTATCTAGGCCATCCTATTTATTGTAGCCTCTCTCACAATGCTCCCATCTCCCCTTATTTGTTCTTTAGAATTTATCATCTCCTATTGTACTATGTAATAATGTATTTTTGTTTCTTGATTCTCTAACACTTTCCCCACTTCACCTGGTAGACGTATTCTCGGCAACAGTGACTTTTATAGTAGATTCAATTAAAGAATGTTGAATGAATTGAGCATCCCATGGGACTCCAGGTTTTTAATTGTTACTGTTTAGGACCTATACATGAAAACATGAAGTATACTGACTTAAAATATTTTCTTTTCTTTTGATAAGACTGCCCCTAAAACACAGGGCTCAATACCTCTAACTTTGCATTAAAACTATTTTCCAATGTTTGACATTTTTAAATATACCAAATCCCTAAGAGGAGTAGTTTCAAAAGACATAATGTTGTAAATGTGAAAGAGAAGACATAATATAAATACATTTGTTGGCTTAAAGGTATGAAAAAATACTAGACATAACCATTTTTCCCCTTTTACTTCATAAAAGGCTACTGCCTTGAGAACATAAAACAAAAAACCCCCAAAACTCACTCCAAAATAGGTCAACAAGTTCATTGTCCTTCAAGACCATTCTATAGCTAATGCTCTAGCTTTTAAAATTGGCTGCTCAATTTGCCACTTTAAGAATCGTGAACATCTGCCTGCCTGATACCCTCCCCCAAGTCCAGCAGGTGAGCCAGCTTCCTAAACAGCAAGCCTTGCTCTAATGAACAGAAGTTATATTCCCCAAGATGTTCATTTGGCAGGGCTATTGGGCTGTTCTCAGCAATTCTCCAAACTTGCACTTCACACTTCTTTAGTTCTGAAGAGGAAAAAGGGGAAAAAACAACTTCAGTATTTTTCAATAGCAAAATAAAAAATGTCATAGCATTGAGTGTCTACAAAATGAATTTCTAAGGGCTCTTGCCAGCTTATGGGAACAAATCATCCAAAAAATATACCACTCTGAATTCTATACATGGTTAAGTACTTTCAGTTCTCTGTAATGTTTAGGCTACCTTAAAAAAAAGTGTCCCAATTTTGGGCTTATTGTTGATTCAAAGCTATTTCAGAGAATCTGATTTTGCTTGGATGAACTCTAAGAGTTTGACTCAAATAGAAGACAGATGTCTTCCTGATTCTGCTTGATGTATTTTAGGTGAATAATTTACACATACCTTTAAAGTAACTACTTTAATTTAACACTTCTTCCAATAAATATTGGAATATTTATTGCTAAATAAAAAAATAAAAAAATAAAAAAATTACTGCTAAATATTTAATGCTCACCAAAATTAGTCTTTCTTAGTTAAATGGGTGACTAAAGCAATGGCAAGTGAGACGTAATTAGTACAACCCAATGTGAGAAGTTGTAAAGTAGCAGTAATGGAAAGGAGGGAGGCGGAAGTTACTGTCAGGAAAAGAAAAAAAAAAAAACTGTTACCTAAGCCTCCTATTAAGGAAGTTGAATGGGAAAGGACAAGAAGTTTAGGCATCTGGGACAGTGTTGACCAAGATAGAGACACATGAAACGACATAAGGTATTCGATTTTCCATTGGTGGATGAACCTACTTTTGTGACATTTTCTGAGTACAGTCAGTGCACTTTCATGATTCAACTGCTCAGAGTATACTTCTTCCTTCCTCTTCTGCTAAATCATCTATTTTATGAAGTTGAGATATTTTAGGTCTGTGGATAGTATGTATCAGTCATATTTAGTAAAAAAGTTTGGAACTTGCATTTGAAAGAAAGATAATTACCCAGCATTTTAGAACTGAGGAGTTTGTCCTTATATTCCAAGCTATATTTCCAAAAAATTTACCCTGGCAATTTTGTTTACATCATTAGTGCTCTGGAAACTATATTTTAGAAATAAAATATTCCCAGAATTAAAATTACATAGTTTTAAAAAGTGATACTTTCTAATACAAAACATAAAAAAATAATCTTACATCCTCAGATAATCTTCCATCATTTGAAAGTTTTGAGTCATTAGTTTTTGTCATCTTGAGAAATCCCTTAAGGTCTTTGATAAGTTCATAGAAAATAATTGTAAGAGTTGATACTGATTTAAAAAAAATATTCTCTTCATAGGGAGAAATCAAGACCAATATGTATTAGTCTATATATTCTCTACATATAGTCTATATATTCATCAATCAGGGTCCCTTCTCGAGAAGTCACCTGCCTAGGTGAAGTGATAACAGAGCTGAAGTAATAAAAAAGAAGCACTTTTTTATTTTTTATTTTTTTTATTGTTTTAAAGAAGCACTTTGGTACCTGAACATTTACCTTAAAATATATTCCACCAAAGTTTAAAAAAAATTTTAAGTTTTTTTTTTTTTATTTTCAAGAGAGAGAGAGACAGAACACCAGTGGGGAAGGGGCAGAGAGAGAGAGGGAGACACAGAATAGGAAGCAGGCTCCAGGCTTTGAGCTGTCAGCACAGAGCCCAACATGGGGTTAGAACTCTGGGACCATGTGATGGTGACTTGAGCCAAAGTCAGACACTTAACTGAGCCACGCAGGTGCCCCATCCACCAAAGTTTTATAACTGAGAACATAGGTACCTCATTTAATTTTTTTAAAAAATGATTCCTTTCTGTGAATGATTGAAGAGTTCTAAAACTGGTAGTGTTCTTATTGAACATAAGGAATACGGTCAAGGGAGGAAAAGGAAGAAATTTGGCTAGCTAGGGTTACCAGAGAATCTTAAAGTGATCAATACTCAAAATATAGCAGTTTTTTTTTTCTGCATAAATGAACTAGGTCCATCTGGTCCTCTAGTCCAAATCACCATTGTGGGGTGTGTGTGTGTGTGTGTGCGTGCGCACGCACGCCCGCACGTGTGTACATGTCAGGGACAGAGATGGGTAGGTAATGGGGTGGAGAAGCACATTCTGAAAAAGAGACAAACTGAGAAGTATAATAAAAAGCTTTAAAGATGTTATTTCACTTTTCTTTATTCATGTATGCATTGATCTACCTCTCAACTTTTGAACAAACCATACTCAAATCTAAGCAAATAAGCAAGAAATAAAGTCAGTATCTTAGTGGAAATTTTCCTTTCTTTACAAGATACCCCATCTAAGATGATAGAAGATTCATGCTAGATTTTTTTTTTCCTAAAAAGATAAATCTAGCTTTAGCTTTTTCAGTATATAGCATGCCTCAGCCATATGTAACAAAAAGACCAAGTCAGGTAACTTCATGATAATAGCCTTATTCTTTTGTCCAATGACTTTGGAAGTATTGGCTTAAATGGTAGTCATGAGTCCTAAAAGGTAAACTGAGACTTATTAAAATTTACAAGAGTTTATTTGAACATACTTCAGTTTGAATTGAGTATGGCCAAACCAAAAGTGATTAGGAGTGTTCCAGTAATGGGAGCTAGGGGAGAAGTTTTTATAGAGAAGATGGGGAAGCAAAGCAAGGGATATTTGATTAGCCATTGTTAAGCAGTTGCCTTACTTGGGAAAGACTAGTTGACAGTTTGTGACTGGTTATTCTTATTTTTTAATTTGAATTCTAATATAGTTAGCATATAGTGCTATATTAATTTCAGGTATACAATATAGTGATTCAACATTTCTATGCATTACTCAGTGCTCATTAATATGAATGTATTCTTAATCTCCTTCACCTATTTCACCCATCTCCCCACCCACTTACCCTCTGATAACCATCAGTTTGTTCTCTACAGTTGAGTATATTTTTTGGTTTCTTTTTTTCTGTTTTGTTCCAATGAAATCATATGGTTTTTGTCTTTATCTGACTTATTTCACTTAGTAGTATACTCTCTATCGCCATCCATGGTGTTGAGAATGGCAAGATTTCATTCTTTTGTATGTCTGAGTAATACTCCATTGTATGTATAGGTAGGTATGTGTATATGCTTTTTCCACATCTTTATTCATCTGTCCGTGAATATCAGCAACTCCATTGAGTTCCTTTCATATTTTGGCTATTGTAAATATTGCAAGAAACATAGGGGTGCACATATCTTTTAGATTTAGTATTTTTGTATTCTCTGGGTAAATACTTAGTATGGGGTTACTAGATCATATATTTCTATTTTTAACTTTTTGAGGAGCCTCCATACTGTTTGCATTCCCACCCACAGTACACAAGTGTTCCTTTTTTCCACAGCTTTAGCAACATTTGTTTCTTTTGTTGTTGCTTTTAGCCAGTGGGACAAGTGTGAAGTGATATCTCATTGTGGTTTTGATTTGCATTTCTCTGATGGTGAGTGATGTTGAGCTTCTTTTCATTTGTCTGTTGACCATTTGTAGGTCATCTTGAGAGAAATATTTGTTCATGTCTTCTGCCCATTTTTTATTCGATTGTTTTTTGGGTGTTTTATAAGTTCTTGATAAATTTTGGATACTAGTCCTTTATTAGATATGTCATTTACAAATATCTTTTTCCATTCAGTAGGTTTTTTTGTTGATTGTTTCCTTTGCTGCACAGAGGTTCTTTTTATTCTGATGTAGTCCCAAACTACTACTACTGTTTTTGTTTCCATTGCCTCAGGAGACATATCTAGGAAAATGTTGCCAGTGTCAGAGAAATTACTGTAGCCCATGCTCTCTCCTAGGATTTTTCTGGTTTCATGTCTCATGTTTAGGTCTTTATTTTTTTATGTTTATTTTTGAGAGACAGTGCATGAGCAGGGGAGGGGCACAGAGAGCAGGAGACGAGACACAGAATCTGAGGCAGACTCCAGGCTCTGAGGTGTGAGCACAGAGCCTGACACGTGGCTCGAACCCATGGACCATGAACTCATGACCTGAGCTGAAGTAGAATGCTCAACCAACTGAGCCACCCAAGGTGCCCCTCATATTTAGGTCTTTAATACATATTGATTTTATTTTTGTGTAGAGTGTGAGAAAATGGTCAAGTTTCATTCTTCTGCATTTTGCATTTGTCTAGTTTTTCCCAACCCCATTTGTTGAAGAGACTGTCTTTTTCCCGTTGCACATTCTTTCCTCCTTTGTTAATTGACCACAAAATTGTGATTTCTGGGTTCTCTGTTCTGTTCCCTTTATCTATGTGTATATTTTTGTACTAATAACACACTGTTTTGATTACTACAGCTTTGTAGTGTATCTTAGTATCTGGGATTGTGAAACCTTCAGTTTTGTTTTTCTTTATCAAGATTCCTTTGGCCATTTGGGGACCTTTATGGTTCCGTACAAGTTTAAAATTATTTATTCTAGTTGTGTGAAAAATGTTGTTGCTATGTTCATAGTGCTTAAATCTACAGATTGCTTTGGGTAGAATGGACATTTTAACAATACTTGTTCTCTCGATCATAAGCATGAGACGTCTATTTGTGTCACCTTCAATTTCTTTCATCAGTATTAATAGTTTTCAGAGTAAAGACCTTCCAAATCCTTGGTTAAGTTTATTCCTAGATATTTTGTTTTTGGTGTAATTTTAAATGGGATTGTTTTCTTAATTTCTCTTTGTGCTTATTTATTATTAGTGTATAGAAATGCAATCTATTTCTGCATATTAATTTTGTTTCCTGCAACCTTACTGAATTCATTTATCAGTTCTAGTAGTTTTTTGGTGGATTCTTTAGGGTATTCTATATATAGTATTAGGCCATGTGCAAATAGTGATAGTTTTTCTATTTCCTTACCAATTTGGATGCCTTTTTTTTTTTCTTGTCTGAATGCTGTGGCTACGACTTCCAGTAACATGTTGAATAAAGGTGGTGAGAGTGGACAGCCTTGTCTTGTTCCTGATCTTAGGGGGAAAGCTCTGTTTTTTAACAATGTGTATGATATTAGCTGCTGGTTTTTCATATACGACCTTTGTTGTGTTGAGGTATGTTTCCCTAAACTTACTTTGTTAAGAGATTTTATCATGAACGAATGCTGTATTTAGCCAAGAGCTTGTTCTGCATCTATTTAGGTGATCGTATAGTTTTCTTTCTCTTGTTGATGTTATATGTCACATTGATTTGTGAATAATGAACCAACTTTTTATCCCAGGAATAAATCCCACTTGATTGTGGTGAATGCCTTCTCAATGTATTGTTGTATTTAGTTGATATTTTTTTTTGGGGGGGGGGGGATTTTTGCAGGTATGTTTATCAAAGATATTATCCTGTAGTTCTCCTTTTATTGTAGTGTCTTAATAGGGTTTTGATATAAGGGTAATAGAATGAATTTGGAAGATTTCCTTTCTCTATTTTTCTGGAATAGTTTGAAAAGAACAGGTATTGTTTTTTCTTTAAATGTTTGGTAGAATTTACCTGTGAAGCTGTCTGGTCCTGGGCTTTTATTTTTATTTGTTTTGTTTTTGTTTTTGTTTTACTGATTTGATTTCTTTGCTGGTAATTGGTCTGTTCAAATTTTCCATTTATTCCTGATTGAGCTTTGGGAGGTTATGTTTCTGGGAATTTATCCTTATCTTCCAGGTTGTCTGATTTGTTGGCATTATAACTTTTTATAATCTCCTAATTCTTTGTATTTTTGTGGTGTCATTTACTTCTCCTTTCATTTCTGATTTTGAATCCTGTTTTTGTTTTGTTGAGTCTGGCTAAAGGTTCATAATTCTGTTGATCTTTTCAAAGCAGCAGCTCCTGGGTTCATTTATCTGTTCTATTTATTTTTTCTCTATGTCATGTATTTCTGCTTGAATCTTTGTTTCCTTCCTTCTACTGGATTTGGATTTTATTATTTTAGCCCCTTAAGATGTAGGGGGTTAGGTTGTTGAAGAATTTTCTTCCTGAGGTAGGCCTGTATTGGTATAAACTTTGCTCTTAGAACTGCTTTTGCTTAAAAACAAATATTTTGGACCATTGCGTTTTCATTTTCATTTGTCTCCATGTATTCTTTGATGTCTTGGCTGACCCATGTATTGTATAGTAGCATGTTATTTAACCTCCATGTATTTGCATTCTTCCCAGATTTTTTCTTGTGATTTCTAATTTCATAGTGTTGTGGTTAGAAAAGATGCATAGTAGGACTTCAGTCTTTTTGAATTTGTTGAAACCTGTTTTGTGGCCTGATTTGTGATGTATTTTGAAGACTGTTCCATGGGCACTTGAAAAGAATGTGTATTCTGTTTTAGGAATGACTAGTTATTCCTACACTTTATTTTCTTATATTCTAGTGGATTGAATCTGTCCGAGGATGCTGTCCTATGCTTACATAGCCACGAAGACATTAGAGCCATCTTAGTCTAATGATAGCCTTACTTAATTACTTTAACTCAGGCTTAATGAGGAAAGAGCTCATGTAGAAAGTGGCCCAATAACACCCTGCTTTTGTATGTCACTAATGAATTTACAAGTTGACATCAGCTCATTAATAGTAATGACTAATAGGTATCAACTAAGAAAATGAATTTACATCAAATTCTCCAATAAGTGGCTTATGTTAATGGAAAGCTAACTATATAAGATGAGATAAAAGCAACTGAAAGTATTATTGATTATTGATGAATATTTTCTAGGATATCTTTCTTTCCCATCTCTGTTCCTTCTTCGTGCATACAATCTCTATTAATTTTACCTTCCATAATTCTCTGTGCTGCTACACTCAGTCTGCCCTTGGGGCGTGGTGCTAGTTTGTTGGACTGATAAAACTGGTTAGCAAAAAAATAGGCTTTTTGAACTAATAACAGTTCTTTTTTTTTTCCTTTGTGAACAAGCTGCACATAACAGCAGGCATTCTTCTTTCTTGTGATAAATCATGCATGAGTAGTCTTTCCCATCTCTGGAAGAGAGACCTGTCCTTGGTCTTAAAAATGGCCTTGAACATAGTTTGACTTGCTGGCCTCAGAGAAGTCATCTGGAGTTTATGCTTAGGTTTTTTCTGTATTTCAGGTAATATCTTTTATTAGCTTTATTTGATAATTTACATAGCTATACGTTATTTAAACCAAGCAGTGTTAAGTGAATAGATGATAAATTTTGACAAATGTGGTTGTATTGATTAAACAACTGCATACAATATAAAGCAGTTGCATTAATCCCAAACTTCCCTTAATTAATCTTCCCTTAACTCTGGCTTGTGCTTCTGATAATGATGGATTTGATATTTTCCTCTATATCTTGGACATTTCCAGAATTTTCTATAAATGGAATTATATAGGGTACAGTTTTGATGTCTGATTTATTTCATTTAGCATAATGCCTTTGAGGCACATCCTTACTTTTATCAGTGATTCTTTTTGTATACAAGTTGATGTTAGTTTTTTCTAGATTTTGTATGTATAAATAAATCTATAAATATTCAACAATGAGACTGTGTAAACATATTCATTCTCGTCCGGTAAATATAAGAAAGTGGTATTGCTGAGTCATAAACTTAACTTTTACTTTTTTAGAAATTACTAAACTGTTTTCCAAAGTAGTCATACCATTTGTATTTCCATAAGCAATATGTGAGACTATGTATTTTCACCAACACTGGTGCAATTCTTTTAATTTCAGTATAATGGTATTCATTTTTGATTTTAATTTGCAATTCTTTAGTTGATGTGTCTTATTATTGATGCATCTTTTTTTGGGCTGAAATATAAACTCAAAATTGTCTGTATTTTTTTAATAGGATACTTTCAATTGAGGTGTAAGACTTAATATATCTTAGATATAAATCATCATATATATGTTTTGCAAATATCTTTTCTCTCTTTGTTCTTACCTGTTCATTTTCTTGATGAGGTCTTTTTTTAAAAGCAAGATATTTTCACTCTGAATTTCAGTTTATTATTATTTTTATAATGGTTATGTTGTAAGAATTTCTTGCAGATTAATTTTCTGTTCCAGAAATTTACACTTTTAGCTATTATCTTGGGTCTATGACTCATTTTGAGTTATTTTGTGTGTGGTATTAGGTAAAGATAAAGTTTCATATTTATGCATATGGATATCTAATGAGTCAAGGACCAGTTATGGAAAAGACTATTTTAGTTTAATTGACTTACTTTGGTGTCTTTACCAAAAATTGCTTTACCAAAAAGTCAGTTGAATGTGTATATTTGGATCGGTGTGACTTATTAATCTATATATCTATCCTTAATCACATCATATGGTCCATACTGTCTTATAACTTTATAGTAAGTCTTGAAATTAGATAATGTGGGTCCTTTAACTTTTCTTTTAGAAAATTATTTTCAGCTATTTTGGACACATAATCTTACCATGTAAATCTTAAAATCAGCTTGTCAGTTTCCAAAATAAACTCCTGAAATTTTAATTGGGATTTTATTAAATCTGTAGACCAATTTAGGGAGAATTACCTTCATAACATTTTACTTTTCTGATAGTAGAATATAGTATCTCTTTATTTATTTATTAAACATAGTATTTCTTTCCATTCTCTTCACAGTACTTTGTAATTTTCAATTTACAGGTCTGATACATATTTTGCTAAACTTATCCCTAAATATTTTATTTTCTCATGCGGTCGAGTGTTTTACATTTTACTTTGAAATGTTTGACTAATATATAGAGATATAATTGAACTTTCATATGTTGAACTTTATTTCTTTGACTTTCCCAATACCACTTAATAGTACTACTTGCTTTTTTGTAAATTCTTTTAAGATTTTTTCCAGATAATCCTATTGCTTGTGAATAAAGTTTTCATTTCACAGCCATGTGTCTTTTAATTATGTTATTTTACTGGCTAGACATCCAGGAAAATATTGAATAAAGAGGAGTTCAGATTTTCTCATCATGTTGAAAAGTTCCCTTCAATTAATAGTTTGCAAAGTTCTATTGTGAATGTTGATAGGTCATATGTGTCTTTTTCTGCATCTATTAACATGATCATAAGATACCTTTTTTTATCTTGTCAACATTGTAAACTACATTACTCAAGTTCTTTTTAATGTTAAACCAACTTTGCATTCTTGGCATAAGCCCCATTTGTTCATGTTGTGTCCATTTTACATATTGCTGAATTAATTTTGTTAAAATCTTAATACATACTGTTGCATATATTTATAAAGGATATTGGTTGATAATTTTCTGTTCTTAGAATATTTTTAAAGAGTTTTAATATTAGAGTAACACTGGCTTCATAAAAGACATGTTCCTATTTCTTCAATTTACTCGAAGGCTGTGTAAAATTGGTGTCATTTCTTCCTTAAATGTTTGGCAGAACTCACCAGTGAAACTATCTGGGCTTGGATTCTTGTGTATGTGGGAATATTTATACCTGAAAAATCAATTTTTTAAAACACCAAAATATGTTTTCTATTTCTCCCATAGTGGGATTTGGTAGTTTGGGTTTTTTAAAGAAATCTGTCCACTTCTTCTAAGTTATTCAATTCACTGGCATAGAGTTGCTGTGGTATTTACTTTAGTATTTACTAAGATGTTAAGGAGCAGTAGTTATATTCCCTCTTTCATGTTTCTCTCCTCTTTCACATCTTGATCCTTTGGAGCCAACTTTTATTTATTTTTACCATAGTTGACATATTTTCTATTTCATTTAGGCTTCTCTTTATTTTTGGTATATACTTATTTTAGGTTATGCTTAATTTGCTCTTTTCTAGTTTTGTCTATTATAAATATTCAGTGCTAGAAATTCCTTAAATCTGTTAACCCAATTCAGTGTACTTTTATTTTTTTTAAGTTTATTTATTTATTTTGATGGGGGGGGGAGGGGGGAGAGGAGGGACAGAGAGAGAGGGAGAGAAGAATCCCAAGCAGGCTCCCAATATGGGGCTCAAACTCATGAACCATGAGATCATGACTTGAGCTGAAATGAAGTCAGATGCTTAACCAAATGAGGCACTCAGGTGCCCCCAGTGTTCTTTTAATTGCATGTATTGCACTTTTTAATGTCTGTAAATCTAATTTGTGTGTTCAGAAAATCTGTTTCTTCTGTCTTTGTGCTTTGTGCTTCCTTCCGCCTTTTTGAACATATGGAACATATTTATACAGGTTTTATAATTGACCTTGCCTGTTAGTCTCATTATATCTAATTTCTGGTAATGTTTCTATTGAATTTCTTTTTCTATCTATAGGTCATATTTTCTGACATCATTGTATGACTGGTTTAGACTGGATGTTGGATTTTCACTTCTGGTTATTAAATGTTGTGTCAGAATGAAGTTAGTTGGGATAAGTTTTATACCTATAAAATTACTTTTTTTTTTTAAATGATTGCTCCAGAACAGTCTTTAATCGAGGGCTAATTTAGTTATGCTATTAAGGATTCTTACCTTATGTTTGGGATTCTTACCTGATACCCCTTATCTTACAGTATCTTTCCATTCCATCCTATGGGGAGGTAAAGTCGTCAAAGCCCTTGGAGAAATCCATGAACTATTCTGTGTACTCTTTGCACATGGTTCTTTCCCTGACCTTCGGTGGTTAGTTTTCATATATGCTCAGATCAGCACTTAGTCAAAAATCCAAGAGGAATCCTATGTAGATCTCTGGAACTCTTTTTGTGTGCATTTACCTCTTTGCTGGTACGCAATTTCTAGCCTCTTCAAACATTGATTTCCATCTCCTCAACTTAATGAGACTAGAAGGCTCTGTTATTTCCTCTGCTTGTGCTACAGCCTTGAAAACACCATCAGGGAATCATATGGGTGAGATTGTAGGATCTGCCTTATTTTTCTGCTCCCAGGAATCACATCCTAATGAATTAACGATGTGTTTTCATATATTGCCCAAGTTTTTTAGTTTAAGAGAGAAGTGAAAACCTAGTCCCTATTACTCTATTTGGGACAGAAGCAGTGGTTTCAAGGATGTTATTTTTATCTGCCATCTACCTGATCCTTTTGTCTAATGTCTGAAAAAATTTTAAGAAGTGAGAAATATGGGTGCTGTTTACTTGGTCTCATTCAAAGAACTCAATGATGTCCCCCCAATTTGGAAATGTAAACTGTAGATAGTTTGTGAAAATAAAATTTTCACCATAAATTAAAAATAAGAGACCATTAGTCGCACTGTAGTATTTCAAATTTTGTGATAACCAAAACTTACCCAGACAATAAATGCACTTAGTTGTTTTGCTTTGAGTTAAGGTATTTATGGTTCAATAGGTTTAAAAAAATTCTATTTTAGATTGAGAAAAATATTCTAAAGTAGTCTAAATATCAATTTGAAGTATAACAAATAAGACACTGGAGAGTTGCTTACGGAAAGATACTGTCTGTCTTTGTAATATGGGCTGGACTCCATTGGGCTCATATTCACATGATATGTAAGGTTGTCTTGGTCACGGTTGGTTTAGAAGGTCTTCAGACAGGGAAGCTGGTCTCTCTTCCATGTGGTTTTCATCATCCTCTTAGCTAGTGTGGACTTCTTACATGGAAAGTTGTTTCCAAAAATCGCAAAAGAGACAGAAGTCCAACGTGCAAGCTCTCTTTAGTCCTTTGCTTGTGTCAATTTTTCTGATGTTCTATTGCCCAAAAAGTTACATGGCCAGCGAACCTCAGAATTGGAGCAGGAAGCAAAAACACTATACAACCTTAGGATACATTTCAAATTTTTGTGCTCTTTTTTGTACTTACCACATGGGTCATTATATTGTTTTCCTCTTAAAAATCCTTAGTGACTTAGGGGAGCCTGGGTGGCTCGGTTGGTTAAGCATCTGACTTCACCTCCGGTCATGATCTTGTGGTTCATGGGTTTGAGCCCTGCATCGGGCTCTGCACTGGTGGTGTGGAGCTTGCTGAGGATTCTCTCTCCTCCCGCCCCACCTCTTCTCCACTTGTGCATGTGCGTGCTCGCTTGCTCGTGCGCTCTTTCTCTCTCTCTCTCTCTCTCTCTCTCTCTCTCTCTCTCTCTCTCTCTCAATAAATAAATAAATAAATAAATAAATAAATAAATAAATATCCTTAGTAACTTGTAATCACCTCCCAGATGAAGACCAACTTTGACATTCAAGACAATCTATGTCCTTGACACTAACCCCTAATCTCTCTCCTATGGACCAGACTCCAGTTCATTATTTTATCTGATAAACTAGGCCCAATGTAAAAGCATCCATTTTCTTAGTGACTACATATATTCTTGGGGTGAATAATGTCTTAACTCATCATGTAGCCATCTTTTTCAAGACTTTTGGAGTGTACTTTATGATGATTCATTTAGCAGTATTCACCAGATCTCAACTTTGAGTAATTTAAATGGAGGGTGTATAATAAAGAAAATGTTTTCTTCTGATTTCGGAAGCAAATCATTTTTACAGACGTATAATTTCTCTTACCTCTGCCTACATATTACGTAGAGTTGGCCTAACCATGACTATGGATATTTATAATCCATAATAAAATAAGAAATACCTCTTTCACATAATATCCATTGCTACAATTATTTGAACATTCAAAGTATGCCAAGCATTGTGTTAAATATACTACCTGCATCGGTTCATTGATGTCTATAACAATCATGGAGTATAAAAGTATTGTATGCTTATTCTTACAAATGAAGAAACTGAAGATAAGAGATGTTATCTAAAGTCCTATAAATATCAAATTAGGGATGCTGGGGATGGATCCTAAACCTCATTCCAGAGCCTGTGCTCATAACCACCAAGTCTTATTAACTTTGCCTGTCTCTTAGGCTGTATTAATTTTCTATTGTGTAACAAGTTACCATAAACTTATTAGTGGATTAGAAGACTGGGTACAGTTTAGCTTAGTTCTCTGCTTTTGGTCTCATAAGACCATAATCAAGGTATTGATCAAGGTTATCTCATCTGCATTTCAGTGTCATCTTCCAAGCTTATTCATGTTATTAGTAGAATTCAGGCCCTTAAAGGTAATAGGACTGAGGTCAGCATTTTTTTTGCTGGCTATCAGCTCTCAGTAACTTGAGCCCTTCCTCAGATATGACCCATGTGGTACACTCTTGGTTAAATTATATGGCATGGTTTGGTTAACAAACTGTAAAAGATGTGTATAGCCAGAATAAAAGTACAACATAAAGACCATAAATAAATTCCTATTCATTTTGATCAGGTTTCCCTCAAAGTGGTTTTGGACCAAAGTTTCTCTTTCTAAATATATAGATGGGGCACCTGGGTCAGTCAGTGAAGCGTCCAACTCTTGATTTTGAGTCAGGTCATGATCTCATGGTTCATGAGATAGAGCCCTGAATCAGGCTCTGCACTGATAGTTTGGAGCCTACTTGGAATTCTCTCCCTCTCTCTGCCCCTCCCCTGCTCTTTCTCTTGTACTTGCTCTCAAATGAATAAACTTGAAAAAAATTAAATACATGAATAAGGACTTATGGACCTTTAAAATGAATTGATTTACTTTCTTTGGAGGGCAATTTGGCAATGTTTACCTGTGTTTACCTACCTCTTTTAAGAAATTTTCTTACAGATATACTCACATATGTGTGTAAATATGTATAAAATAATTTTTCTTGCATCATGATTAATGGCAAAAGACTAGAAGCAACCTAAATGTGGGTAACAGAGAATGTTTAAATAATTTATAGTATATTTATATAATGGCATATTATATACCTACTGAAAATAAATGAATCATTATATGCTGATATAAAGAAACTTTATACATTATAAATTGTTAGAAAAGGAAAACCCATGGCATATAACAGTGTCTACCCTCTTAAATTTTTTTTTTTTATTTTTTTAACATTTACTTATTTTTGAGAGATAGAGGCAGAGCATGAGCAGGGGAGGGGGTGTGCAGAGAGAGACACAGAATATGAAGCAGGCTCTAGGCTCTGAGCTGTTTGTTAGCACAGAGCCCGACTTGGGGCTCGAACTCACTAACTGTGTGATGATGACCTGAGCTGAAGTTGGACGCTCAACCGACTGAGCCACCCAGGCATCCCACCTCTTAAATGTTTTTTAAAATGATATATAGATAGATAGATAGATAGATAGATCGATCGATAGATCGATAGATAGGGTGCCTGTGTGGTTTAGTCCATTAAGTGGCCAACATCCACTTAGGTCATGGTCTCACAGTTTGTGAGATCAATACTCGCATTGGGCTCTGTGCTGACAGCCTGGAGCCTACTTTGGATTCTGTGTCTCCCTCTCTTTCTGTCCCCCCCCCCCCACTTGTGCACTGTATCTCTCTCTCAAAAATAAAGTTAAAAAGGTATGTATATAAAGGTAAAAACATTTGTAGGTGTAATACTATTTCTTGGAAGAATAAACAAACTTTTTTAAAAAATGGTTATTTATTTTGAGAGAGAGAAGGTGTGTGAGCAGGGGAGGGGAAGAGAGGGAGAGAGAGAATCCCAAGCAGGCTCTGTGTTGTCAACACGGAATCCAATGTAGGGCTTAATTTCATAAAGTATGAGATCATGACTGAGCCAAAATCAAGAGTAGAACGCTTACCTCACTGAGTCAGCCAGGCTCCCCTAAGCAAGAGATTGTTTGTAGTAGTTGTTGCTTTGTGGAAGTAATTTGAAAAAACACTTAAATTTTACTGTGGATTTTTTTCATTCTCTTTTCCAGTCTTTACCAAGTATATTGGTTACTATTCAAGTAAAGGTGATAATACAAAACTTAAAAATGTTTGTTCAAAGTGCATCCAACAGTGTGTGCAGTGGTAAAGAAGAGGAACGTAATTCAAAATATCTGTACTACAGGGGCACCTGGGTGGCTCAGTCGGTTAAGCGGCCAACTTCGGCTCAGGTCATGATCTCGTGGTCCATGAGTTCGAGCCCCGTGTCGGGCTCTGTGCTGACAGCTCAGAGCCTGGAGCTTGTTTCAGATTCTGTGTCTCCCTCTCTCTGACCCTCCCCCGTTCATGCTCTGTCTCTGTCTCAAAAATAAATAAACGTTAAAAAAAAATATCTGTACTACAAAACAGTCAACAATACTTGATATAAGGCATGTGTAATTGATTCACAATGGGGCTGCAGAGAAGGTAGAAATAATTACCTTAGTTGGAGAAAGTGAGATGACTTTCATAAGATGACTTTTTAAATGGAGCTTCATGTTAGAGATAGAGGAGCAGGCCAGGAAGTGAAAATAGTGTGGACGATGGAAAGACCTAGCAATGTGGAGCATGAAGCTGTGGATTAGGATGTAAAATTCTAGTTTAAGTGTTTACCCCCCTTGACAAACTTTTTACTAGAATGTTTAATATGCTAATGATTTTTCGATTAGAGTGGTGGAAATATTAAGGACGAGAGGAAATTTAGAAAGTGCTTGCTATATGTAGGATGCATGATGGAAAATAATGGCTTTGGCTGAACCAGACAGATACATAGGGTGAGGTAAGACATTGAAATAGGTGGGGAAGGGATGCCTGGGTGGTTCAGTTAATTAAGCCTCTTACTCTTGATCTGGGCACAGGTAATGATCTCACAGTTTGTGAGGTGGAGCCTCAGGCTGGACTCTGTGCTGACAACGTGGAGCCTGCTTGGGATTCTTTGCCTCTCTCCACCTCTCCCTTGCTCATGTGTGTTCGTTCTCTCTCTCTCTCTCTCTCTCTCTCTCTCTCTCTCTCTCTCTCTCTCTCTCTCAAAATAGATAAATAAACATTTAAAAAAACAGGTGAGCAGAGCACTGAATGGAAACATGAGAAAGATCTATAATCAAATTGTTTCTAAGTTAAAACCTTGACCTTGGGTTCAGAGTTAGCCGGTCTCAACCATTTGGATGATTGTCCCAAGTGCTAGCCCTCTGAGACTCAAGTGAGAGGAAAAATCTAGACCTTCACATGGGGCCTATGCAGGGACTGCTGCTCCTTCATTAGTTCAATGGTCCGAGAAAATTGGCAATCAGAGGAAGTGTCCCAAGGCTACCAATGTAGTTGCTTTCTACTCAATCTGCTGACTCTGTGACTGTTATCTTTGTTCAGGCTGTGCTTCTGGGAGTGCTAGGGCAAACATGCCAGCCCCTGGAATTCATTGCAATCCAAGTAAGTACGCAGATGGTGAACACATTCCTATATAACACAGGGGAAATGGAAGACAAAGTCTGTGACTTACTACAAAAGCTACAAATAAGGTCACCTCCAACAAGTGAGAAGAAGCTTTATTTCTACAGAAGTTGGTTTTGTTAACTATTAACTGGGAAATTGTATGGGATAGGATGATTCTCTGCTGTTACTTCAGCAAATGAAGTAACATTTTCTTGAAAATGATACCTTCAAGCATACATGAGGCTATCCATGGTTCTGGACATGATGAAACTCTTTTTGGAAAGTTTTGCAAATATTTTAGTCATATAACTTGTTTTCATATAGTTTGATCAAGAAACGGCAAATCACTACATGATATTAAAGATATGAATTTATTAAGCTATTGTTCCTTGAACAGTGTGAGGGTTAAGGGTACTGACCCCCCACTTTACAACTGAGATCCATGTGTCTTTGATTCACCAAGAAATTAACTGCTAATAGCCTACTATTGACTGGAAGCTTTACAGATAACATACAATCCATAAACACATTTTGTATATGTATTATATACTGTATTTTTACAATAAAATAGGAAAATGTTAAGAAAATCATGAGAAAAATATTTACGGTATGATACTGTATTAAAACAATCCATGTATAAGTGGACCCACACAGTTCAAGCCTGTATTGTTCAACTGCACATTTCAAAGCTGCAGCAGTAGTAAGTATGGTAAATGTTGCCTAAATTTCCATCTGTTTTCAAAATTCTGTTTGGTCTATGATCATGATTTCCTCCTGAAACTGGCATGTTAAACTGAGATGTAGTTTCTTGCCTTTTAAGAGAAGAAGCTGTAATGCAATGAATGAAAACTTCATAGCTCCCTCAAAACACCTTAAAAACATTGATTCAAGTACAGGCTCTAATATCACACCTCTAGTAGGATGAAGAGGGCTGTAAATTCTTTGCTATTTATGTTAAGAAGTAGAGTCTAATTCTTCTTTGTATCTGATCTGACTTAGTGACATGTTTGAGTAAAAATATGTGAACAGAAGTCACATTCTGAAACTTCCAAGGTCAGATTTTAAGTGTTTCCAGGTTCTACCCAGGCCTCTAGGATTACTTTCTAAAACCCTGAGAGCACCAGGTAAGAGAAGCCCAAAACAGGGTTTTCGGCTGGCATTGTTTAGAGCAGCCTGTCCCATCTTCACCAAGATGCCGAGTGTTTGAATGAAACCACCTTGGACTCAAGCCAAGGTATTAACCAGCTTAATACCACAAAGTAACTTCCACTGCTACAGAAGATTCACCTGAGCTACATGCTACCTGAATTTTTAACCCACAAAATCTTGAGGCATAATAACACAATGGTTGTTGTAAGCCAATGAGTTTTGGGATAGTTTGTTACACAGCAATAGATAATTTAGATAATGCTTACAATGTATGTGCTTACAGCTAGGAATACAGCTATAATAATCTGAAAATGTGTGAAGGTGATATTACTGATAAGTCTGTTACTTTCTCATTTTTTCCCCAGAAACCTTAACTGTATGTGTTCTCTAATTGATGCTCACACCTTTCAGGAACCAAGTATGTTCATAATATTTATCCTGATTGAAGTCTCTGGTATCAGATACTTCCCTAATAATATGAGGCATTTGAGATTTTTTTTTAAATGTTTTTATTTATTTTGAAAGAGACAGAGAGCAGGTGAGGACCAGAGAGAGAGACAGAGAATTCCAAGCAGGCTCCACGCTTATCACGGAGCCTGATGTGGGGCTCGATCTCACAACTGTGAGATTGTGACCTGAGCCGAAATCAAGAGCCAGACGCTTAACTGACTGAGCCACCCAGGCGCCCCGAGATTTTTTTTTTTAATCAAAAGAACTTACCTTTTGAACTTCCCTTTGATTTAGGGATAAAAATAATTGTTTCCCAAGAAGGCAATTTGAGGAATTGGCTGAAAAAATTCAAGGGAAAGATCTACTCAATTCTGAGAGTGCTTTGGTGTATCCATGTTATTCCATGGCACACTTCCAATTCAGTCACGATTCTGAGGGAGTTAAATTCATCTGTGCTGCTGATGTCTTGCTTCAAATTGTGCCACCCATTTTTTTCTTACTTTACCTCAGGGGCTTTTCTGTTGTGCTGCAATATTGCTGGCCCTGCATACTAGAAAATTCCAGAGTGTGGGGTTGTTAATGCTTCCAGATGGGATTCTTGAACAACTGAGGATCAGAGTTGGGATAAATCTTAGAGCTTCCCGCCCATCAGGTTAACAATTCCTGGGGCATTCTATATAGTTCTAAGAGGTCCCGGCAGAATTGAAGTCTCCTAACTTACAGCAGAAACCTTGTTAATGTACTACCTCTCCTGCTCTTTCTCGCATGCATGCTCTTTCTTTTGTTCTTTTCCTTTTTCTTCTTCTTGTGTCTTCTCTTCCTTCCTTCTCTCTCTCTAATGCACACTTCTTGGAATCCCATAGCAAATAACCTTTGTGCACTCAAGTCCTTTCCTCTGCAATGTTTTTGGGGGAAATCCAAACTAAATGTCTTGACATGGTATTGTTTAGAAGATATTCTACTCCTTTTGTCCTGGTTCTCTTACTGATCCAACATTTATAGGGCTTAAAGTGGAAACATTTTCAGATAAGAATGAGAATTTTTTATGCAGTTATTAGTAATTCTCCAAATGACAAGACACCTGCATTTCACGTTTCTGACTGAGGTTGACAGTAATATATACAGTTGGATTTCAGTTGATTAAATCTAAGAGGTCAACCTCATTACAAATAAAAAGCCTGAATATATACTTCTTGCTGTGTGGTTCAAGATGTAGTATATTGGCTAGGGCCACCACTAAATTTGATAGAATTAAATGGCAGTGTCATTCCAATGTAAGAATGGATTTAAGATAACACTGATAGGACGTATTTTTAAATGTTATAAGCTTATTTTTTTAAATAACAAAAAATGAAGCATTGCATAACTATATCAACTAACATGCACACTAATAACTGGACTCTAATTCCATTTTAAAGATTTCATTTGAACCACAAGATGAAGATTATATTCAGTCTAAAACCAGATTAAAGCCACTTTCTCCTCTGTGGTTACTATATTAACTTAAGGACAAGAGAAAGCAGAACAATTGTTCTGACCTGAAAAGAATAATGCCCACTCAAACACTGAATTTTACAGCAAAAAAATGAACTCAATTAAAAATAGTAAAAATATGGCAAATGTGTCTTTTTCTGACAAAGAATATATAAATGCCAACTTACCAGTAAAGTTCAGGGATAGCCTGCAATTGACCCACTAACAGAAAACTCCTTACAGTGTAAATATTTTCAAACGTGAAGGAAAACTTTCAGTATAAATATCAGAGCTTTCTATAAAAATAAAAATTTTGTTCTGAATTAGGGTTAGAAGTTGCTCTGAATTATCCCTGAAATGCAACTTGCCTGGGACCACAGATTCATTTAGTTTAATACATAGCTTCATATAAGTGTCTCAGAGATGGGCTATGGAAACCAAAACCTCATAATAAAATTCCACTGACTTCAAGAGAAAATAAGGAACTCAGGCCACAGTTCCAGAAAGAAGTTGAAGTGTTTTTATGAACCGTTGACCTTACTGTGGTATACAGAAAAAATCATTTCTCTGGTAAGAGCAAAATATCTCAGATTTTCTCTGAGAAACAATTGTAGTGATATAGAAAAAAAATGTTTTCTCTGTGTGAGTATGTGTGGTAAATGGAAATGACAGCGAGGAGGCTGAGAGAAAGTAGTTACAAACTACTGTAACTCTTACACAGTCACAAGGACATTATAGTCATTACTTATATTTATGACAGCCACACTAATATGGGAATTCTCAGTTTTACACTGAGATCTTGAAACAAAAGTCAGAGCTGGTACATTATTGAAGCAAGATTCAAACTTGAATGTCTTTTAGCTTCTAAATTCTCGTTTCTCATTCTACGTACAGCAAATAAGTTTCCACGTGACAGATATTTTCAGCTTCATGGCACCATTTCCATAAGGCGTATATTTTTAGCTGAGATGCAGTTCTTTTTAAGTTAATAGTACCTATCTATATTCTGAGGAAGTATTTGGAAAATTAAAGGAGGGCATGGAGGCTTTTGTATTCCTGCGTTAGAGCAATCACATCTGTCTGAGGAAATTTTGCAAGAAGAAAATGAGCAAAGAAGGAAATGAGTGAGAAGATTTGAGAGAATATGGACAGGAGTAGAATGAAGATACTCTGTCTAGTCTTCCTTTGATTAAATTATTCTTCAAAGGTCTCTTGATTCTTGCAGTGCTGGGGAACTGAAACCATATTCACCAAGCTAGCTCTTGGCTTGACAAATGTCCTCTATCATCTGTAAATAATAGCAATGTCAAGATTCTCCACCTAGAAACAACTTGCTAGTAATTTAACTTTCTCTTTGCATTTTTTTCCAATTGATTTACTACATGACATGTGAAGTTACATGTAATACTTTTCCTATATGATCTTTTATCATATGACCCTTTATCAACAGTAATCTATGTACTTCTGGGTTATTTACTCAGTTGTCAGACTCTAATATCTATCCTTCCCCCTCCAACCAGCCCAGGTCTGTTAGTTATCTACTGCTACAGAACAAATAATTGCCTGTAAGCTTAGGAGCCTAAAACACATATTTGTTGTGTCAGTTTCTGTGGGTTAGGAATCCAGCCATGATGGAGTCCTCTGCTTCAAGATTTCTCACAAGGCTGCAATCAAGGTGTTGGCCACAGATGAGTCCCATCTGAAGACTTAACTGGGATGAATACACTTCCAACTTCACATGCTCTTTGGCAGAATTCAGTTCCTCAAGGGTTGAACTAAAGGGCTCCTCAGTACTTATCTAGGTCTAAGTCTGAAGGCTGGCTTCTATTCCTTGCCATATAGTCTTCTTCAACATCGCCGACTGTTTCCATCAAAGTGTACAAGCTGAGAAAAGTCTAGAGAGCATCTCATGAGATGATAATATAAGAAGTGATAGTCACCAGATGTGTGGAAGTTACACGTTAACAAGTGTGTATACCACTCACACACACTGTATCAGAGTCCCAAGACTGGAGAGATCAGAGGGGCTGACCAGAGAATAGTTTAAATAGGTGGTACTTCAAACTGACCTCGAAAATATAGAAAGACTAGGCAGTTCTCAAAAGGAAAATATGTTCTCAACCAGAAGAACTGGCAAAAGCAAAAGTGTGGTTGTATGAATTCAAATGGCATGCCCTAAGGTAAAGGAGAACACCAGGCTACTGGAGGTAGGGAAAATATTTGGGGAGGTAATAATTATTTGTATTTACACAGATCTGTCTGCATGGCAGACCCTGCTTTAAATGCTTGGCGTACATTAATTGATGTAATCCTCATGATAACCTTTGAGATAGATAATTTTATTCCCAACTTGCAAATGAGGAAAGTTGGTCCTGGGAGTTTAAGTGACTTGACAAGTTTACACAGCAAATAACTAATGGAAATTGGATTCAGGGCAGGTATTCTGGTTCTATAACTGAAGCTTGTAAAGTAGATTAAAGCCATTTTAGGTAGCTCTATGAATGCAGATCTTGGTAATTCCCCCCCCTAACTTTGCTGGTCACAGAAACTGTAGATTTTAATTTCTTCTTCAAATTATGAAGGTTGGAATAGGTCATCCTACAGTTCCCCTAAGCATGGAATTTCTAGGTTTTAAATAGATTTTTAACCTACACACATCAGGGCATTAACTTTTCAGAGTAGCCCTGTTCCAAGGAATATTTTAATACCTTATTCTGAAAGGAAATGCTACAGAGACTGGTTTGGAGGAAGAATACAGTTGGGAGACCAGACTGGAGGGCATTTATTTTAGCCCAAACCAATGTGGTAGTCAGAAATGAAGAAAAAAAAAAAGCAATGTAAGGGGCATTACAAGGGATGAAGTTCAAGGGTTCAGTAGAAGACAGTGGTGGTGCAACAGCAATCTCACTACCATGTCAGACAGAGTTGGATTATTTCCTGCATCCGTTGCTAACTGATCCAGGTAGGGTTACTTACATTTTGTAGCCTTCAGTAAGATGGGGATAGCACGTTATGTTTGTTATTGACATGCCTATGCTGAAGTAAAAAGCAGTGCTCATATAGCAGTAACTTCATACAATAAAATATCATGTTCAAAACATGCTCAGATTCTAGCTGACCTCTGTGTGGTGATTAGTGATCCAGGCTAGTTTGATCCGTGACTCCATTTCCATCACAAGCCTCCTAGAACTGCAACAAAGGAGGAAAGCAGGTTATGCAGGGGCTTTTTACTGCCTCACCTTGTTATTTCCTCTTGCTGTGCATTGGCTAGAAATATGATCCTGCCTAATTTGAAAGCCTAAGTTGTATCATCTTATGTCCAAAAAGGAAAGGGGAACAGACATTGGTGGTCATTAATGATGTCTACGGTAAAACATCCAAATTATCTAACCATGGTAACGTTCCTAGCACACCTTTGGTGTCTTGGCAAGTGATTTCATTCATTTAACTCTTGACAAACTTGGGTGTAGTGGAGGAGGGGAGAATAAAGAAAGGCAAGTTAAAAACTCCCAATATCTTTAAAAATATATCTTTTTCCCTTTCTGCCTCTGTCACGCTCTTTCTCTTTCTTTCTGTCCCTTTCGTGTGCACATGCCGGTGTGCATGCACACACAATAGCTGAATTAGGGAACCCAGTTATATATAAACTAACTACACCAGATCAATCTAGTTTAAGTTTCAGCTAAATGCCTATGGATCTAGTTATTAAGATTTGTGGAAGTGCTAAATCCAACTGGACTTTCCAGGTCTGTCCCTCAGCTATTTCCTTATTCTTGTATTTTGAAGGGTCAGAAAACTTGAATTTATATTTACATCCACTAAACTTCATTTCTTTCATTCCAGATCTATGATTTCCCACTAGGGGGTGGTTGTCATTTTAGGCAAGATAGTTCCTTGTTGAGCAGGGATGTCTCCTATGTTTGGGCAGATTTCATCTCCAATCACTGCCTCGGAATTCTTCAAGACCTTCAATCACTCTGACAAATTTGCTCTGCGCTTTCCAAATATCCCTGGTTTTAAAGTACTCTCCTGGTTGGGAGAGTCTAAGACTAAGGACTAGATTTTTCATACCTCTGATTGATACTCTGATAGAACGGATAGGATGCAGGGAAGAGAACACGAGTACATATGATGTATTAGGTGCTATGGTCTTCACGCTCAGACCCCTTTTAAGTTTCAGCTAAATAAGAGGAGACTCTTCCCTGGAAATCAAGAATCTGCAATGGTTGCAGTATATGCCACCTTTTAGAAATCGACATTTTATGCCTAGGCATAATTAATTCATTCAGTCAGCAAATATTTATTAGCACTTTGATAGTTGCTGAGTAACTAAGATGGAAAACTTAGTCATCCACAATAATAGGAAAGCCTCCTCAACACAAATATCATCTGAAGAAAGTGGTGAGTTGAGACAGCTTTAAAACTTTGCATAAACCACTGAATTTGTGTCACTTACCTGAAAGTGATCAGTTTATTACATTTTATTCCCATTCCCATGGAATTACCTATATTTTGATTCTGTGCTCAAGCAACCTTGTGGTTCTTAGGCTTCCCCTGAAAACCGCATAGAGGAAAGAATGAAAAAGGTAGATTGGTGAGTATTTAAAGTATTTATTCATTACTTTCTGTTTTTGCAACTTTACACATTTTATATTCTTTTTTTTACATTGGTGTCCTTAAAGTTGTATTAATGTGAGTCCACATTTTTAGTACCATCAATTCTGGGATCCTGAATAAATTACTTCTTAGGGTCTTATAATACTGAGAACCAGACATCAGACTGTAATAAATTCAGCAGAGAGAAGCTACCTTGTGAAGTGTACATCTTCTTCTTGTGAAGCCATGACTTGCCTGCAGGATTTTTTTTTCTTTTATTTATACATTAGCACAGATTTCTCAGAGGGCTATGGAACAACGTATCCAACAGCTACTACACAGACTAATTGGACCACATCCGCATGTCCCTAAAACACCTATCTAAAATTGATTGCTCTTTTTTCTTTAAACTTGTTTCTCTGGTTTCCCCGTATTAGTTAAGACTGTCAAGTTATCTAAGGCAGACGTTTGGAAACTGGTCTCCTCTCCTCAGTCTAAGTCTCCAATATGTTAATTTTGTATCCTGCGACTTTGCTGAATTCATGTATCAGTTCTGGCAGACTTTTGGTGGAGTCAGTTGGGTTTTCCATGTATAATATCACGTCCTCTACAAAAAGTGAAAGCTTGACTTCATCTTTGCCAATTTTGATGCCCTTGATTTCCTTTTGTTGTTTGATTGCTGATCCTAGAACTTCCAACGCTATGTTAAACAACAGTGGTTTATACTTGGCAATGACAAAGAATGAAATCTGGCCTTGTGTAGTAACCTGGATGGAACTGGAGAGTGTGATGCTAAGTGAAATAAGCCATACAGAGAAAGACACATACCATATGGTTTCACTCTTATGTGGATCCTGAGAAACTTAACAGAAGACCATGGGGGAGGGGAAGGGGAAAAAAATTAGGAGGCAACCCATGAGAGACCCTTAAAAACTGAGAATAAACTGAGGGTTGATGTGGGGTGGGAGGGCAGGGAAAGTGGGTGATGGGCATCGAGGAGGGCACCTGTTGGGATGAGCGCTGGGTATTGTATGGAAACCAATCTGACAATAAGTTTCACATTTAAAAAAGTCTCCACTATCTACTCAATCAATTCACTGAAGATGTGCTGCTGAATCTGTTCATAAATATATTTTCAATATATCTTTTTACATCTTTGCTGCCAGTGCTGTAATTCAGGCTCTCACTATTTTGATGGCTGTCAGAGTTGATTCTCTCTACCCTCCTCACAGTCAGCAGAGTATTTTTAAAAAATTTTTTTTTAATGTTTATTTATTTTTGAGACAGCATGAATGGGAGAGGGGCAGAGAGAGAGGGAGACACAGAATTGGAAGCAGGCTCCAGGCTCTGAGCCATCAGCCCAGTGCCCGACGTGGGGCTCGAACTCAGACTGTGAGATCATGACCTGAGCCGAAGTCGGACGCTTAACGACTGAGCCACTCAGGCGCACCCAAAGTAATTTTTTTAACCCAAAATACAACCATGATAGTTTTCCAGCTTATAATTATCTCAGTAATCCTCAAAGTATCAATAAAATATTCAAGCATTTTAGCTCAATACTTGAGCCCTTCAAAATCTGACCACTGCCTTTTATTATCCCCCAGTTTCTGCCACACCCCCCCTCCAAACACAACTGCTTTTTCATCTACTAGAGTTCTATGCCCATATTCTGTGTTGGTGGGTCTTGTACGGAGTACAGTATATAGTTACATATATAGTATATAAGGTAGAGTATACAGTATATAGTATAAAGATAATATTAACCTCTTATATGTATAGTATAGTATAAAGATATATAGTATATAATATAGTAAGTGTGTGTGTGTGTATATATATATATATGTATATACATATATATATATATATATATATATAGTATAAAGATAATTTTTACCAAAATTTTTACCATCTCACTGTCTAAAGTCCTGGATATTTTTCTCTCATGATGGTATACAAACTATATAGTCTTACATTACAAATGGCATAGATCCTTTTTTTTTAATTTTTTTTCAACGTTTTTTATTTTTTATTTTTGGGACAGAGAGAGACAGAGCATGAACGGGGGAGGGGCAGAGAGAGAGGGAGACACAGAATCGGAAACAGGCTCCAGGCTCCGAGCCGTCAGCCCAGAGCCTGACGCGGGGCTCGAACTCACTGACCGCGAGATTGTGACCTGGCTGAAGTCGGACGCTTAACTGACTGCGCCACCCAGGCGCCCCGGCATAGATACTTTTAACTGTAGAGAAATTGCTAGTGGGTTTTTGTGTACCTAACAGAGTCATGCAGACCCACTTCTAGTATATTTACTTAGAGGAAGAAACCTAAGCTTTGGTTTTGGGTTTAAATTCAGACTCAGCTACTTACCAGTGGAATGGAATTAGGGAATGCTATTATTAACCCCAGTTCTTTTTACCTGTGGAAGAATTATTTCACTTGTATGGAAACCTACCTGGCTGAGGATTTTTGTGACATTCACTGGTTATTCTAGACTAGCATCTGAATTATGTTGAGTGTTCAATAAATATTTGCATAATAAACGTAGAGTGAGTTACAAGCTAAATTTCAGTTTTAAAGGATATATGCAGCAGGCCTCTAAACTCCAAAGTTTGCAGTGTTGGTCACCTGGAAATTTCTTTAGGATTTTCTATTTGTGGAGCACTTTAGTTGTTATAAAGGAATTAGTCTTCCAGGGTAACTGCCCTCATCTCACAGAGAGCTTTTTTATGACTCTCTTCTTAGAGAAGGAAGCAACTAAGCTCTTTTGAAAGTCATGGCCATAGTTTAGTGAAAGGGAATGGAAGTGCCTTTGTAATGTGAATATTTCTGAGGGCTTTTCAGTTTATTCCTAACTGATATGCTTTTTGTGCACGCTGATTAGTCTTGCTGGTTTTATCTTCTGGTTATCTCTAGCTAATTGCTCAACTTTTCATCCTCTGATTCATTCCTGCAAAGCCCTGTGCCCACAGTCTGGTCTCTCCCAGGATTTTGAGCAATACTTCAATACAGCCTAAAGTTGCACAGAATGACCTCTACAGAAATATTTTTCACAGAGCCATTACCAAAGATGATTGAGAACCAAGTTTAATGTCACGACTCTTCTCTCTGTAAGAAATTTCTGCTCTATGACATTGGGAACATCTTCACAGATAAAACCTTCAGTCTGCTCTTTCTAGAGAGTTCCTCAAGAGCAAACAGTGGCAAGTCCTTTTTCTAAGGCATCGAGGACTACTTCACCACTTTGAGTCTCTCTCAGCCCATAAGGCACTGGCACCATATTAAACAAATTAAGTAAAATAACTGTATCGTAAGAGGAAAAGAGAAGTAAGCTGGCGGGACAGAGACGATAATGGCAGCAAGTAAACAGGTTCTGGAAGACAAGCACAGGAGGACATGTATTTGTTAGGAGAAACACTAGGTTGCCTATTATTTCCAAAATGTTTCTGAAATTAACAGTCACTGCATGTTCCTAGCCATCTGCTATATATAAACATAAACACACGCATTAAAGGGCCTCTGTAGAACCTGAAAAACAACTATTTGAGAGTCTAAATATCTGCATTTTATTTTTATGGTACTGTTTTAACTCATTATCCAGCTTTTGGTTTTCAGCTACTTTTTATTCGCTCAATTAGGAATGGTAGGTATACTGTGTTATAGATGTCTGTGCTTTTGTATGTGGCAGTAAAAATGAAAATGCTTATCTGCTAAAGATATATTTGTTCCACTATGTTCTGACCCAGCAAAGAGGAGATAGTGTCATACACAGCTGTGATCCACAGAGATGCTCACAATAAATGCTGAAAAAATGTAGCATAGTCCTTCTGCTGGCAAGGAACTGCTTCAAGGAAAAGACAGATAAGTCAAAAAAGGTGCCATGTTGCGTTCGCCTGATATATGTGCTTATGGATTTAGCCAACATCCTTCTCCAGTAGCTACAAGCTGGTGACCAGCAGCTGAGGGCCTGCCACAGAGTAGTTTTTTGCTACAGGCTGTTTTGGGAACAGTTTGTTATTAGGTCAATTAAGACCTGACTATTCTGGAAGACGACATTTAGTATAACGCTGGTTGGGTCAAATTGCCTGCAACATGGAATTAAGACCCAAAGAGAGAAGGATTTCTATTTGTTTCCAGGTGAGCTAAGGAAGAAACCTGTCAGAGTTGAGTAGTAAAAAAGCATCCTTAATTCTGTACCAACCTAAAGAGTTTTCTGGCAATTTCCCAAACTAGGGTAGTGTTTGTAGAATAGTGATGCTCTGTAGGAACAATTTATGAGTTGAATATTTCTGAAAATCCTGTTGAATTCTGTGGTCTTTATTTACATAAAGCAAACTGTGTAGAATAAAATAGACCTGAAAATGTCCCTTGAGGTTTACTGCACATCAAAATGTTTTTTGTTCCCTCCAATTATCCCCTGGTTCTTGAACCTTAATCCTAAATTCTTACTCAGTTTTAGAAATAAAGAATCCCTGGTAATTGGCTCCTAAGTATATCTGGGAAATACAGAAAGGCTCTAACACTCTCCCAAGTATAAATTTTCAGATATAGTGGAGGAGAACACTGATAAAAATTCAGTGGGAAGGAAACTTGATTCTCATTTACCCACAGGAAAATAAGTATAATTACAGTTAGTATAGTACTTTGTGTTTACAAAAGAGAGTTCCTGCCCTTAGAAGTTATGTGATCTTCACAATAAACTTATAAGGCAGAAAGGACAGGTTTTATTATCTTTGGGAACTGGGGCCCAGAGGCCTTATCCGACTTGCCTAAGGCACATGTTATGCATAACGAAATCAATATTTGAACGCAGTTTGTCCTCATCCAAGCTCTGTGATCTTCCACCAGCTTCGCTGATGTGGAGTTTTGGACAGCTATTTCATCAGGCTGAATGCCTTAGCCAGCTTTCAAAGGAAACACCACCCACTGTGTCAGGAAATGCCCTGAGCAAAGCCAACCTGTCTCTCTTCCAAGCCTCAAGGTGGGTCCTTCAGGGAGTAACTGGCCTCAAAATACCATTTGCAGTAACTGGTTGCTGCAAACTCAGGTCACTAACTGCCACTAACTCATCCACACTATGTTGAGATAGTACTGAAGACAAAACAAATCCTGTTCTAGCACTTGATAATACCCTTCATAACAAGGTTTATAGTTTCATACCTACATGCACAGGCTTGGGTGTTGTGATTTAATTTCTGTCACCACAGTGGGGCACTGTAGCTGTCCCCGGTGCAGAGAGGACACCAGTGGGGGTGGGCCTAGGCAGGAATGTACCCTAGAGCCCAGAGGCCTCTGGCTCCATAGATCTCTCTCACTCAGTAGGCCGCTCACAAATGATAGCAACTCAAAACGAGGGTCTTTCCTCACTGCCTGCTGGAGATGTCCTAGTCCTTCCCACTCCATCTCCGTGCTTGTGTTCATGTTCTGTTCTCCAACTTTTACTCCCCTCCAACCATGGAAACTCTGTTCTTCCTCTAAGGCTCCATTTAACATTCCCTCATTTTCAAACACTTCACCTTACACCTTACATTGGTCTCTCTCGTTTTGCTTTGGAAATACGATTGTGTTTCTAGTTCCTAAAATGTAGTGTTGGGGCTCTTTTTGTTGGCTTGCTATTTTTACATATTAATGTTTTTGAGTTTTTCATTTTTTTTTAACGTTTATTTATTTTTGAGAGAGAGGGAGACAGAGCATGAGCAGGGGAGGGGCAGAGAGAGAAGGAGACACAGAATCGGAAGCAGGCTCCAGGCTCTGAGCTGTCAGCACAGAGCCTGACGCGGGGCTCGAACCCACAAGCTGTGAGATCATGACCTGAGCTGAAGTCGGATGCTTAACCGACTAAGCCACCCAGGCACCCCAATTAATGTTTTTGTTTTTATTCATTTTAATTGTTTGACTAATCTTTCCCAAATCTAAAATCTCTAAAGAACAGTGCGTCCTTTTCTAAGTACTGAATTGCCTCGCTCAAAGCTGAGCACATCAAGGTTACAAACCTATGATTCTTCTTAAATTTGCATGTTCTGCCTATTCGTGGGAGATCCATCTTAGGACTGTGCCCAACATAGAGGTTGCTTAAAGTTTACTCCTTGGATTCAATTAAATAGATCTTTTCCAGTTGCTTAATAGTAGTTTCATGATATTTAGGCAGGTCTCCTAGAGTCTTTACAGAGATCTATCAAATTTCACTACTTTTTGCATCTTTTATATACTATGAAAATCTATACGGAGAAAAAAGTATTCGACATAATCGAAAGTATTATTTCGATATATCAAAAGTATTCGATATAATCTTGGTATAGTAATACAAATCGCCAGATTAAACTAATTAAGTATGAATTTTTCTCTGTCATACAGTCATAATATGTCTTTTTAAAAATACTTCCCTTTCCCCAATTGCACAAGTTATATTGTGGTATTCTCATGATTTAAGATTTGGCAGGAAAGAAAACTATTAACTTGTTTTATAATTTAAAAAATATATACATATGTAAGTTTCTTGTCCCTGCTGCTTTAGCCATGAAATGATGCTGAATCAGAAAAAAAACAGTCCAGAAAGGCCCATTAGCACATCTCCTTTGTCACTATCAGAACATTCACTGTAATGCATTCTCTAATGTGATGAGGAAATGAGTCAGCACTCTTACACAGAGGAAAATGTCCCAGGTCTGCTTTTCTTGTTGATTTACTGTCAGCTTCTATTTGAATTAGACTTTGGTCTGAATACACATAGAACCATATTCATCCCCCTAATGACCATTTCCGGGATCTCAGGCTGGCTGTTTACTGCTCAGTGCAAGAGGAGACAGATTAAACAAAAGAGAGCAGAAAGGACTCCTTAAGACATGTGCAGATACATATGTGCATCCTCCCACAGACACGTGCACATGTTCACTCTCGTACAGACACGCGCACAGGTGCACTCGCACACAGAGACGTGTGTACCACTTGCATACAGAAGGGCACCCGTGCACACTCCACAGCCTGGAAATTCTACAGATGTAGTGAATTATTTTAGAGGGTGTGAAGTACAGAACTTTACAGAAGAATTGAACGATACATAGAGAGCTTTTGCAAGGATTGTTCCGAGTCTATAGGATACTTTCTTGCTGCCGGCTCCCTCACTGCCCTTCAACACAGAGGGAAGTAGAGTCAAGTAGAATAGAACCAAGTGGGGTAGGTTTTACTTTGCAAAGATGGCAAAATCCTCTTTTACACCTGCCAGTCTCCTGAATAAGACAAAATCTATTTCTTTCCCCCTTGAGCACGGACACAATTTTTAACCGTTTCATCAACTGAAATGCAGGTGAAATGACACTGATTTCTATGGCTAGATCATAAAATGAGATAGGACTTCCCCCTAGAAAGCCTTTTCTCTCTTCCTGCCCCCTTCCCCTCCCCTCACTGGAGTGCCCGTGTGCGCGCGCGTGTGCGTACACACACACACACACACACACACACCTCTTTAGAGGTCAGCCAACAAGCTGTGAGGAAGTTCAAAATGGTCCATGTGGAGAGCAACAGAAACCACATGCAAAAGACCGTATCAACTCTCAGACATGAGTGGATGAGCCTACAAAGAATTCTAACTTTTAACCTTACAGTCTTTCAGCTGAAAGCAGGGAAGCAGAAGAAAAAAAAAAAAAAACTATCTCTATTGACTTGCACTACATTTTGGAGTAATTGACACCGTGAAGAGTAAGTGGGGGGAGGGTGAGTATATTTTATATGTTAGAGGGATGGAGATTGTTGGGACAGATGGTAGATGGTGGCAGATTATGTTTATAAAAATGACCACAGCAATATTCCAGGGCCAGATCGTCTTCCAAAACTTTGCCATTCCCCTTAAGAAGTGGAATCTATTTTTGCTTCTGACTATAATTAATGGAATGTGGGAAAAGAGATACTGTGTGATTTGTGAGGCTAGATTATAAAAGGTGATAGGAGTCTACCTGCTCTTAATCTTCACTTCCTTGTCCTTGGACTCCAGCTGTACTAGTCCCCTTAGAAAAACCACATGCAGAGTAACTGAGGCTGCTTACCATCAGTCAGAGCAAACCTCTAGATACATGAGAGAATGAGCCTTTGGATCAGTCTAGGCATGAAGGTTGGCATCTAGTATCTGAAGCCCCAGACATAGTGGGACAGAGACAAGATGTCCTGCTGTGCCCTGTCCAAATTCCTGTCCTACAGAATCCCTAAGTATGAAAATTTTTTTTTTCTGACACTAAGCTTTGAGGTACTTTGTTACAAAGAAATTGTATCTGGAATGCTAAGGAACCTAAGATCCCTTATAACCCATCCATCCATATAGAGTAGAGGGAATTCAAAATCCAATGTGCACATGGTCTTTAATATTTGTAGATTGTCACCAACTAAGACAGATTTCCAACACTTGCTGTTCTCATAAGACTCTTGGATGCCCTTGGTTTGTACTCAAATTTAGAAAATTACTTTTCTAAAATATGACTAGATTGTGGGCCCAGCTATTATATTTTCTTAGTATAAAAATTGTCCTCTGGAAGAGGATATGATAAGCATTTTTTTATTTGAAGGCTAAAAATAGAAGCCAAAACTTTCAGTTCAAGATAATGGAGTAATTGCATGAGGGAACATAAGTTTCCAGGTCCTAACCACCCCACACCCTGCTTATTCTAAGGTGAAGTCTGTCAGACCATGCACACAGTGCTTACTGTCAGCCACCCAACTTAGGAACAAGACTCTTGGGGCTGAAGGGATAGGTTAGTGCATTTTCAGAGGAAACCTCCAACATCCTGTATTAACCTGCATCGTCTTTTATTAATAGTATTGACCACTTAAGATCACTAGACTTTTGGGAAAGGCAAGTAGTGCAAAGAGAAAGAACAGGAAGAACAAATAATCACTAACACCCAAGGAAAATGATGATTAAAAAAGAAGAGAAACATAAAAATACCTAATTAGTAGGCTTAGAGACATTTGAGTGAACAATGACTCTATAAGCTAGATGGAAATTCTTTGGGGAAAAAGGAAAGACTGGGAAAGTAGGAGCATATAAAATATAAAAACATGTTAATGACAAAACTAAAAGAAATGGAAAAGAACAGAAAAAAAATGTTGAAGAGTCATATAATAGACATTTTAGAGAAAAGAAAACATAAAAGATTTCACATTTGGAAATATTGTCATAAAATTTCTATAGTCTAGCATGAAAATGAAGATTCCATGGTTTCTGAGGGAGAGGACCAGGGCACAGGGTATCATTAAAGGGGTTAGGAGACCATGTAATGAAAAATATTTAATTGGTACCAAACTTCCCTGAAGTAGCAATGGGTGTTGGAAACAACATAGCAATGACTTTAACCCTCCAATGCTCTGTCCAGAAAAAAACTACTAAATGTTAACGAGAAATAGATACTAGCAGGAAAGGTATTCAAATAATCTCTCTCGAACGTTATCTGGAAAAAAGAATATATATACTAGCCATGCAAATACTCTGAACAGGATGATGCCATGGCCCTCCAGAAATCGTGGATCTCGCTTTGGAAAATAAACTGAGGGATGACAAATGGATATGCGAGACCACCAATTGGGTTAACACTAGAAAATCACAGGATTCTAACATTGTTAAGAAACTGCAGAAGGCATATTCTCTTACTAAAAAAACTTTGTAAAGGAAAAGCTAAAGAGAAAACAAGAATTGAATAAAATATCTGGGGTACCAATACGAAGGAGAAAACATGCAGCATGATTTTAATCACTTGATAAAATGAAAGAAATTTCAATGTTTTTGGAGGCAAGGAATATTCTGAATGAAAAGGATTATTTGGAGGCAGGGAAAAGCATATGTTTATCTATAGCTCCGATCTCTACCTCACAATATATTTATTCATTCTATGAAAATGATGACACAATTACCATCTTATTAGATTATATTTTTGGAAGCATTGTAAAATGAAGTCAGATTTTAGTTATGTAACAAAATTAAAAGGTGATTTTGTTTTACTTGTACAAGTCATGCTGCACTGGATTATAAATAGGAAAGTTGGGGGGAATATCCAGAAGTGAAGTGTAGGCACTGATATCCTCATATTTATATTTTGAGTGAATTGGTATTCTGTAAATTTTATTAATAAAGAGTGTTAGTACACTCAATAGGAAAACCATTAGTTATATAACTAAAACCTTGACGGGGGAAAGCAGTTTGAAGTGTACTGAATTTATCATCTTTGCATAGGGTAGATTATACAGGTCAAGAAAGAGATGTGTATTGAAAGCAATAAAAGTAAGCATTTTTTTTCTTGAATGTATTTTGGCCCTTAATATATGTGGGTAAGGTAGTCATAAAAAACTAAATAGTAAATATGCCTTTATACTAAACATTATGTTTACTAAATATAAAACATCAAAAATAATCTTGAAGTATATTGCTTACTAAATGTATACAACTCTTAGTAATACTTTGATAGGAAATTTGCTTAAAGGAATTGTATTCTTCATGTAAATGTCATAGAATAAGATACATTGGATAAACTTATTGCTGCTAAAAATGTAAACAAATCATATGTGAAGAATGTTGTGTAGAATCTATAAAGTAAAATGTATGTGCTTTCTGAATTACAAAGAAAATGCATTATCAAATTTTTAATCTTGATATACATTATTCACATATTCAGGTGAGAAAAGTGATTAGACAGGAAGAAATAGAAAACCTGAACAGACTATTTACTAATAAGGAGATTGAATCAGTAATTAAAAACCTCACAATGAAGAAAAACCCAGACCAGATGACTTCATGGGTGAATTTTATCAAATGTTTCAATGAAAATTAACACCAATCCTACTCAAACTCTTCCAAAATAAGTCAAAGAGAAGGGAACACTCCCAAAGTCATTTTATGAGGCCAGCATTATCCTGATATCAAAACCAGAAACATACAGGCCAACATCCCTGATGAATATAGATGCAAAAATTCTCAATAAAATACAAACCAGATTCAACAGCATATTAAAAGATCACTCACCATGATCAAATGGGATTTATCCCTGGACTGCCAGCATGGTTCACCATATGCAAATCAATCAATGTGATATATCACATTAATAGAATGGAAGGAAATTATAGAATTAACAGTTACAGAAAAGTACATGACAGTATTCAATAGCCATTTCTGATAAAAACTGTTAACAAGTTAGGCATGGAAAGAAATATCTCAACATAATGAAGGCCGTATAGGACAAGCCCACAACTAACCTCGTACTTGATGGTGAAAGATTGAAAACCTTTCCTGTAAGATTAGGAACAAGACAAGAGTGCTTACTCTTAGCACTCCTACTCCACATTGCATTAGCTAGGACTTCTAGTGCTACCAGGCAAGAAAAAGAAATGGTATTAGAATTGGAAAGGAAGAAGTAAAAGTATCTCTCTTTTCAGATTACATAATTATTTGATTAGATCCAACCGTTTGTTTTTGTTGAGTCTTTAGAATTTTCTATTTAAAATTAAGTAAAGTTGTAGTATAGAAAATTAACATAAAAATCAATTGATTTCTATACACAAATGAATTTCCTGAAAAAAGTCTCATTTACAATGGCATCAAACATAATAAAATACTTAGAAATAAATTTTACAGTAACTTCCTTCAAAGTATAAGACAATGATGAAACAAATGGGAAAAAGGACAAATGCAAAGGCATCCTATGTTGAATGAATTAATATAGTTAAAATGTCAATACTACCAGCAGTCCTCTATGAATTCAATGTAATCCCTATCAAGATGTGAATTTTTTTAAGGAGAAAAAGCACTTTTAAAACTTCTATGGAACCACAAAAGATCACAAATAGTTAAAAAATCCTGAGAACAAAACAGGAGGCATAATTATCATACACTTCCTGATTTAAAGCTATACTATAAAGCTATAGTCATTAAAACCATATGGTACCGGTGGAAAGAGAGATCAAAATATAAATGAAACAGAATCAAGAGCCCAGAAAATAAACACATATAGCCGTCAAATAATAGTTGATGAAGGAACCAAGAATATTCAAAGGAGAAAGTGCTGTCTTTTCAATAAAAGGTGTTGCGATAACTTGATATTCACTTATAAAAGAAACTAAACCCATCTGTCATACCATTCACAAAAATTAAGTCAAAATGTGACCTAGACTTAACTCTTAAACGTGAGGCCTGAAAGCATGAAAGTCCTAGAAGAAAACCTAGAAATAAAGCTCCATGACATAAAGCTTCATAATAATTTCTTAGATATGACATCTAAATATAAGCAGCAGGGGCACCTGGGTGGCTCAGTCGATTAAGCCTCCGACTTCAGCTCAGGTCATGATCTCACGTCTGTGAGTTCGAGTCCCGCGTCGGGCTCTGTGCTGACAGCTCAGAGCCTGGAGCCTGTTTCCGATTCTGTGTCTCCCTCTCTCTCAGACCCTCCCCCGTTCATGCTCTGTCTCTGTCTCAAAAATAAACGTTAAAAAAAAAATTAAAAAAATAAATGAATAAATAAATATAAGCAGCAAAAAAACCAGTGAGACTACATCAACTAAGAAACTCGTACATGGCAAGAGAAACCATCAACAAAGTGAAAAGACAACCTATGAAATGGGAAAACATATTTGCAAATGATATATCTGATAAAGGATTAATATGCAAAACATACAAAGAATGCGTAGAACTCAATAGCAAAACAAAACACAAACAAATGGGCAAAGGACCTAAATTGATATTTCTCCAGATATTTCTCCAAAGATGTAGGAAGGACCAACAGGTACATGAAAAAATGTTCAATGTCACTAGGGAAATGTAAATTAAAACTGCAATGAAATGTCACCTTATACCTGTTAGAATGACCATAAGAAAGACAAAAACGGGGTGCTCAGTCCCTTGAGCCCTTGACTTTTGATCTTGGCTTAGGTCTTGATCTCATGGTCCTGAGTTTGAGTTGGGGTTCTCACTGGGGATGAAGCCTATTTTAAAAAGGTAAAAAACAAAAGAAAACAAACCCACAACAAAGGCTAAGGAAACTTTTGTGCACTATTGGTGGGAATGTAAATTGGTATAGCCATCACAGAAAACAGCATGGAGTATCCTCAAAAAAAAATTAAAAATAGAACTAACACATGATCTATGATTGTACTTCTGGGAATATATTTTAAAAATATTAAAATGGAAGGTGGTAGGATGGTGTGTGGTTAGGGTGGAGGAGACTCCACTGTCTTGAAGGTAAAGACTGCCTGATGGCTGTGGCCATTTGGCTCTCCTTGGCCAAGGAGGAGAACTGCCGCATCTCTGGGAAGACCTTTAATGGCTGCTGCCAGGAATGCGAGGTGCCATGCAATGATCGCCCTTCGGTGTGGAGTCAGGGCTCCCACTGCTAGCGCATGCACTGTGTTCTCAAGTTGTTCAATGCACAAGAGGTGCAGAAGCATTGCCCATGTGCTGCCACGAGTGGAAGTTACAGGAGCAAGACAGCCCTGTGCCTGTTCACATTCGGGCTCCCAACTGCAGGACTCCCCACCATGGTTTCCCCTGGGGGATGGAGCCCTTTGAGCTGTGACAGGGTTGCAAGGAAGACCGGGGCTGCATTTGTTTTTCCATCAAATGTCAATACTTTTACCCAATAAGTAAAGCTCATTAAACTGTCTGACCCTAAAAAAAAAAAAAGAAAAGAAAAAAAAAAACATTAATGTTCCCGTATTCATAGCATCATTATATATAATAGCCAAAACATGGAAACAATCTAAGTGTCTATCTGTGGATAAATGGATAAAGAAATTGTGGTACATGTATATACAATAGGGTATTGTTTCGCCTTTTAAGGAAATCCTGTCATTTATGACAACATGGATGGACTCGAAAGCATTATGCTAAGTAAAATAATACAGAAAGATACTGTATGATCTCACAGATGTAGTATTAAAAAAAACTCATAAAAAGAGATCAGACTTGTGGTTATTAGAGGTAGAGGGTAAGGTAGGGTGGATTGGAAGAAGGTGGTCAAAAGGTACAAACTTCCGGTTAAAAGAGAAGTGAGTTCTAGGGCTTTATTGTACAACATGACTGTAGCTAACACTGAAATATGACGTATAGGAAAGCTAGAGTTGATTCTAGGAGGTCTCATCACAAGGAAAAGGTTTTCTTTTTTGTTGTATTTATAGGATTGTTAGCTGAACCTATTGTGGTAATCATCTTGTGATATGTGTAAATCAAACCATCATGATGTATGCCTCAAACATACACAGTGAAGTACGTCAGCTATTTCTCAATAAAACTGCAAAAAAAAATTTGTTACAAAGATTTAGAATAGGGTTATCTTATTCAAAGTCATATAGTCATTAAGCAGTGAAATCCAATTTAGAACTCAGGCTTGCACTTGAGTTTGTATCTTCAGATAAACATCTGGGCACTTTTCAGTCAACATTTTGTGACTTGACATTGGATCACGGCATTTGCTGTGACACTGAGAAGAGAATTTACATAGTACCTCAATAGAAGATGGCAAAACAAACTATCTCCCAAATTAAGTTAACCTACACATATTCTCTTGTGATTACTAAGCACACTTATACAAATATATAAGCCAACTGCAGACTTAATATGGTCTCTTCAAGCGTAAAGTTGTAGCTCCAAACTTAAAATTTTAAGTGTTATTTATTAAATAATAAGTTAAAGTATTTGATGAAGCCAGATTGTCCTGCATCAATAGTTTTGACTGATTCCATACCAATAGTAACTCACAAAACCCTCCACCTATAAAATCATCCTAATTTGTGATATGAGACAATAGCTACTAAACTGGTCTTAGAAAAGTAGAAATGGATGAATATTAGGTTTTTATGTATGACAGGAAAGACAACAGCTTAACTGGAGAGTTAAGCTGAAGTAGTTGACCTTTCCTGCCCTGCCTAATGTTCCAGTAATTTTAAAAGGTTATGTAGAGGATGCATTAAATGTAAAAATACTTTGCTTTTATAAGGAGATCTCTGATTTTACTTTCATTGAAATTCTGAACTTGCATCCTCTAAGATTCTGTTCAGTGATATTTGAATTTCCTTCTTAAAAAGTAAGAAAAAAGTGAATTCAGGAGATACAATGGTTCAATTTATTTAGCATCTCTGAGCATCTAACTAAATGTCTCCCACCATCCATGTCTATAATAAAGTTTCTCCTGACCATAAAACTTGGCTACTTGTTTGATGTCTATGCAGTGCCTGAGGTGGTCTCTAAGGTCCAAGAGCTAAGGTATTAGCTGGAATCTTCACAATGAGTACAATGCTTAAAGCTTAGCTCTCCGTCATGGCTGAGTGACATTGTCAGAACTGTAACCTAAGAGTTTTATTTATTTATAAGCTTCACCATAACTCTTGACAGGTGGTTACGATTTCCCTCATTTTGTAACCAATGCAAATGAGACTCCAACTGGCTATTAACTGGCCCCAGAATATTTGTTACTTGGTTCTCTTGTATTAAGGTTTAAACTGAAATACATCTGACTTTCAAGTCCTTGTGCTTCTTTTAATAAAATAAATCATGGGGTGCCTGGGTGGCCCAGTTGGTTGAGCGTCCAACTCTTGATTTCAGCTCAGGTCATGGTCCCGGGGTTGTGGGATTGAGCCCCGCATCAGACTCCATGCTGAGCATAGAGCCTGCTTAGAATTTCTCTCTCCCTCTGCTCCTCTCCCCCACTGGCATGCTCTCTTTCCCTCAAAGAAAAATAAAAAGAAAAAAAAATCACATATGTTTTTTAAAATTTTTTGTAAATCATAATATCCCATATTCATTTAAGAATATCCTCCCAAAGTTTTATTGTTATGATGTGAACCGTTGTTACTTTATCTCTGAGCATCATTCCTTTCTTTAGTTGTACTGAATGTATTAAGGATAAATGTCCTCTATTTCTAGAGATAGAATGTGTGCGTGGCAGAAAAATATATACAAGCATGTAATGTTTCTTTATATATGTATATATATGCATATATATTAAAGGGATGTAGCCAGTATGATGTAGATAAGATGGTGTAGCACAAACTTTTTATAGCTTTAGCCAAATTTTGATCAACAAATAAAATGTGTTTTTGTTGCCATTCAGTCTATATATATATATATATATACACACACACATACATACACACACACACATACATATATACAAAAAAATACGTATATATATACCATACATATGTGTACATATATGTATGTGTGTACATATATATACGTATTTTATGGCAATGCCTGTCATAAAAGTCACATTGCTGAATGAAGCCTAGGACATGCTGCAGTTCAGGAACCACTTGTGAACCTGAGAATTAAGACACATGCCATCAAGTTAACTGCAAAGAAATATGTTGGAGAACTTTGTCTCTTGATTATATAGTAGAAAACAGTGACAGTGAGATTTCACAGACCTCAGGAATAGTCCATTGCAGAGCATGATGACTCTGGATGGCTTTATAGAATTATAGATACTCCAGTAGTATTTTAGGGCAAGTACATTTTCAAAATGCATCTGCAGTTATTTTAATACAAAATGTGGCATAAACAAAAAAACTAGGTTGAAAAATAACTTTCACTTATATACTGTAATACCATGTGCAACTCTCCCTTCATAATTCTATTTTAAAAATATAGGATACATACCTGTCTTCTGTAGGAATGGTCACAACATTCTTCCATTCTTCAGGGAACATAGCAATGTTTGCAGGTGTGATGCAATGGCATATTCCATGCTTAGAGTTGTAATAACTGCCATTGTGTGCTCTAGTCTCTAGACAGACAAGCCAATCTTCCTTAAAATTTGCTTTCTTCATATGTCTTTGGGTAATTTCTCTTTCCAAATGATTTCCCATTTCTTACAAGAAAAATTCAAGACACTTTGAGATAACATTTGGGGAATTTCAAGTTCTTACTCAACCCTATGTTTTCAGTATAGTAGCCAACTTCTCAGCTTCTCAAAATCTTTGCTACAGTCATTATTGCTTACTTAGGGCCACTTTGGGACATATTATCTCTATCAAACTTTCATATTTTTCTTTCTCCAAACCAAAAGTGACCTGTTTCAATTTAAAGTCCAGCTTAAAATCATTATCAATTCCAGACTCCAGTGCTCACCTTACTCTGACCAGCTGTAGGATTTGCTTTCTCAACACTTGGGCATCCCATCAAGTTCTCCTAAACAATGTTTTCTTCCATTTTTAACATTTTTCTATGTTTAACATTTTTCTCTATAAACATAGCATCAAAGTGTTCATTTTCATGGTGAGAGTTTCTAGCTCTCTCTCACTTTATTTAACACAGTGGCCTGCACACAGAGGTTGATATACAATCCAAAATGTCCTTTGTTTATTCATTCATTTAGTGCCACAGAACACGGGTTGTCTCTTGTGAAAAATATTACTCAGCCTCAGAAAACAATTACTTAAACATAAAAAAGGACAAATGTCTTATGACATTAATAAAATTACAATTTATGTGACCAAAGAGAAATAAAATGGGATCTGAAAGGAAGCCTTCATATCTCATGGTTTCAAGATACAATGATTCTGTTAAGTGATAAGGGATTATTATTTTTGTTTCTTTGGGGGTGTAAGAGAATTTGTAAGAGAATAAAGGGCTGATATTTCTTTGTTTTTATGTTTATGTATCGTGAAAGAAAGAGAATCCCAAGTAGGCTCTGTGCTTGATCCCCCTAAACCATGAGATCATGACCTGAGCCGAAATCAAGAGTTAGAGGCTTAAACAACTAAGCCACCCAGGCACTCCAAAGAACTTCTATTTCTATACATGTCATTGACATTCACCAGGGTTCACAGTTCAACTAGCATAGCTTTATTTCTTGTGAAGTGACAGGAATAACAACTGAGAAATAATCAGAATTTAAAAAGTCTTGTGATAATTAGATTTTTGAAGAAAAGAGTAGAGATAATAGAAAAAGTGTGCAGAAGACAGGGAGTAGTGTCAAATTTCTATCAGTCCTCCTTACCAATTTCTACCTGTTGCAAAATTATTATAAATGTGATCTATCAAATCATGTTGTATAGAAAATAAAGTAGGTTTTTAAAATTTTCCTTGTTTAAAGTCCCCTATATTGTGTTAATTATCAATTCTGTTTTATATATTTGGGTGCTTCCATATCTGTGCATAAATATCTACCATTGTTATATATATTTTTGTTGGATTGTCCCCTTTATTATTATGTAAATGATCTTCTTTGTCTCTTTTTGCAGTCTTTGTTTTAAAGTCTAGTTTGTCCGATATAAGGAGAGCTACCAAGGCTTCCTTTTGACATCCATTTGTGTGATAAATGTCTCTTTACTCCCTAACTTTAAATCTGCAGGTGGTTTTAGATCTAAAATGAATCTATTATAGGCAACATGTAGACGGATCTTATTTTTTTAAAACCATTCTGACACTATGTCTTTTGATTAGAGTGTTTAGTCCATTTATTTTCAGAGTAATTGATAAATATGTATTTAGTGCCATCTTCTTGCTATGTCATTGTTTCTGGAGCTTTTCTCTGATCCATTTTTGTGTTTGTCACATTTGGTATCTCCTTTCCACTCAAAGAATCCCCTCTAATATTTCTTGCAGGGCTGGTTTAGTAGTCACAAACTCCTTTACTTCTTGTTTATCTAGGGAACAATTATCTCTCTTTCCATTCTGAAGGTCAATTTTGCTAAGTAGATATATATTTGGTTGCAGATTTTTCCCATTCAGTACTTTGAATATATCATGCCACTCCCTTCTGGCTTGCCAAGTTTCTGTTGAGAAATCTACAGCTAGACTTGAGGATTTTTCCTTTTAAGGTAAGGACTTTATCTTGTTGCTTTTAGGATTTTTCTTTATCACTGTATTTTGAAAATTTAATTACAGTATGTCTTGATGTTTGCATGCTTTCCTTGATTTTGATGAAAGTTCTCTGTGCCTCCTGGATTTGAAAGTCTGTTTCTTTCCCAGATTAGGGAAGTTTTCTGCTATTATTTCTTGAAGTAAATTTTCAGCCACCTTTTCTCTCTCTTCTTTTGGGACTCATAATAACACAAATGTTATTATATTTGATGAAGTCAGAACATTCCATTCTAAAACCACAGAATGTACGTTCTTTTCAAGAGCACATGGAACATTCTCCAAAGTAGATCACATATTAGGTCATAAAACAAATACAAAAAGACTGAACTAAATGCCATGCACATTTTCTAACCAAAGAAAAATAAAACTAGAAGTCAACTACAAGAAACAATTTGGAAAGACCACAAATACATGTAAGTTAAACAGCATGCTACTCAACTATGAAGGGGCAACCAGAAATTCAAAGAAGAAATTTAAATAAATACATAGAAACAAATGAAAATGAAAAGACAATGGTCTGAAACCTTTGGGATGCAGTAAAAGTTGTCAGAAGAGGGAAGTATATAACAATATAGGCTTAAATCAAAAAGCAAGAAAAGTTTCAAACAACCTAACCTTACAACTAAAGCAGCTAGTAAAAGAAAAAGTAAGCCTAGAGCCAGAAGAAGGAAGACATAACAAAGATCAGAGCAGAAATAAATGATATAGAAAATAAAAATGCAATAGAACAGCTCAATGAAATGAGGAGCTGGTTCTTTGAAAGAATTCATGAAATCGATAAATCTCTGGCCAGATTTTTCAAAAAGAAGAGAAGTGGCTCAAATAATAAAATCACGAATTAGAAATAATCAGTGCCACAGAAATTCAAACAATTGTAATGAGAAACTAGATGCAAACAAACTGGACAACCTCAAAAATTCCTAGACACACATAAACTACCAAAACTGAAACAGAAAAGAATAAGAAAATTGAACTTATCCACAACCAGCAAAAAAAAATTGATTCAGTAATCAAAAAACCCCCAACAAAAGTCCGCGACCAAATGGCTTTACAGGTGAATTCTACCAAACACTTAAACACTTGAGGGATTAATACCTATTCTTCTCAAACTATTACAATAAATAGAAAGGAAATAACTTTCAAATTTATTCTGAGGCCAACGTTACCCTGATATCAAAACCAGAAAATACACTATTGAAAAAGAGAACTATAGGCCAGTTTCTCTGATGAACATAGATACAAAAATTCTCAATAAAAATCTAGCAAACTGAATCCAAAAATACATTAAATCATTACCCATGATCAAGTGGGATTTATTCCTGGATTGCAAGGATGGTTCAATATTTGCAAATCAATCACTGTTATACACCACATTAATAAAAGATAAGAATCATATAATAATATCAATGGATACAGAAAAATAATTTGACAAAATACAACATTCATTTATGATAAAAACTCTCAAAGTTGAGACAGAGGGAATATACTTCAACATAATAAAAGCCATATATGAACAACCCACAGCTAATATCCTAGAGAGGGTAAAATGGAGAGATTTTCCTCTACAATCAGTAATAAGACAGGGATGTCCATTCTCACCACTGTTATTTAACATAGTACTGTAAGTCCTAGCCACAGAAATCAGACAACAAAAAGAAATAAAAGACATCCAAACTGGCAAAGAAGACAAACTTCTATATATGGGTGACATGATACTATATCTAGAAAACCTGAAAGACTCCCACCAAAAAACAGCTACAATTGATATGACTTTAGTAAAGTCACAGGATACAGTATCAATTTAAAACATGCTGCAGTTCTATATGCCAATAATGAAGCTGAAGAAAGAGAAATTAAGGAATCATTCCAATTTACAGACACACCCAAAATAATAAGATACCTAGGATTAAACTGAACCAAAGAGGTAAAAGATCTCTAGTCTGAAAACTATAAAACATTGATGAAAGAAATTGAAGATGACACAAGGAAATGAAAAGATACTCTACCAGAGCAATCTACACATTTAATGCAATCCCTATCAAAACACCACCAGCATTTTTTCACAGAGCTAGAACAAAAATCCTAACATGTGTATGGAACCACAAAAGACCCCAAAGAGCCAAAGCAATCTTGAAAAAGCAAAGCAAAGCTGGAGGCCTCACCATTCTGGACTTCAAGTTATATTACAAAGCTGTAGTGATAAAAACAGTATGCTACAGGCACAAAAACCGACACAGAGATTAATGGAACAGAATTGAAAACCCAGAAATGAATCCACAACTGTATGGTTGGTTAATCTTGGACAAAGCAGAAAACAATATCTCATGGGGAAAAGACAGTCTCTTTAACAAATGGAGTTGGAAAAATTGTACAACTCTTACACCATACACAAAAATAAATTATAATAGCATTATTTCTGTGTCTCAAGTTTTTCAGTTTTAGTTAACATATACAATGTTTTCCAAGAACCGATGTTATATGACACCCAGTTCTCATCAAAACGACTGCCCTCCTTAATACCCAATACCTATTTAGCCTACCTCCCTTCCAGCACCCCTCAGTTTGTTCTCCACAGTTAAGAGTCTCATATGGTTTGCTTCCCTGTTTTTTTTATTTCCTTCACCTATGTTCATCTGTTTTATTTCTTAAATTCCACATTTGAGTGAAAACATACGGTATTTGTCTTTCTCTGACTGACTTCTTTCACTTAGTATAATACACTAGCCTTGTACACATCACTGCAAATGGCAATATGTCATTCTTTTTGATGGCTGAGTAATATTCCATTGTGTGTGTGTATATATAACACTTCTTCTTTATACATTCATCAGTTAATGGACATTTGTGCTCTTTTAATAATTTAGCTATTGTTGAAGATGTTGCTATAAACACCAGGGTGTGTGTGCTCCTTAAAATCACTATTTTTTTTTTTTTTATCCTTTGAGTAAATACCTAGTAGTGCAAATCCTGGGTCATAGGGTAGTCCTGTTTTTAACTTTCTGAGAAAACTCCATACTGTTTTCTCAAGTGGGTACACAAGTTCGCATTCCCACCAATGGTGTGAGAGGGTTCCCTTCCCTTTACAATTTCACCAACATCTGTTGTTTCCTGTGTTGTTAATTTTAGCCATTCTGACAGCTGTGAGGTGGTATCTCAGTGTGGTTTTGATTTGTATTTCTGTGATGATGAGTGATGTTGAACATCTTTTCACATGACTGTTGGCCAACTGTAGGTCTTCTTTGGAAAAATGTCTATTCATGTCTTCTGCCTATTTCTTAACTTGATTATTTGTTTTTTTGAGTGATGAGTTTGATAAATTCTGTATAGATTTTGGATACTAATCCTTTATCAGATAAGTCCTTTGTAAATGTCTTTTCCCATTCTGTAGGCTGCCTTTTAGTTTTATTGATTTGTTTCTTTCACTGTGCAGAAGGTTTTTATCTTGATAAAGTACCATACTTACTTTTTGCTTTTGTTTCCTTTGCCTCCAGAGATGTGCCTAGTTAGAAGTTGCAGGGGTGCCTGGGTGGCTCAGTTGGTTGAGCATCCAACTTCGGCTCAGGTCATGATCTCGCAGCTCATGGGTTCGAACCCCGTGTCGGGCTCTGTGCTGACAGCTTGGAGCCTGGAGCCTGCTTCGGATTCTGTGTCTCCCTCTCTCTCTCTGCCCCAACCTACTCGCATTCTGTCTCTGTTTCTCTCAAAAATAAACAAACATTAAAAATTTTTTTTTTTTAAAGTTGCTACCACCAATGTCAAAGATGTTGCTGTCTGTGTTTTCCTCTAGGATTTTGATGGTTTTCTGTCTCACATTTAGGTCTTTCATCCATTTTGAATTTACTATTATGTAGGGTGTAATAAATTGATCCAACATCATGCTTCTGCATGTTGCTGTCTAGTTGTCCCAACACCATTTGTGGAAAAGATTTTTTTCCCCATTTGTTGTTCTTTCCTGCTTTGTTGCAGATTAGTCAACCATAGAGTTGTGGGACAATTTCTGGGTTTTCTATTCTGTTCCATTGATCTATGTGTCTGTGCTTGTGCCAGAGCCATACTGTCTTCATGACTACACCTTTGTAATATAACTTAAAGCCCAGAATTGTGATGCCCCCAGCTTTGCTTTTCTTTTTCAAGATTGCTTTAACTATCTGGGGTCTTTTGTGGTTACATACAAATTTTAGGATAGTTTGTTCTGGCTCTGTGAAAAATGCTGGTGGTGATGGGGATTGCATTAAGTGTGTAGAATGCTTTGGGTATTATAGACATGTTCTTCCAATCTGTGAGCATGTAGTTTTGCCATTTTTTTGTGTCCTCTTCAATTTCTGTCATAAGTGTTCGATAGTTTTCGGAGTAGAGATCTTTTACCTCTTTGGATCAGCTTAATCCTAGGTATTTTGTTTTTGGTGCAATTGTAAACGGGGTTGATTCCTTCATTTCTCTTTCTGCTGTTCTTCATTAGTATAGAAATGTAACAGATGTCTGTTTTGTTGATTTTTGTATCCTTCAATTTCGCTAAAGTTGTGTATCCGTTGTAGCAATTTTTTGGTGGAATCTTTAGGGATTTCTACATAAAGTATCCTATGATCTGCAGATAGAGAAAGTTTGACTTCTTCCTTGCCAATTTGGATAGCTTTTATTTCTTTTTGTTGTCTGATTGCTGTCGTTAGGACTTCCAGTACTATGTTAAATAATTGTGGTGAGAGTGGACATCCCTGTCTTGTTCCTGACCATAGAGGAAAAGCTCTGTTTTTCCCAATTGAGAATTATTTTATCTGTGTCTTGCATATATGGCTTCTATGATGTTGAAGTCTGTTCCCTCTGTCCCTACTTTGTTAAAAGTCTTTATTAAGAATGGATGCTGTACTTTGTTAAATGCTTTTTATGCGTCTATTGACAGGATCATATAGTTCTTACCTTTTATTAACATGGCGTATCATGTTGATTGATTTGCAGATATTGAACCACCCCTGTAGACCATGAATAAATCCCATTTGATCGTGGTGAATAGTTCTTTTAATATACTGTTTGATTTGATTTCCTAGTATCTTGAGAATTTTTGCATCTGTGATCATCAGGGATATTAGTCTGTAATTATCCTTTTTAGAGGAGTGTTTGATTTTGGAATCAAGTAATGCTGGCCTTATATAATGAGGAATGAAGTTTTCTTTCCATTTCTTTCTTTCTTTCTTTCTTTCTTTCTTTCTTTCTTTCTTTCTTTCTTTCTTTCTTTCTTTCTTTCTTTCTTTTTTTTTTTTTGGAACAGTTTGAGAAGCATAGGTATTAATTCTTCTTTAAATGTTTGGTAGAATTCATCTGGGTAGCCATCTGGTCCTGAACTTTTGTTTGCTGGGAGGTTTTGACAACTGATTCAATTTCTTCATGGGTTATCGGTCTGTTCAAACTTTCGATTTCCTCCTATTTCAGATTTGGTAGTTTATGTTTCCCAGAATTAACCATTTCTTACAGATTGCCCGATTTATTGGCATATAATTTTTCATATCATTCTCTTACTTTTTTTTTTTTTTTTTTTTTTTTATATTTCTGCAGTGTTGGCTGTGATCTTTTCTATTCCTGATTTTATTTGGGTATTTTTTCTTTTTGTAAGTATGGCTAGGGGTTTATCAATTTTATTAATTCTTTCAAAGAACCAGCTCCTGGTTTCATTGATATGTCCTACTGTTTGTTTCTGTATCATTTCTTTCTGCTCTAATATTTATTATTTCCCATCTGTTGCTGCTGGCTTTTGGTATTATTTGTTCCTTTTTCTAGCTCATTTATGTGTAAGGTTAGGTTGTGTTTTTGAGACTTTTCTTGCTTCTTGAGTTAGGCCCATAATGCTATCTATCTACTTCTCTCCTATGACATTTTTTGCTGCATCCTAATGGTTTTGGACTATCATGTTTTCATTTGCTTCCATGTATTTTTTTTTTAATTTTTAATTTCCTGGTTAACCCATTTATCTTTAGTAGGATGTTATAGAGCCTCCACGTATTTGTGGATTTTCCAATTTCCAATTTTGTGGTTAACTTCAAGTTTTATAGCATTGTTGTCTGAAAAGATGCTTGGTATGATCTCAATTTTTGCATTCATTGAGACCTGACTTGTGACCCAGCATGCGATCTATTCTGGAGAATATTCCATATGCATTCAAAAAGAATGTGTATTCTACTGCTTTAGGATGAAATGTTCTGAATATATCTGTGAAGTCCATCTGGTCTAGTGTGCCTTTCAGAGCCTTTGTTTCCTTGTTGATTTTCTGCTTAATGATCTGTCCATTGTTGTAAGTGGGGTGTCAAAGTACCCTACTGTTTTTTCTTATCAATGAGTTCCTTTGTTATTAACTGATTTATATGTTTGGGTGGTTAGCATTGGGGACACATATTTAAAATTATTAGATCTTGTTGGAGAGACCCCTTTATTATACAGTGCCTTTCTTCATCTCCTATTACAGTCTTTGGTTTAAAATCTAGTTTTTCTGATATAAATATGGCTACCCTGGTTTTCTTTTCATGTCCATTAGCATGATAAATGGTTTTCCATCCCCTCACTTGAAGTCTGTAGGTGTCTTTAGTCTAAAATGAATCTCTTGTAGGCAGCATATGGTTGGGTATTTTTTTTTTTTAAATCCATTCTGATACCTATGCCTTTTGATTGGAGAATTTACTCCACTTATGTTCAGAATGTTTACTGATAGATACGAATTAAGTGCCATTGTATTATCTCTAAAGCTGTTGTTTCTGGAGATTTTCTCTATTACTTTTTTAGTCTTTGTTAACTTTTGGTCTTTCTTTCCCAAAGTGTCCCCTTTAATATTTCTTGCAGGGCTTTTTTAGTGGTCATGAACTCCCTTAGTTTTTATTTGGGAAACTCTTCTCTCATTATATTCTGAATGACAGTCTTGTTGGATACAGTATTCTTGGCAGCATATTTTTCCCATTTAGCATGTTGACTATATCATGCCACTACTTTCTGTCCTGCCAATTTTCTGTGGAGAGTTCTGGTGCTAACCTGATTTGTTTTCGCTTGTAGGTTAGGAATTTATTTTCCTTTACTGCTTTCAGGATTTTCTTTCCTTATCTCTATTTTGCAAATTTTGCTATGATATGTCTTGGTGTTAGCCAGCTTTTGTTGATTTTGATGAGAGTTCTTTGTGCTTTCTGGATTTGGATGTCTATTTCCTTCCCCACATTAAGGAAGATTTCAGCTATGCTTTGCTCAGATAAACCTTCTTCCCCTTTTTCCCTCTCTTCTTCTGGGACTCCTATGAATACAAATGTTATTAGACTTTATGGAGTCAGTTCTCTAAGTCTACATTAATCCAATATTTTTCTTTCTCTCTTCTTTTCAGCTTCATTATTTTCCATAATTTTATCTTCTGTGTCACTCATTCATTCTTCCACTTCTTACATCCTTGTGGTCATAACACTAGTCAGTTTTGCATCTAGTTATGGTATTTTTTATTTCAGTGTGACTAGTTTTAGGTGTTTTATCTCTATGGTAAGGGACCCTCCTTCTATGCTTTTCTCAAGCACAGCTAGTATCCTTCTGACTATTTTAAGTTCTGGTTCAGGCATATTACCTATATCTATTTTGATTAGATCCCATGCTGTGTGACCTTTTTTGTTCTTTGTTTGGGGATGAATTCCTTCATCTTGGCATTTTGTCTACATCTGTTTTCTTCTCTGTGTTAGGAAAGCCTGGTATATATCATGATCCTGAGACTAATGGCTATATTAGGAGAGGACACATACTGCCTAGGGTCTGGCACTTCAGGAAGTGTTTCTAGTGTATGCCTTGTGCACTCTGTTGTTGTGTTTTGGCTGTTCTTTCCCTCAGGTTAGTAGTTGGCAGAGTTTCTCCTTGCCTGTACTAGGGAGTGTTTGGACCTTGTCCAATGTGTGTCAAGTTTCAACTAGATGTGTTTTGGTTTGCTTGTTAGAAGACACTAGATCCTATTTCCCTTATAGCTGGAGCTATAACACTCTGTGGTCAGTAGACTTGGTCCATGAGGGGATTTGTGCTGTTCTTCTGGGGGAACTGATCTGCTCTGCCTCTCAGACACACTTGACTTAGTAAAAAAGCACTTGCAGAGCACAGGGTAGGCAGGGCTTGATGTAAGTGGCTCAAAGCCTCTGCTGTGTGAACTCTGATGCTCACTAAAGTCTGTGCTGATGGGCAGAGGGGGAAAATGGTGTCAGCCGGTTCTGTTGTCCCCAGAGAAGGGAGCTCATGCCCTCTACTGTTAAGGAGGCTGTCAGAGAAGAGTGAACAGTCTCCCGGTGTGTGTTCTAGACGTCCCTCCAATCCCTGCCTTCAGCCTGTCTGTGTCCAACCTGTGTGCCCACCAAGCAGTGCAATGCTCCTGTGTTTTACCTCTGGCACACTGGCTGGGTTTCAAAACTCCAGATTTTAGGGACCTTGAGAGTCAGAGACTCATGCTGAACTTTTGAGGGAAGGTCTGGCCATGGTGTTGCTAGTGCTGGTTTGTCCCAGAAGGGCAGGTACACAAACACATGGGGGCTTGGTGTTTGTGGTCAAGTGCAGTGAAAAGCTGGATCTAGGTTAGCTGTCCTCAGCAGGTTTCACTACTCCTATGATACAGGACAGCACAATGGTGACTATTAACTCTTTTGTCCCCTGAGAGGCAGTGCCACCTCTTCTAAAGCACTCCAAGAAGGGGGACTGTGTCTCCCAGTGTGACCCAGGGGATCCTCTGACCACACTGTCTGCTTATGGGCCTCCACACTCTTTCTCCACAGAAGCACTGCTATGCCTGTCAGGCTCCACCGTGGCAATGGCACAGACCTCTCAAACTTTAGTCTTTCAGCTCTGCTGCTTGTACTAATTGGCAATAATCAGATCCTCTCATTTTCCCTATCAATAATTTTGGGGACATATTTTTCTTGTGCAATCCCCTACATGTTGGGCCCTCCCTCCCTCCCTCCCTCCCTCTCCCTCCCTCCCTCCCTCCCTCTCTCTCTCTCCCTCCCTCTCCCTCCCTCCCTCCCTCCCTCCCTCCCTCCCTCCCTCTCTCTCCCTCCCTCCCTCCCTCCCTCCCTCCCTCCCTCCCTCTCTCTCCCTCCCTCTCTCTCTCTCCCTGCCTCTCTCCCTGCCTCTCTCCCTCCCTCTCTCCCTCCCTCTCTCTCCCCCTCCCTCTCTCTCCCCCTCCCTCTCTCTCCCCCTCCCTCTCTCTCTCTCCCCCCCCACCTAAATCTGTGATCAGGGCTCCCTCCCCTCCACTGCACCCGTGATTCCTCTGCACACCTCCTACCCTCCACAATGTGCCCTCTTATTTCCCTCCAGGTATGCAGTATATTCTCTCAGTCCTCAGGTTGATATCTTGAGTGTTCAGATTGATTTGGTATTTATGTAGCTGTGTTTGATGGATGAGGCAAGCATAGGGTCCCCCTACCACTCTACATTCTTAACTCCTCCCCATATGACAATATGATCTAAAATAGCCAAATTATGGAAACAACCCAACTACCCACGGACAGATGAATGGAATATTACCCATAAAAAAGAATGAAGTCTTACCATTTGCAGCAGCATGGATGGAGCAGAGCTAGAGAGTACTATTCTTTTTTTTTTCTTTAACATTTATTTATTTTTGAGACAGCATGAACAGGGGAGGGTCAGAGAAAGAGGGAGACACAGAATCCAAAACAGGCTCCAGGCTCTGAGCTGTCAGCACAGAGCCCAACGCAGGACTCGAACCCACGGACTGGGAGATCATGACATGAGCTGAAGTCGGACGCTTAACCAACTGAGCCACCCAGGTGCCCCTAGAGAGTACTATTCTAAGTGAAATAAGTCCATCAGAGAAAGACCATATGATTTCACTCATCCGTGGAATTTAAGAAACAAAACAAATGAGCAAAGGGGGAAAAAAAAAGAGGCAAACCATGGAACAGGTTGTTGTTAACTATAGAGAACAGACTGATGGTACCAGACAGGAAGTAGGTAGGGGGATTTGTAAAATGGGTGATGGGAATTAAGGAGTGCATTTGCACCACGTGTTGTATGCAAGTGTTGAATCACTGTACTGTATACCTGCAAATAACATTACACTGTAGGTCAGCTGGAATTTAAAAACTTAAAGAAATTTTGCATATTTTAAGTTACACAATTGTGTAATTGTTCCAAACATAAAGAAAACTCTCTATAAATACAATTTGGAAAATGAAGTAGGATGTAAAATAACATCGCCTTTAATCCCATATTCAAAAATGAATATTTAACATTTTAGCCTTTTCCTTCTAGCTTCTATATAATGCATTTATGTGCTAAATTGAATATGTACAACTTCTGTCATCAGAATGTCATTGTAGTGTAAACGCTATGTTTTTGTATTGCAAATGGCTGACTTAAGCTTTTGTTGCAGAGGTATTTCTCTTCAAAGATGGCTATCTAGAATAAGCACATAGCCAGCCACACAGCTAGATCGAGAGCCAGCCCTTACAGTTCATCCTTTGAGGAGCCTTTGTGTTAGAGATCCTGGTTGATTTAGATAACTGGCCATTTGAGCCATTTGTTTTTCTCTCTCTGTGCTTTAAATTCCCACTCTTATGTTTCATGTTTAAAATTACCAGTTTCTTTTTAATGGAAGCATAGTTGGCTACAGTGTTACATTAGCTCCACATGTACAACATAGTGATTCCACAACCCTATATATTATGGTTTGCTTATCACAAATGTAGCTGCGATCTGTCAGTATAAACACATATTATAGTACCATACCATTGACTATATTCCTGATTCTGTACTTATCATCACTGTGACTTAATCATTCTGTAACTGGAAGCCTGTACCTCCCACTCCCTTCCACCCATTTTGTCCACCCCCGTCCTTCTGGAAACCATCAGTTTGTTCCCTGTATTTATGTCTCTGTTTCTGGTCTTTGTCTCTTGCTTGGTTGGATCTTTAGATTCCACAAATAAGTGAAATCATATGATCTGTCTTTCTCTGTCTTAATTCAATACCCTGTAAGTCCATCTAGACTGTTGCAAATGGTAGGATCTCATTCGTCATTAGGGCTGAGTAATATTCCATTCTATAAACATTTTATTATAAATATACACAAATACTATTTAAATATATAATATATATGTCATATCACATCTTCTTTATCCATTCATCTAGACAAGTTATTTCTTTTAAAATTTTTTTTAACGTTTATTCATTTTAGAGACAGAGCATGAATGGGGGAAGGTCAGAGAGAGAGGGAGACACACAATCTGAACCAGGCTCCAGGCTCTGAGCTGTCAGCACAGAGCCCGATGCGGGGCTCGAACTCACAGACCGTGAGATCATGACCTGAGCCAAAGTCGGTCACCCAACAGACTGAGCCACCCAGGCGCCCCAAGACAAGTTATTTCTATATGTTGAATATTATCTACAATGCTGCAATAATCATAGGGATGTATAGCTGTTCAAATTACTGCTTTTGTTTTCTTTGGATAAATACCCAGTGGTAGAATTACTGAATCATACGGTGTTATTTATTTTTTTAAAAATTTTTGAGGAAGCTCCATGCCCTTTTCCATAGTGGCTGCATCAATTTACTTTCCCACCAGTGTGCACCAGCATTCCCTTTTCTCTCCATTCTTGTTGACACTTGTTATTTCTTGTCTTTTTTAATTCTAGCCATTCTGGCCGGTATGAGGTGATAACGCATTGTGGTTTTGATTTGCGTTTTTCTGATGATTAGTGATGTTGTAAATCTCTTCATGTATCTGTCGGCCATCTGTGTCTTATTTAGAAAAATGTCTCTTCAGGTCCTCTGTCCATTTTTTAACTGGATTAACTATTTTGGTTTTGAGTTGTTTCTTTAAATATTTTGTATGTTAACCCCTTATCAGATATTTGCAGATATCTTCTCCCATTCAGTATATTGCATTTATATTTTGTTGATGTTTTCCTTGCTCTGAAAAGCTTTTCATTTTAGTGTAGTCCAAATAGTTTAGTTTTGCTTTCGTTTCCCTTGTTTGAGGAGATCTATCTGGAAAAAAATTGCTGCTAAGGCCAAGGTCAAAGAGACTAATAGCTATGCTTTTTTCTAGGAGTTTTATGGTTTCAGGCCTCACATATAGCTCTTTAATCCATTTTGAGTTTATTTTTGTGTATGGTATAAGAAAGTGGTCCAGTTTCATTCTTTGTATGTAGCTGTCCAATTTTCCCAACACCATTTGTTGAAAAGACTATCCTTTCTGCATTGTATATTCTTGCCTCCTTTTTATTCTCTCCATCCTGTCCCATTCATCTATGTGCTTTTGTGCCAGTAACATGCTGTATTCTTTACTCTAGCTTTGTAATTTATCTTGAAGCCTGGAACTGTGATACCTTCAGCTTTGTTCTTTCTCAAGAGTGCTTTGATGGAGGTTTTCTGTGTTTCCCTACAAATTTGGGGATTATTTGTTCTAGTACTGTGAAAAAGGCTATTGATGTTTTGATACGGATTGCATTGAATCTGTAGATTTCTTTGGGTAGTTTGAACATTTTAACAATATTTTTCCAATCCATAAGCATCATATATTTTCCCATTTGTTTACATCTTCCTTAATTTCTTTCATCAATGTTTTCTGATTTTCAGAGTACAGGTCTTTTAACTTTTTAATTAAGTTTATTCCTAGGTATCTTTTTGTACAATTGTAAACAACGTTTCATTAATTTCTCTTTCTGCCATTTCGTTATTACTATATATAAATGCAATAGATTTCTGTATGTTAATTTTTATCATGCAACACGTAATTCAACTATTCAAATAGTTTTTCGTTGACATCTTTAGGGTTTTCAATGTATATCATTATATTATTTACAAATAATTGTCTTCTTACCCATCTGGATGCCTTTTATTTTTCTTGTCTGATTTCTGTGGCTAGGACTTCTAGTACTATGCTGAGTAAAAGAGGTGCCAGTGGACCACATAGTTTGTTGCTGATCTTGGAGGAAATTCAGCTTTTCACTGTTGAGTATGACGTTGCCTGTGGATTTTTTATAGCTGTGAATTTTTTATATATGGTTTTTATTAGGTTGAGGTATATTCCCTCTAAACCCACACGGAGAATTTATATCATGAGTAGATATTGTATGTTTTCAAATCCTTTTTCTACATCTATTGTGATGATCGGATGATTTTTATCCTTAATTGTGTTAGTGTGGTGTATCATGTTGATTGATTTGAGGATATTGAAACATCCTTGCATTATGGGAAATAAATGTCACTTCATTGTGGTGAATGATCCTTTCGATGTATTGTTTAATTCGGTTTTTAAAATATTTTGTTGAAGATTTTAGCATCTATATTCATGTCTATGTTTGTCAGTAATATTGACCTTTTTTTTTTTTTTAAATAGAATCTTTGGTTTTTGTATCGGAGTGATGTTGGCCTTGTAAAAGTATCCTCTTTTATTTTTTGAAATAGTTTGAGAAGAATAGGTATTAACACTTCTTTAAATGTTTGGTAGATTTCATGCTTCTAGTGATGTCTCTGGTACTTTGTGGTCCTTGCAACATTTCACACATAGAATCCCCCTGAGAATCTCGTATAGGGCTGGTTTAGTGGTGATGAATTCCTTCAGTTTTTGTTTGGGAAAACCTTTATCTCTCCTTCTATTCTGAATGATAGACTTGCTGGATAAAGGATTCTTGGCTGCATATTTTTTTCTATTCATCACATTGAGATTTCCTGCCGTGCCTTTCTGGCCTGCCAAGTTTCAGCAGATAGGTCTGCTACTATTCTTATGTGTCTACCTTTGTAAGTTAGAGCCTGTTTATCCCTCGCTGCTTTCAGAATTTTCTCTTTATCCTTGTTATTTTGCCAGTTTCACTATGATATGTCGTGCAGAAGATCGATTCAAGTTACATCTGAAGGGAGTTCTCTGTGTCTCTTGGATTTCAATGCCTTTTTCCTTCCCCAGATCAGGCAAGTTCTCAACTATGATTTGTTCAAGTACACCGTCAGCCCCTTTCTCTCTCTCTTCCTCTTCTGGAATTCCTATTATGTGGATATTGTTCCGTTTGATTGCATCACTTAGTTCTCTAATTCTCCCCTCATACTCCTGGATTTTTTTTTTTTATCTCTCTTTTTCTCAGCTTCCACTTTTTCCGTAATTTTATCTTCTAATGCACCTATTCTCTCCTCTGCCTCTTCAATCCATGCTATGGCCACCTCCATTTTATTTTATACCTCATTTATAGCATTTTTTTTTTTTTAGCTCCTTGTGACTATTTCTTAGTCCCTTGATCTCTATAGCAATAGATTCTCTGCTGTCCTCTATGTTTTTTTCAAGCCCAGAGATTAATTTTATGACTATTATTCTAAATTCTTGTTCCATTATATTGCATAAATCATTTTTGATCAATTTGTTAGCTGTCACTACTTCCTGGACTTTCTTTTCAGGAGAATTCTTCCATTTTGTCATTTTGGGTAATCCCTGTGGTAGCTCTAAACTGCAGGGCACTTCCCCTGTGCTGTCTCGAGTACTTGTGAGTAAACAGTTCTCTAAAGAAGACATCCGGATGGCCAACGGGCACATGAAAAGATGCTCAACGTTGCTCCTCATCAGGGAAATACAAATCAAAACCACACTCAGATAGCACCTCATGCCAGTCAGAGTGGCTAAAATGAACAAATCAGGAGACTACAGATGCTGGTGAGGATGTGGAGAAACGGGAACCCCCTTGCACTGTTGGTGGGAATGCAAGCCGGTGCAGCCACTCTGGAAAACAGTGTGGAGTTTCCTCAAACAATTAGAAATAGATCTACCCTATGACCCAGAAATAGCACTGCTAGGAATTTACCCAGGGGATACAGGAATGCTGATGCATATAGGGGCACTTGTACCCCAATGTTTATAACAGCACTTTGAACAATAGCCAAATTATGGAAAGAGCCTAAATGTCTATCAACTGACGAATGGATAAAGAAATTGTGGTTTATATATACAATGGAGTACTACTTGGCAGTGAGAAAGAATGAAATATGGCCTTTTGTAGCAATGTAGATGGAACTGGAGAGTGTGATGCTAAGTGAAATAAGTCATACAGAGAAAGATAGATGCCATATGTTTTCACTCTTATGTGGATCCTGAGAAATTTAACAGAAGATCATGGGGGGAGGGGAAGGGGAAAAATTAGGGAAGGCAGCAACCCATAAGAGACCCTTAAAAATTGAGAATAAACTGAGCATTGATGGGGATGGGAAGGAGGGGAAAGTGGGTGATGGACATTGAAGAGGGCACCTGTTGGGATAAGCACTAGGTGTTGTCTGGAAACCAATTTGACAATAAATTTCATATTAAAAAAAGAAATACTCTCTAAAATCTAAATACATGGAGAGACAGTATGTTATTTAATTGGAAAATGCAAAAAAAATAAATGTTTGGTAGAATTCATCTGTGAATCCATTTGATCCCGAACTTAAGAGTTCTTTTATTACCGATTTAATTTCTTTACTAATAATCAGTCTGTTCAGATATCCAATATTTCCTGATTCAGTTTAAGAAGCTTGTATGTTTCTATGAATTTAACCATTTCTTCTAGGTTTTCCAATTTGGTGTATAATTTTTTGTAGTATTCTCATAATCCTTTTATGTCTGTGGTGTCAGTAGTTATATTTTGTCTTTTATTTCTAATTTTATTTTCTCTTTTTTTTCCTTATGAGTCTGGCAAAAGGTTTATCAATTTTGTCTTTCCAAAGAACCAGATTTTCTTTGACCTTTTATTTTTTAAGTCTCTATTTCTGTTTTGATCTTTATTATTTCCTTTCTTCTAACTTTGGGCTTTGGTGGTTTCTAGTTCCTTTAGTCATAAGGTCAGATTGTCTATCTGAAATTTATTCTTTATTTTTTTAACATTCATTTTTGAGAGACAGAGCATGAGCAGGGGAGGGGCACAGAGAGAAAGGGAGACACAGGATCTGAAGCAGGCTCTAGGCTCTGAGCTGTCAGCACAGAGCCCGATGCAGGGCTTGAACTCATGAACCATGAGATCATAACCTGAGCTGAAGTCGGACACTTAGCTGACAGAGCTACCCAGGTACCCCTTGAGGTAGACCTGTAAACTTCCCTCTTAGAAATACTTTCACTGTGTCCCAGATATTACTGTATTTTCATTTTTGTCTCTATGTATTTTTTTAATTTCCTCTTTGATTTCTTTATACAATTCATTGAACAATTCATTGATTGTTCAATAGCATGTTGTTTAGTCTCCACCTGTTTTATTTTCTCCAGTTATTTTTTTGCCTCTGTTTTTGTTTGCCTGTGTTCATTTGTTTCTTAAACCTCACGAGTTAAATGTCTTGATTTGCCTCTTTTGTTCCCCCCATGTTCATTTGTTTACTAAAGCCCACATATTAAAGAAATACCTTGGTCTGCCTCTTTCTCTTTCCCTCTATGTTCATCTGTTCAGTTATTTTTCCTCATATAGTTCTAGTTTCATATTGTGGTCAGAAATGATGCTTGCTATAATATTAGCCTTCTTAAATTTATTGAAATGTGTTTTGTAGCCTAACATGATCTGTGCTGGAGATTTTTCCAAGTGCGCTTAAAAAGAATGAGTATTCTGTTATTTTTGGATAAAATGTTCTGTATATATCTGTTAAGTCCATCTGGTCTATTAAAAATATTCTGTTTTATTCTATTTAAGTCCATGTGTCATTCAAAATATTGTTTTCTTAAAGATTTTTTTTCTTTTTTGCGTGGGTGATGTATTCATTGATGTAAGTGGGATATTAAAGTCCCCTATTGTATTAGTGTCCAGTGCTCTTTTCTTGCTGTTAATATTTGCTTTATGTATTAAGGTGCTCTAATGTGGGGTACATAGATACTTAAAATTGTATCATTTTGTTGGATTGATCCCTTTATCGTTATATAATGCCCTTCTTTGTCTCTTGTTACAGTTTTTGTTTTAAAGCCTACTTTTTCAAAAACGAGAGGGAGGCAAACCATAAGAGTCTTAACTATAGAGAACAAACTGAGGGTTGATGGAGAAGAGGTGGGAAAGAGGCGAAATGGGTAATGGATATTAAGAAGGACACTTGTGAGGAGCATTGGGTGTTATATATAAGTGATGAATCACTAAATTCTACTCCTGAAACCAATAATACACTATATATTAACTAACTATACTTAAATAGAAACTTGAAAAAAATTATTTTGTCTAAGTATTGCTGACCCAACTTCTTTTAACTTCCATTTCCATAGAATAACTTTTTTCATCCTTTTACTTTCAGTCTGTATGCGTCTTTGTGTCTAACCTGAGACTTGCAGGCGCCATATAAATGGGTCTTTTTTTTTTTAATCTCTTCAGTTAGCTATGTATTTTTATTGGAACATTATTTTTTAAAAAAATTTAATGTTTATTTTTGAGAGAGAGACAGAGACAGAGCATGAGTGGGTGAGGACAGAGAGAGGGAGACACAGAATCAGAGGCAAGCTCCAGGCTTTGAGGTGTCAGCACAGAGCCCAACATGGGACTTGTACCTACGAAATCATGAGATCATGACCTGAGCCAAAGTCAGGCACTTAACTGATTGAGCCGTTCAGGCACCCTGAAGCATTAATTATTGATAGGTATGTACTTACTGCCATTTTGTTGTTTTCTGGTTGTTTTTGTGCTCTTTTGTTGCTCTCTTTTATTGTGATTTGTGATTTTCTTTAGTGTTATGCTTTCTCTTTATTTTTTGTGGATCTGTTAGGTTTTTGGTTTATGTTTACCACTAAGTGCATATATAACATCCTAAGTATATAGCAGTCTATATTAAGTTGATGGTCACTTAAGTTTGAACACCTTTTTTAAAAAATAAAATATTTTTGAGAGAGAAAGAGACAGAGTGTGAGCAAGGGAAAGGCAGAGAGAGGCAGACACAGAATCTGAAGCAGGCTCCAGGCTTTGAGCTATTAGCGCAGAACCTGATGCAGAGCTGGAACCCATGAACGGTGAGGTCATGACCTGAGCCAAAGTCAGATGCTCAACTGACTGAGACATCCAGGTGCCCCTAAGTTTGAACACCTTCTAGAAGAAGTTCATTTTTACTGCCCTCCTCCTCTATTTATGTGTCTGTTGTCATATTTTACATCTTTTTGTGAATCCTCCTAAGTAATTTTTTAGATATAATTGATTTTGCTGCTTTTGTATTTTAATCTTCACTCTAGCTTCATAAGTGATTGGTCCACTACCTTTATGTTTGCTTTTACTTATGGACAATTTTTCCTTTTTTTTTTTTTTTTTTTTTTTACTTCTAATTCTCACCTTTTCTACCTAAAGAAATCTTTTAAACATTTCTTGGAAGGCCAGTTGACTGGTGATAAACTTCTTTAGTTTGGGAATCTCTTCATCTCTCCTTCAATTCAGAATAACGTTACCAGGCAGATTATTCTTGGTTGTAGATGTTTTCTTTCAGCACTTTCAATGTATCATGACACTTCCTTTTGTCCTACAAAGTTTCTTACGAAAAATCAGCTGATAGTTATATGCAGTTTCCATTGTACGTAGCTGCTTGTTTCACTCTTGCTGCTTTTAAAATCCTCTATCTTTAATCTGTGAAATTGTAATTATTATGTTTTATGTGGGCCTCCTTGGGTTCATCTTACTGGGAACTCCCTATGTTTCCTGATTGTTGTTGTCTCTTTCCTTTCTCAGGTTAGGGAAGTGTTCAACTACTATTTCTTCAGTTAAGTTTTCTGTCCCTTTGTCTCTTCTCTTTCTCATGCCTCACTAGTGCAAATGGTTGTTTGCTTGATGTTGTCCAAGAGATTCCCTTAACTTATCCTCATTTAGAAAAAATATATATATATATATATATTTTGTTGTTGTTCTTTAGCTTGGGTGCTTTCCATTACCCTTTCTTTCAGATTTCTGACCCATTATTCTGCATCTTCTAATCTAGTTTGATTCACTCTAGTGTATTTTTCATTCTAGTTATTGTATTCTCAAACTCTGATTCTACTTTATGTTTTATGTGTCCTTGTTGAATTTCTCACTGAATTCCTCTCTCTAGTCTGGTTAGCAACTTTATGATCATTATTTTGACCTCTGAATAAAGCAAATTTCTTATCTGTGTCATCTTATTTATGGAGGTTTGTCTTCTTATTTTTTTTTTTTAATTTGGGGTATTATTCTGTCTCTTCATTTTGCTTTACTTTCTTTGTTTCTGTGACTTAGGAGGAACAGCTACTTCTAAACTAGAAGGAATGGTCTTGTGTATGGTTGTTCCCTGTATAAATTGTGTGTACCTGGCAACTTTCGCTCACTGGCCGGCTGGTGCTTAGGGTCGTGGGGTACTCTGTGGGATGACAGAACTGAGATGAGTGCAGGTGAGGCCAATCTGGGGGCTCTCTGTACAGAAGATGTCCTGGAAGCACATCTGAAGCTGAAATGTGCATGGGCCATGGTAGTCCCAGGACTCTCTACCTTGAAGGTTCTTCATAGGACAGCTTGAGCTGAAGTAGGTGCAAGCTGGTGTGTTCCAGAATATTCCCTGGTCAGTTGTCTAGAGCCAAAGTGGCTCAGGCCTGGAGTATTTTGTGCCTGTGTCACCTTGGCAAGAAGTCTGGAGCTGTAGCAAGCCTTCACTAGGGATATCCCAGTGTGTGTTATTCTCAGGACACCATTGTGGGGTTGTTAATTCTGGTTTGATCTACAGGCCCAGGAATCGTTGAGGCAGTGGGCTGGCTGGGTGTGTAGACCTTGTTCTCAACTGTGCTATCGAGGGAAACACAAACTGGGGTGCTCATCAGCTCCTCTGACCTGGAGAGAGTTCCAACAGCTCCCCCAACCCCATAATTTGACAGGGTTCTAGGGCTGGATCCTTTATATTGTAGAAGTTTTCTTTTTCCTGTGTCCCAGGTACCTGGGGATGGTGTGGGCTAGGGGCCCAGGGCTCACTAAGGCAGCAGGCTGGCTATGGTGCCTGGCCCTTGCTCCCGTATGTGCTGTCAAGGTGGAAGGGAAGCATGAACTGTGACATTTGCTGGACACTTAGATCTAGACAGAGTTGCAGCAGCTACCCCACTTCCAGACAGGGTTCTAGTGCTAGCTCCTTGACATTCTAGTTGCCCTTTAAAATTGGCACAGAGCCCAACACAGGGCTTGAACCCATGAACCATGAGACCATGACCTGACCAGAAGTCGGATGCTTAACTGATGCCCAGGCACCCCCCTAGTTGCCCTTTTAAGCCATAGTGGGTTTTTGTTGTTGTTTTTGTTGTTGTTTGTTTCTTTGTTTTTGTTTTTTTCCTGGGCTCTAGGGCAGATGAACTGGTTTACAGTGCCTTAGTACTATTCCTCCCCATTGTGGTTCAGTGTCCTGGATAGAGGTAACCTTTGTTACTACGTCTCCATTTGTCTTGCTGTTGTCTGTGTGATCTATCTTGTATTGTGCAGAAGCTGTCCAGTCAGCCCTTAGTTCTTCAGAAGGAATTGCTTTATAGAAGGTTTATTTTTAAGAGAGAGAAAGAGAGCGTGTGCATGCACATATACACGAGAGGGGGCGGAGGGCAGGGAAAGAGAGAATCCTAAACAGACTCCATGCTGATAGTGGGGCTTGATCCCACGAACTGTGAGATCATGACCTGAGAGAAATCAAGACAGATGCTTAAGCAACTGAGCTACCCAGGTACCCCAGGAATTGCTCTATAAATGGGTGTAGATTTGGTGTGTCTGTGGGGAGGTCAGCTTAGGGTCTTTGTATGTTGCCATCTTGGACCCTATCTTCCTCCTTGTTCTTATCTTTTAAATTTACCAATGAAGAATGATTGTACAAAACTTTAGGTCCCTACCCTCCTTCCCAGTAAAAGCAGAACTCCAGGTCTATGCACTGCCTGTCTCTACCCTGACCACTGTGTGTTCTCAGGTATTCTGTACACTTCTAGGACTTGTAAGTAACTAATATTCTCCCCACTCAGCATTCACCCCCACCAAAGTTCCCTGATTGTTATTGCTGACAGCATCTTGCAATCATAATAAGAACCACAGGGCCTGGTCCAGCTACAATAGTGGTTATTGAAACACTGAGACTAGTACAAAACATTTTAATTTTCTCTCATTCACTTACAGTTTATTCAATAAGGAAATTTTTTCCCAGCCATTGGGTAAAATACCATCAGGACTCTTGCCATTTTGTTCAATCTGAAGTACTAGTTTCTTCAGTTTGCAAATGCAGACACTGCTCTTGAGTATCCTGTCCAATACAGTAAGCAGAATCCTAAACTTGATTTGGCACTAGTCATTCTCCCCATTCTAGCTTATGTCTGCCTCGGCTTGGAATCCTATAGTGGATATTGGGAGAAGGGTGTCTTCTCATTCTTCTCCCAACTAGTTACCTAGATTTTAAGCCTTTCCTGGACTAAGATTTGGGAAAGGAGAAGAAACAAATAAATAGAACCTACTTGAAGTGGTGTCAACAAAAGCAAGCTCTGTGTTCTCTGAAGTCTGGTGGATATTTTAAGGCTGAGTCCCTTTTACCTGGAATCACTTCCCTTGACTTGAGTGAATACAGTTCAGTCTATGGTTGTTGCTTGGGGGCCTTTTTTGGGCCTTGGATTCTCACCTACATTTCTTGTTGCTGGGGTCCTGCCACGATTCTAGGTAGCTATAGATTAACTTACGCTAGCTTTTCTCTCTTGACTGTGGGATACGTGCATGCATTCACATCTTGTGAACTTCTGAGTATTTCTTTAGGATAGTGTCTTAGTCCATTCAGGCTGCTATAGCAAAATACCAGAACCTGGAGAGCTTCTAAAGAACAGAAACATTTCTTACAGTTGTGGAGGCTGGAAGTTAGAGATCAGGGTGCTACCATGGTCAGGTGAGGACCTTATTTCAGGCCACAGACTTCTGGTTTTGTGTAGATATGGCAGAAAAGTCCAGGAAGCTCTCTTGGGCCCCTTACGATTTTATCAGCTCTCTAAGGCTCCACCTCCTAAATCCCATCACGTTATGCATTAAGATTTTAACATATTAATTTTGGGGGGACACAAGCATTCAGACCTTAGCAAATTGGTTCTAAAATGTGGAAGAATTGAATCATTCATTTTGAAGTCTAATTTTCTATTTTTCTTCACTTAGGTACTGAGAATATATGGTATTTCTTTCATTTTCCCATGCTGTAATTTGTTCGACCTTATATTTGCTTAGATTAATCTCTGATGGAGATAACTTTATTTTTAAAAATAAAATCAAACTTTGTTTTATTTCATGGTTGTTTCTGCTTAAAAAGTCATCGGCATGCAGGCAACAGATAGTCTTCTGCATTCTAAGGTTTATCCCCATCCTAACACCCTTTTCCCTTTGTGTGCATGACATTAAGTTCTCCTCATTTTCCTTCAAATTTTTTTTTGGCTTCCTTAGCATCTCTTCCATCTGACCTCAATAATGGAATGGTTTAGTTTTTTGATGTTCTATTTGAGGCCCGCTTTCAATCTCCCAGGGTAGTTTCATCTATTCCTATGAATTCAGTCGCTATTCATACATAGATAATTATCAAATTTATATCTCCATTGCAGAGTTTTCTCTTAACTTCTTGATATTCATTTACTTTGCTACGTAATACCTTTGACTGGATAAATTATATGTGTAAAATTTTTTAAAAATGATCTCTACCCTTCCCTAACTTGTTCTTCCACTAGTGTTTGCTATTTCAGCAAATAGAGCCACAAATACCTTGCTCCTAGTATACATAGAATTTGTATTTGACCCTAGCTTGTATCTTAGCCCCATATTCAATCAATTAGCAAACATTAATTTCCCTGTATAAATATCTCTGGAGTCAATTTTTTTTGCATTTCCTATCATCATCATAAGTCCTACTAGTATCATTATTTACCTAAATTATTGTATCCTCTCCTAGCCTAGATGAACCCAGAGAGTTACTCTTTCTCTTTCAAGATAATTCTCTACAATAGAATTAGAGACTTTTAAAAAATAACTTTATTTCATTCTTCTATCTAAAGCTTTTTATCGTCTATTCTTATTAAAGGCCCAAAATATTAGCACTGCCCATACTCTATTGTCCACATTCAGTCTCTTACCCGTCTCTTTATAGGATACATTTTTACCCGTAGGGCGACCCATTGTCTTTATCTTTTGTGTCCTTTCTCATCTCAAGGTTTTTGCATACATTGCTGCCTTATCTAAATAATATGATTCGCACCCCCTTTCCACCCACTGACACACTACTTACACACACTCAATCTTTGTTTATTTAATGTCACACACCACCTTCCTCAGGGAAGACTTGTCAATTCCAGACAGGTTTGGTGTTGCCGTGAATTATATCCCTTGTTCCCCGTACTGCTCATTTATACCAGTTAGTTCAGTGTGTGTCTAATGCTGACTGCAGGGATATAGGCTATGTGCATTTTATTCATCATTGTTTGCCCAAAGACTAGAACAGTGTTTAACAGTGAGTGGGTACTTAAATATTTATTGAACAAACTACAGCCTTAAATAACCAAGTTATAGTTCAAGGCCAATAGTCTGAATAGGCAGAATAGGTACAGAGGTGAAAGGAAACAGTCCTTGATCCCGTTTCTGTAGCTGTTACAGGAACATACAGAGATGCTTCCAGAAAATTTTTCAGAAGCCGTGTGTGTGTATAAATATGTGTGTGTGTACTTTTTTTTTTTTGCTGGGTGACTGATAAAGTTCTGAAGTTAGAAAATTACAAGTACATCTACTGTATCCTTTCCTGTAAGACAACTTCTTTCTTCACATGATCAGATTTAAGACTCTTACGTGTTTATATGTTACTTTATTCATACAGCTAGAGAAATAGAGAAAAAATGAGAAGAATATTTTATTTAAAAGATGTTACCTCTGTGTGGTAGAATTTAAAGCACTTAAAGTTATTCTTTATATTCTTGGTATTTTACTATGACTATATATTTTACATTTCACAATCATAAAATATCACTTAAGGGGTAAAGTACTATTCAGCAAAAGTTTAGACCAATCCCACATTTACATAAATTTAACTGTTTATGAAATATTTTAGGTGTTTGCTCATTTTTATGACTTATTTTATTAAGAAGTTGTCCATTTTTCAGTCTCAGGAGATCGCCCAAGAAGTTGAGAAATTTCTTTTTCTATTCATGCTGTAATTATTCGGAGAAACAAAAGTTTCCGTGCAGACATGTAATAGATAATCATTCTCAAAAATAAGTGTGCAAGAACCCAGTAGTTCCTTAAATTTCATATATATTTATTTAAATTTTTAATAAAACCTCGGACATGAAGACATCATTAAGTTGCAGTGTTGCTCAAAATAAAAGGTAAATTTCCAAATTACGTTTAAAAAAGTCCCCCCAGATTGATGTATATTTACCACTTATCAATAAGAAATTTGTAACTCAAAATGAACTGAAATTGAGCAAATCATGATATTATTTTGTCTTTACAATATAAATACTTCTACAATTAAGAGGAAAGTGGGGCATTTCTCAAATATCCTCTACTTTCTTAAGCAAAATCCTGGCACACCACATAGTAGTTATGCCCTCTGATGAATACAAAATGAATATCAAGGGGTATTGTTTTAGGATTGACATGTTCTATTTGGATAGAACTTGTTTAAAAACTCACGAGATGGGGCGCCTGGGTGGCTCAGTCAGTTGAGAGACTGACTTCGGCTCAGGTCACGATCTCACGGTTTGTGAGTTCAAGCCCCGCGTCAGGCTCTGTGCTGACGGCTCAGAGCCTGGAGCCTGTTTCGGATTCTGTGTCTCCCCCTCTCTCTCTCTGCCCCTCCCCCACTCATGCTCCATCTCTCTCTGTCTCAGAAATAAATAAACATTAAAAAAAAAACTCATGAGAAATATCAGATAATTTCTACTTTCATGTTAAATCATATTCAAAGATTAATGTGCTAGGCATCTATGGCATTGTCACTGTTCATATTTTCTCTTGATAATCAGTATTCTGATTGTTTTAAAAATAATAACTTTTAACATTGTTATCAGCCATGAGACACTTATAGGACTGATGATACTTTGTTTTTTAAAGATGAAGTTTAAGATATTCTATCTCATGTCTTGGCCAGTTTTTGTTTCAGGAATAGAGCAATAAAAGAGTAAAGAAATCAACATGTAATTATTCCAGAAGCGGTAGGTACAGTTGCGCACTTAAGACTTCTCATTTAGTATTTTCCTGGTATATTGCTAGAAATGCTGGGGAACAGACTATTATTATTGTTCTTGCTTATTATGAAAAAAGAAACCTGTATTCCTGGGGATTTTTGATCATTATCTTTGATTCCAAAGGGAAACCACCATTAGGATAAGCCAAAATTAAGGGGGAAGAGATTGAAAAGAGAGAAACAAAACAGGCTTTTGATAATATCACTGAGCCACAGATAGCATCTTTTCTAAAGCTTTATGTACTTGTCACTTGACTTTTGTGTTAGGCACTGGAATACGGTAACCTGCTATTTGCATCTTAAGTAATCAAATATTAATTCTGTGTCATTAAAATACAAATGTTTTTTTCACCTAAAAATAGGTAATATGAACATATATAAATGAGATTCTCAACAAGTTACCTCAAGCATAGTACATAAATTTAGTAAGATTGCTGGGGACACCAAGTATTCAACAAATCAAAAAAGTACTAAATAGTGACACATAGTTTTGGTCATTGTTCTCTTAAAGTTCAGAGGAGATCTTTATTGTCTACTTAAAATTCAAAGTTACAGAATTTATTTTAATACAAGAAAGTTCAAAGTTTCATGACCTCTGATTCTACTTGTCATTTGGAAAGAGCAATAGCAACAAATAAGAATAATAAGTGAATATAAAAAATAATTCTAAGCATCAGCCAAAAGATAATTTATAATTAAATAGGCATCAGCTAAAAGATTAAAAAAAAAGTAGGTAATGCCTTCAAATTCCAAGGAGTGATACAGCAGAGAGTAAAGAAAATGTCACAAGATACATGAAGTTCTTGCTATAAATAAGATTTATGCTTCTAGCACAGCAGTATCCAGCAAAGTCACTTAGGAAATGAACCACAAGAACAAACAAACTGCTGAACTTTGTGGTTGCAGTGCACCTTTTCTGATCTACCTAGAGCATCCCTGTCCAACTGGAGGTAGAAATGGCAGCAAGATAAATCACCTAAGAACTAGAGCTCTTGAGTAGTGAAGAGGCAAATATAAGGTTAACCCATCCATGTAAACCCATTTCTTGTAACAAAGTCCAAATTCTATTGTCTGTTGGATATCAAAGCACATTGCCATAACTAGATGAAGTCTTCTCCTCAAAAATGGATCAATGATCAGTAACATTTAGGGAATAGATTTTCACATGCTCTGCACCTGTCTATTTTTATACATGAAGTAAAAAAAATAAATTTAGCACTAAATACAATGAAGATTTCCTTGATAATTGATTATACATAACTGGTTAAAAAAACCATTGCAAATGATTACAAAACTGTAGTTGATGGTGATGCCTTAGATATTCTCAAAAAAAGAAAGGAAAATTCATTATGTGGATTGACCCAATGAGCAATGTATCAGAAGTTGGAAAAATCAGGAGGAACTATATCTTCTTTGTGGGTCTTCTTTATCCACAAGGAGTTGCTGGATTTACTGTACTGGATTTTTTGTACTGATTTTATCTTGTTCTCTTCTACAAACTCCTGAAAAAAAGTCTGAAAAGAAAGTAAATGTACAGGTATGTAACCATGGTTGTGAATTGTATTAGGCAATGAAGAAGCCCCTCCCTAGTTCTACCTTTGATTCTAACTTCCCATCAATTAACATTATTTTGAAAATGTAATTTGAAAAATATCAAATTCCTGAACCCTTTTCTATACTGTGATTTGATAAAACTCCTGATATTATTTTACATGGGTTAGAATATTGGGCAAAAAGGACTTGATAGAGAAAATTAACCATGTAAATAGTTTTACTAAGTTTCTATTGGAGAGTCCATACTATGATGACAGAAAAATTTGTAGGAAGGCACTCATTCACATAACAAATGTTTAACTTTTACTATGTTAAACTACAAGTATCTGGATGAAACACTACAAGTATCTGGATGAAACACTAGATAACATATGGTCTTTGACTTTGAAATGCTTACTGTCTAGAATGAGACAAGTGTGATGGGAACCAAGATAGATATGTGAATAAGAATTCTGTAGTGACAAAGTTTTCCTTGAAAAGTTGTCTGCTAGCTGAATCTTAAGTGGGCATTTTCCAGGTGGATGGAGGTGGAGGGGGGTCAGAGACTGAGGAAAGGTCCTTCTAAGACCAGAGTATTTTGGCATTCCACCTAGTTAAATGGCAAGGAGACACTATATAAGCTCACGTGATATTGGCAGAGCTTCACCACAGCTAAGAAATGTAGAACCCAGCTGTGTGCATGTTATCCTGGTGACAATTCTATATTAAGTTAGGGGAACCGTGAATTTTAGTTAATTCTTTCATTAAGTTAGTCTATAGGTGGTAGCTGTTGACATACATATGGAGGAAATAATTTAGAAAGAATATGTAATGCGAAAATTGAAGAGAGTCAAGGACAGAGTTTTGGAAGCATCAGTTGTCATAAAGCAAGGTGAAGAAGCAGCCACCGAAGATAGTTCAAGAGGAAGGGATTGATGAAGTGTCAAATGCTGCAGAGAAGTTGAATAGGGTGACAAACAGCCTTTGGCAACTAAGGAATCACTGGAGTAGTACCTATGGTGGCTTGAAGAGGAAGTGAAAAATGAGTAGAGTGATCAATAATATTTTTGTCTTGAAACTTTTACAGCAAAGAGAAACATAGATAGGTCGGTAGAACCAATGTGGGGCCCCCCTTTTTTTTTTTATTTTTCTTGGTTCCCCCACCACCTTGTTATATATGGAAGAGAATGAAGTACAGACAAAAACAAAGAAGAAAAATTAGCACTGCCAGGTATTCCCAAAGGAAATGAGAGATTATTTTAAAGGCATGTAGATGTTGTGGGGTGCCTGGGTGGCTCCGTTGGTTAAGCGGCCGACTTTGGCTCACGTCATGATCTCGCTGTTCACTGGTGCCAGCCCTCCATTGGTCTCTGTGCTGACAACTCGCAGCCTGGAGCCTGCTTCGTATTCTGGTCTCCCTCCCTCTCTGACCCTTCCCCACTCACGCTCTGTCTCTCTCTCAAAAAATAAATAAACATTTAAAAAATATTTGAAAACCTCATAGATGTTGAGGGTGCTTGGGTGGCTCAGTCAGTTGAGCATCTGAATCTTGGTTTCAGCTGGGTTCATGATCTCACAGTTTTGCCGGTTGGAGCCCCGCCTGGGACTCTGCACTTACAGCATGGAGCCTGTTTGGGATTCTCTCTCTCCCTTCTTGCCCCTTCCCCATTCATGCTGTCTCTCTCTCAAAATAAATAAATAAACTTAAAAAAACACATAGATGTTAAATAATCAGTCTTGAGCAAGAGTAGATACAGGTTCCTCTAAGGCTGCAAAAGGACATAGTAGGTAGTGCAGATAACTTCTGGTATGATAAATGGATGTGCTTGATGTGCTTGATCTCTCTAAAATAGATGGTAGGGTCCTTTGTTGAGTGAAGGAAAGGGTATCAGTGCAGGCATGCAGGATATGAACTTTGGTATACTAGATATGGAAGGGAGAAGTGGTCAAAAAGAAAGATTGGTGAACAAGTATGAATATTTGGCTCACGTGGAGACTGAGAATGAAAGAACAAAAGATTTGAAACAAGGGGCACCTATGTGGCTCAGTCTGTTGAGCGTCCCACTTCAGCACAGGTCGTGATCTCGAGGTTCATGAGTTTGAGCTCCACATTCAGTTCCCTGCTGTCAGCCTGTCAGTGCAGAACCTGCTTCACATCCTCTTTCCCCTTCTGTCTGTGCCTCTCCCCCACTTGCACTCCCTCTCTCAAAATCAATCAATCAATCAAACAAAAGACTTGAAATCACAAGACATGGAATGGAATTTGGACTCTGCATAATGTTAGCTGTTCACCTTATGCAAATCAGTAAATATTTCTGAGTTTCAATGTTCACAAAAAAACGAGAAACAGTAATGTCTGTTCTGCCATTTGTATTTGATAATTTGAATGTTACATAATTATGTGTAAAAGTAGGTTATAAATCAAATTTATGATTAGTTTTCAATCAATTAAACCTCTAAAATAAAAAGTAAATGATGGATATGTGGATGATCAGATAAAAAATACAATACTTAGATAAAACCATAGGCTGGAGAGTAAATGTTCAACTTGTATTGGTGTAATTGCTGATTTCACTTTTGATTCACTACCTTTATGAAATAGGACTACATTTCATAAGATAGGCTGTATGTAAGTGCTAGCAGGTCAAATTTATCTCACTTGCTAAGTATGATAAAAGAATGTTCCATAAAATTCTGTTTTTGCAAAGGCTAAAACTGCAAATAAATACAATGTAAACTTAATCTGTTCTGTTTATAGTCTCACTGTCATTTCAAGGTCCTTTAGGGATGCCATATGGGCTGGTTTATTGCTTAGATGATGTTTACAAATATGAATGAATAAATTTTTGGAGTTTCTGCTAAGTCAAATTAAGTGGGATACAATGTCAGGCAAACAGCACATACCGTTATTTCACAAAGAAATGAGGATTATCACTGAGGAAACGAATTCCCAAATTACATTTTACTGGGTGTACAAAAATGCTTACATCCACTGTACTTCAAATCTGTCACTTATTTGAAGAGTCATGCTTTTTACTACAATTAATAAATTAATAATTTCCCAGCGAGTTACTGTGTTTTCTAATATGCTTACTGATTTTATTCATCCTATTGAATGTTCACTAACAAATAGAACCATGAGGCATTGTTCTTTCCTAATATAAAGTTCTGAGATGGAGAATAAGGTAATTATTGACAGGAACAGCTTCCAGTTTCTTTAATAGTGAGATATTCAAGACAAGGCAGCCAAATGTTCTTAAACAAAATTTAATTTGTGCTCAGGAAAGAAAGGATGGCCATCAAGTGATATTGACCAATGCTTTAAAAAATTTGCTTATCCCAAATGCATGTCTTTAGAAAGCCAGGGAACAAACACAAATCAGGAACTCATTATATATAAGCTAAGGAGTGTTTCATTAAATTGTAAAAAATAATTCAAGAAAAATACACAATGTTAGGTAGATATCATATTAAAATGTAGATATATGAACTGTAGATAACTTTAATACTGCATTTTCCTCCACACTTAATCTAGTATATAAGGACCCTCTGACCTTTAACATATTTTAATATCATAAGATCTTCACCAGTTTTATTGAGCAATATCTTCTCTTTCTATATAAAAACTACTCAGTGTGACTTAGGATGGGGAGATAACATTCTTTTTAATGGCTATTCCTATGCCAACTCTAGAAAATAATCAGACTCTAATTCTGGTTTTTAAAAGGCCTTTTTTATGATAATCCAATGAAAGAAGATTCTACCTTTAAGATAGTCTTTATGTATGAACATCAGAGTCCTTGATGAACTTGTATGAGAACATATTTCCTCCTCCTCTCCTCTAATTCAACTAATACTCCAGGTTGATTCTGATATTCTGGTTATGATTCTGATTTAACATTAGGAGAAAATAATTGGAAATTTCTTCATCATTTGGAATTATTTTTCAATTGCTATTTAAATTATTTTTCAAACATTACAAAAATTCTAACTAGTGACTTTATAGATCAGTTGCTGAATCTCACAGCTTAGCAAATAATCATTTGTCTTATTAATATTCATTGTAATTAAGAATGGTTATTTAGGGGCGCCTGGGTGGCTCAGTCGGTTAAGCGTCCGACTTCAGCCAGGTCACGATCTCACGGTCTGTGACTTCGAGCCCCGCGTCAGGCTCTGGGCTGATGGCTCAGAGCCTGGAGCCTGTTTCCGATTCTGTGTCTCCCTCTCTCTCTGCCCCTCCTCCGTTCATGCTCTGTCTCTCTCTGTCCCAAAAATAAATAAACGTTGAAGAATGGTTATTTATAGGGGTGCCTGGGTGGCTCAGTCAGTTAAGCATCCGACTTTGGCTCAGGTCATGATCTCCTAGTCTGTGAGTTTGAGCCCCACGTCGGGCTCTGTGCTGACAGCTCAGAGCCTGGAGCCTGCTTCGGATTCTGTGTCTCCCTCTCTCTCTGACCCTCCCCCATTCATGCTCTGTCTCAAAAATAAACATTAAAAAAAAAAAAGAATGGTTATTTATAGATAATAAATCCAACATCTTCTCTTAGCATGTTATTGTTCAAGGAGGATGAAAGATCAGACCTGATGGTTTTAGTTCTGTTACTTGATATGTATGACCTCACTTAGTTTCTTAATGTTATCAGCTCCTTGGAAAAAGAGAATTGTTGTATTGGAATATTTTCTCTAGGAAAGATAGAATTTTCAGAATTTAAGGCTTGACTATATTGTTCACTTAGGGAAAGGAACTGAGAAACATAAATACACAAAAATTTTGTATTCTTCTTAGCTAGTTCGATGAAATGTGAGGCAACAATTATGAGTGTTCGGCCAAATATGTAGAAGAATAGAGTTGTGTTTTCACTCTATAGATGAGAGGAAGCAGAAAACCAGTTACCATAGCAGTAAGGCGGTAAAATGAACTGTTCACACCTATGTTGGGGATTTCCTTTGTAGATAAATTTTAGGGATTTAAGTACAGAATTTTTAGATGTAATTGGTGGAAAAGATGGGCTCTCCTGAACTTATACTACCCTAGTGTTACTGGAATTATCCATATTAAATACTCGTATTAATGGAAAAAAAAGTGTTGTAAACCAATTACCTAAGATTCAAGGTTTAAATCTAGAAAGGAGAGAAAATTAAGTCCAAAGCAACAAGAAATACTATCAAAAATTAAAAATAGAAAAACAAAAAATAAACCCTGGATATTTGAAACGATCAATAAAATCTGTTAAACGTTAACAAGACTGATCAAGAAAACCAAGGAAAATATAAATTACCAATTTCAATTAAAAGAATAATTATCATTATAGATATCCCAGGCATTTAAAGGAAAATGAGTTATTTTTAAAATATTCAAGAAATTTAATAATATAGAGAACAGAAAAAAAATTGAGAGCACCAAAAAGTTTTCCCCAGAAGTAGTAGATAGCCTAAATAGTACAACATCTTTTACAGAAATGAATTTGTACTTTCCCACAAAGAAGTCTTCAGAGCCAGATGGCTTCATAGGCAAATTCTGCCAAATGCACAAGAAAGAAATAAAACCAATTCAACATGGACACTTCCTGAGAAGAAAATAAGAATATTTTTCAGTTCACTTTATGAGGCTCCCCACACCAGATAAAAATAAAGACCAGTATGCCTCATGAGCATAGTTGCAAAAAGCCTTGAAGTAAGTTCAATTCAGCAATATTTAAAAAGGATAATACATCATCAAGGGGTATTTATCATTAGAATGTGAAGCTGGAACAACATTGACCAATCAGTAATGAATTTTACCATATCACAGACCAGAAAAGAAGAAGAAGAAAACATGATTAGGCCAATAGATGCAGACAAAAATATTTTACAAAATTCAACTTCTGTTCATGATAAAAAATACTTTCATAAGCAAGAATAAAGGGAAACTTCTTCAATCTAATTAAAGGCTTTTGGGGGGAAAAAAACCCCAACAGCTAATATGCTTAATGGGGTGAAACTGAATGTTTTCACCCTGAAATTGAGAATGAAGCAAGGATGTCAACTCCCACTTCTATTCAGTGATTTAGGGGAGGTTTAGCAAGTGTGAATAAGGCAACTTAAAAAAATAAAAATTTAAAAATATAAGTATGAAAGGAAAAATAAAACTAGCTTTATAGAAAGCATGAGGATCTATATAGAAAATAACAAAGAATTTATTAACAAGCTTCTAGAAAGAGCAAGTTTTGTACGATTGCAGGATATGACATCAAAATACAAATCACTTGTTTTCATATATTAATAAATGACTAAAATGTTTAAAAGATAAAAGCAAGAACATTAGATATTAATAATTGATATGCAAGATTTAGATGATATAAAGAGGAAAATAACAAGAAACCATAAAGAGAAGGAGTTTTTTTATCATTTGGAAGATGGGCTATTTTTCGGATATCAATTTTTCCCAAATTGATGTAAATTAGACACAATTCCAACCACAATTTAAGCATGGTAGTGTGGGTATGATAAAATGATGAATAACTCTTGGTAAAACTTTAAAAAGAAACAGTGTAATTGTATACCAGAAAAGTTTATTCAGTTCATGCAAAAATAATTCTAAGTTGCTAAGTCTATACTCAAATCATGGTGGTTTTTTAATATTCATAAATGTATACTTAGAATGGAAATTTTTTTTTTACTGGCTACAAGTGTTCTGTGTATTATAGGATGCTTAACAATTTTTTTGTATGCTAAACACAGTAGCATCGTACCCAGACATTACATTGAAGACAAAAACAAAAGTATTCTATTTCTTAAACTATCCCCTAAGAGATGGTTGATGGCTCTCACAAGTGAAAATAATTAGCATTTAAGATTGTAAGTCATAGTAGTTTGATAAATGGAATCTGTACTAGTCAAACATTTATTGATATAAACCAGTTCCCTCATCTGAAAATGAAGATAACAGTACTCTCTTTATAGCAACTTCAGGGTATCAGTATTCAAATAAAATAATACTTTTCACAATAACTAGAATATTGTAAATATTCAGCAAATGCCGGTTATGATTTTCACTGATGGTAAGATTTTGCTTATCACAGTAATTAGTGGATAGAGCTATGAGAAGCCTTCAAGAGATTTTTACCATTATTACCATTCCTGCTTTGGATGCAAGCAATGTAATCCTCATCATATCTCCTGGTTCTTTCTGAACAGTAGGAGAAGGGAAAATGATACATCTCTCTGCCTCAAATGAATATGTTTTAGATCAGTTGAGATCAGATCACTTGTTTCCTCTGGGATGAAAAGTGGTATAAATAACTGATACTTTGTTTTGCAAAGAGTTCTCAAAACAGCTGTCCTTTCCATTCCTTCCCAGAGTAGGATGGGACAGGAGAGACGACTGAGTATATAAAGAGTATAGAAGCCTGCAAATGTTAAGAATATCCTCTGAAGAACTTATGGCCTAGGCTCTGATGTGTCACTTCTCATTATACTAAACCTATTTATGGTGATTCTGTTTTGAAGCTGTCCAATAGAATTATAATGATTTATAGCTGGCTTTATTTTCAGAATGTACACAGATAAAGCATTTTATCACAGCTCTGAAGGGCTTGATGATCCTTTTCTCATTTTATCCTGGCCAGCCGGGTTAAAGTTGCCCTCATTTGTCTGCCTTGTCAGGTGTTGTGTCCCATTCATGAGAGCTGTTGACCTTTGTCTCCTCTCCTCCACGTGTTTGGGTCATGCACAAAATCTGAATGTAACTGGGCCCCATTAGCTCTCTGAAAGCCTCCAATGATCATTTTTTTGTGTGTGACACTGGGGCATTCAACGTTTTTGGTTCTTTTTGGTGTCTTACCTGGGAGAAGCTGAACATATTTTATCTTCACAAAAGCAGATTGCAGTAACCTAAATCATAAAAAAATAATTGACCCAAAGGACTTGTTATCTGAAAAATGATTCCTTATTTCCTACTATTTTTCTTCTGTAGCCTGGACATCTTTATTTACCCTAATTGCATCTGGAGGAACACAGAGGGGAATTATGTCTTGTCACATGCCTGAAGGAAGATAAAAATGTGCGAGACACATGGACACTCCCACCCCTTATATGTCAATTTTAAGGCTCAACCTCTTAGGGATGAAGGGTGGGAAGGAGAAGGGAATTACTCTGGATCCTCTGTGACGAAAACATTCTGTCCTTTCTCATCTGGAAAAATTAAAAGGATAAGTTTTCACGAACGCTTGTTGAGTACCGATTAGACACTCAGGGCTGTTCCAGGTGAGTGACGTGTCACTTCACTGATTGCACAGAAACCCTGTTTCTCCTCTGGTTGAAATAACACGCAGCAATAGTTTGTGGGCATGTTACATACCCTAGTTGCTCTGAACAACATATGCTTGAGGGACTGTTCTTTCTTATAAGCATCTATCTGAGTTTTACTTATTAATGACAAAGAGACTATCTTAGTCATTTTTGTAATTTGCATTAAATCACGTGCCACTGATTTACAATGGAGTAGGCTCGATTTAGAAAGCCCATTTTTGGTTAATTTAGATATATATTTTTTTCTCTTTCAAGTATACATAGTAGGCTATTTTTTAAAAAGTTTATTTTGGGAGAGAGCAAGCACGCAAGTTGGGGAGAGGCAGAGAGGGAGAGAGAGATTCCCAAGCACTTGTCAGTGCGGAGTCCCATGCGGGGTTCAAACTCATGAACCACGAGATCATGACCTGAGCCTAAGTCAGGTGTTTAACCAACTAAGCTGCCCAGGTACACTCAATTTTTAAATTAATTATTTTACATAGACAGGTTCTCAATTTGATTTATTTACTGAGCGTTTATTTCCACTGATTTTAAGAGAGATGATTAAGAAGTGAGGGAGAAATAAGAGAGATGGGGGAGGTTTTTAAATAATCAGATCAAAATGTAGTGTGTGTACCTTGTACTTCAAAATATTCTCATGGAGGACATGAAATAGGAAACACTTCCGCTGTTTTGGCTGCTTCAGGAATTAGAACAAGCAGGGGTGCCTGGCAAGCTCGGCCAGTAGAGCAGGTGACTGGTGGTCTTGAGGTCGTGAGTTTGAGCCCCACATTGGACATAAAGATTACTTAAAAATAAAATCTTAGAACAGGCAAAACCATATTTTTTTTCTTTAGATAGCCTAAACTGCAAGTGAAAGTACAGTGAATGATTAAACATGGATGTATATGTACATAATTTTTATTTCCAGAATAGATAATTTTCATAGGTACTTGAAAATACCTCACTGTAATATTCATAAAACAAAGCCCTCTCCCAATATGTAATCTGTGAAACTTGAAATATTCCTTATGAGACACAAACAATATCTTGTGTTCAGCAAAGTTTGGTATTTAAACACGTTCTCCAAATAGCAGTTGGAAACACCGTGAGTTCGTAAGTTCTCAATAAATATATCAATAATATGAATGCAATATAAATAACACTCAATAATTAATAATTCATCTAAATTAAGATGAGCTAATGGCCTAGGAGTAATGACATTGTAATTTAGGGAGTGATAAATTAGAATCCTTTATTACCAAACATAAAAGAACTATGGCCTTATATTTGAAAGCAACTCAATAATAAGAGAAAGTAATTAGGAATTTATAGTCAAATATAAATGAAACTTCGAAGTCAACTATTTTAAATTGATCTAAACAGTCTGAGTCTATAATCAAATTTAAGAAAGATTCATTTTCCATGTTTATTTTTTCACTAAGTAGAATTTCATTCAACAGAATGCGTAAGTCATTGTATTAATCCTTTCTCTTAACCTATCGTTCATTTCAGTCTCCTAAATTTACTTTTTATTTGCACCCCTCTGGATGAAAAATGATTGTCCATAAACATCAATTGCTAAAACATCAGGAAATCTGGTGATAATTCTGTAACTTGATTTCCAGTTTTATATAACCATGGAGTAATATAAATGATTAATGCTTTGTGTTTTTCTTGTCCAACCCTATAATCAGCTTAATTAAGACCCTGCTAGCACTAATTGAGAAATTATCACTAATTTCTTCAAATTTCCCTAACTTAGACCTCTATTAATTTGTTAGAAAGTACACTTGTATCTGGTGTTGTATTTCAGACCAGCTGTTGCATTTGGAAAAGGATGTTTCAAATAAAAAAATCTTTAAAATTTCTTCAAGGTTTATAATTCTGTTTCAAGGATAAGACATTTAAGTACTAAATATGTGTGAAAGTATGCATAAATATTCCCATGTTTGTTACTAGAGCCCAATTGTGGGGACTAGACAATAAGTTCTAATGTAATATTTTTTTTCTCTTCATAGCTTGCTTTCAAAGTTACAGTAGGAAAGTTTTCCAATTTCTAGGACCTCTGGTTTATAAAGAATATATAATAGTGAAAACTACCTTTTGTCTTCACACAATCATGATTTTCTAGTGTGCTAGTATGTTAAATCAGAATTTTCTCTTAAATGCTGACCGAAAGAGCGTGCTCCTGTTGTCTTTCCTGTACTATCTTCCCAGATTCTTTCCTGGGGCCCATCCATCCTCCTACAGAGGAATGCCAAGGACAGTGGTGAGAATGCTTCAAGAAATTTACTTTTGTCTCACCTATATGGGTATATGCCATAGGTGAAATTGTCTGAAAGTTTATTTGCTTACCAAAATAAACATCTAGACCATCTCTGATTGGTTAAAAAGTCTGATTTCTTCGTCACTTTTAGTTTCAAACTCTAATTTATGGCTTTGTTTTTCCGATATTTGGTCAGTTTGTTTTTTCCCCTAAATAGACCTTTTTGTCCAAGAAGTAAGCATCTGGAAGCTAATCTGATATGTCCTGAAATAATCTGTTCCTCAATTCTTATAAAAATCTTAAAGTTGTAAACATCTTAAAGGAGATAGAGTCCTTGCCCTTCATAAATGTGATTAGGTTTGGCAAAAACGAAAAGTGGCAGATGTTTGTCAAATCTATTATGCCATGAATATATCACTCCTTTTTAAATGTTGAAATGTTATCCCAGGTGCTTCAAAAGTTTGTACCCTCATAACTGAGTGATTGAGGATAGCTGTAATACATCTGGAAAGTGTTTCAATAATACAAGGCAAATACACAGAATTACCACACTGGACACTCTTAGGGAACTTGGAAAAATGAAAGACTTCTAGGAGTTTCCATTTGGACTTGAGTAAATTTTTGCTGCCATTCTTCAAAACATATCAACTGGGGAAGGAGATCAAGGCTAAAGATTCAGTTCCCTGCACTGTTTTTTGTGCAGACGAGGGCTTTAATTTTGGTTGAATATTTCTACGCATTAATTTATATTCTTATTGTTCTCTTCTCCCCCAACGTTCCTGTCATGGGGTGTTGTTTCTCTTGCAGCACAATGAACTTGAGATCCTTTCCAATTCACATAAAATTTTAGTCCTGCATAAAGGACTCATTACAAATCACCAGATGTTGATGTAAGTTAACACATACTTATTGAGGTGCCTGGGTGGCTCAGTTGGTTAAGCATCCTACTCTTGATCTTGGCCTGGGTCATGAGACTGTGCCCCGTGCTGGGCGTGGAGCCTGCTTAAGATTCTCTCTCTCCTTCTCTTTCTGAATAACATCCTCCCTCCCCCCCTTCCCCCTTCTAAAAAAAATACACAAATATATATTTGCAAATTGCCCACAGTTTCACATTTAAATGGACTTTTCATACATTCTTTTTATTCAGTGGTCCTATTGCTGGACGATTTCACTTCTACCAGCTCCCAACTTTGTTCCTTACATCTTTGTTCCCTCTCTTTCTCTATCACACATATAAACAGCATTCTTACTTCCCTGAAAAAAAATAGATGTTTAGAAATTTTCTTATGTGTATCCAGGTTAGTTGTACAAGTGACTACCAACTGAAACCATTGTTAGCCCAACTGTTTAATTCAGTGACTTTTCTCACGTCATCTGAGTTACAGTGTTCTATATACTTTAAATGGACTGCCTCTAATTTTCAGCATTTTTCAATTTAATTTTTATGAACTGATCACACTGTGTCTAGCACAGTGAATAAAATAAAATACAGCACAGCTTCAATATTTATTATATATTTATTATATATTAAATAATAAATAAAATATATAAAATATGTTAAATATATATTAAATAATAAAAATATTATAATTTAATATATATTATTTAATATATAAATATTATTTAAACAGCATCATATATTATCATACGGCCCATCCCTGTTGTTATTAATGCCTAGTGCCTCAATTCTTAATCATTTAATCCTATGTTCTCAGTTCTTTTTTTTCTTCCCTTGGAGTCATAAACTATCTAATTGATAAACTTTCCCTCCCCTCCCCCTCCCCACACACAAACCCATTCTCTGGGAATCAGTGCAGCTAAGTAAATGAGACCACATTCAAAAATAATCATGTGGTCTATAAACCCCCAAAATCATAAAAAATGTTACAAACCTATAATATATAGGTTTATGTATTTTATACAGGCTTATAATATTACAAAGCCCAAACTTTAATATTGATTCTATGGATCAAATAATTTCTTCCTCTCTTTTTCCTCCCCATAGTCTTCTCTCTTCTTCTTTCTTCTCTTCCTCTTCCTCTCTTTCTTTTTGCATATTTCATGTTTTTGAGGTCAAAGAACAACACATTTTACGCCTTCCTATCTTTATAATAATCCTATAGATGTAAAATATAAGCCCATTCAAGTTTATATTTGCAAGTATATATTTGCAAATTGTGTCTTTCTTATACTTGGTAGAACAAAGGCCATTTTTATGTGATTGAGACATGAACAGGTGTTTTCTGGGCTCATTCTCTTTTTCATAGTGATGTTCTCTTGCTACCACAAATGGATTAATCAGATTGCAGCCTGTTCTTGGAATGCTTATCTCCCTCTGCTTACTGTCCATCCAGTCTTGGTTATAGGATGGTCTGTCTGAGCTGGCATTTACTTTACTGTGACTCATTAGTCTTTCATCATTATAAGTAGTAGTGATATCCAGAATGTTTCTGTCCCTCAAACTGAGGGACTTATCAGTGGGGTCAGCTGTTTTCTCAAGTTTGCTTAATTCATCAACTTGCAATGCATTCTTGGACTTTCTTTCTACCTGATGATGAAATATGAACACTCATTCTGATGAAGCTTCACTATTCTTAGTATAGCTCCTATTTCTGCAACTGTTTGTTTTTCCTTAGTTTCTTATGCCTACTGTCCCTTATGTAGAGGAAAATGCACGTCTATTGTGGCGGGGTTTGAGAATATCCACTCCTCTTCTGCATTTCCTGTCTCCCCTTACAGTTAGGTAGGCCATGAGATCAATTCTGGTAAATGGAATGTGAGTGGAACTAACTTGTGGTCATGTGGCCTGAAGTACAGAGATAGACCCCACAGAGGCACCTAGAAGCCATATTATCACGTGAGAAGCTGCTGCTCAGCAGAAATATCCAAACCATGTCAGACTCTGCTTGAATGAAATAAAAGCTTTTTAAAGTTTTTTTATTGTAATTTCAGTATAATTAACACAGTGTTATATTAGATACAGGTGTACAACATAGTGATTCACCAATTCTATACGTCACCTGGTGCTCATCGTATGTGTACTCTTAGTCCCCTTCACTTATTTCACTCATCCCCCACCCACCTCCCCTCTGGTAACATCAATTTGTTGTCTGTAGTTAAGACTCTATGTCTTGGCTTCTCTCTCTCTCTCATTTTCTTTGCTCATTTTTAAAAATCCATATATGAGGGAAATTATCTGGCATTTGTTTTTCTCTGAATTATTTTGTATAGCATTATACTCTAGCTCCATCCATGTTGTTGCAAATGACAAGATTTCATTCGTTTTTATGGTTACATAAATAATATTCTATTGTATCTATACACCACATCTTCTTTATGCATTCATCTATCAACAGACACATGGACTGCTTCCATAATTTGGCTATGGCAAACAGTGTTGTAATAAACACAGGGATGTGTGTATCCTTTGAATTGGTGCTTTTGTATTTTGGGGGTCAACTTCCAATAGTGTGATTATTGGATTGTAAGGTAGTTCTATTTTTAATTTTGTAAGGAAACTCCATACTGTTTTCCACAGTGGCTGTACCAGTTTACATTCCCACCAAAAGGGCATGAGGATTCCTTTTTATCCACATCCACGCCAACACTCATTGTTTCGTGTGTGTGTGTGTGTGTGTGTGTGTGTGTGTGTTTTATTTTAGCCATACTGACAGGTGTGAAGTGATATCTCATTAGTTTTTACTTGTATTTCCCTGATAAGTGAGCATCTTTTCATGTGTCTCTTGGCCATCTGCATGTCTTCTTTGGAGAAATGTCATTCATGTCTTCTGCCCACTTTTTAATTGGGTTATTGTTTTTTTTTTTTCTGGGGGGAGTGTTGAGTTTATAAGTTATTTATATATTTTGGAAACTAACCCTTTTTCAGATATGGTATTTACAAATATTTCCCCCATTCAGTAGGTTGCCTTTTACTTTTGTTGACTGTTCCTTTCACTGTGCAGAAGCTTTTTATTTTGATGTATTCCCAATGGGTTTTACTTTTATTCCCCTTGCCCCAAGAGACACATCTAGAAAAACGTAGTTACGGTGTTAAGCTTTTATTTTGTTAAGCCATTGGGTTACGGGGACTGTTAGAATGGCTACTGTTAATAACCTTGGTGAGTGTACCTCTAAGATATTAAAAAACCTCTAAGATATTAAAATTAATGGAAGAAATGGTAAAGGACTTCTATATTTGTAAATACTTTTTTTATATGTTGAAACTGTTATGTTTCCTATTCTATTCATCTTTTATATTATAATTGCATTTATGAAATACTGAAAGGTATTTTTTTTCTATGATGGCTCATGGATTTTTAATAGTCAATTTGCTCCCAATATATGTAATTATAACTCACGTTTGGATATTCAAATTTATATGACTTGATCAACGGAAGTCTATTTAAGTTTGAATATTTTTACTTCTTTGAGCAATACCATCAAACATTTTTTCAAATAATCTTATTATCTGACAACAAAGAGTTACTGGTCTGTTCAATTTTTCCCAGGTTCAGGATATGTAATCAGTCATTCACTAAGAAAAAATTCTTTTTAGTGGAGGAGGATATGAAATGTCAGATTCTAAGCTCTAGGGATACATAGCAAATTGTTTTGAACTGAGCAGAGTAGTATCAGGTTTTAACATTGTTTTCCAATAACAGAAAAACCACTTGTTCTGGAGCATACCTAAATGATTTTTATGCCTTATCCAAATTATACTCCATTTCCTTTTTTTTTTGTAAGTCTTATGTATTTTACCCATAGTGATTTTACATTGACTCTGCAGAGTTTATTATAATAGTGTAAATAATATAACAATAGCTAATTCTCATCATATACTAAGCCCGATGTTTCTTAGGAATCTCCTTTAGAAATCTGAAACCCTCTTTTTCCAAAAGGTTTCATCTGAAGAAATAGTTGGTCAAAAACTTTCTGCCACTATTCTGATCAAGAGAATCCTGCAGAAAAGGATTCAGTACCTATAGGAAAATAGATCGATCTAGTATAAATGCAAGCATTATGATTTGTGTCTAAACTTAGAACACACAATCTGACAAGCACATTTTTTATGTATTTGTAAATGTAAGGACCTAAAAATATCTTACCAAATGGTATATATAAATCACTCTACAGTATTTAATTAAAGAGCCAATTTTACTGGAAATGATACAGGTATAGGGGAGGGAAATTTTTCCCTCTACCCTTCTAGGTTCTTTGGCTGGTCTAATAATCAAACTGACATAAGACAGATTAACCAGAGGGAAGCATGTTTAATTGCATATTATGGGGTCCTCACAAAGCAAGGAGATTCAAGGGCAAGCTGGGCAATTGAAGCTTATATGCAATCCTGACCTAAGACATGGGATAGGGACGCCGAGGCTTCAAAGGGGTGGAGGATAATTCACAGGGTGATAAGAATAACAGATGTTTACTAATTAGATGCTTGTCCTGCTATATAGATAGGTCATTCAGAGAAAAATGATCTCTTGGCAATAGCTCTCTTTCTGGGCCAGGGCCCCTATCTAAATTCTTTTAAGTAGTTTGTGGGAGAGGTAAAACTTTTTTGTTGTTGTTGAATCTGCTGGCTCTTGATTGTCTTCAGCTCAAAATAACCCACATGCCAAAGTGGCACATTTTGGGAAGATTTGTTATGAATCTCTTCACATGAGATGGACTTTACTAGAAACCTTAATGTTTCTTAATATTTGTAAAACAGAGAAGAAAGAAGAGCAGAAAAATGTATTCTTTAGGGCTTTGGTAGTGGGTTCATTGTAGTTGTAATACAAATCTAAAGTAACAAAGATAATTAAACATTGAATGCTTAATGGATTTGGGCTTGATTAAGGGAAGTGGCAGGGTATGAATGCCTAAAAGTACAACACGAAGTTGAGAAGTGAATACTTGGAAGGGATTCAAATAGGATCCAAATATTTTCAAACATGATGAATATCCATTACTGATAGCTTTACTAATAAGCTACATAAAATTATTAAAATTGTGCTTAAGCGAAATAGAGCATCTTTTAATAAATTATGGGGGAAATATCAAATGTCTAACTCAGATTATGACAAAGAAGCAAGTAGTTACAATCATGATTTTTGTTTTTATTTTTTTTTAAATATATGGAGAATTTTAGGCTTCTGAATGGATAAAATAAAACAAAAATGGTTCATCATTAAATTCTATTAATCTCATATTAATTAATCTCATAATTAAAAGCTCTCATGAGCTGCAAAAAAATACAATTAAAATGAAGCATTTTATAAAAAATCTGTCTGGCACTGGGTAGGTGAGGGGATGGGAGATCAATGAAATGATCAAGCCCAAAAATTGTACTTCTGACAAAACAAGCAAAATTATATGTATGGTATCTCCATATTCAGAAGCAAGCCTTTCTTTCTTGGCAGTTAGCCAAGACACGGATAGGCTCTTGAGACCACATTGGTAATTTCTTACCCAAACTTGCTCACCTCTGAGTGATTTATAATAAGTTAAAAGTAAAGTCTGATGGGAATTTCAGTTTCTTACATTTAAACCCCAGATGGTTCTTTTACAAAGGACTCTCATCTGAAAAATTAATGAAGAAACAAAATCTAGCAGGTATGGGGTAGAACGACACTTGATATTACAAGGGCGAATCATACATGCATATAAAATGCCATCACATTGATGATTAAAATTCATTCAAATATAGAAGGAATTACTATAAGCAAATTTTATTACCTTCATGATGGCAACATCTCACATACTGTTTGTCCCTAGAGTCATAGAGAAGCTCTTTTAGAAATCACAATGCAAAAGTATTCTGCAGTTTCATTACAGTTTGGGGCCAAAGGTCTCAATATAATTTCCAAATTAATTAAATAAATGTTGGCAACACTAAGAAAATATTACGAGGGGGAATCAATAGAACACCATTTTACATAAGCCAATTTATTCTCTTTAAAGAAATTATTCAAACTGTTTAAAACTTTTATGTCTTCCAAAATAAAAATTTCTTTGGATAGTAAATTTCAGTCAGATTGCAACCTACCAGTCACTACCTCTGCTATACAACTTCGGATTTTATAACATTCTGTCTCAAAGGCATTTTTTAACAACTGAACTTTTCAAAATAATTTTCTGTATACATTAGTTTTAAAATAGAGAACACTGAAAATGTTATACTAATTTTTAATATCTAACACGAAAGTGAGTTGATTTTCCACCACTGAATCAGAAGCACAAAATTCCTATTGGAAAACTGTTTTTGCTAAATTCTTAGAAGGAGGGTTATTTCTTTTCCAAAATACAATGTAAAGAAAAATTCACCTTTGATGACAACACAAGTTTCAGTTGAACCTTCAGCAAAAAAATTTTTAAGGTGATACTTGTCCTTATCCCTCTGCAGGCTGATCCTCACTAATAAAAAGATCTCCGTGCTTATGTGGGTATGGCATGAGATACCTTGAGTTGTGTTATTCTACTTCATCTTTATGATAGTTCTATGAATTGAGAGCACAAAGAGTATTAATATTTCACAGTTTAGGAATGGAGTATAGAAAAAATAAATGCTAAAGTTCATTTGGTTAGGTTAACAAAAGTCGTATAGCTAGAATTAAAGCACAGTTATCCCTCTATTCTAACCAAGGGCTCTTCACGTGATATATAATTATGGCATAAGTATACAAGTGGCTTAAGGGTAACTTTTAAAAAGTGAATCTCTTTTTTCATGGAAGTTCATTGATTTCATTGATTTCCCAGGGATTCAAATAAATATTCTTTCATTGAAAACCTACTTTGTTATAGGCACTCTGCTTATTTGTTTAGACTCTGAAGGAGCATACAAAAGAGTTTCTTCCTTTGAGCTCACAATTTGGTGGTGGTGGAGATACATGTGTAGTACGATGGGAGGGGTTTTATAACAAAACTAGTACACAGTGGGTTAAGAGCATGACGAGAGAGAGACTAAGTAGAAGAGTAGGGTATTGTGATTAATCGTTAAAATAAATGTGCATTATGTCCTGAAAAATAAGAGCTTGGGAGGCAGAGGAAAACAAAGACATTTCAGATAAAAAACAGAATTTTAAAGACATGGGGAGTTGAAAGTCTTAGTTGTGTTCATATAGCAGCATTTTTGTATTATCTTCATGTAGGTAGAGAATGCAAAGGGAAGTGGGGTGGGGAGAATTGGGGGAAGTTTTTGAAAGTGTGTTTGTCATGTTAGAATGACCGTAAAGCATTACTTAGGACAAGTTTTTAAAGGAGAGGAGGTGTATGATTCAATTTGCAGTAGCAAAGACACTTTTGGGGAAGAAGGGATGAACAGCTGGAGTAGGCGAGACTGGATGAAGGAAAACTGAAGCAGGAGAAGAATGATGGGGATGGTGGACGACATTATTTCCTGTAGGAGCCCAGTCTGGGTTGATAACATTGGATACTCACTTTGTGTCCCTGCTTGTGATTTGCAGCCTCCACTTCTCAAAGTTTTCCATATATAAAATTTCTTTTTGGGGGCGCCTGGGTGGCGCAGTCGGTTGAGTGTCCGACTTCAGCCAGGTCACGATCTCGCAGTCCGTGAGTTCAAGCCCCGCGTCAGGCTCTGGGCTGATGGCTCAGAGCCTGGAGCCTGCTTCCGATTCTGTGTCTCCCTCTCTCTCTGCCCCTCCCCCGCTCATGCTCTGTCTCTCTCTGTCCCAAAAATAAATAAAAAACGTTGAAAAACAAAATAAATACTATTAAAAAAAATTTCTTTTTGTACAGTATGATTGGTTTCTGAGGGAGAGCAGAATACATCACCCTAGAATGTGCCACCTTGATACATGGATTATTTTGAGCTGAAAGCAATCAGGGCCTGAAAGACTTAGGAAGAATTTTTACCTCCCCTTTAACTGCCTACGATGATTTAGATAAGGGACCTGTACCAGGAAAAGAGCTACTACCAAAAATAACCTTTTTATAACCAAAAGATGTATCTGCAAGGCATGGGAAACATTTGTTTACCAAACACCTGCTCTTCTCAGCTTCCTGTGAATTGTTTTGCAGCCTTTCGAGACCCGAAACCCCTATCCCCTTCTCCTTAGCTCAGGATGGAAGCCTCAGTTACCTGCTAGAGGGTCTCCTACTTTTATGGGGCTACTGTATGTACAAAATTGGTATTTCTCCTGGTAATCTGTCTTATACCAATTTAATTATTAGGCTAGCCAAACAACCTAGAAGGGAAGAAGGGAAGCATTTCCCAACTCTACATTTTCCTAATAACTTCTATTATTTTTCTATTCAGCACATGGTTTTACCCAGGTGTTCATCCTGGCCTTTTGGAATTAGTGTTGTTTTTTTAAGTTTATTTATTTATTTTTGAGGGAGGGAGGAAGGGAGAGAGGGAGAGAAAGAGAGAATGAATGAATGAATGAATGAATGAATGAATGAATGAATGAATATCCCAAGCAGGGTCCACACTGTCAGCACAGAGCCTGACTCAGGGCTTGATCCCAGGAACTATGAGATCATGACCTGAGCTGAAATCAAGAGCCAGACCCTTAACCGCTGAGCCACTCAGGCACCCCTGGATTTAGTGTTTAAAAACTATTTTCCTAGTTTTAGTGATGATTTGAAGCAAGTACATACTGTGACCAATGAAGGGTTACACCTTATTGTGGACACTATGAAAATGATTTTCTTGCTTCAATAAGAGAGCCAACATGGAGGGATGCTTCTGAGTCAGACTGCCTAATGAGGAACACTCTTACCAGCTGCACACCTTCAGAAAATTAACCCTTTCATCCCTCCATTTCCTCAACTTAAAAATGAGGATAACTGTTTCTTCCTTAAAGAGTTTTGAGGATTGGGCACCTGGGTGGCGCAGTCGGTTAAGCGTCCGACTTCAGTCAGGTCACGATCTCGCAGTCCGTGAGTTCGAGCCCCGCGTGGGGCTCTGGGCTGATGGCTCAGAGCCTGGAGCCTGTTTCCGATTCTGTGTCTCCCTCTCTCTCTGCCCCTCCCCCGTTCATGCTCTGTCTCTCTCTGTCCCAAAAATAAATAAACGTTGAAAAAAAAAATAAAAAAAAAAAGAGTTTTGAGGATTAAGTGAATAAAGGATAAAAATGAGGGTTTCTTTCTACTCACATCACTTTTGAAACCAAATATGTATGTGTGTGTGTTTTTTTTTCCACAATCAGCAATACAATTCAGTTCTAACGCTGTCTACCTGGAGTTAATGCAGACCCCCCAGGTTAAAGGTTTAATCCAACAAGACTGCCTGCCCTCACTTCAGATGCCAATCTCAAGTCTCAGGTTGTTTTGGCTATATGTTGGGGGGTTCCCATGACCCCTTCCATGGGTTCAATAATTTTCTAGAAGGGTTCACAGAACTCAGGAAAACTAATTAGTTCATAGATTATGGGTTTATTACAAAAAATACAGCTCAAATAGAAGAGATGTACAGAGCAAGGTATGGGGAAGGGGCAGAGCTTCTATGCCCCTTCCAAAGGCACCACCTTCTCAGCACCCCCATGTGTTTCCCAGTCTGGAAGCTCCCAAACCTCTCCAGTGAGGGTTTTTTATGAAAGCTTCACCAAGTAGACATGACTGATAATAAACTCAATCCTCCAGCCCTTTATCCTTCCTGGAGGTCAGGGAATGGGGCTAAAAATTCCAGTAATCACACCGTTGGTTCCCTTAGCAACCAGCATCCCCCCTCCCCATCCTCAGGAGCTTTCCCCAAATCCTAAAATTTATCATAAACTCTACTGTGGTTGAAAGCACCTCTTCTGAATAACAAAAAATGCTCCTTTCACTACTTTTTTCTCTGGAGTTGGTTTAGGAGACTGGGACAAAATCCAACTACTACCACAAAAGATACTGTCGCTTTTATCACTTAGGAAATTACAAGTATTGTAAGAGCTGGGATGAAGACCAGAATATATATTTTTTATTATCATAATGAGCATGAATTAAAAAATACTTAGAACTCTGGCAGATTGTATATGTTTAGTAAATGTTAGTCACAATGACCACCACCACTGTCATATTGTGGAGAAAAAAAGTCTAAAAAATTCAGAAGGTAGACATTTAAGACAAAAAAACAAAACAACCCCCCCCCAAAAAAAAAAACATATTCCATGAAGTTACTCATTCATTTTGCAAGAGAACTTTCAAACCACAGAAGCTTGACCCTAATGAAATACTCATTCCATACATTATGTAATCCTTTGGCTAAGATATTAATTCTAAAATATTTTAATGTATCATTAGCTCAGTCTCTAATGCACAAAATGCTTTTTATTCTTTTTGTGACACAAAAGTTTGCTGTTTTTCTCAGAGTGTATGTTTAAAAATATTTGATTTTTCTGTGATTTCTAAACTTGTCTTCTACGTAGTTAGATATAAATAGAGCCAGTATTCACTTTTTTGACCCTCTTTCCTTTTTCTGTATGTTCTTTCCATTAGAGATTTAAATCATTCTTATGGTTTCAATGAAAATCTCTTATTTGTAAAATTTCTAACTACCCATCTGCAGTCATAACCTCTCTCTAATTTTATCACTAATTATCTACTTGAGTGATTTGCAGTTGCCTCAGTGTCAGCCAATCTACCCAGAGATTCATCATATTTCCCCCAATCCTATAGATTCACATTTATAAGAGGCAATGTGGTTTCCTGTTTAGGAGAAGGGCTCTGGGGTTAGACACAACATGACTTGCTCTGGCTCCATATTTGGTAACTGTGACTTTTGGTGCCCTAACTTCTCCAGGCCTTAATAGTTACCTTGCTGGTGAAAGGAAATTTCTAGGTGAATTAAGATGCTTAACTCAGTGTTTGGCAAAAGCAAGACCTTAATGAATTTTAGCTGTCATTATTAATGTTATCCACACAGGAGAGCCTCTACATTATAGGTATACACAAATATCTTTGTGTCTGTAAATGAATCTTCCTCCATTCTTCTGCTATGTCATGTTGATATTAATTCACAAGACTTAGCTCAATCATGACCTCTTTTAGCCTGCCCTTGTCTTCTCTGGCTCCCTACAATTTCATCTTTAAGAGCCCACACATGCAGAACATGCAGAGGCTGGCCCACTTATGTTTCTAAGATGAAGAAGTAGGACCAGGAACTCCATTTGCGATGTCACCACCTCCCAAGCTTGCCATGCCCTACAAATGTCACCTCCCTACTCTGAGCGTGGATCTTAGTTGTCCTACTCTTGCATGCAGTCTGCTCCCTGTTCCTGCTATTTTTACTAGCTGACAAGTCCCAGAATTCTTTGTGCTCAGGCAATCAGCAAATTATCAGTATTGATACTCATAAATCTCTCTATAGCTCAGGCCTTAATAGCTCAGTTGTCTATATTTTCTGTCAGACAAATAAATCTTCATTTATTTGTCAAAACTTCATATCCTTTACTATTACCTTCAACTTTTGAATTCAGCACCGCTGCATCTATTATAGTCTACATTTCCCATTGTTTCATTTTCTGATTACTCTGCTTTAGCTGGATTGACTTTTACTCATTGTTTTCTAACTCTGTCTTACTAGTTCATTTACCGTACCCTTGATCAAACCGCCAACATGGCACAGCACATTTGCCTCATTCTCTTTACTTATTTATGTACTTTGAGACTGATGTCTAGTTCAAATTCCCATGCAACTTTGCTAATCATTTTAGCTCTTGGTGTTCTTTCCTGTCTCTGAATTATGATTTAACATGGGCTAAATTTATAAATGCTTGTGAAATTGAGTAGGCAGGTATCCTACTGAAATCAAAACCATCAATTAGACTTGCGGCAAGATGGCGGCTTAGGAGGACCCTGGGCTCACCGCACGTCCTGCTGATCACTTAGATTCCACCTACACCTGCCTAAAAAACCCAGAAAACTGCCAGAGGATTAGCAGAACGGAGTCGCCGGAGCCAAACGCAGACGAGAGGCCCACGGAAGAGGGTAGGAAGGGCGGCGAGGCAGTGCATGCTCCACGGACTGGCGGGAGGGAGCCGGGGCAGAGGGGCGGCTCGCCGGCCAAGCAGAGCCCCCGAGTCTGGCTGGCAAAAGCGGAGGGGCCTGACGGACTGTGTTCCCACAACAAGCGTGACTTAGCGTCTGGGAGGTCATAAGTTAACAGCTCTGCTCGGAAAGCGGGAAGGCTGGAGGACAAAGGGAGGGAGAGCTGCTGAGCCCCCTGACAACAGAGCTCAGTTTGGTGGGGAACAAAGGCGCTCGCCAGCGCCATCTCCCCGGCCCATCCCCCAGCGAAAACCCCAAAGAGAACCAGTTCCTGCCAGGGAAATTGCTCGCTCCGTGCAAACACCCAACTCTGTGCTTCTGTGGAGCCAAACCTCCGACAGCGGATCTGACTCCCTCCCGCTGCCACAGGGCCCCTCCTAAAGTGGATCACCTAAGGAGAAGCGAGCTAAGCCTGCCCCTCCTGCCCCCGTGCACCTTGCCTTCCCACCCCAGCTAATACGCCAGATCCCCAGCATCACAAGCCTGGCAGTGTGCAAGTAGCCCAGACGGGCCACACCACCCCACAGTGAATCCCGCCCCTAGGAGAGGGGAAGAGAAGGCACACACCAGTCTGACTGTGGCCCCAGCGGTGGGCTGGGGGCAGACATCAGGTCTGACTGCGGCTCCGCCCACCGACTCCAGTTATACACCACAGCACAGGGGAAGTGCCCTGCAGGTCCTCACCACGCCAGACACTATCCAAAATGACCAAGCGGAAGAATTCCCCTCAGAAGAATCTCCAGGAAATAACAACAGCTAATGAGCTGATCAAAAAGGATTTAAATAATATAACAGAAAGTGAATTTAGAATAATAGTCATAAAATTAATCGCTGGGCTTGAAAACAGTATACAGGACAGCAGAGAATCTCTTGCTACAGAGATCAAGGGACTAAGGAACAGTCACGAGGAGCTGAAAAACGCTTTAAACGAAATGCATAACAAAATGGAAACCACCACAGCTCGGCTTGAAGAGGCAGAGGAGAGAATAGGTGAACTAGAAGATAAAGTTATGGAAAAAGAGGAAGCTGAGAAAAAGAGAGATAAAAAAATCCAGGAGTATGAGGGGAAAATTAGAGAACTAAGTGATACACTAAAAAGAAATAATATACGCATAATTGGTATCCCAGAGGAGGAAGAGAGAGGGAAAGGTGCTGAAGGGGTACTTGAAGAAATTATAGCTGAGAACTTCCCTGAACTGGGGAAGGACAAAGGCATTGAAATCCAAGAGGCACAGAGAACTCCCTTCAGACGTAACTTGAATCGATCTTCTGCACGACATATCATAGTGAAACTGGCAAAATACAAGGATAAAGAGAAAATTCTGAAAGCAGCAAGGGGTAAACGTGCCCTCATATAAAGGGAGACCTATAAGACTTGTGACTGATCTCTCTTTTAAAACTTGGCAGGCCAGAAAGAATTGGCACGAGATTTTCAGGGTGCTAGACAGAAAAAATATGCAGCCGAGAATCCTTTATCCAGCAAGTCTGTCATTTAGAATAGAAGGAGAGATAAAGGTCTTCCCAAACAAAAACTGAAGGAATTTGTCACCACTAAACCAGCCCTACAGGAGATCCTAAGGGGGACTCTGTGAGACAAAGTCCCAGAGACATCACTACAAACATAAAACATACAGACATCACAATGACTCTCAACCCGTATCTTTCTATAATAACACTGAATGTAAATGGATTAAATGCGCCAACCAAAAGACATAGGGTATCAGAATGGATAAAAAAACAAGACCCATCTATTTGCTGTCTACAAGAGACTCATTTTAGACCTGAGGACACCTTTAGATGGAGAGTGAGGGGATGGAGAACTATTTATCATGCGACTGGAAGCCAAAAGAAAGCTGGAGTAGCCATACTTATATCAGACAAACTAGACTTTAAAGGCTGTAACAAGAGATGAAGAAGGACATTATATAATAGTTACAGGGTCTATCCATCAGGAAGAGCTAACAATTATAAATGTCTATGCGCCGAATACTGGAGCCCCCAAATATATAAAACAATTACTCATAAACATAAGCAACCTTATTGATAAGAATGTGGTAATTGCAGGGGACTTTAACACCCCACTTACAGAAATGGATAGGTCATCTAGACACACGATCAATAAAAAAACAAGGGCCCTGAATGAGACATTGGATCAGATGGACTTGACAGATATATTTAGAACTCTGCATCCCAAAGCAACAGAATATACTTTCTTCTCGAGTGCACATGGAACATTCTCCAAGATAGATCATATACTGGGTCACAAAACAGCCCTTCATAAGTTTACAAGAATTGAAATTATACCGTGCATACTTTCAGACCACAATGCTATGAAGCTTGAAATCAACCACAGAAAAAAGTCTGGAAAACCTCCAAAAGCATGGAGGTTAAAGAACACCCTACTAACGAATGAGTGGGTCAACCAGGCAATTAGAGAAGAAATTAAAAAATATATGGAAACAAACGAAAATGAAAATACAACAATCCAAACGCTTTGGGACGCAGCGAAGGCAGTCCTGAGAGGAAAATACATTGCAATCCAGGCCTATCTCAAGACACAAGAAAAATCCCAAATACAAAATCTAACAGCACACCTAAAGGAACTAGAAGCAGAACAGCAAAGGCAGCCTAAACCCAGCAGAAGAAGAGAAATAATAAAGATCAGAGCAGAAATAAACAATATAGAATCTAAAAAAACTGTAGAGCAGATCAACGAAACCAAGAGTTGGTTTTTTGAAAAAATAAACAAAATTGACAAACCTCTAGCCAGGCTTCTCAAAAAGAAAAGGGAGATGACCCAAATAGATAAAATCATGAATGAAAATGGAATCATTACAACAAATCCCTCAGAGATACAAACAGTTATCAGGGAATACTATGAAAAATTATATGCCAACAAATTGGACAACCTGGAAGAAATGGACAAATTCCTGAACACCCACACTCTTCCAAAACTCAATCAGGAGGAAATAGAAAGCTTGAACAGACCCATAACCAGCGAAGAAATTGAATCGGTTATCCAAAATCTCCCAACAAATAAGAGTCCAGGACCAGATGGCTTCCCCGGGGAGTTCTACCAGACGTTTAAAGCAGAGATAATACCTATCCTTCTCAAGCTATTCCAAGAAATAGAAAGGGAAGGAAAACTTCCAGACTCATTCTATGAAGCCAGTATTACTTTGATTCCTAAACTAGACAGAGACCCAGTAAAAAAAGAGAACTATAGGCCAATATCCCTGATGAATATGGACGCAAAAATTCTCAATAAGATACTAGCAAATCAAATTCAATGGCATATAAAAAGAATTATTCACCATGATCAAGTGGGATTCATTCCTGGGATGCAGGGCTGGTTCAACATTCGCAAATCAATCAACGTGATACATCACATTAACAAAAAAAAAGAGAAGAACCATATGATCCTGTCAATCGATGCAGAAAAGGCCTTTGACAAAATCCAGCACCCTTTCTTAATAAAAACCCTTGAGAAAGTCGGGATAGAAGGAACATACTTAAAGATCATAAAAGCCATTTATGAAAAGCCCACAGCTAACATCATCCTCAACGGGGAAAAACTGAGAGCTTTTTCCCTGACATCAGGAACACGACAAGGATGCCCACTCTCACTGCTGCTGTTTAACATAGTGCTGGAAGTTCTAGCATCAGCAATCAGACAACAAAAGGAAATCAAAGGCATCAAAATTGGCAAAGATGAAGTCAAGCTTTCGCTTTTTGCAGATGACATGATATTATACATGGAAAATCCGATAGACTCCACCAAAAGTCTGCTAGAACTGATACATGAATTCAGCAAAGTTGCAGGATACAAAATCAATGTACAGAAATCAGTTGCATTCTTATACACTAACAATGAAGCAACAGAAAGACAAATAAAGAAACTGATCCCATTCACAATTGCACCAAGAAGCATAAAATACCTAGGAATAAATCTAACCAAAGATGTAAAGGATCTGTATGCTGAAAACTATAGAAAGCTTATGAAGGAAATTGAAGAAGATTTAAAGAAATGGAAAGCCATTCCCTGCTCATGGATTGGAAAAATAAATATTGTTTATGTCAATATGTTTATGTCAAAATGTCAATACTACCCAAAGTTATCTACACATTCAATGCAATCCCAATCAAAATTGCACGAGCATTCTTCTCGAAACTAGAACAAGCAATCCTAAAATTCATATGGAACCACAAAAGGCTCCGAATAGCCAAAGGAATTTTGAAGAAGAAGACCAAAGCAGGAGGCATCACAATCCTAGACTTTAGCCTCTACTACAAAGCTGTCATCATCAAGGCAGCATGGTATTGGCACAAAAACAGACACACAGACCAATGGAATAGAATAGAAACCCCAGAACTAGACCCACAAACGTATGGCCAACTCATCTTTGACAAAGCAGGAAAGAACATCCAATGGAAAAAAGACAGTCTCTTTAACAAATGGTGCTGGGAGAACTGGACAGCAACATGCAGAAGGTTGAAACTAGACCACTTTCTCACACCATTCACAAAAATAAACTCAAAATGGATAAAGGACCTAAATGTGAGACAGGAAACCATCCAAACCTTAGAGGAGAAAGCAGGAAAAGACCTCTCTGACCTCAGCCGTAGCAATCTCTTACTCGACACATCCCCAAAGGCAAGGGAATTAAAAGCAAAAGTGAATTCCTGGGACCTTATGAAGATAAAAAGCTTCTGCACAGCAAAGGAAACAACCAACAAAACTAAAAGGCAACCAACGGAATGGGAAAAGATATTCGCAAATGACATATCGGACAAAGGGCTAGTATCCAAAATCTATAAAGAGCTCACCAAACTCCACACCCGAAAAACAAATAACCCAGTGAAGAAATGGGCAGAAAACATGAATAGACACTTTTCTAAAGAAGACATCCGGATGGCCAACAGGCACATGAAAAGATGTTCAGCGTCGCTCCTTATCGGGGAAATACAAATCAAAACCACACTCAGGTATCACCTCACGCCAGTCAGAGTGGCCAAAATGAACAAATCAGGAGACTATAGATGCTGGAGAGGATGTGGAGAAACGGGAACCCTCTTGCACTGTTGGTGGGAATGCAAACTGGTGCAGCCGCTCTGGAAAGCAGTGTGGAGGTTCCTCAGAAAATTAAAAATAGACCTACCCTATGACCCAGCAATAGCACTGCTAGGAATTTATCCAAGGGATACAGGAGTACTGATGCATAGGGCCACTTGTACCCCAATGTTCATAGCAGCACTCTCAACAATAGCCAAATTATGGAAAGAGCCTAAATGTCCATCAACTGATGAATGGATAAAGAAATTGTGGTTTATATACACAATGGAATACGACGTGGCAATGAGAAAAAATGAAATATGGCCTTTTGTAGCAACGTGGATGGAACTGGAGAGTGTGATGCTAAGTGAAATAAGCCATACAGAGAAAGACAGATACCATGCGGTTTCACTCTTATGTGGAACCTGAGAAACTTAACAGGAACCCATGGGGGAGGGGAAGGAAAAAAAAAAAAACAGGTTAGAGTGGGAGAGAGCCAAAGCATAAGAGACTCTTAAAAACTGAGAACAAACTGAGGGTTGATGGGGGGTGGGAGGGAGGAGAGGGTGGGTGATGGGTATTGAGGAGGGCACCTTTTGGGATGAGCACTGGGTGTTGTATGGAAACCAATTTGTCAATAAATTTCATATATATATAAAAAAACCATCAATTAGAGAAACAGTTACATATGAAAATGGACACTGACTCAGAAGTATCTTTTTTTGAAATATTGAGGTATAAACCATTGTGCTATTCTAAATATATTTTGAAAATTTTGTGTGTGTATGTACCTATGCTGCAAAAATCTATGCTAAACAATATGTACATACATACACATATAAGTGTACCTATATACATGTATTATCATAGATTTTTATAACATTGTATACACCTAACTGGTTGCCATGTTAACAACCATAAAGATGATAATGATGATGATGATGAGATTGAAAAGAATTGGAAGTAGGGAAACGTGTTTCTTAACTTTCTTTGGTACCTATGCCATTGGGGCAGGTATACAATAAGTACCTTATATTAAACATTATGATTACGATTTATAGTATTTGCTAGGCAAGTTATTGGTGCTTCTGTAGTTTCTCCCTGATTAAGATTGAAAGATTCTTTTGGCTACAGTTCCCACACATGCTCTGGAAGAAAATAGAGAAGAGGAGAAGCAAAAATAAGTATTTTGCACCAGGAGAAAACAACAGTGAAGGAGCACAGCAGGCTGGCACTAGGTCCAACATCCTTCCTCTTGCCCTGCCTCACTAGCTGCTGCTGCTCTCATGAAGTCATCACTGGGAAGCAAACACTGGCAGTGGGAAAGGATATCCTGAGATCTGGCCTGCAGTCTGACAATAACTTTTTGGCACATTCTAGTGTAAAATATTCCTATTAGTACTCCACATTCGTTCTGGCGCCTGAACATGGCCAACTGCAGGAGCCAAGAGGAAATTCCCTGTTGAGGAAACACTGTGGGATACAGAGGAACAGGTGAGCACAGCAAGAAATGGAGCCATTTCTTGACCCTCAAAGAAGAATAATTTACAGAAAATTCCTTATCTACTTGGGTGTCTCCTCAGGAACAGTAAAATAGAAATGAGAATTGTCATAAGAGTAAGATGAAAACGAAAAGTGCAAAATGGGAAGAATTACATTAATGCATGCCACAAAAATTCTTCAGCTGGTAACAGGGAAAAATATAATTTCTGAAATCTTAGAGTTTGTATAAACCCTAGAGCTCTCGATGAAAATGTATCTCTCAGGTGGATTTTAGTACAGAAACTATTCTGGCATTGTCCCAAGTATTTCCTTTAGGACGATATTTTGTTTTGGGGGAGGAAAATGTCTTGGGAAGGCCAGATTAAACCAATGTTAATAGATTCCCTTCATTAACGTAAATGCCTTTTTAAAATATGTTGATGTGGAGGGGCACCTGGTGGCTTGGTGAGTTAAGCATCCAACTCTTGTTTTGGCTCAGATCATGATCTTAGGACTCAGGAGTTACAGCCCTGCATCATGCTCTAGACTGACTGCAGGAGCCTGCTTGGGCTTCTCTGTCTCCCTCTCTCTGTTTCAAAAATAAATGCATATTTAAAATATGCTGATGTGGAATAAACATAGTACACATTATTTACCATTCATTTCACCATTGATTTCCTCCAACACCTTTTTTTTTTAATATAAAGAGAATTTTGCAGCATGAAGTAATACCATACTTAGGAAAAACATGATCTATTCCATAATGAGTCCTAGACAACTTGAGATGAAAAAAAGAGTTGTAGGTTTCCTTAAATTAGCCATACTATTTTTTTTTCTGTAATATTCTGGAACTCCAATGGGCTCTGTACCAATTAATCTTGCCCTCAATAGAACTCATCAAGGTGTGTTGTAACGATTTCAACTACGTGACCCAGGTTTCCTGTTACTTCCCCGTTCCAATTTTAGTCCTCATTTCCTTATGTAAGTTTTCTTTGTCTAAAAGCATGACTGAACACTTGTTATACCGTTAACTATTTGTGGGATATGTTGCATTTGGAGTCACAGGAACTGCACTTCCCACTATGCATGCCTCATAGTACTTTCCACACCTTGAATTTCTACTGTCCCTTTGACATGCTTTTACCAAGAAAATGTAAAAGAAACGATGCCATTCAATACCAGCCTTAAACATTAAAAAGGCCCAGCATGTTTTACTTTTTTTTATTTTGGAAGTCTAGCTGGTAGAATCAGGAACCATGATACATAAAAAGAAAGATATAAATTCTCCTGATGGAGAAGACATGGACAGTTCCTCATGGGTGGGAAAACACTGAAAGAGACCAAGTGCAAGAGAAATGAGGTGCCCCAGTTGTCCACATAGCCCTCAGGCATATGAGAAAGGCTTTCTGAGACCTTTCATTTCGGCCATCCACGGATGGAGTGCAGTCAAATACAAGTCATATCAGATGTTTGCACCCCATCAAAACCATCAAAATCAAATGAAAAGAACCTTGAGGGTAGCTCTGCCTAAAATTCCAATCCATAGAAATACAGACAATCAAAAGAAGCCTTGTTTGATGCTATTAAATTTTAAGATGGCTTATTACATGGCACAGATAACTGGAATAGAAGGGTTTTTTTTCTGTCTCTAGGTATTTGGGGAAGAAGCATAATTTCACCATACAGGTAAATACAAACCAACAGAATCATCAATATGAGGCAGAGGAGGGAAAACATTATGAGGTTGGTGTGTGTATTAATATCACAAGTTTGAAAGAGAACTCTTGGAGGAACTTCTTATTTTTGTTTGGCTTCTAAAATCAGGTAGGTTTGGTATAAAAAGGGATTCTGTAGAGGGAAGGCAATAGCCTATAAAACAAATAGAATAGGTTGAAAAGGTATTAGCTCTGGAGAATTACACAAACACACACAAATACACGTGGCTATATGTATACATGTGCACATGCATGTATAAGATATAACTATATAGAGAGAATATATAAATGCATATAAGTGTAGATATATTTGCACATAATATCACATTACTAAAGGATATATATAGATTATATATGTATATCTAAAAATATATAAAACATGTATTATATATGTACACATATGTATATAATACATATTAGATGTTTAGTACATATATAATACATAATACATATTATACATATATAATGTAAATATATGCAACTATATCGGATATACACACACATACACATAAGAAACCCAAACATATGTCTGAATTTACACCAAGAAGTTTACATAATTATTTTCTCTTATTTGTATTGAAATCTATGTAACAAACTATATCACATTGCAGTGACAACATACACAGTACATCATACTGATTCAACAATTCCATACATTACTCAGTGCTCACCATAAGTGTAGTCATCTTTAACCATCTGTCACCATATAACATTTTTACAATATTATTGACTAGATTCTCTATGCTGTGTTTTTCATTTCTGGGATATATTTATTTCATAACTGGAAGTTTGTTCCTTTTAACGCCCCTTGTCTGTTTTGCCCAGCCTCCCCACCCCCAGAGCCATCAGTTCTCTGTATTTATGAGTCTTTTTGTTTTTTTAGATGCCATGTATAAGTGAAATCATATGGTATTTGCCTTTCTCTGTCTGAAGTATTTCACTTAGTAGAATACCCTCTAGGCCTATGTTTTCACAGATAGCAAGATCTCATTTTTTATGGCTGAGTAATATTCCATTGTACATATCTTCTTTATCCATTCATCTATTGAGGGACACTTGGATTCTTTCTGTATTTTGGCTATTGTAACTAATGCTGCAATAAACACGGTACATTTATTTTTTCAAATTATTATTTTTGTTTTCTTTGGACAAATGCCCAGCTGTGGAATTACTAGATCATGTGGTACTTCTATATTTAAATTTTTGCGGAAACTCCATGATTTCTATAGTAGTTACACCAGTTTGCATTCCTACCAACAGTGTACAAGGGTTTTCTTTTCTCTTTCTTGTCTACACTTGTTGTTATCTTTTTGAAACTAGCCATTTGACTAGTATAAGGTGATAGCTCACTGTGGATTTGACTTGCATTTCCTTGATAATAATGTTGAGGATCTTTTCATGTGTCCGTTGACCTCTTGTATATCATCTTTGGAAAAGGTCTATTTAGGTTCCCTACACATATTTAAATTGGGATGTTTGTTCTATTGGTGTTGAGTTAGATATTAACTCCTTGTCAAATATATTATTTGCAACATTTTCTCCCATTAAATAGATTGGCTTTTTGTCCTGTTGGTTGTTTTCTTTGTAGTACGTAGCTTTTTTTTTTTTTTTTTTTTTTTTTGGTGTAGCCTCAATAGTTTATTTTAGTTTTTGTTTCCCCTGCTGAGGACACACATCCATAGACATCTTGCAAAGAACAATGTCCAAGCGATTACTGCCTACATTTTCCTCTAGGAGTTTTATGGTTTCAGGTCTCACATTTAGGTCTTTAATCCCTTTTGAGTTTATTTTTGTATTTGGTTTGAGAAAGTGGTCTGTTTCATTCTTTTGCATGTAGCTGTCCAGTTTTCCCAACACCATTTGTTGAAGAGACTGTCTTTTCTGCATTGTGTATATTCTTGCCTGTGTTGTACGTTAATTGACCATATAACCTTGGGTTTATTTCTGGGCCCTCTATCTTGTTCCATCGATCGGTCTAGTCGATCGATCGATCGATCGATCAATCTGTGTGTGTGTGTGTGTGTGTGTGTGTGTGTGTGTGTGTGTGTGTGTGTGCTGGTACCATACTGTATTCTGAACTATGTTTTTGTAATGTATCTTGAAATCTGGGATTGTGATACCTCCAGTTTCATTTTTCTTTCTCAAGATTGTTTTGGTTATTGTAGGCCTTCTGTGGTTCCATACAAAACTGAGGATTATTTGTTCTGTGAAAAATGCTATTGGTATACTGATATAGATAGTCTTCGATTTGTAGATTGCTTCGGGTAGTATGGAAATTTTAACAATATTATTCCAAACTATGAGTATGGTGTATTTTTCAATCTGTTTGTGTTGCCTGGAATCACTTTTGTTAATGTCTTACAGTTTTCAGAATACAGATCTTTCACCTCTTAGTTGAATTTATTTAGGTATTCATTTTGGTGAAATCGTAAATGAAATTCTTAATTTCTTTTTCTGCTATTTCTTTATTAGTGTATAGAAATGCAACCGATTTCTGTACTTTAATTTTGTATCCTGCAATCTTACTGAATTCATTTGTCAATTCTAGTAGTGTTTTGGTGGAGTATTTAGAGTTATATGTTTATATGTAGTATCTTGTCACCTGCAAATTATTAGTTTTACTTATTCCTCACCAATATGGATGAGTTTTATTTCTTCTCCTCTTCTAATTGCTACAGGTAGGACTTCCAGTACTACATTGAATCGAAGTGGTGAGAATGGACATCCTTGTCTCATTCCTGACCTGAGGGGAAAAGCTCTCGGTTTTTTGCCATTAGTTTAGATTTAGCTGTGAGTCTTTCATATATGGCCTTTATTATAGGGTATATTCCCTCCAAACCCACTCTGTTTAGAGTTTTTATCATGCATGAATATTATATTTGTGAAATGTTTGTCCTGCATCTATTGAGATGGTTGGATGGTTTTTATTCTTCTTCATATTAATGTGGTGTATCATACTGATTGATTTCCAAATATTGACCCACCCCTGGATCCCTGAATTGCCACTTGATCATATGGAATGATTTTTTAAATGTATTGTTGAATTTGATTTGCTAATATTTGTTGAGGATTTTTGGATCTATATTCCTGATATTAACTTGTAGGTCTTTTTTGTGTGCGGGGCGGGGGGGGGGGGGCGCGGTTTGGAAGGGGGCTGGTACCTCTGTTTGGTTTCAATATCAGGATAATGCTGACCTTGTAGAATGAATCTGGCTGCTTTCCTTCTTCAAAACTACCTTTAGTTTTTGAAATAGTTTAAGGAGAATATGTATTGATTTTTTTTTTTTATGTTTGGTAGAATTCATCTGAATTCTGGTCCTGGACTTTTGTTTGTTCATAGTTTTTAATTACCACTTCAATTTCATTAGTAGTAATTGGTCTGTTCAGATTTTCTGTTTTTTCCTGATTCAGTTTTGGAAGATTTTGTTTGTAGGAATTTATCCCTCTCTTCTAGGATGTTCACTTTGTTGGCATGTAATTTTTCATAACATTCTTTTATAATCCTTTTTATTTATGTGGTATCAGTTGTCATTCTCCTTTGTATCTGATTTTGAGTCCTCTTTTTTTCCTTCATGAGTATGGCTACAGGTTTATCAATTTTATCTTTTCAAGAGCCAGCTCCTGGTTTCACTGATTTGCTCTGTTTAGTTTCTATTTCATTTATTTCTACTCTAGTTTTTCATTATTTTCTTCCTTCTACTAGCTTTGGCTTCATTTTTGTTGTTGGGTTTTTTGCTTTGTTTTGTTTTGTTTAGGTCTTTTTGGTAAAAGTTTAGGATATTTGAGATTTTTGTTTCTTTTTTGTTTTTTTTTATTTTTAAAATTATTATTATTTTTTATTTATTTGAGGTAGGCCTGTTTCACTATAGCCTTCCTTCCTAAAACTGCTTTTGCTGTGTCCCAACAATTTTGGGCCATTTTATTTTCATTTGTTTCCATACTTTTTAAAAAAATTTCCTCTTTGTTTTCTTTGTTGATCCATTCATTGTATAACAAAGTAGCATGTTGTTTAGCCTCCATGTGTTTGTGTTATTTTATGTATTTATTTATTTATTTTACAGATTTTTTCATGTAACTGATTTCTAGTTTCATATTTTTGTGGTTGGATAAGAGGCTTGATATGATTTAAATCTTCCTAAAATTATTGAGATTTATTTTATGGCTTAATATAATTTATCCTAGAGAATGTTCCATGTACAACTGGAACAAACATGTACTCTGTTAAATAAATGTTCTGTATCTGTCAGGTCCATCTGGTAACTCATGTGTCATTCAAAGCCATTGTGTTCTTGTCAGTTTTCTGTCTGGATGATCTATCCATGGATATAAGTGGGATGTTAAAGTCTCCTACTATTATTGTATTACTGTCAATGCTTCCCTTTGTATCTATCTGTTAATACTTGCTTTATAAATTTATGTTCTCCTACGTTGGGTGAATAAAATTTTACAGTTGTTATATCCTCTTGTTGGATTAATCCCTTTATCATTACATAATGCTCTTATTTATCTTTTGCTACAGTCTTTGTTTTAAAGTGTATTTTGTCTGATATAAATATTGCTAACTTGGCTTTCCCCACCTTTAATTTGCATAGAATATCCTTTTCCATCTCTTCATTTTCAGGCTGTGTTTTTAGGTCTGAAGTGAGTCTCTGCCAGCAGCATATAGATGGGTTTTAATTTTTATTCATTCAGTTACCCTTTGTCTTTTGATTGGAACATACAATCTGTTTACATTTAAGGTAATTATTGATTTTGTTTTGCCAAATTGATTTATTATTTTGTTGTTTCCTAGGTTTTTTGTAATTCTTGTCCTTCTTTTTTCTCTTGTCCTGTGATTTAATGGTTTTTGTTTTCAGTATTATGTTTGGATTTCTCTGCTTTTTATGTATCTATTATGAGTTTTGGTTTGTGGTTACAACTGAGTCTTGTATCTTATGTGTCTAGCAGTCTACATTAAGTTGATGGTTATTTAAGATTGAACAATTCTAAAAGCACTAAATTTTTACTCCTCTGTCATGTTTTATGTATATGATGTTATATTTTACATCTTTTTATTTTGCGTACCCCTTGATTAATTTTTGTAGATATAATTGATTTTACTATTTTCATGTTTAAATCTTTACACTGCATTAATAAGTGATTAATCTATTACATTTACTATATGTTTTTATATATGAATGAATTTTTTTCATTCATAATTTTCTTCTAGTTATGGCTTTTTGTTTTTACTTAAGAGTCCCTTTAAGATTTCTTAGAACACTGATTTAGTGGTGATAAACTGCTTTGTTTGAGAAATTTTTCATCTCTCCTTTTCTGAATAATGACTTTGTTGGGTAGAGTATTATTGGTTGTAAGTTTTTTCTTTCAACACCTTGAATATATCATGCCACTCCCTTCTGGCCTGCAAAGTTTCTGTTATAAAACCAGACGAGGTTTGCCTTGCATATAACTGTTTTTCTTTACTCTTGCTGCTTTTAAAACTCTCATTATTTTTTGCAGTTTTAATTATGACTCTTGTGTAGCTCTCCTTGGGCTTATCTTGTTACTGGTATCTCTGTACTTCTTAGACCTGGGGAGAAGTTTTCAGTTATTATTACTTCAAATATGTTTCTGTCTGCTTCTCTTCTTCTGGGATACCTATAATGCAAATGTTATTATGCTTGAGGATGTTTCTGAGTTTCCTTAATCTATTCTCATTTTTTGTTTTTTACTTTTTATTTTTTGCTTTTCAGCTTGGTTGCTTTTTATTGCCCTGTCTTCCTAATAGCCAATCCATTCTTCTGCATCTTTTAATGGGGCTGTTGCTTCCCTCTAGTGTATGTTTTATTTCAGTTATTAAATTCTTCATCTCTGTCTGGTTCTTTTTTATTTTTTTAAAATCTCTGTTGAAGTTCTCACCGAGCTCATTCACTCTTTTCTCAGCAAGTATCTTTTTGACCTTTATTTTGAATTCTTTGTGAAGCATTTTGCTCATCTTCGTTTCATTTCGCTCTTTTACTATGATTTTGTTTTATTCTTTCATTTGGGGCCTATTTCTCTGTCTTCTTATTTTGTCAAACTCTCATTGTTTGTTTTTGCTAATAGGGAGGTCAGCTACATCTCCTGGTCTTGAAGAAGTTGTTTTATGGAGAAGTCCTGTGGTACCCTGTAGTGCAATTCCCCCCTGGTCACCAGAAGGAGATCCTCCAGGGGTGTCCCCTGTTTGGGCTGCTTGTGTCCTTCTGTTTTGCCTGAGCCACAATTGCCCTCAGCCTGGCTGTTGCAATATCTGCTGTGGACACAATGGGCAGGTTCTGTCCCTGTGCTGTTAAGAGGCCTTATCTGAGGCCACCACAGGCTTATTGGAGGGGAATGCTGATAATCAGACTAGCTGTCTGCAGTTAGTCACTTCCATAGCTGCAGGTGCACTGAAAGGTAGGGTATGCTCCCTGCATGGCCAACTGAGAAGCTGTCATTGGTGGGCCAGGAGCAGACAAGCTATCCATAATTACCCTCTCTGCTGTAGCTGCAATTGCAGGAAATTGCAGGGCTCGTTCCCTATGCAGCCAGCTAAGAAGCCTGGCTGTTGGAACTGTGGGTACACTAGTGTGTGGTGTTATATCTCCCCCGCCCCAGGCCAGGAGTTACTTTGCAGTGGCACAGGGCCCTGTTGGGGCTGCCTGTAGGGTGTACCAGAGCAGGACCTGCTAAAGAGGAATGCCTGCAGAGGCAGACAGGATGTATGAGGTGGGTCCATAGGGGAACACCAGGGCATGTGGTGCTGGCAAGATAGGTGGAGATATTAGAACTGGCTCCTTTAAGCATTCGGCTATGTAGTCTGGGGAAGAGAAAGAGAAATCGCACCTGCCAACACTTTGTCCTGGAGAGGTCTCCTTTAGGTAGCTATCCTTCAAGGACACATAAGATCAGTTTATAATTTTTTGTGTATACCCTAGGTGTTTTTCAAACTGTTGCTTCTGTACTGTGTCATGGGCCAAGTTGGTTATTATGCTGGCTCTTTAAGGGCAGGGACTCCTATTGTCCTCCAGCTCTCCTAGGGTTAAGCCAAATGATTTTTAAAGCTCCCAAAGTCCAGCTGGTTTCCAAAATCCGATGTTATGGGAACTTGTCTTCGCAGTGTGGGTCCCCAGTGCTAGGGGTATCTGGAATGGGATCTGATCCTTTTGATTCTCCATGATTGTGATGTCCCTCCCACTTATGCTAAGACTCCCCAGGCGTTTGGTTCCCAACCACATCTCTGCCACTCTTACCCTTTTTGATATAGTCTTCTATTATTAACTGTGAAGGGTGTGTTTTGTCAATCTTCAGGTCATTTTCAGAAGTAGTTGCTTGGATGTAGTAGTTTTTTTTTTTAATTGATTTTTTTTTTTATTTTTGAGAGAGAGTGCACATGTGAGTGGGGGAGAGAGAATCTTAATCAGGCTGCCCAGGCTTAGCACAGAGCCTGACACAGGGATTGATCCCATGACCCTGGGGTCATGAGCTGAAATCAAGATTGGATGCTCAGCTCACTGAGCCACCACAGAACTCCTAAATGTAGTTATTATCTCTGTGTGTCTATGAGAGGAAGTGAGATCAGGATCCTCCTACTCTGCCATCTTCCTGCCCTTCCTCACAAACTTACATAATTTATCTACTTTAATCCTTATACAGTACCACACACTAGGCATTACACACCCTGAATTATAGAAGAGAAAGTTGAAGTTCAAAATGTTTGTATACCTTACTCAAGTCATAAAGGATTTGACCAAGAACTAGATAATTCAACGTTTTATTTTTATATTGGGGACAGAGAGAGACAGAGCATGAACGGGGGAGGGGCAGAGAGAGAGGGAGACACAGAATCGGAAACAGGCTCCAGGCTCTGAGCCATCAGCCCAGAGCCCGACGCGGGGCTCGAACTCACGGACCCGAGATCGTGACCTGGCTGAAGTCGGATGCCTAACCGACTGCACCACCCAGGCGCCTCAAGAACTAGATAATTCAAGTGCCCCTGCTGTCAGTGTTCCACTCTGTCTCTTTCAGTCAGAATGGCTGGAAAAATAATCTAATTGATGTTACTTAGCACAGATTATAAGTGGCAGCAAATCTGTAAGTTCTTGTGTGTGTTGTTTATGGCACTGTGAGCTGTGACCAATCAACCCATCAAAGTCATTCCAGAATAATGGACTTTGCACACCATGAAAAGTCAAAACTCATTATAAAAGCCCTATAGATCAAGGCTTGCTTTAGACTGTTATCACATTGATCAGTGCTTCTCAGATGTTAATAATGCTTGAGTTTAGGATTCTTATTAAAACACAGATTAGAATTCAGTAAAACTTGTGTGAACACTGTGATTCTGTATTTCTAGCAAGTCCTTAGATGATGCTAACTATAGACAACACTGACTATCAAGGATCTACATAAGGTGTTTCTCACACACTTATCTCTGCATCTCCTCTCCTGATCCCCACCATTTCCTGCCAATAGGTTACCACCCTGACAAATGCCCCTGGTTCCATAGAGATTAAAATATTTTCCCATTTTCCAATCTCTTAACATTTTATTTGCCTTGTACTTTAGTCTTTCAAATTTTCTAATTAAAATATTACCTAGTAAAGCAATTCCAGTCAATGAAATAGTTTTAAATTCAACCCCTCCAGAAAATATAATATGCTTAAAATAGATTTCTGTACCTTTACGCATAAAATATAATTATTGGTGAAGCATTTGTACCCAAGATAGCTTATTAGGAAACAGGATTTCTGTTGCTGTTGGTGTTTTGACAGGGAACTATTTTGGTAAATATTCAATAACAGCATTATGCATTAGAGGATTATCCTCTTTGTTTAAATAGAAGACTAGCTATTTATTAAACTAGAATACAAGGGAGATAATACAAGCTATATTTAATATTTTTTTCTCAACCTCTTCCTCAACTCATAGGGTGATAAGTTTGAAAGTTGTAAAGAATTTTCTGTATATTGTGTCTTTCAATATGTCTTGTACGGTAAGATTAAGAGGTTTACATTGTGATAGGATCCTTAAGGTATGGTGAATTTTTGCTAAACTTTAAATGGTGTCATTATAACTAGGCTAAAATAGTTAGAATTTCATAGTCAGAAATTGATTCAAAAAGAGATTATACTGAACCTGCTTTCCAAAAACAATTTCCATCAGGTTTACTTAAACACTGACATAATAATAAATTGAATTTAGTATAATCTATTTGAAGAATATACGTGGTCTTTATTAAATTGTTTTGGTAATAAAAATTGCCTGCCACTCAGGAAAGAAAGGATAGACTGAACTTTCCAAACAGGTTTATTAGGGGTAAAATTATAAATACATAGGATTTTATAGGCATTGAGAAAGAGATCCAGTTGGTCAGTTTAATTCTGTAAAGAGCCTAGTAAAGTAAGATCTGTCTTTTGATACAGTTATGTGGAACTTAACTGCTTGTTTAATACTTTCCTCCTAGCTATATATTCTTTTGAAATAACATCTGTTTCAGCTTGTGCCTTGACTAATTATGAAATGTTTATCAAGCATCTAAGTCCAAATATATACCCAACATGATTGATAAGATAAATATCTCTCCTAGTCACTGGCTCAAAAACAAAAAACAAAAAAAACCCCAAAAAAACAAAAAACAAAAAAAAAAGGAAGAAAAGAAAAAAGGGATAGCTGGTTGTCTGAAATTCCAGAAAAAACAACAATAAAAAAACACCAATTAAGGCATTATATTTTGGTGGGGAGTGTTGATTGAGAGAATAAGGGAGGAATAGGGCTGGGAGAATTATGAGGGTAATTCTTCAGACTTTTTTTTAAAACTTAATCTGCATGTAATTAAAGCCAAATAGAAATATGGTTCTGTTAATTCACTATATTTATGGAGAAATTTATGTATACTTTATGAAGACGTTTGGATCCTTGGTAAAAATCACAGCACATCTCTTTTGCAAACAATAAGCATAATGTTCACAATAAAAATAGAGACCTATGGTCGATGTTCTCAAAAGCCTGGAACTAGCCTCAGAGAATGGATGAAATGGCACTTGAAGGCACCAACCAATTCTATTCACAATTGTAATGATTATCAGAAGCGTATAAGAAGATTATAAACAAAAGATGCACCTGAGCCCACCAGGCTTCTTAGGGGTTCTCTTCTTCTGCATGGGGGCAGGGAAATAAAGGCAAGGTGAGGGAGAAGGTCAGGGGGTCATGAGTGCTAAAGAGTCCAACTGAGCTGAAGAAAATCTGAAACAAGGAATTTCAGAATTTTTATCCTCTTCTGCCCCCAGAAAGACTATTAAACAACTTAATGCCAAATAGAATACCATAATTCAACTTTTCAGCAAGATAACCCTATCTAAATTTAAGTTCCTGATTACAGAACTATTACTGTGCCCATTAGGCCGACTTTATTTGGCACTAGTTTTTGCCTTCTCCTATTATCTGTTTCTGAAAATTTTGTTTTTCACTAAGGGGCTAACAAGAGCAGGCCTGACCATGTTTAACAAAATGTCAATGTGATGGTTAATTTTACGTGTCAAATTGGTTTGATCAGAGTGCCCAGAGATTTGGTCAAACATTATTCTGAATGTTTCCGTGAAAGTTTTTAGATGAGATTAACGTTTAAATCAGTAGACTTTGAGTAAGGCAGATTACTTTCTATAATGTGTGTGGGCTTTATTCAATCAGTTGAAGGTCTTAATAGAACAAAAACTGACCTCCCCTGAGCAAGAAGGAGTTCCAGCAGTCTGCCTTTGGACTCAAGCTCCCCTCCCTTACCCTGTTCCCTGAGTCTCCAGCCTGCTGCTCTACGCTACAGATTTTGGATTTACCAGCCTTTTCTATTATATAACACATTTCCTTAAAATAAATCTCCCTCTCTATGTATAAGTACATCCTGTTCTGTTTTTTGGAGAACTCTAATATGTACACAATAAATTTTCCTTTCATAAATCCATATTTATTAGGAAAAAGCTGTAAAATTCTAAAAGGAAGATCTCATTTAGTCATAATTGGGATTACCCTAGAAAATTGGCAAATTTCAGAGGTGCTTTAGGATGCAAAAGCAAATTAGCCCTTATAGATTATTCTTTTATTCTTTGATCCTAATTTATAAATTTATCAAGTCTAACTTTGTTGAGTCCGACGATGACTCTAGCTACTTGTGCCATATATGTGTGCATTAAGAGAACTCAGAAAGCCCTGCCTCTGTCTGTCTGATACATCTCTTGATTGGGACTGGCAATGCTACAAACTTCTAGGTGGATATAAGATTGTTTCCCAGAATTTCTGGTGCCTAGCTAAAAAAATGCAATTTCTTCCTCAGAACAGGAAGAAATAATGACAAAGCTATGGAATGGTATTTCACTAGAAATAAGCCTACCTTCTCCCCACCTCCAACCTTTAATATATGACTCCTTAGTGCAAAGACATACTCTAAATGGCAACCATATTTCGTCAGAATGATTGCTGTAGAGGTGTCATTCCAAGGCTCTGGCTATGCTGATTGAATTAGAACTGTCTCTCTCACATAAGTCTCTGAACTCCATGACAAATGCTTATGCTAATTATTTGATATTAACTACCTATAATTAATGGCCTATGTCAGTTCTTTTCTGACACCACATTGAATGTTTTAATTTGGGCATGGAATTTCTTTCACGGAAAAATAATTCATATTCTATTCGTAATTAAAGTTGTGAGCTCTTAGTCATAAATTGTGCTTTATTTTTTCATTATTTTAAAGAGACAGCACAAGTGGGGGAAAGGGGCAGAGGGAGAAAGAGAGAATCTTAGGCAGGCTCCACTCTCAGCATGGAGAAAGTAAACTATATATATATAGTAAACTATTTTACTTATAGAAAAAATACTAAAAATATCTGTAACTATATCTATATATGGATATGTAGATATATATCCATATATCTACATATCTATATAGTCCATATATGTCCATATATCTATATCTATATCTATATCTATATCTATATATTACAATAGTCCTAAAAAATTCTAATATGTATGTATTCATATATATAGACATATACAATACATATGGGTATACATGGATATACATATCTGTGTGTGTTTATATATAGTATACATATTTATGTTTATATATCGGTGCGTATGTGTTTATATAGAGGTGTGTGTGTGTATGGCTATATATATAAACCTATATGTAAATATATGGAAATATATATATATATCCCAATAATCCTAAAATTTGTAATGCCTGTTATTATCCAAATTATAACCTAAGCACTTAGTTGTAATAAATTCCTAACCTTAGCACTATATCTAAGCAAAAAGAGAACAGAGACATATCTATATAAAAACCCTATAACCAGCAATTATAATTTTGTCTATTTGTCTTTTATCACTTTGTGCATTGTGATTCAAGATTAGAATTCAGGAGTCTACTTTTTGTTTTGTTTTACTTTTTTACTTTTTATATGCTTTAGCTCAGCAATGATATAATTATGTGATGTCCCCATAACTGTATGATCTAGGTAGGTGGCTTTCCAAAACTGGTGGGAAATGGGAGACAATTAATATAGTTTTCCATTTCCATATTAGAAAATGCACATGTAACTACAGATATTCCTTGACATTTGATGGTATTCATGTCCCAATTAACCAACTGGAAGTTGAAAGTATCATAAGTTGAAAATTCATTTAATATTTCTAACCTGTTGAACATTATAGCTTAGCCTAGTCTACCTTAAACCCACTCAGAACATATTAGCCTCCAGTTGGGCAAAATCCTCTAAAAATAGACTATTTTATAATAAAGTATTGAACATCTCATGTAATTTATTGAATACTGTGCTGAAAGTTAGACACAAAATGGTTGTCTGGGGACAGAAGGGTTATAAGTGTATTGGTTATTTACCCTCCTGATCACATGGCTGATGGGAAGCCACACTGACTGGGTGGCCGCTGCCCATCATCAGAAGAGACTATCTCTACAACATATCATTGTCCCAGAAAAAGATCAAATTCAAAATGTGAAATACAACTTTTGCTGAATGCATATTGTTTTCTCACCATTGTAAAGTCAACCATAAGTTGAACCATTGTAATTTGGGGACCATCTGTATATTAAAATTCAACATATTACTGTTATAATTATTTTATAGCATATGTTAAAAGAGAAAGTTATAAAAATAAAATAATATGACATAGGTACTTTACTCAATAATACTTAAGAATCAATTCCTACTTATTGAACATGTGTTTTCTTCAGGACTTGGTAGAAACTGTTTTTGGTTCATCCTGTATTAATCCTGAATCTCTTGGTAGATGCAACATTTTAGCATTTTGTCCATGCTAAATCTTGTGTAAGATCCCTTTGGGTAAAGACCCACTTGACTGTAAATTCTGTGTTTCAGAGCTTAGTACCCCCACCCCCAAATTTTCAGTTCCCATCCCAGGAAATCAGTGTGATGACCTTGTCTGATAAAACAACACCTGGTTGAATGCCCCAATTCTTAAAAACTCAGATAATTAATCATCTCCTTTCACTTCACTCCCATGGTGGCTTTTCTCTTCTGAGGCCCCCTGGTCTTCAGTTATGCTTTATTGTCCCTTTTAGTCTGACCTCACAGACTTATTTTCTGATTCTGAAATTATTTCCAGGTTATCTGTCTGCATGGGTGTGGAAGTGCCCGATATTCATCTTCTTGTGGAGTATGTAAAAGGTTTTCATGAGACCCACAGTGAAGTCCTAGATTGAGATATTGAATCAAACCACAGTGTTGCCAACCTTTGCCTTCCTAGTATTGTGACTACTGGGAGAGTCTCCTTGCTATGCCCCTCTTGATCTGCTTGGCAGTCTATGAGTGAGGATCAGAGCCTGAGTTTTCCCTCATCCTATTCACATTACTTTGAGCTGCTGACACTCTTTCTCACAGTATTCTGCATTTCTTGTACACCAGAGAACACAACTTCACCCGGGGAGTGCCCTTTTCTGTCTTTGCTTTATCTCCCAGTACCAGCTCCCTAGACACAGTTTGTCTTCCAGCCTCAGCCCACATACATCAGATCAGTTATGTTATTCACTATTTGCTTCATCATTTCTAATAACAAAGAATCCATTGCTGAGTTCAACTGATCAATAGCTCAAAACCACAGCAAGTTTGCCATCATAACTCGCAGATGGCCTTCTTTGATTTCCCTGTATTCATTCTTATTTTATCAGGGTAATGAAAATATATGTAGAAGATTCTGGGTATCTGTAGTCCCTCATCATAAATGACTGTGTCAATAACTTTTTTAAACTACAACATCAACAGAAGACCAACTTCTCAAATGTAACTGTATAAATACTTATAATGAAGTTTCTTCATCTTCTGTTATATTGATTGACTTTAAATAAATATATATACTCACCAGGTATCTTCTGAAACCTTTATGTTCCAATAAGGATTTCCAAAAACATGCATTGTAATATCTTAGTTAAGGCTGAGTTTTGAGCTGGACTATTTGGAAATGAATCCCAGCTCAATTACTAGTGGTGTGGCAATATCCAGGTTAGCCTTTCCAGGCCACAATTTCCTCATCTATAAAGTGAGAGTGAAAATAGTAATAATAATAATACCTACATCATAAGGTTATTAGGATTAGATTGATTGGCTTATGTAAGTCACTCAGGTTAATTCCCAGTAAGTGTCTTAAACCTGGTAGAATTGTTTTCCTTTGAGACAGTCTCCTGTTACTGCTTTCAGCTAATATAATTATACTTTTTATAATTGATGTGACCTAAGTTTATGTCCAGTTTTTAAGAAGGTGTTTAACTGATAGTATGTTTAAAGTTAAACACCTAGGTTTATTTACTCGAGTTGCCCTTATATTTTGAGAGATCTGTTTTCTTGCTTTCCAGCTCCTTTATGTAACTATAGGACTACAACTTTATGCTTGTGAAAACATACCTGGGATTCATCCAGCATAGTAGTGTATTTGTCCTCAAGTTTTTTATTTGTGAATTTTGCAACACACCTTTTATGTTATTAGATGTCATTAATAAAACAGCATAGTAATTCAAGTTCAAAGTCAGAACATTGGGATAAGAGCCATTCAATCAGGATAACATTCACTTATTTAGCAATTAGTTCATTTATCTATACTTCCTGTGAATCACACAATTTTACCTGCCATTCCAGCCAGACCTATTTGGTTTGTCCACAAGGAGACCATAAGGTGTCTGCTAAATCCTTCTACAGTCTGATTACTTCCTAACTTCATAGCTATATCCCCTTCAATCTCATCTACGCCATCGCTGGTCTCGTTTGTTGGTCTTCCTGTTTCCACCTTTACCCCTGAAGTCTATTATCAATACAAAGTAGCGTGTTTAAAACCTAAGTCTGATTATGCCATTCTTCTGCCCATAACCCTCTTATGCCTCCCTATTCCTCTCAGAGAAAAAGCCAGGATGCTTGCTACTATGTGTAATGTGCCTAGCCTGACTCAATTTACTCTCTGATTCCCTATTCTGTTCTAGCCTATCTGTACCATCTCCTGCCCAGCCCTGCCCTCACTTCCCTTTAAACTTCTACCTTCACCATGTAAGCATGCTGATGGCTTTCCTCTCTGTCTGGAACACTGTCTCCAATATTTCTGGGTCCCCAGCACATTCTCCTTGTCTTTGTTCAAATATTCCATTTTTAGTAAAACTGACCATGACCAATGATGGCTACACTCGTTATGGCATGATATTTAATAAGACTATGTCTTCTTATTATTTTTTCTCTAATAAAAAATATTCTTAATATAATGGAGGAGCATATTATATCCAAAGACTAGGCAGTCTTGTGGCAGATAGACACATGAGATATTTGTCTTATTTCTGTATATTAAAAAATCTTCCCCTGATGAATATCAAGGACATTTTCTAGGTAGTGTTGGCTTCTGCTCCTTCTCATAAGCAATGGACCAAAAAGATTAAGTATAGAGTACAATTATAAGATGAAGTTTGTCAATAGAATTAATTGCCGAAGTCACTTCTATTGGCTCAGGTGGGTACAACTTACAGCACTGACTCAGTAATTGGCAATGTATCAGGTATATTAGGTTTTTAGAAAACACATTTCATAAATGATAATCATAATTATGTTGATCCCGAAACTGGAAGCCGAGATTTACTAGAAATTAATTTTGACTCACTAAAGTGCAATTATAAGTATGACTAGATTAGTTTTGAGCAATCCCCCTTTTCTGTTACTTTGGTTTAAATACATCTATGCTATGAAAAGCGAATGGAGGGTTTTACTCCTGTGGGCTAAAATATTAGGGCTTTCTGTGTATGCTTTTATGATTATCAGAATGAAATATGATAGTGCCATTTTTAGCCTGCCATTATCTGTGATGTATGTCATCCTAACACAATTGCTTGTACAGCATATGTCAGAAATAAGTCACACCTGTCTAAAACAGCTATTTCACTAGGCAAATCTCTCTTGGCTATGTTCTGCATGTGAGTCTCAAAATGCTTTAAACATAGAAAATGAAGAACTAAAAATGCAAATAAAAAACTTTGATTAGAAAAAAAGTATAGGTAGACCTATTACTCTTATTGTCATTTAGCATAGACCATATAGGAAAATGAATCTTACATACTTAGTTCTGCATAATAATAGGATCAAAGCAAAGTTTTTTGTGTTTTGGTTTTTGTTATTTTGTTTCTCACCCCTCCCAAGGGATTTTAATGTATCTTACAACCCATTTTCTAAAATCATACATTTGCCATTCAAGAGAACTTTGCTTTACCTAGCCGTACCTCTTATTAGGGAACAAATACAGTAAGAAATTGTTCAAAATCAAACTATTTTTTTTTATTCCAGCTAGTGATAACGTTGCATTGAAAACAGACACGGTTAGAAACTTACACTTTGCGTTTAGCACTGAGCCCAGTCTGACAAAGACTCTCTAATTTATGGTGTAATTAACTCAAGAAATATGTCAATGCATTAAATTTTCCAAATTGTATATGCAGCAGTTACGGGTGATCTTAAAATGTGAAACGGAAAATGACATTTTCTTAAGACTCTTCTGTAGCTCCCTATTGCACACGAACTAAAATACAAATTTTTCCTTTCCCTAGACTCATGAAATCTACTCAAACTGACTCTTTTTCCTTCCACCTCATCTGGGCTATTACTAAGCTCTAAAATGAGTAGTGGCCTTTCAATTATTTGCCCAACCAAACCCTTTCCCAACACAGAGATTTCATAAATGTTATTCTCTCTACCGAGAAACCTTTTTCTTATTTAAAAAAAAAAAAAAGTATAGGCATTTCAGGTCTCAGCCTAATGTCCTCTGAGAGTGCTGACCCCGCCCCACTTGCCTGCCATGGTGCAGATAGTCCTGCCCACTATTCTCTATTTCAGCATCTTGTTTATTTCCTTCAAGGCACATATGGTTTTTAATAATGTTTTATTGACCTGATTTTGGTCTTTCACATAAAGTAAAAAGTAAGTTCCATGTCAGCATAGCCCATGCCTGAATAATCAGCTTTGAATCCCCAGACCTGTCACAAAGAACTTGAATAAAAACTGATATTTGTCTTTATATTTTTAATCCTTTTAATCACAAAATATTCAAAAATGCACAAATTTAGGGAACTAGTGAAATGAGCATCCTCCATATTTAAAACTTACCCAAATTTTGCCACTTTTCCTTCCCTTGTATTTTTTTTACACAGTTCTGTATTTTCCTTTGATAAAATAAGATTGTAGACACTATGTCACTTTGACATACATTTCTAAAACATACTGTAATTATTCAAATGCCCAGGAAATATTTTTACCAGTAGAATTTTTTTAATCCGGGAAATTAGATTTGTAGTTGAATTGTGCCTAGATTGTGATTTGTTCGTACTGTTTGGAAACATGTGCATTTTCTACCATATTTACGATGCCACAATCACAACAAATGCAAATTAACAATGGTCTTTTGGTAACGTTAATACCCAGTTCAAGCCAGATTTCCTTTATCACCTCATATGTATCTATTCAGTTTATTTATTCAGATATATATTAAAGCCCAAGGTGCGCATTAGTTTATAAATCTGTACCTACATCCATATCTGAAGTCTTTTTAAACCTAGATCTAACCTCCTTTTTGTCCCCTGCCACTGTCTTACACAGCAGAGCTTGTAGTGTCCCATATCTGGTAGCTGTTTTCTCCCTTGTGGCATCATCCAACCTGTTTTCCTACCCCTCATGTACCCCAAGAATGGATGTTATCTCTAGAAGTTAAATTCAGGTCTCAATTTTGATAAGATTGCTCCATAGAAGGCACCATGTGCTTTAAATTGCTTCATGTCAACAGGCACAGAATGATTAGTTACCTTGTGAGGCCAACATGAAAGCTGGATTCGGGTGTTGGCAGCCTACTTAGCTTTTCCTATCAAACGTTTTTACTAGTGGGGCAGCTGGGTGGCCCAGTTGGTTGCGTATCTGACTTGGCTTCAGCTAAGTTCATGATCTCATGGTTTGTGAGTTCAAACCCCACACCCGGCTCTGTGCTGATGGTTCAGAGCCTGGGTGGGATTCTCTCTCTCTCTTCCTTTCTCTCTGCCTCTCCCACGAGCACTCTCTCTCAAAGAGCGAGAAAAGAAACAAAACAAATTTTTCACTAGTGAGATCGTTGCTGGTGATTGTTACCAAAATTAATTGCAGCTTAGGGTGTCAACATGGAGATTTTTCTAAATCTATCTTTTTAAAAAATTTTTTAAAATACATTTATTTATTTTTGATAGAGACAGAGCACAAGCGGGGGAGGGGCAGAGAGAGAGAAGGAGACACAGAATCCGAAGCAGGCTCTAGGCTCCCAGCTGTCAGCCTAGAGCCCGACGCGGGCCTCGAACTCACAAACAACGAGATCATGACCTGAGCCAAAGTCAGATGCTTAACCCACTGAGCCACTCTAAATCTATCTCTACCTGTGCATTTGTTAGCTGAGATTACTCTGAGTCTGCTCTCGGTGGTCACTGGGCCTCATTTGCTCGTTTTATGAGGTTTGTGGGTTTACTATTGTCTAGCTTTGTTGAGATTATCCATGTGTTATTTTTCTCTGATTTTTTTCTCTCTTTTGGTCTTTCTGCTTAGCCCTCGTTGGGTTTGGTTGTCGAGAGGGAATTCTGAGGAGATTAAAACAAATTATGTTATTGGCAGTGATCACCTCTATGTCCCCTTCCTTCATAGTTTAAAGTCTTCTTTTACCTACTTTCTGTGTGCATCCCCCATCTCCATTTCTGTTCTCTTTCTTCCCTTCTAAACATTTCTGGTCTAATTAGCAATTTAGTTTTTCAGAGCTGATTTTGCATGTATAAACTGTAGTTAATTACACAGCTGTGTGCTGGAATTATGCAGGCTCTTCTCTGTGAAAAAATCTAAAACTTCTCAGTTTAAAAAACTATCCCTAATGTCATGTTAATTTATGAAAAGACCCAGAATAAGTTCTGGTCTCAGGCTGTCCCAAGGTATTTCTCGAAGCCAGTTCTCTTTGTCTTTTACTTATTTTCACTGGAAATAGCACTTTGTTCTTTCCCTGATAGTCCTTGGTAATGTTAGAACGTCCTCTAAAATTCCTTGAAACTTACTCGGATTCTCAGGAGATGTTTCATTTGTGGAGTTAGATTTCTCGTTCAGTAGTATATGGATTGTGATCATTTGTATTGTTCAGGTTTCAGTCTTTTACGGTGTTAAAATGTGTGTATCCCCACCCCCAAGCCCAACCTGTGCTATTCACCTTGGGTGAAAAACACTACTGATTCACAGCAGAGCTTGTCACCTCATTAATACCGACTTCTTCTAGTAGGGACTGGGTACTCCTATCAAAATCACCCCAAGGACCCAAGGAACGAGGCAAGGCCTACAATTAGATGTGGTGGGAACAGCTGGAAATATTTTATATTTGTTTCTATAAACTGCCTCCTTCCTAAGGGCAGAGTAAAGGTTATTAAACAAGGCCTTTGGAATGAGAAGGAATTTTGCCATTTACGTTGGGTTTCAGGATCACATTATAATTACTGGACCCACATTCATATCCTTCCTATCAGATAAAAGTTACTGTGCTGTATATTTGGACTTGCAAGATGTAGGCAACTTTTACCAAATTAAACTAAATGGTTACAGAGAGTAGCCAATAAAGCTCATTTAAAAATAACCTGGAGGGGCGCCTGGGTGGCTCAGGCAGTTGAGTGTCAGACTTTGGCTCAAGTCACAATCTCAAGGTTCGTGAGTTCGAGCCCCATGTAGGGTTCTGTGCTGACAGCTCAGAGCCTGGAACCTGCTTCGGATTCTGTGTCTCCCTCTCTCTCTCTGCCCCTCCCCTGCTTGCATTTTTTCTCTCAAAAATGAATAAATGTTAAAACAAATTTAAAAAAAAAGAACGTGGAGTTAGTCATAGGTTACAGTGTTGGTTTTCACTGCAGAAGAAATATTGATATTAGAAGGTAACTGAAAGCCCAATAGGCTTCCTCCAGCAAAGTGTGATTTGAAAGATGTACTCAAACCAAAGTTACATCAAAATATCTCAGCCTCAGGTGACCGCTCAGCCTTTCCTGAACTGAAATTCTTACCAGGTTTCACCAGCATCTGCCTTTTCCACATGGCCCATCTAAAGCTATTGAGACCCTTCACCCAATATTATCTTTATTATAATTATGTAACTATAATTATGTATTACATGATAATTATAAAAATATTTTATTAAACCACAAAGGAGAATTATTTCAATACACTTTAATTTATCCCTAGTTATACATTAAAGAGAAAAAGAACTGCAATGGACTATAAAACAGTATTCAGCAGGACACTGATATTTTCAATAATAACATGGGTACTGTCATAATGAAACTATTATACATATATTATAGGATGAGGCAAATAAGTACACTAATGGCACATGCAACCAAGGTTTAACAGACAAATAGATGCAAACAAGAAATATTTATTTTATATTTTTAATTTTTTAAGTTGTAAGAAATATATTTAAATCAATAATGATCAGGAGTAGAATTTAGTGATTCATCATGTACATATAACACCCAGTGGCTCATCCCAACAAGTGCCCTCCTTAATGCCCATCACCCATTTATCCCGTCCCCCCACCCACCTCCCTCCAGCAACCCTCAGTTTGTTCTCTGCATTTAAGAGTCTCTTATTGTTTGCCTCCCTCTGTTTATACCTTATTTTTCCTTCCCCTTCCCTTCATCTGTTGTGTTTCTTAAATTCCACATATGAGTGAAATCATAGGATACTTATATTTCTCTGACTTGCTTAGCATTATATGCTCTAGTTCAATCCATACTTTAGCAAATGGCAAGATTTCATTATTTTTGATTCCTGAGTAACTCAAACACACACACACACACACCCCACATCTTCTTTATCCATTCATCAGTCAATGGACATTTGGGCTCTTTCCACAATTTGGCTATTGTTGATAGCGCTGCTATAAACATTGGGGTGCATGCTTGTTTTCATGCATGTTTGTTTCATGCTGTTTGTTTCAGCATTTTTGTATCTTTTGGATAAATACCTAGTAGGGCAATTGCTGGATCATAGGGTAGTTCTCTTTTTAATTTTTTGAGGGACCTCCACACTGTTTTTCAGAGTGGCTGTACCAGTTTGCATTCCCACCAACAGTGCGAGAGGGTTCCCCTTTCTCTGCATCCTCTCCAGCATCTATAGTCTCCTGATTTGTTCATTTTAGCCATTCTGACTGGTGTGAGGTGGTATCTGAGTGTGATTTTGATTTACATTTCCCTGAGGAAATATTTTAAATAGTTGATCAGAATGTCTGTATCCTTAAACTTAAAAATATCAGTGTAAACTCTTAATCTGCAAAAAAAAAATTCTTTATTGATCTTGATGGCTGAAAAGGTCTGGTATCCCAATCCACTAACAACGATTATCTCTCATCTAGATATGGTCTCCTAATTCTGTTTTTCATAGAAAGCAAGCAGAGTGGCTCAAAGAAATGGTTGGTCTTAGATCTGGCCAGGCAGAAAATATAGAGTGTTAACACCAGAAAGCAAATAATTTATCAAATACTGCTGGTACTGTGCTAAATGGAAACAAGCCAATTTGAAAGGATATCTCTGGTTAAAATGGAAAATTTGAAGGGTGCCTGCATGGGTCAGTTGATTAAGCATCCAACTCTTGATTTCGGCTCAGGCGTGATCTCAGGGTTCATGGGTTGGAGCCCCACCTGGGGCTCTGTGCTGTCAGCACTGAGTCTGCTGCTCTCTTGTCCTCCCTCTCTGCCCCTCCCCCACTCACACACATAGTCTCTAAGTAAACATGAAAACAATTTTTGTAATGGAAAATTTGAGTACCACAAAGAATAATGACTGAAATGGATTAAAATCCATAATTTCAAAATGAAAATAAAACAAATTGGTCATCTTGAAATTTTTCTAGCACATCAATTTCTTATTGTTCTGAAAGATAGTACACAGGGGCACAGAATCAAGAACACATCCTGCCAGTACTATACCGCCTGCTCCTCATGATGGACAGTTGCTCTTAGAAAATAATTCCTACTAACGAACTCAAAAAATTTTTAAACTCAACAGTAGAGATGGTGACATTGAGCAGGGATGATACGTAAAGCAAAGTTTGCTATCAAACATTTATATGATGAAATGTTTACAATGTCAAAGCAAATACTAGAAATTGTGAGGGCTTAGGGAGAAGGTGTTGGTTCTGTCTAGGGGGTAGAGTGTGATTTATGAATGGAACAGATTAAAGACAGAATAAGGATATTCTATTTTAGATATTTTTAGAGGTTTGACTTTATTTATACACTGAGTAGCCATAAAAGGTTTTTGAGAAATGGATGTAAATATTTCCACCTGTGTTTTACAACTGCATTTCTGTTGGTAAAATGGAATATGTGGATTAAGAGGTGAAACCTTGCTGGCAGAGAAGTTAGTTGGTATATTAGGAGATGGTTCCAGAACAGAATGAGTGTATAAATAAGTACAGTTAAGTGGGACTGCCAAGGAGACAATGAATATGCAAGAAACTGGAGCTTTAGAAACATCAAAATGACAGGACCAGTTGAATGTGGAAGAATGGAGGGAAGTAAAACACACCTATATATGTTTATTGAAACTCCTTAAGAGAAAAGGGATTTTTAACAAAATCCGTATAAGGAGACTTTTCTCTTTGATATCTTTAACCAAGTGTGTGTGTGTGTGTGTGTGTGTGTGTGTGTGTGTGTGTGTGTGTGTGTGTATGTGTGTGTGTGTGTGTGTATTATTTTTTATATCATTTACTCATCTTATCCACCATTATGCTAAAAGTAGCCCGAGAATGAGGTTAGCTCAACATTTGATTTTGCTCAAGGCTACATCCAGTAAATTAATTCTTCCTCCAGTTCAGAAGAGAAATAAATCAATTACCCTTGCTGAAGGGTGGCTATCTTGAGTGATTTTAAGAAAAACTCAGGTCATTCTAAAGAAATGTCCGAAATAGCTACAGAAAGTTAAGAGCAAGATAAGCACTAATTTGCGTTCTCCTTCATTCCAGTGATGGTGAGCTTAATAGAGGACAAATTTTATCACCAGGTCTTTTCAGGGTCAAACTGATATTTTAGTATTTCTATGAATATGCTGCACTGTCTGAGATGAAGTCTGTGTTTGTGAGATAGGTCTAAGGCTGAACCTTAGCACTAAAAGGACAACAATATCCATTTTACTCCCGATAAAGCTCTTTGTACCTTAAATCTTCCTGATTCCCTTTCCCCCTATTTCTTTGTATATATTGTCTTTCATAAATGAGAACCTAAGAGACAGTGGGACAATGGACTACGAACTGATTGAGGACAATTGATTTTTAATTACTTGGATAAACTAGGCATCTATTTAGTGATTAGTAAGTTACCTTGAAAAGGAAGAGGAAAGCAAGTGGTTAAGTTTGTTTACACATAGGAAAATATAAATAAAGCTAGATTTTTTTCCTGTTTTGCTCTATCTCTGGGAAAGCCTGGACGCCTGTCTTTAACTCTTGGCTAAGCTAAGAACAATAGGAGTTATGATGTGTTCTGCAAAGTCTGACATCTTCCTGGTAACCACCAGGGGCAGTTTGCTTACTGATAATTTTTACCTTGCATAACCAGTTAGATAGTCTGGCTTGATGAAGTGACCATGTGGGCATAAAAAACACCACTGGGAACTCCTGCCTTGAGTATGAGTGAGTGTGTATCTGAGAAGTCTCATGAGTGCTTTCAAATAATGAAACTTAAAAACTTTGCAAAGTACATTCTTGGCAAAAGAACATTAGGTAGGCAAGGGGACAAAAGAGAGAAACTGGGAGATGTAGTAAGTTGGGGATTTGAGAAAGGACTGCTTCAGCTTTAGGTATTTAGAGCTATTTTGAATGGTGCATAATTCACTTAAATTAAGTCCAAGATTGATGAAGAGCTATCACTGAACTCACTAGTAAGTGCTCATGAGATCTCCTATTTTCATTATTTTTTTCCTTAGGATGTACTGCAATAAGATAATAAATCAAGCCCTGAACATTGCTGAAGTATGTCCAGAAAAGGAGTAGGATACCAAACAGACAAAACCAAGAACAATGTAGTCCAGGGTCAATGAAGACATGGAATGTGCTGCCTTCCATGTCCTTCACTGTAAAGCATTCGAGACCGAAGTTCTCTATTGTCTCTAAAAACTGATAAGAATTATCATATGAGCCAATGAGCAGACAGGATACTGGTTTGAAAAGCTCTTATAATTCTGTCACATTTGAATTTAGGTCTAAAATTATGAGTCTCTTACCTTCTGTTTCCAGGAAAAGAGAAAATCTTGTCAAATCTCACATGATTTATGCATGCTGACCTTGCTTGAAAAATCAGACTTAATGCCAGGTTATTAATGTTTGAAATTGGGGTAACAGACATTTCATTCTGGACCCACATTTTAGTGCTATATACTGTTTTTTTTATAGCCCAGGCTGCACACGAGCAGATATTACTCATCACTTTTTGGAACTATTACCTTTTTCACATTTTCAATTAAAAAAATTCCATCACTTCCAAATGATCAACTAAAATTCCACTGTAAAATAATAATTCTCCATTTGACTTTCTAGAATCGATATGCAGTCAGAAAAACAAATGGCAAATGACAATTCTCAAAGGTTTAAACTATGGAAAGGCAGAAGGAAACATTTTTAAAATTTCAAATTCCAATCTGAAATATAATTTTTTTTACAGTGAGCAGAAGCATGCAAATTTTGAATCATAGACTGGGAACTAGCTTCTTGTCACATCCACTGTATTCTTTGGGTCCAATCAAGTTGGATAATCCAGACTCAAGGGAGAAGATGCTATCCTCTGTCTCTTGATGTGAAAATCTGTAAAGTCACATTATAAAGGGAATGGGAGCAGGGTTGACTGAAGGCTTGTGGTCATTTTTGGCATTTAATACACCAGGAAAATTCAAATAAAAATAAAGTGTCATAGGCATTGAACTAGATGGCTTAAGATCCAGTCCAATTTTCTACTGTCTAAACAGGTAAAAAATGTTCACTTTGAAAAAAAAAATTCTTGTGAAGGAAATTTGTTAGGATACTGCTTAACATTTTAACATAAATGAATTCAGTTCTTAGAGATGTGTAGAGAACTCTATATAATATTTTAATATTCTTAGTATTATATAAGGACATCATTACAATAACCCTGTGTTCTGATTTTTCTATTATAATCCCATAGTGTTTAAATGTTTTATCATTTTCTACATTCTATTCCATATCCTCCAAATCTAGTCCATTTTTGACAGGTATTGTGTCCTCATTTTTATTCTGGGAAATGTCATTCTTGTATGAAAAGCTTACTTTAAAATGTGTATGTATGTTTATACATATTAATTGGACTTAGTTAATAGAGAACAGAGAAAATTGACTGGTTAATAGGTATACAAGTCTGATAGATGGCTAGAAAGAGGCCATATAAATGTTGGGGAATATCTAGCAGTACATAGCAAAATCTATTCTCAAGAACTTCAGCAAGCACAAAGTAGGCATTACCTGGAGAGTTGCCAGAAATGCATTCATCATAGTAAAGTCAGTGACCTAGGGCAGTTAGTTATCTGGGAGACACGGGACTATCTAGGAGGGCACTTGTTACGATGAGCACTGGGTGTAGTATGTATGTGAACTAAATAGAATTTAAAAAGTTGAAAAAAAAAAAAAAAAAGAAAGTATCAGTGATCACAGAGTAGATCAAGCAAGGGAAAGACTGAACACACTGAGTGTGGACCAAAGCCTGTGTGCTGGCACTCTGTAACAGCTAGCCTCCCTCCCTGCATCAACAATATCAATGCAGTGCAGAATGAAGTCCTGTGGTGGGGCCTTCCCAGATCCTGCAGGTGGAAATGTAGGTGAAAGGGGAGAAGATTACAATGAGTCAGCATATCTGGGAGAAGTAGTTCACACATGTTCTTTTTGAAAAAAAAGTCTGCTGGGGCGCCTGGGTGGCTCAGTCGGTTAAGCGTCCAGCTTCGGCTCAGGTCATGATCTCGCGGTCCGTGAGTTCGAGCCCCGCGTCGGGCTCTGTGCTGACAGCTCAGAGCCTGGAGCCTGTTTCAGATTCTGTGTCTCCCTCTCTCTCTGCCCCTCCCCTGCTCATGCTCTGCCTCTCTCTGTCTCCAAAATAAATAAAAACATTAAAAAAAGTTTTTTTAAAAGTCTGTAGTAATTAGGACTATATGACTTGTTGGGCATTTATATTTGCCAATCATTAACTGTGTAACTTTGGATGCTACTTAACCTTGTTGTTTCTGTTTCCCATTATATGAAGTAAGAATACTGAGGTACTGCTAAGCACCTGATTCAGACGGTTATTGTGAGAATTAAATAAACTTGTATAGGTATTTGGTAACGAGTCATTTCAAAACTTAGTGGCTTAAAACAATGGCAGGATTTATTTTGTTCAGAAATTTGTAATTGGTGCAGGGATAACTTATCTCTGGTCCCCTCATCATCACCTGGCGTGCATAAAGGCCATTCACTCAGAGTCTGTGCCTCCCTGTGAACTCACCAGCAGAGCCCAATTCTCAGAAGGAAGACCTATGAGTGAGATTTTTACCACCAACCCCCCAAAAAACGATTTTTTGCAGTCCAAGAGCTTTTGCTCCAGATTCTGAACTCCTAGATGAAGATGATTAGTAATATAAATCTTTAAAATTTTTTTTCCAGTTTGTCTTGGCCACACTTGTCAACTTTGATAATGAAGCATATACTGAGGATTGTGATTGCTTTGAATACATCGTGATGTTACAATTTTCAAAGCAGAGATTTTACATTTACTTTTTTTCTAGATGTTCTTGGAACAACTGTAAATACTATCATTAAGAAAAATGGCTTTCTGGGGCACCTGGGTGACTCAAGTCAGTTAAGCATCCAACTCTTGAATTCGGTTCCAGTAATGATCACACAGCTCATGGGATTGTGCCCTGTGTCAGGCTCCTTACTGAGCATGGACCCTGCTTAAGATTCCATCTCTCTCTGCCCCTCCCCTGATCACACACTCTCTCTCAAAAAAAAATGCTTTTGTGGTGATGATTGCTAGATAATTTATAAAAATATAACAGATTTTCATACTGATCCTACATCCAGTGATTTACTAACTTTACTTTTTATATAATAAATGAATCAAAGTATTAGAAACAAATTTTATTCTTTTGGATATTCTTATATATGTGATAATGCCTACTATTATATAAATTTTATTTTTTTCTTAAGCCTTATAACTTTCTTCTTAACTTTGAATAGTAAGTAAAAGGCAATCATGAGAGCAGACATCCTTTTTAGGAGAGTGCTTTCACTATTCCTATATTATACTAAGAAAGTTCTGGGGCACCTGGGTGGCTCAGTTGGTTAAGCATCCCACTCTTAATTTCAGCTCTGGTTATGATCTCACAGTTCGTGATTTCAAGCCCCACATCAGGCTTTGTGCTGACAGTGTGGAGCCTGCTTAGGATTCTCTCTCTGTACCCCTCCCCCATGCTCTCTCTCTCTCAAAATAAATACAATAGACGTTTAAAAAAATTAAGAAAGCTCTATTCACTGCTAATTGAATTTTGATTATGAATCTTTTGATTTTTATCAAAAACATTTTTTGCATCTATAAAGATCATTGTATTTTTCTCCTTTACTCTGTAAATGTAAGTGGAACACATTGGTTTATTTTCAGATGTTAAACTACCTTACCTTTTTGAACAAGTCCAAATTTTGTATCCTGTTATAAATTTGCATATAATTCTTTTATATGTCATTTGATCAATAACTTTGTTTAGAATTTTTGTATGTATGTCTATAAAAGAGAATACCCTCTATAACTTCCCTTAAAATATCCTTGAGAAGATTTTTGTAAGGTTATGTAGATTAGTTTTATAATATATATTGGGAAGTATTATTTTTGTCTTCTGGAAATATTTGTATACAATTAGCCTTAAGTATTTAAAATAATACATTGGTGAGGGTATTTGGATATGGAGTTACTCCTTTATGGAAACTTCGATGTACAAATGTGCTACTTCTCCTTGGTAAGTTGTTTTGCAAGATTTATGTCTACTGTGTTAAAAAGGATCTGGTATCTTTTCCTTTTATATTACTTACTTGTCTTTTTCCCTTTCTTCTGGCTTTGACCAGTCTTGTCAGACTAATAGTTAATATTATATATTCCAGTGCATATTTAATTTCTTCTATTCTTCATTGGTATTTCCTAATTCTTAGAAAGTAGACTTAGAACATCAAATTCCCTTTTATTCTTTTCTTACATGCACATTTAAGTCACGCATTATTCTGTAAGTACCTCCTTGGTTATATTTCAAAGCTTTTGGATGCATATTTTTATTGTATGTCAATTCAAACATTTTTTATGTTTATTTTTGAGAGAGCAAGCACACAAGCTAGGGAGGGGCAGAGAGAGACAGGGAGACAGAGGATCTGAAGCAGGTTCTGCACTATCATTGCAGAACCTGATGTGGGGCTCAAACTCATGAAATGTGACATCATAGCCTGAGCCAAAGTTGGATGCCTAACCAGCTGAGCCACCCAGTGCCTCTAAATATTTTTTTAATTTCTATTGTGACATCTTTGATCCATAAGCTATGCATTATTTATAAGTGAATTAATACCCTCACATTTCAGGGTTTTAAAAATACAAATAATTATCATTTCATTGCTTAAAGTGTGCTCAAAGACCATTCTCTAATGTCCATTTAGAACTCCATAAGGCTATCAGCTGATTTAACAGCAGAAGTTTTACAGGCTAGGAGAGAATGGCATGATATATTCAAAGTGCTAAAGGAAAATGCCTACAACCACGAATACTCTCTTTCTTCTCAATTCTGATCGATAGCCTTGTTAGGTAAATTGGCCTTAAAAGAAATGTTTAAATACCTTTTTAAGTAGAAAAGAAAAGATCATAACTAAAAGAAAAAAAAAGAAAATGGGTAAAAGCAAATATACAGTAAAGGCAGTAGATCAACCATTTATAAAGTTTCTATAAAGGTTAAAAGACAAGATAAAAAGACCTAAAATATGACATCCTCTACATAAATGGGAAGGGAGTAAAAATTTAGAGCTTTTAGAACATGTTTGCCAAAAGTGACCATCAACTTAACATACTTTGCCATATGTAGGATAATATACATAAACCTCGTGGAAACCACACACCAAAATCCTATAATAGATATACAAAAAAATAAAGGGAAAGGAATCCAAACATAACACTAAAGAAGGTCACCAAGTCTTAGGGGAAGAGAGCAAGAGAAGAAAGGAACAAAGAAGTACTACAAAACAAGAAAAAATTAGCAAAATGGCAATAAGTACATACAAATTGATAACTACTTTAAATGTAAATGTATATGCTCTAATCAAAAGACATTGGGTGAATTAACGGATAAAACAAGATCCATATAAGTTACCTATAAGAGACTCCCTTCCTACCTAAAGATACATACAGAACAAAAGTGAAAAGATATTCCATGGAAATAAAAGCTAGGTTAGCAATACTAAAGTATCAAACAAAATAGACTTTAAAACAGAGAAAAGCACTGTGTAATTATAAATGGAACAAAGAAACAAGAAGATAAAACAATTGTAAAGATCTATACATGCAATATAGGAGCATCCAAAGCTATGAAGCAAATATTAACAGACATTAAGGGAGAAACTTACAGTATTACAAAAATAGTAGAGGAATTTAACACCCTACTTGCATCAATGAAAAAATAAACAGTGAACAACACATTCGACCACAGGGACTTAACAAATATATACAGAACATTCCATTCCAAAACCACAGAATACACTCTTCACCCCCCCACCCCCACCCCCAGGACACATGGAACATTCTATATTACCCCACTAAAAATCCTCAATAAATTTGAAAAGTTTGAAGTCTTAAGCATCTTTTTGGACCACAATGGTAAGAAAATAGAGATCAATTACAAGAAATAAACTGAAAAAACATGAACCCATGGAGCCTAAACAACATGCTACTGAACAACCAATGGGTCAATAAAGAAATCAAAGAGTAAATGAAAATATACCTGGATACAAATGGAAACACAATGGCTCAAAATCTTTAGGATTCAACAAAAGCAATTCTAAAAGGGAAGTTAACAGCAATATAGGCCTATCTAAAAAAAAAAAGAAAAAGAAAAATCTCAATCTAAGTGAATGCTTAAAGGAAACTGAGGGGGTAAAAACAAAGAAAACCCAAAGTAGAAGAAAGAAAAAAAATAGAGATTAGAGTGGAAATAAATGTAAACCTACAAAAGAATAGAAAATATCAATGAAACCAAGAGCATTTTCTTGGTAAAGATAAATCAGAAGTGAAAGAGAAGTTATACCCAACATGATAGATATACAAAGTATTATAAAAAAATAAGTACAAAAATTATGCCAACAAACTGGACAACCTAGGAGAAATTAATAAATTCCTACAAACATGATTTTTAAGACTGAATAAGTGAGAAATAGAAAATATGAACAGACCAATTACTAGTAAAAAAAATTTGAATTGATAGTTAAAAAGAAAAAATCCCAACAAAGAAAAGTTAATACATATTCTCCTCAAGCCTCCTAGAAGAGGAAGAAATGATTCCAAATACATTCTAGGAGGACAGAAACACCACACAAAGACACTACAAAAAAACTACAGGCCAATATCCCTCATTAACATAGATATCAAAACATTAAACCAAATTCAACAATACAGTAAAATGTTCATTCACAGTGATTGAGATTTAATCCATGGATGCAAAGACGGTTCAATATTCAGAAATCAATCCACATGATATGCTACATTAACAAAATGAAGAATACAAATCATATGATCATCTCAATAGATGTAAAAAAGGCATTTGACAAAATTCAATATCCATTCATGCTAAAAATGCTCAACAAAGTAGGGTTGGTGGGAACATAATAACGCCCATATATGACAACTCAATAGATAATCTCATACTCAATGAGGAAAAACAGAACTTGTACTTTAAGTCAGGAACAAGATAAAGATGTCCACTCACCCCATTTTTTATTCAATACAATACTGAAAGTCCTAGCCATAGAAATCAGGCAAGAAAAAGAAATGTCATCTCAATTGGTGAGAAGTGGCTCAGTTGGTTGAGCATCCAACTCCTGATTTCTGCTCAGGTTATGATCACAGGGTCATGGGATTGAGCCCTGCATTAGGGCAGATTCTTTCTCTCTCTGTCCCTCCCCCTGGTTAGCACACTCTCTCCCTAAAATCATGTTTTTAAATGGTGAGGAAAAAGTAAAACTGTCACTATTTTCAGATTACATGACCCTATACAAACTAAATTTGATAAATGAATTCAATAAAGTTGCAGGATATAAAATTAATGTACAGAAATCTGTTGCATTCTTCACTAACAACAAAGTAAAAAATTAAGAAAATAATTTCATTTATAATTGTACCAAAAAAGAATAACATGCCTAGGAATAAGCACCAATAAAAGAAACTGAAGACAACACAAATGAGAAGATATCCCATGCTCATGGACAAGAAGCATTAGTGTTAAGATGTCCGTACTACCCAATGTAATCTATAGAATCAGTGTAATCCCTGTCAAAATTCCAATAGAATTTTTCACAGAACTAGAACAAATAATCCTAAAATCTATATGGAACCACAGAAGACTTTTAATGAGCAAAGCAATCTTGAAAAAAAAAAAAAAAACAAACAAAGCCGGAGATACAATCCCAGATTCAAAGATACACTAGAAATTTATAATAATCAAAATAGTATGGTTAGTGGCACAAAAATACACACATAGATCAATAGAACAGGATAGAGCACCCAGAAATAAACTCACACCTATATCGTCAATCTACAACAAGAGGTACAAATATACAACGAGAAGTCTTTTCAACAAATGGTATTGGGAAAACTAGACCACTTTCTTACACCACACACAAAAATAAACCCCAAATGGATTAAAGACCTAAAGAGGAGACCTAAAATCATAAATATCCTAAAAGAAAATATAGACAACAATTACTTTGACATTAGATATAGAAACATTTTTCTAGATATTTCTCTCCAGGCAAGGGAAACAAAAACTATTGGGAGTATACCAAAATAAAAAGCTTTTGCATAGCAAAGGAAACCATCAGTAAAATGAAAAGGCAACCTACTGAATGAGAGAAGATATGGGATTACTATCCAAAATATATAAAGAGCATATATAACTGAAAACACACACACACACACAAAACCAATCTGATTTTAAAATGAGAAAACTTGAATAGACATTTGTCCAAAAAAGATGCTCAAAATCACCAATCAGGAAAATGCATATCAATACGACAACGAAATCACCTCACACCTGTCAGAATGGCTAGAATCAAAATGACAAGAAATAACAAGTGTTGGCAAGGATGTGTAGTCACTGTACAAAACTATTATGGTGGTTCCTCCAAAAATATTAAAAATAGAAATACCATATGATCCGGTAATTTCACTTCCAGGTGGAATTTACTAAAAAATAGGAATCTGAAGAGATATATGCACACCTATGTTTACTGCAGCATTATATACAATAGCCAAGATACGGAAGCAACTTAATTATCCATCAATGAATGGACAAAGATGCGGTACGTATGTGTGTGAATAAAAAACCATAAAAAAGAATGAGATCTTGCCATTTGTGACAACATGGATGGTCCTAGAGGGCATTATGCTAAGTGAAGTCAAAGACAAACACCATATGATTTCCTTCATATGTGGAATTTAAGAAGCAAAACAAACGACTGAAAAGCAGACATAGCCCTATAAACAGAGTCAAAACTGGCAGTTGCCAGAGGGCAAGGAGTGGGGAGATGGGTAAAGTGGGAGATACAGACTTCCAGTTATGGAATGCTTAAGTCACAGGGAAGAAAGGTACAGCACAGGGTATATAGTTGATGATACTGAAATAGCATTGTATGGTGACAGATGGTAGCCACATTTGTGAACATGGCAGAAAGTATAGAGTTGTTGAAGAGCGAAGGTGTACATCTGAGACTAATGTAACATTGTGTGTCAACTATGCTTCATTATATAATAATAAAGCCCCAAATTCTTCTAGCTCGACAGAAGAATTCTGTCACAGCTATACTCAATTCACATTCCCGCACAGATTGTGAAGAGAATCCAGTAACTCGTTAAATTAATTCCTTTAAGAACAAAAGAAACTTCTGCCTTGAAGTCAGCATTTTCCACTCAAGAAAACAGAAACTACTTGAAACTTTCAATAACAGATACTTTGCTTACGTTATGATTTTTCTGTGACCTTCTCTGTCATATTCCTTCAAATAATTGGATTTAAAGATTTCCTAAAGGGGGTGAGAGTACATTTCATGAGTTATCCTGTATTTGGAAGCAGCATATTAATAATTCCCATTAGTATTTTCCATTTTTATAAGATGCTAAGAAAATAGAAGAGATACCTAAAGAAAGATTTATTTTCTCTAGATGTGGATCTATACCTACCCCTCCATTATACTTTATTTACATTAATAAAGAGAAAAGTCTACCAGTTGCCTCATTTTTTTTTCTCAATTTTAGAATTGAGTTTTGGGAAACAAATACGAGAAAGATGTTGCATCCTTAAGGATACAAATACAAAATATTCTAAGGAAAACAGCCCCTTTTCATGGTAAAACAAAAACATTAAAAAATATTAAATCCTAAGAAGATAAAATTAGGTTCAATGAAGAGATCTTTATTGGAGTGACATAGAACTAATTGAGCAGATATTTTAATTTTCATTATTTGTTTAAATACTGAGCTGGTCACAATAATCAAAGTAACACAAACGTGACATAAACTTTTAAAATAAACGCTGTTGGAGATTGTAACCCATACCATTACTATGTTACTATTTTCCCCTTTGGTTCCATTAATACTTGGTTTACATACTTGCTCTGCTATTTGGTACCTATACATTTGTAATTATTATATCTTTCTGGTGGATTGACACTTTTGTCATTATGTAATGTCCCTTTTTGTCCCCTATAACATTTTCTGACTCCGTGTATTTTGTCTGATACAAGTATAGCTACACCTGCTCTCTATTGTTTATCATTTGAATGAAATCTCTTTCTCCATCCCTGAACTTGCCACAGCTTATGTGTGACCTTACATCTAAAGTGAGTTTCTTATAGCTGGTTCTTGTTTTATTGCCCATTCAGACACTCTTGTGCCTTTTGAGTGGGGACTTTATTCAACTTAAATTTAAAGTTTTTTTTTTTATTTTTTAATCAACTGGAAGCTTGTACCTCTTGACCCTTCACTCTCCACTGCACTCTCTGTGAAAGTTGTTATGGATAGGGAAGGATTTGCTAATCCCATTTGTTCATAGTTTTCTCTGTTTTGTAGTTCTTTTGTTCCTCTTTTCCTTTCTTGCTATCTTCTTTTGTGTTTCACTGACTTTTTGTGGTAATATTCTTTGATGCCTTTCTCTGTTGCGTATTTTCAGCATTTTTTGTATGGGGGAGGTGGGTATTACGAGCACAGCTGTATTGCAAATTTTGAAAACTTCACATTTTCCTTGATGCCTCAACATCCCCATGAACAGGCTCTGAGTATCCTGCCTGGGTGCCAGGCATACCAACGTCCCTTTCCCTTCTTGCCCTCCCCTGACTGTGACCTAGTGACAAAAGGCAACAATGAAATCCCCTGACCCCCAGTAAAGACACTTACCCTCATTCTCTTGCTGGGCCCTGCTCCTGCTGGGTTGAGCCTGCTCCATTGGAGATTCTCCCACATGGCCCCTGTACAGCACACTTTCTTTCCTCTTCTCAGAACTGTGAGTATAATAAATCTCACTTTCATGTTCCTCTCCACTGCGTTATTTCATGTCCACACCTGACTAATTAAAAGATTTTTAAAGTAGCGTAATTACTTCTTACAACACGCAGAAAACATCTTATCAGAGTACTTTCAGCTAATAATTTTAATTACATACAAAAACGCTACACTTCTACTTCCCTCCTCCTTCACCTTGTTATTTTTGTGCCTAAATAAGTTAATGAAACTAACTGTCGTTGCAGAGCATATTGGTAATAATTCACATTCAGAACAATTTCATCTGCTGGCACATCTGATGTCGTGGGTAGCGGTTTCATCTGAAGGTAATTGTTGGGGAGATTTCTCTCACCATTCCTGGACCAGCACGGTAGTGCACAGAGTCAGGCGGGGTTAGGCTGAGTACTGAGAACTGCTTGCTACCTAGTCACTGAAAGAAAACTGGTGGGGAAATTGGATATGGCACTATTGCTGAGTATTTGTTTACTTACGTGAAAATATTTAATTTTTGTGTCTCAAGTATTTTTTTTTTATTTTTTTAATGTTTATTTATTTTTGAGACAGAGGGTCAGAGAGAGGGAGACACAGAATCTGAAACAGGCTCCAGGCTCTAAGCCGTCAGTACAGAGCCCGAAATGGGGTGTGAGATCATGCCCTGAGCCGAAGTCAGATGCTTAACCCACCGAGCCACCCAGGTGCCCCTGTGTTTCCAAACTTTTTAAGCGATTAATAATGCATCTCATAAGTACAGAAGTAACTGGGGAAGGATCTTTTTTGTTGCAGTTGGTTTTGTTTTGGTCTGATTTGGTTTTTGATTAAAGTATACATGAAGGTTCTGTCCTCCAGAGAGTCTGCTTCTATTGACCTCAGTTCCTTTGCCTGTATATTTGAAGAAATTCTACCAGTGATTCTAATGGCTGTCCCTGGCTAGACACCACGGATTTAGCAATTTATGTAAAATTAGGCATGCTAGCGAACAATAATAAAAACCACGTATGATCAGATTATTCTAAATCCTCAAAATGTGATGCCTTGCAAGATTTGTGTTAAATAAGTGTCAAGAATGTTCTTTAAATACTCTTTTTAATCTCATATTCAAATGAGAATCCTGTGTGAAATGTCTTAAGTGTTTGACAAAATCAGCCCTATCAGAAGCAAGTCCAATGGTTCAGCTACAATTCCCACTGTTACATTCTTTCTGCTTGCAAATTTTAAAGGCTAGGAGGGAAGGGTCTCAGGCCAATAGAGCTGAAATGTAGTGAGCCAAGTGAAACTTTCAAAAGTTATTAATTTCGTAACTTTCCATTGTAAATAATCTTGAAGGGAGGGAAAATTTTTCTCTCTCGATCTATCTTGGTTTCCTTTCTCTTTTGATCTTGTGTCTGCAAATTTACTTAAAAGATATTTCTTAGAATTAAAAAGGTACACATTTTAACAGAATTATGTTGTAGCACTTCCAAGCTTTACAACATAGTACAAGTCAAACTACTGATATTGAATGTTTTCATTTATGAAATAATGAGAGATTTTTTTTTCAACATTTATTTATTTTTGGGACAGAGAGAGACAGCATGAACCGGGGAGGGGCAGAGAGAGAGGGAGACACAGAATCGGAAGCAGGCTCCAGGCTCTGAGCCATCAGCCCAGAGCCGACGCGGGGCTCGAACTCACGGACGGCGAGATCGTGACCTGGCTGAAGTCGGACGCTTAACCGACTGCGCCACCCAGGCGCCTCTGAAATAATGAGAGATTATGTGAACAAATTATATGCAGTTTTCAAACGGCGATTGTATTAATACAAATACATAGTTTTAAGAAAAGGTAATGTCACGTTATTGCATTATAAAAACAAAAAAGAAAGTTTACCTGGTGTATGTATCCTCTGCTCAGAAAAGAATTATTCTTACATTAAGAAATACAATATAGGGGCGCCTGGGTGGCTCAGTCGGTTAAGTGGCCGACTTCGGCTCAGGTCATGATCTCACAGTCTGTGAGTTCGAGCCCCGCGTCGGGCTCTGTGCTGACAGCTCAGAGCCTGGAGCCTGCTTCCGATTCTGTCTCCCTCTCTCTCTGCCCCTTCCCCGTTCATGCTCTGTCTCTCTCTGTCTCAAAAATAAATAAACGTTAAAAAAAATAAAAAAAATACAATATAAAGAACATAATATATAGAAATTTTTCTTTAATAAAAGTACCTTTTTCCATATAGTCTAATCGCTTCCATAAATTTTCTGTATTTCATCACCAAGTTATTTTTGAGTAGTAATCCTGGCCCATTCTCTATATTTTAGAACTATTAAAAAAAAAAAAAAGTAAAGATGAAGATTGCCAACAGACATTAGGGATAATATCTGAATTGGAAACATTGACAAGGACTTATAACCACAGTTGCTACCTGACAGTTCAGAGATTTGGATTGGGTTTATTCAATTTTGGAGGGAAGGAAAATAACAATCATTTGCTTGGAGTTTACCTAATCCTAACCTCTAATGACTATCTCTTATGGACAAAAGATTTCCCATACACTAACAAATTCCAAATTCTTTGAGGTTTTCAAATTCAGTGCAAGCTTTTGAAAAAAAAAATCTGTTTTTTTCAATCAGTCAAGACTAAGTCAGGAAAGCAGATTCAATATGAGTGTTATGGCATTAAGGCATTTATTACAGTAAATAGTATGACAGGATTCTAGGAAGAGATGGTGATGTGAAGTTCCTCAGAATTGAACAAAGATCACACTAACCAGCCTTACTAAAACACTGGCTTGAGTGGACAATTTGCAGCTTGCAGGAAAAGGCAAGGTTAATTTGTAATAATATATAATATATTACATATTAATTATAAATTATGAGATATAATTTAAATATAAAATTAATATAAAGATAAGTATATAAATATAAAATATAAATAAATATAAAATAAATAATATAAATATAAAATAATTATAAATTATAAATATAATTATTAACTATTATATATTAACATGTTGTATATTATCTTAATATATATTATATATTTATATATATCTTAAGCAGGCTCCATGCTCAGCTCAGAGCTTGACATGGCTCGTGAGGCAGGGTTCCATCTTACAACCCAGGATCATGACATGAGCCAAAATCAAGAATGGGACACTCAGCTAACTGAACCACCCAGGTGACCCAAGAAAATGAAGATTCTTAGACTCCAAAGTGGGACCATGACAAGGAGACGTGTGGTCGGTCTATGGCAAGCTGTTAATCTCCGTGTAGCTACTGCTGTTGCGGGTCTGTTACTAAGCATCTGCACACGGGCCTGGGTGCTTCAATTTGCAAGCACACGCAAGTCAAGACGCAATCAATCATTTTAAAGTTGCAACAGTGTTTTACTTACATAGACAGTGAAAGGCAAAACAGCCCAAAGCAGGAACTCCCTTGGCTCCACACACCAGCAAGGACAACAGTGAAACAAAAGGAGCCACATGACTGCAGTGTAAGTTGTGGGGTATATGTGTTGCTGACGGGCTGGTTTTAAACTGCCCCTTGAGAGGTCTCAGTCTGCAGCTCTTTGCTGCGGGGACAGAGCAGGAAGCCCCATCCCTCATCAGACTTGCAGGGCAATGAGAAATGGTCTCATGACAGCCTCCCAGGGGTGTAGGGAGGTGACTGTCAGATGACGTCAGGATTGGCCCACCATCCTCTCTTGTTCTGGGAGGGTCACAAGACATTCTGCCAAACCCCCCGAGAAGCTGCAACTGAAGGCTTTACTTGATTTTTTTTTTTTTTAAATAATAGCTACAAAGTATGCTACTCTGATTGCCTACCTAGTCCAAGTCCTTGGGGATTTGTGCCTGGGTCCTGAGGAGAGGGTTCTGCAGTGAAAGCCTGAAGTGCTGTTACCACCAAAATCTCTCTAAGAAATGAAAGTAAAAGACAAACCTACTTTGTGAAGATTTGATAATCTACAGAAGGATGGTATTCCCCTAAAGCCAGCAGCAAGAAGGGGAGGGAGAAAATGGTGAATATCAGAGGCAGGCAGAGGAAATTGATTCAATTTAACATTAGTGCCTGGAGACTTTCTGAACTAATTTGGAAGGATGTCAGCACCGCTAGCCCCCTCAATTGTGATGGTTGATATAAGTAGAGAGTTTTATTGCTATTATATTGTGGCTTCTGTATCCTGAGACTTGTGTGTTAGAGAAATTATCCATGCTTTTGTTTTTCAAAGTCCAGAGTGCTAACCATTACACAATGGGACCCCATGCTTTTATTTTTCTAAAAGAATAGCTTAGGACTTAAAATGTTAAACATTGAAAGTAGCATATGAAAGCTTAAGTAGACATTTTTACTCAATGTTTACACCATGTAAATTTATGATTATTAATTAGTAGATAAAAATGAAGGGCATAGTTGGTGAGCACGGGTACAACATGTAAATGTCTGTGATGTAAGTGGGTGCCAACACAGCCTTTCAATTTGAACAACAAGCTGTGTAAATTAAGCATAAAGTTTAGGGTTCAAACCAAATAACTGCCTCAAAGTTAATTAGCGTGAATTTAACACAGAGCTGGACTTGAAAAGAATTTTAGGCATTAGTACATAGATTTTGTAGCAATAGCTTTAGCACCATCTAATTGGCTATCCCACTTCAACTAAAGATTGACCTTATTTTCTACATCCATCCCCACTCCTTGTGCTGAGAGACTGAATGTACAACCAGACAATACCCAGCCCATATACTAAAATAGAACGTTGACCCAAGCCTGCAGCACTCAGCAGGGGAAGCCAACCTACAACCTCTGGAGCAATTGACCCCAAATGGTCAGGACATGATGGATAACTGACAGCTTCCCTAATCTTTTCTCTTACTTCCAACTAACCAGGAAAGCCAAGTGTACTCCCCTAAAGAATCATACAGGGTGTCTCACTTCTAGTTAGCCTGTCTCCAGCTTCTGCATGTCAACAGCCTCCACTCACGGAATATCTGAAGCTTTCTCTTTTGTTCACTGTATAGCTTTTACGCTCCTCGGACTGCCTGTCTTTGAGTCTCAGCTTGTAAAACCAAGTGATGTTGGCTGCCTGCCTTGCTACAGCAAGCTCTAAATAAACAGCCTCTGCTTATTCTCCCCGAGTGGTCTTCGTCTATTTCGCAATGCTTATATACTTACTTAGTGTGGATAGTTTATGTGACTCAAGACTAGTGGATGACTTTGAAATAAACAACTAGAATCTTTATTTCGAGGTGAATTGACATAGTGAAATAAAAACAGAATCCCCACAAATATCTGATATTTATAAGCTGGTACTGCTGGTGACCATATTCCAACCCCTGTGCTAGATGCATCCCATGTCTAACCTCAGTTAATTATTTCAACAGTTCTGAAGAGCAGCTGTTTACAGGTTAAAGAATCAAGGCACAGAGAGGCTAAGGTCCTTGCCCAAATCAAGAAACCAATGGAAATGGATTTCAGACCCATACGCATCACTGTCCCCAGCCCAGCCTTCTTCCCCTGGACTATGTTACTTTCAGGGTTCTGGACATAGTGCTGATTTCCTCAATAGCTACCAGACTTGAGAAGCTAATATGAACTGCTTATTGAACCCTCACTTGGTACCTATGTAGTTCTCAGTCCAAGAAGATATGGTAAAAGCAACTTAGCCTTAGCCCTTGAGAGCTCATTTCATGGTACAAGGAATAAAATGAAATAAAACATGCCACAAATTTACTTGGAGGATCACAGGTTATTAAATCAGTAGTAATTGAGATTGTAAGCTTTGACAATAGTAGGAGTATAAGGGTGGGGCTAATGGGGTGAACTCAGATCACAACCATGGAATGAATGAAGACCAGTCTGACACATGTACTCATCAAAAGTCTTAGCAAGTAAATTCAAAGGAGGTGTTCTTGCTTCCCCAGCACTTAGTTTACCTGTGTCTGGCGATGATTTCCCTAACATACAAGTCCTCGTACCAATGCTGGCTTGTGAACCCCCAATTCAGGAACTTCTTTTTTTAATGTTTCTTTACTTTTGAGGGAGAGACACAGTGCAAGTGGGGTGGGGTGCAGAGAGAGAGAGGGAGACACAGAATCTGAAGCAGGCTCCAGGCTCTTAGCTGTCTGCACAGAGCCTGACATGGGGTCGGACCCACAAACTGTGAGATCATGACCTGATCCAAAGTTGGATGCTTACCTGACTGAGCCACCCAGGCGCCACCATGAGCTTCTTTATTAATTGCAGACAGAATGGGAAGCAGGGTGTCAAAAAACCAAGATTCCAATCCAGTGGTTCTCAATTCATGCTTCCTTGGCTAAACCCTGTGCCACATAAATTGCATCTCTGAAAAGAGATGAAAGCTACAAGTTGAAAACTGATATTTTAGATATTTAGATATTTTAGACCTGAAGAGGCTTTTTCATATTATGTATAAGGCAATATTTAAAGGTCAGTATGATTTCTATTTGTGATACAAATAATCACTTGAAGTCCCAATTGAATGCATTTGACAACATATATTCAACTAAAAATAACAATGATTCCATTTCATCCTGAAGTACCCCAAAGGTAAATAACTTTACATCCTTTACATTATTCAGTCTTCCAAGAATTGGAAACTTACTGCTAATATGTCTTTGATATCTCACTATTACTTGAATGTGATAATAAATTATGTACAAAAATGTTCCATTCAATATTTTATGGTCAGAATGGAAGGTTTATTTTGTGGCACAGAAATACATCAACAGTGTTAGAGGATATAGACCGAGATGGATGAAAATGACTTACTCTATTAGATTTGATGGTGAGCAAGGGCCTCTGACAAGAGTGTATTCCCCTCTGACACGTTGCAGAGGACTGCGTGTGCAGATATCTGGCAGGAGAGAATTCTGTTTGGGAAGAATAGGCAACAATTCAAAAGGTAGGGACATGACTGGTCAATTTCGTGAATAACAAGGAAGCCAATTTGTCAAAAGTGAAAGAACAGGTAGAGGGTGGCTGGAATAATGGCAGAGAAGTAGCCTGGGCCAGATCTTACAGAGCTTATGGGTTATGGGAAGGATGTTAAATTTTATTTTGACAGGGATGGGAAGTATTGGAAGATTCTGAGCAGAGGAGAAAAAAATGACCTGGCTTTATTTTGAAAGGATCATTGCAGCCTTTTTTTTTCAAATTAATAAACTTAATTTTTGGCACGTTTTAGGTTCACAGCAAAACGTACTGGGAAGTACAAAGAGTTCTAGGATGCCATGGATCCCTCCACATACACAGCCTTCTCTGCTACTGACATTCCACACCACTGTGGTGTTTTGTCCTTGTGGCTTTTTTTTTTTTTTTTTATGAGGTAAAGGCCTTAGGTAGACTAGTTAGAAGGCTGTTTTTCTAGTGTGGTGTAGTCATTTTCTAGTCTGGTCAAAAGAGAATGATTGCTTCAATGAACTTGGTAAAGGTAGAGGGGAGTTTTGTATTTCAAATGTCTACTAATTGAATATTAAGAATGCTAACAAAACACCAAGGAGGGAAAAATTGGTTTCATTGCATGTTGTACATGTTGAGTAGCACTGATTTCACCCCTCAATTTTCCCACTACTCCTCAATTTTTACTCAGTTGGCTATCCTTGTAACAAGATCAGAGCTTCTCACCGGCTTCTATGGAACTAAATAACATAAGGCAGAATATATTAAAGTGCTCATTAGATCACATTTTCATCTTTGAGTAAATATTTATTAAAAACAGCTTTTTGGTTTGAAGCTGGGCTTAACAATTTTACATTTTCTATCAGCGAAAGGCTGGAAACTAATGAAATTCATTCTCAGCTACTATCTGTTAACCACTCTATAAACCAGTCATACCTCAGCTCTTCCCATTCTGCCGAATGACCAGTTCTCTTGAAGAGGAGAAAGTCAGGCTCCTCTCTGCCAAAATTAAAGTGAATCATAGTTCATTTTTCACCTGGAGAAATCAGCACTTTATGATTAAGAATATTTTTTTAAAAAAACATTACACTTGGGAAAATGTCAGATTGCTTCTTGGAAGCAAATCTTTCCTCAGCTGAGTTTTAAGATGACTGCAGCTCAGACGGTGGGACTACAGCCCATGGGAACCCCTGAACTAGAGGCCCCATTTGCTTTACCCAGATTACTGACCAACAGAACCATGGGATTAAAATGTGCTTTGTTTTAAGCCACTGTGTCTTTGGATAATCTATTACATAGCAGTAGCTAACTAATGCAGGTCATCTACCCCTACCTGCATGGGGTAAATCTTAACTTGGCACCCTGGGAAGGGAATGAAGTTGGTATTTGTTTAAATGGGGATTGCCAAATAGATCATCACTTCAGATATCTGCACAGGACTATGGTCCCCTCAATCAAATATTTAGCAATGTGTAGCAAAAGATTAAATATAATAGCTTTGCCCAAAAATACGTTAGTGTCTTTTCCCCTAACATGGACATCTTCATAAATAATGTGGCCATTTCTTCATATGGACATTTTATTCACCCTTTTAACTTGTACATTAGGCTAAGGAAGAAAAAGAGTCAAATTTAAAGGATTTTGTGAATTTTAAGTGTAAGTTCTTGTTTTAGCGGTTAGAGAGCCATCTAATAAATTCCACTATAAACACAAAGACCTGAAAATAAAGCCTATTTTGTTTTCATTCTGCTTCATACAATTGTGACTTGACAGCAGAAGACAAATCAACAGATTGGTAAATTGTTGACCCTAAAAAAACAGAAATTAAGCCCATTTGGCTTGTCCTGTGCCTGAACCCCTGCTGTTGGATTCTGCTCCTTTGATTGCTATGATGCTTTATCAACAGGGGAAGAAAAAGAAAGAAAACAAACTGTCCTATCAAGGTCTAAAGGATTGTGCAGCAGAAACGGGGCCCATCAAGGTAGTCTGTTCTTAAAGTGCAGAGTGACTTCCCATGTGACAATGAGAAATCACATTGAGGTAATATGAGAGTCAGAAAAGTCCTTCTGCCAAAGTGATATCTGCTCTACTCATTCTCTACTAATATAAGTACCTGTTGTTGAATCTCAAACTCCTTTTAAGCATCCCCAATTACAATGCAAAGTATACTTGAGAGGAGTCTTATTTTTTATCAATAAAAAGTAGAAAGTAACCAGAATGGGCCATCAAATCGTCTTCTAGGACACATCATCAGAAGCAGCTAGTATCTAAATATCTTCCCCTAAGCCATGGCCATGGGAAAGGACTGTCATCAACACTAAAAGCGCACAAGGTATACTGACATCTAGTAACTGTCAATTCTACTGTTACAAATTTTGCAGCCACATATAAACTTAAGCCTACATTCACGTTATACTAACATTCAACTGCATACGAACTATCCTTTTCAGTTGGCTCATTTCTATGAACCAATATGCTGCCACAACACAGCTACAGAGTTCCTTAGAGGAATAGAAGAAACTGAGAATATAGCAACATTGACCGTTGTATCTAGAATCGGCTTCCAAGGATTCAGGAAGGCATTTATGAGAGGAAAAGACATGCGGCCATACTTCTCCATTCTCAAAACGGACAAGCTAAAAAGGCTTGTGCGTACTTACACTTCTGGCCGAGAAGTGATTTTTGGCTATGAAATATAAAATAGTAAGTTTAGAAGTGATTCAGGTAAATAGAAAGCAAGTCCACACCATCATCTCCCAACCCCTCAGAGCATCTATAACATTTATTAGATTAATGATTTCTGCAATCCAAATAGTTATTATATACTGGTACTCTATTAAAAATTTTCACTGTGTAAGATTACCAGTTGCATAAAGATTATCTCATAAATGGATTCTTATGGATCCAGTCATAATTGCTTTGCTGAATTCAATAGCACAATACTTTTACTCTGCAGAATCAATGATCAAGTTGTAATTTTTTTTTTTTCCAGCCTGGGAAATTAGGTCTGGGTTAGGATTCAGAAATTCTGCCTTTGTCTTGAGGCTCCTCTACTCTATAAATAGCCAGCCTTCAAGGGATTTCAATCTATTCAGGAAATTATTAGCCATTTTTAGAAACATTTAGCCTTTTATCTTAGGAAAACATTATATTGGGTAGCATAAGAGGGACCATACTTGATTTAAGATAATACTGTCACTTCACTGAAGGCAATGAATCTGCAAAGGCAAAATGATATTAAAGCTTCAATATTAGGAGCTAAGGTAATGTCAAATTTACCTTTTTCTCTGAGGCCTTCTGCTGAGCGTGAGTTCCAACTTTGATGACACTTGGAGTGCAGAGGACAGAATATAAAATTGATGACTCTCCTCAAACGGACAAGCAATAGATGAGCCATATGCAATTCTGAGTTCTCAAAGGAGTATACCTCCCACTCACAGGGCAGAAGAAATGTATAAAACTTATTAACTAACCAAATAAGAAAAAAAAATTTAAAAATCATACAGAAGAGGCCAGAAAGAAATTTTGTTTTTCTAGGCCTTGGTGTTGGGAGGGAAAAGATAAAGATTCTTCCCTGAGAATCTGTAACCACAAGCTGGCATACAAGTTTCTGATGTGATTTCATGTTATACATGAGATCCAAAATATTGTCGAATGGAGAATTAATTTGTTCTGTATCCACGCTGCCCTCAAGATTTGAAATAGATCTCAAATGGAAGATTTAAAGTGGTCCCAGATTACTGGTAACCCCAGATAACTAGGAGATACAACATAAGTCTTACCCAAAGGAACCCAGGTCTCAAAGCAAATCCACAGACCAAATACAAGGAAAAAATACCTGCCCAGAGTAAAATCAAATTATTAAGATAAAAGCAAAAAAAATACTCAAGAAAATAATGCAATATGAGTGAGAACTAGCGGAAAAAGCAGAGCAATAGAATTTGATGCCCAAAGCTTTGAGATGTTGAAATTATCACAGAATATAAAATAACCTTATATAAGTGGAAATAGAGAAAAGAGAAGCTTGAAAATATGACCAAGAAACAAAGCATAAGGAATCCATATGCAGACATCAAAAAATAATAAAGTCATACAATTAAGTAAATCCCCTTATAAAAAAACTACACACATAAATTTCTGGATATAGAACAAAAATGACACTTTAGTGAAATGCGGGAAGGATTTTTTTTTCCAATAAACATTGTTGATACAGTTGGCTATCCATTTGGAAGAAATATATATCTAGACTTCTTCTAGACATTTTAACAAAACAATTTCAGATATTTAATAGATCTACATGTGAAAGGCAGAATGATAAAACTTCCAGAAAATAACATAGAAAGATATATAAATTGTACTGGGATTGTGAAAGATTTTTTTAAAACAAAACTAAAAAATAACTCTCTCCATAATGAAAAATATTGAAAAAACACATTAAAATTAAGCACTTGCATTATCCAAAGACACTACTGTAAGAGTAAAAAGGCAAGATGAAACCCAGGAGAAAATATTCAGGTATATCCAACAAGGGACCCGTGTACAGAATATGTTAAAAAAATCCTACAAATTTTTAAGGAAAATAACCAATTTAACAAATGGTCTGAAATCTTGAATTGGCATTTCAAAGTGGAGTATATACAAGTGGCCAATAAGTATATGGAGATGTATTCGATGGTATTAATCACAAAGGAAACATAAATCAAACCTATGTGAGGTTCTACCACAGAGCCATTGGAAAAGCTAAGATTATAAAAACTGACTATACCACTGTGTGGATAGCATAGAACAGCTTAGAATCTCATCCACTGTAGATGAATGTGTAAATTCATACAACTTCTGAAAAGTATTTGGCAGTGCTTTCTAAAGCTGAATAGGAACATACACCATGACCCAGGAATTTATCCAACATAACTGTGCATGTGTATACCAAAAGGCATGTACAGGAATGTTTGTAGTAGGATTATTTGTAACGATAACAAAAATAATAAAAGAATTCAAATATTCACTCATGGTAAAATGGATCAATTGTATTTATCCACTAGACTAAATTGGCATGAGAAATAAGTTATTGCTACATGTGATAGAGTATATACAGTATGATTATGTACAGTATGATTCCTTTCACATGGTATACAAGAAAAGGCCAAAGTTAATAATATTTAATATAGAAGTTGCCCTTTGTAGGCAATTTTCTGACTTGATTTTAGGGAGATTTTATGTATTTCTTGATCAGGTGCTGTTTTTTTATTTTATTTTTTTTATTTAGTGTTCATTTATTTTTGAGAGAGAGAGCGACAGAGCACGAGCAGGGAAGGGGCAGAGAGAGAGGGAGGCACAGAATGCGAAGCAGGCTCCAGGCTCTGAGGTGTCACCACAGAGACCGACAATGCGGGGCTTGAACTCATGAACTGCGAGATGATGACCTGAGCTGAAGTTGTATGCTCAACCAACTGAGCCACCCACGTGACTTCAGGTGCTGGTTTTAAGAGAGTGTTCATTCTGTACACATTCTTTGCTGTGTACTCTTAGGGTCCATGTGTTTTAAAATGTATGATCTACTTGAATAAAAATATACTAAAAATTATAACACAAACATACAAATCACTTCATCCATGTTCGTCTATTAATTCTTTCAATTTGCCAGATTCCTTTTTAACTGTTTCAACTCAAATAGCGAGATGATCCACAGCCCGATGCACGACTGTTTGGGCAGTCTGGCTAAGAGCAGGGCTTGAATGGCATACTCTGTCTCTAATGTCCTCAGCCCTGGCAATTCTAAAACTAAAGGCTTACCCTGATTAACACATTGCAGCTATTTCTTACGACTCCTAAGGGCACACATTAACAACCAACTTTTGTACTATGAGTTCCTATTTGCAAAATATTTTTTTTCTCAAAGACCTTCACAAACATGTAAAGAATATTTAGTTTTTATTCTATAAGCAAGAAGACTGATGTTCCAGATAATCAAATGTCTTTTCCAAGATCATTCAGCTAACATGTGGTAGAGCATTTTCTACTTAGTTATAAAAATTTTATAAAAAACCTTAGTCATATCCACACATCCCCATCATATTTCCTCAGCTGAATTGGAAAACTCTTAGAAGTGGGGCCCATAGATTTTTCTTTAGTGTCATCCAGAATATGTCATAGAGCTGTCAGCTCACAAGAGGTAATTAACAGGTGATTCTTGAGAGATGGCAATATTCTGCCGTCTTATATTTGAGTACCTAAAAGCACATCATTCTGAGAAAGACCTGGGTAACTAACATGTCATCTCAATTCCACGAGATATCTCATGAGCATTCTGTCTCCTTTGTAAAATAGGCTTTTAACTTATTCAAAAGCCAGTTTTATGAAGGAAGGATAGGTGACACATAAGTGGGCATTAGGCTAAGTAGACTCTTTTTTTTTTTTCATATTAATGCCACTGCTTAATAGGAAATGTTCCATGGTCTGTTTTTAGTGACTGGCAGTGATTTAAAAACATCTGCACTTTATACAGTTAGTGCTTGCACAAAGAATCCACAATTAGTACACAAACAGGCACAACAGAAAATCCAATAGAGCAATTCACCAAGGATGTGTTCTGTTTATCTAATCAGATTCATCATCTTTCAATACTATGCTATAAAAGATAGGAAGTGAGCAAGGGTGGAATTAGTCAATATTTAAAGGGGATTTTCCAAAGGTAAATTCAAGGATCAAAAACAAAAACAAAAACCTATCAAAAGAATTGACAGTATTTTCATTACTGGATCTTCTTCCTCTGAGTATAAAAATGATTTATAAGTGCCCTGAAAGTTATTTTAGTTAAGACGCTTTTTCTAAGATGAAATGTGAAAGGAACAATCCAGACATGGTGGTCATTAAATTTCATGAGATGTTCTTTCTGAAGGACAAGAAATTAAAAGCTCCCTCTCATTACCATACATAGAGCTTACTCCAAGACCAAGCAGTTATAATTGTCATTTTAAGAAATTCCTGACATACTTTAACAATTCTGAGATAGAATCAAAGTAAATATCAGTACAGACTATTCTAGATCCTCATCCACAAAGTATCACAACTCAAACATATTTCAACCACCCTGGGAGTACACAAGAGTCCTCAACCACCACCACCATACAGGTTTTCTTTTTCAATGACATCAATGGTGGAAAAATCTAAAAATTTTCCCTAATATACAGGTTTTTATAGAAATACTGTACTCCCTGATCCATTCTCCACTATCTCATCCCTTGGGGAAAAAAAAAAAAAAAAAACAGCTACTCCCAGCTAGAAGTACTTCTAAGTAATAATGGAATTTAAGAAAATCTTCCAGGAAAAGCTTTGGTAACTGGTTTAGTCCTGCTTATCCAGTTTCCTCCTACAATATGTGGGGATGTAGGGGAAAAAAAAACACAAAACTTTAAGATCATGAGAAAGAAACACACACTCATATATTAGCACTTTCTAGGTAGAGTCCTTTGAATTAGTGATTATAAAACGAAAACCAGATATTTTCCCCCATAGATTTCAAAAGTAATTGCCCTAGGAAACTAGGGTATTTGCATTTGTTTGCATGTGTTTGCATTTGTTTTAGAGATGCCCAATTTGTATGAACAGTCGCAAGTCTCTTCTAAAATTCTCTCATTGCAATTGGCACCCAACCCAGTAAATCTTTCTTTTTTCACCTTGATTCTTTAAAAACATGCATTATTTGTGATCTAGTAGACACATCAATGCAAGACAAAGAGCAGAACTGTCTTAGCTGCTACCGCTGATCAAAGCTGTTTAAGAGAAAAATCAGAAATGTGATAAGAGCACATTTAGAAGGTATTGAAGAGAGTCCTTGAGGTGGAGAGCACTCAGTTTTGTATGAAAGTGATCCAGAATGTAACCCAATGATTCCCCCTCATGAAAGGGATTTTAGAGAACCCTGAGTTTCTAAATTTATGGAAACTTAGGTTTCCCTTCCCATCTAATGACTGCTGACCTGAAGAAACTCAATCCTGCTCTATGCTGTCAGTGGATTCTGGAGCCTACGTGAACAGAGGAAGGTACCTATTTACAGCCCAGAGAAATCTGGCATCATGAACTTGTAAGAACAAACAAAAGAGCAGAGTAAGAAGAGTGAGACTAAGAATTAGGCAACCTGAGATTACTAATTAGCAAAAAGACATATGATATTTCTAAGGGACAATTTTGTTTCAGAAGGCAACTGGACATGCATTGCTTTGGTGAAGACCTACCTAAGAATGTTGCCTGCCTGGCAGCCAAGAAACTGACCCACAAAAAGACAATGAGCATGTGGAAGCCTACAAAAATAACTGTAAGGAACAATGATAAAGCTCAATATGCTTCCTCGAATTTCCTCTCATTTGTGCCATCACTCCCTCCTATGGAATTAGGATTTCTTGGCCTTTTTTTTTCTCCTTTTAAATAGCCAATTGCAAGAGCGTTGTGGAGAAATGAAAGAAAAAGGAAACATGTTATACAAATATCACATCACACCCCATCTCTGTCTATGGCATTTTCCTAGGCATAAATTGGTAGGATTAAAGAGTGTTGGATTGGTTGTGAAATTGAAGTTTTGATGTAAATCTGAGATTATAATATTGGTGAAAAGTAATCTAACAAGAAAGTTATGAAATCTGCTTCATGTGTTTTCCAGTGGAAAGGAATGGGTTTCTATAGTTCACTGGCAAGCATGAATGAAAATAAATAGATACAGCGAGATTCTATAAGAATCCGTGGATTTTTACCCATTTAAGAATCCATTCATACAACTATTTTGATTAAAGTATGGGTAAGTCAATCTCAACAGACTTTATGAAAGTCCCACATTTCAGAATGATTCTTTTTATACAGATACGTGTTTGGAACATGTGGAACTAAAACTGATTATGAAGCCAAGATTATGTACATAGAGTAAGCACATTAAAGTAGTTCTGAGTATGGAATATAACTATTTGCCTAATAACAGAATATCATGAATATTATGCGAGGCAAACACTAATGGAATTATAGAGAAAAATAGATGAATTGACTGTTATCGTTGAAAACTTTAATACCCTTCTAGCAGAAATGGGTAGATCCAACAGGCAGAAAAATCAGTAAGAACATGGTGAACTCAGTCAAGAATGTCATCAATCAAAACTGGATATAACTGAAATTTATAAACTACTTCATCCAATAACAGAAAAATACACATTGTTCTTAAGTTTACATGGAACATTCACCAAGATAGATCATATTTGGGGCCATAAAACAACAAATTTAAAAAACAGAAATCATACAATATTCGATCTCAAGCTACAGTGTAATTAAACTAGATATCAATAATATAAAGATACCTGGAAAATTCCAAAATACATGGCTATTAAATAAAATACTTTTAAATAACAAATGGGTCAAAGAATAAATGTTAAAAGAAACTTTAAAATATTTTGAACTAGGGGCACCTGGGTGGCTCAGCTGGTTAAGCGGCTGACTTCAGCTCAGGTCATGATCTCGAAGTCTGTGAGTTCAAGCCCCGCATCAGGCTCTGTGCTGGCAGCTCAGAGCCTGGAGCTTGCTTCCGATTCTGTGTCTCCCTCTCTCTCTGGCCCTCCCCTGCTTGCTCTCTGTCTCTGTCTCTGTCTCTCTCAAAAATAATAAACATTAAAAAAAATTGAATATTTTGAACTAAGTAAAAAGGAAAATACAACCTATCAAAACTTGTAGGATGCTGAAAAAGCAGTGCTTGAAGGGAAATTTACAGCATTGAATATATTTATTAGAAGAGAATAAAGATCTGAAATTTCTAATCTGAGTTCCATCTAGGGAGACTAGAAAAAGACCAATTTAAATCCAAAGTAAAAAGAAGAAAGGAAAAACCTAGAGTAGGAAGCAATAAAATTAAAGATAGGGAATCAGTAGAGAAAAATCAATAAACCAAAAGCCGATTCTCTGAAAAAAAATCAGTTAAATTGATGAGCCTCTAATCAGGAAAACAAGAAAAAGAGAGGAAACAAAACAGTAATATCAGGAATGAAAGGAAGGACATCACTACATGTAATCCCATGGACATTTAAAAAATAAAAAAGCATTACTATGAACAAATCCATGACCACAAATTTCATAACCTAGATGAAGTGGACCAATTTCCAAAAGATGCAGTTTACCAAAATGCATGCAAGAGAATTAGACAATATGGATAAACCTATATCTATTAGAGAAATCAAATAAATAATTAATTTTCCAAAACAAAAGCAACAAACCTAGATGGTGAATTCTTACAAATATTTGAGGAAAAACTTAATTATGCCAGTTTTCTACAATATCTTTCAGAGGATAGAAGCAAAGGAAATACTTTCTAACAAACTCTATGAGGCCAGCCCTACCCTAATACCAAAACCAAAGACATTAAAAAGAAAAAAAGACAGACCAATATCTTATGAACATACATGCAAAAATCCTCAACAAAATATTAGCAAATCAAATCCAACAATGTATAAAAATAATTATACAAAATTATTTAGTAAGATGTATCCTAAATATGAAAATCTGGTTCAACATTTGAAAATAAATTAATGTAATTCATCACATCAATAGGCTTTTAAGAATCACATAATCATAACAATAGATGCAGAAAAAGCATTTGACAAACTTCAGTATCCCCATTCATGTTAAAAACTCTCAGCAAACTAGGAATAGAGGGGAACAATCTCAACTTGAAGAAAATCTACAAAAAGCCTACAGCCTACAGAAAGGAAACCTACAAAAAACATTATACTCAATGCTGAGAAACTCAAGACTTTCCCACTAAGATCAGGTACAAGACCAGAATGTTCCCTCTCACCTTTTCAACATCAAATTGAAAGTTTAAGCTCATTCAATAAAATAAGGATATAAAATGTATACAAATTGGGAAGGAAGACATAAAAACTATTTTTGTTCACAGATGACATAATCATTTATGTACAAAACCTGAATCAACAAAAAGTTCCTGGAACTAATAAGAATATGGCAAGGTTACACAATATCAGGTTAATATACAAAAGTCCATTGCTTTCTTTTATAATGGAATTGAAAAGGTGGAATTTGAAATTAAAACATAATACCATTTATGCTAGCACCCCCAAAAATGAAATACTTAAATACAAATCTAACAAAATATGCACAAGATTTATACAAGAAATACTACAAAATTGTGATGAATAAAATAAAAGAATTAACTATGCTGAGTGATATTTCATGTTCATGAACAGGAAGACTCAATATGGTGAAGACTCAAATATGCTTTCCTACTGATCTATAGGATCAATAAAATCCCAGTCAAAAACAAGTTATTTTGTGGATTTCATCATACTCATTCTAAAGTTTATGTGGAGAGGCAAAAGACCCAGAGTATTCAATACAATATTAAAGGAGAACAAAGTTGGAGGACTGACACTACTCAACTTCAAGACCTGATATAAAACTACAATAATCAAGACAGTTTGATTTGGATAAAGAGTGAACAAATAGATCAATAGAACAGTTAAGAAATAGAACCCCATAAATATAGTCAACTGATCATTGACAAAGAAGCAAATGCAATGACGTGGAGCAAAGATAGTATTTTCCAAAAAATGGTGCTGGAACAATTAAGCATTCACGTGCAAAAAAATTCTACATAAGCTCTCCTCAAAAATTAACTCAAAATGGGGTACCTGGGTGGCTCTGTCAGTTAAGCATCTGACTTCCGCTCAGGTCATGATCTCATGGTTCGTGAGTTGGAGCCCTGCGTCAGGCTCTGTGCTGACACCTTGAAGCCTGGAGCATTCTTCGGATTTTGTGTCTCCTCTCTCTCTGTCCCTCCCCCGTTCAGGCTTTGTCTCTCTGTTTCAAAAAAAAAAAAAAAAACATTAAAAAAACATTAACTTAAAATGGATCATATACCTAAATGTAAATCATAAAAATATAAAACTCCTAGAAGATGACACTCTAGAAAACCAAGGTCTTGAGTATCGTGATGGCTTTTTTAGATACAACATCAAAGACAATCCCTGAAAGAAATAATTGATAAGCTAGACTTTATTAAAATTAAATCTTCTGCTCTGCCAAAAAAACATGTCAAGAGAATGAGAAAATAAGCCATAGACTGGGAGAAAATACTTGCAAAAGATACATAAGATAAAGAACTACTATCCAAAATATATGAAAAACTCTTAAAACTCAACAAGAAAACAATCTTATTAAATATAATGGGCTAAAGAACAAAATTTTCACTAAGGAAGATATCAGATAGAAAATAAGTATATGAAAAGAGGCTTCACATTATATATCATCAGGAACATAAAAATTAAAACAATGAGATACCATACACCTACTTGAATGACCAAAATCTGGAACCCTGAAAATACCAAATGCGGGTGAGCATGTGGAGCAACATGAGCTTTCATTCATTGTTTCTGGAAATGCAAAATTTTATAGCCAATATGGAAGCTTGGCAGTTTCTTCCAATGATAAATATATTCTTGCTATATCATCCAGCAATTGCACACCCTGGTATTTATCTAGTAGCCTATGTCCACACAAAAACCCACACATGGGTGTTTATAGCAGCTTTGTTCATAATTGCCCACTTTTGAAGCAACCAAGGTGTCCTTCAGTAGATGAATAGATAAGTAAACTGTAGTAGATCCAGACAATGGAATACTTTTTAGAGTTAAAAAGACATGAGGTGGCAAGATTGCATTCTTTCTCAGTGCGAGTAGTGTAACATTATATGTAACATCTTCTTGCCATTTGCAACAAGGTGGATGGAACTGGAGGGCATTATGCTAAGTGAAGTAAGTCAATCAGAGAAAGATATATGTTTTCACTCATATGTGGAATTTAAGAAATTTAACAGAAGACCATGGAGGAAGGGAAGGAAAAAAAAAAGTAGTTACAAGCAGAGAGGGAGGTTAACCGTAAGAGATTCTTCAACATAGAGAACTGAGGGTTGATGGGGGTGGGGAGTCAGTGGGGGCAGGGAGAATGGGTGATGGGCATTGAGGAGGGCACTTGTTGGGATGAGTACTGGGTGTTGTATGTAAGAGATGAATCATGGAAATCTACTCCCGGAGCCAAGAGTACACTGTATATACTGTATGTTAGCTAACTTAACAATAAATTATAAAAAAAAATGAGTTATCAATGGGTTATCAAGCCTCAAGAAACTTACATGCGTATCACTAGGTTGTATGAAGTCAGTCCAAAAAGGCTACAGTCTGTATGATTTCAAGTATATGTCATTGTGGGAAAAGAATAACTATGGAGACTGTAAAAGGATTGTTACCAGCCGGGGACTGAAAGACGAGGAGGAATCAATAGGCGGAACAGTTTTTAACAGAATGGAACTGTTGTGCATTTGTCTAAATCTACAGAATGTACGCATTAAGAGTGAACCATAAGCTATGGAATTTGGGTGATTATGATGTTCAATGTAGATTCATCAATTTGAACAAATAGATAATGTGGATGTTGAGACGCATGTATGGCAGCATGGAAAATCTCAGCATCGTCTCCTTAGTTTTGCTGTGAACCTAAACCTGATCCAAAAAATAAATTTTCATTAAAGTTTATTTTACTTATTTTGAGAGAGAGAAGGGCAGAGAGAGAGAATCCCAAGCAGGCTCCATGCTGTCAGTGCAGAGCTCGATGTGGGGCTTGAACCCATGAACCATGAGATCATGACCTGAGCCAAAATCAAGAGTTGGATGCTTAACCAACTGAGCCACCCAGGCGCCCCAACAACGACAAAAAACAACAAATTCTTAATAAAAAATAATGGCAGAAATGCAATGAATTTATTTATTTATAGTTCATCATTGCTAAGATGGATCAAAGAAATCTCATTGAGGGGCGCCTGGGTAGCGCAGTCGGTTAAGCGTCCGACTTCAGCCAGGTCACGATCTCGCGGTTCGTGAGTTCGAGCCCCGCGTCGGGCTCTGGGCTGATGGCTCAGAGCCTGGAGCCTGTTTCCGATTCTGTGTCTCCCTCTCTCTCTGCCCCTCCCCGTTCATGCTCTGTCTCTCTCTGTCCCAAAAATAAATAAACATTGAAAAAAAAATTAAAAAAAAAAAAGAAATCTCATTGAAAACTACATCTAAATTAACACTGAAGTTTATCTTGGGACACTCAGCTACAGACAAATTATGCATATTTAAAAGGAAAAAAAATATCTCTTTAATATGGTTATATAACAAAGAACAAAATTAGTGTAATTTAAACATATATAATGCTAACAATTTCTAACTTCCCTATGTCTAAAACAGAGGCTGACACATCATAAAAATTCAATAAGTTTTTGCCAAATGAAGAAATGAGTAATTCTTTCAAGTGATCATATACTTGATAGGACATCCTAGGTTAGAATTAAAAGCTGTTATGTATATAGTATTGGAAATAGGTTAACAGGACTTTCATTGTACACTCCATTTGTAGATCTAGCTCCCTGTTCGAAAATGTCAATTATCAGAATGAAAACCTTGGTATTCTTTTCCAAAGCAATACTTATTCTGGGAGGTGATACAGGATTCCAACCAATGCAATCATTAAAAAATGGCATGAAGTCAAAAGAAACGAACTCTCCTCACATTCCTTTGTGCATTTTAAGTACAAAAAGGCAAAAATTTTAAGGAGCAGTGTTTTATGAGTCAGTTTACAAAAGCTTTTAAAAGGTTTTGGGGTATTTTAGGTAAGGGGTTACAAATATTAGGTTTTTAGCTTTTTAATAGTAGATATATATTTTATATATTATATTAGATGTATTAATATATGTATATATTATTTTAAATTTGGAAGTCTGAAAAGTAAATGTTACCATCAGTAAATGACAACTTTTTGAACTTAAAGAAAAACATGAATACTGCCATAGTTAAGTAAATAGAGAAGGTTTTTCTTTTTCACATAAAATTCCAATCTGTTCAGATCTCGCTAAAGTCTAATTCAGCCTCTTCTTCAAGTTTCTGCTGGTGTGTCCTTTGGAGGGGTGGCGGTAAGTGAGGTGATTCAGGGAAGGGAAAGGGGTGTTTAAAACAACCCTTTCACTTATGAATATTACAACTGTTATATCATTATTCAGAACAAATATTTATTACTATTTACCACTGAAAACATAATTTCTAAAATTCTTACCTTGCATTTATCCAATTCTGTTTTGATAGAGGTTTTTTTGTTTTTTTGTTTATTTGTTTTAACTTTAGGTTTCCTAGAGTAATTTATACTCTGTAAACTCTTGGAGGTACACATTTCTGGTATTTTTAACAAACATATACAAGCATTTAAATTGGATCACTAGTTCATATTGGATCACTATTTCTCCATTGTGAGTCTAGATGAATATTAATGTTAATTTTAAATTAATCAAAAACTCTAGCCTCAAAGACCAAAAAATGGTAAAAACCTGATGGCATAGAAAAAGTTTCTTTAATAATAAACTATTCAGGTCAGGTGGCATTTTCCTTTAGGAGGAAATGAGGTATATGCTCAGGTTAAATTCCTGGATTAGAACTCTACCTCTAACCATGTGACCTTGAACAGGTTACCAACCTCATTATGTTCAGCTTCCTCTTCCTGGTTTGGTTGGTGATAATCCTACAGACTTCACCTGATTGCTGGGAGGAGTGAATGCATATAATGCAGTACTAATTACAGTATCTATAACATAGAAGCACTCAGTAAATGATAGCTATATTATTACTATTATTCCTTGGATTGTATTGTATCTTTTGACCTACACAATGATTTTGACATGTTTTTTTTTGTCCTGTTTGTGACCTTTATCAACATATCAGGATGTGCTCTTTATATTTCTTCTCTCTTCTCCTCTCTTTCTCCCTCCCTCCTTCATTCTCAGTCCCCCGCCCTTCCTCTCTCACACAAACACACACACAAACACACATACACACTCTCACACATGATTAGATATAGAAAAATGATAGATAACAGATTGTTTTCTTTGATATAATAGAATTTACTGCTGTTTTAGTCTCAGGCATAGCTTCAGGCACCTACTCAAACTGAATAGAAGAGTCTTAGAATACTTAGTGTTGGCACAGGTAATTCTGAGAATTGAGGGTTATAGTTTTGACTTTCATTATAGGCTCATTTGTCAGGGCAGTAACAAAAGAATAATATTTTGGAGTTGGAAAGAACATTATGGCTTATAAAACTCTAAATCTCTTAAGATATATGGTAAAAAAAAACAAAGGTTTGAACTTTTACCTAGTGTTTTAAATATGTATTTGCTTATAAATTATTGTTTTTTTGTTAGATGCTGGGTAACAAAACTCAGCTTCTAACAGAAATTTAGGGTCCAGCTTTTAAATGTCATGTACAAAATCAAATGAAATCACAAATCTGTAGATAGATATAATCATGGTCAAAAGTGATTTTTCAATATTTCTTAAACATTTAAGTATGTGATGCATAGGTATTATATAGACATATAATAATTATAAAATATTATACAAGTATATAAAATAGTAGTAATTTAGAAAATGATATACAAGCTCTGAACATTACATTGCATTTTGCAGTTTTAAGATAACTTCTGTTTCTTTTTTTTACTTTTCAAAAAAAGTTTTTTGTTTATTTTTGAGAGACAGAGACAGAACATGAGCGGGGGTAGGGCAGAGAGAGAGGGAGACACAGAATCCGAAGCAGGCTCCTGATTCTGAGCTATCAGCACAGAGGCCGGCACAGGGCTCGAACCCACAAACTGTGAAATCATGACCTGAGCCAAAGTTGGACCCTTAACCAACTGAGCCACCCAGGCACCCCATATTTTGTTTTTACTTCTCAATAAACGGTTTAGATTTTCAGAAAATTTTCAAAAATAGTACACATATTTTCCATATATTCCACATCCAATCTCCCCTATTAATGTGTCACTACTGATGAACCAATGCTGATATATTCTTATTAACTAAAGTCCATACTTTACCCACATTTACTAATTTTTGTTAATATACATTTTCTGTTCCAGGATTCTATTCAGGATACCACATTATATTTGATTGTCATGTCTCCTTAGGCTCCTTTTGGTGGTGATATTTTTTCAAATTTCCTTTGATTTTGATGACTTTGATACTTTGGAAGAGTACTTCTCAGGTATTTTGTAGAATGCTCCTCAACTGGAATTTGTCTGAGTTTTGCTTATGATCACACTGTGGTTATGGGTTTTTGTGAAGTTGCCCATAGAGGTAAAGTATCATTTTCATCACATCCTATCAAGGATACATACTAACACATGATCTATGACTGTTGATGTTGACCTTGATAATCTGGTTGGATAGTGTTTGTCAGCTTTCGCCATTGTGACATTACTCTTTTTTTCCCCTTTTCCATACTTCGCTTATGGGAAGGAAGTCACTATGTGAGCCCCCACTTACAAAGTGGTAATTTGTGCTTTACTTGTTTGAGAAGAGTCTACACCACTCATGTGGAATTCTCCACAGGATTTATTAATATTTTAAAACCTACAGCATCACTAACTCTCAAGCAGAATCCTTGCAATATTACATCCATAATACAGAGAGACTGTAGTGCTTCAGTTTGAACCATATTCTCTGTAGCAGAAAAGTGGAATTTAGTGGGTCCAAAACGCTGGTCTACATGGGGAAGTGGAAAGATGGGTTCTTCTGGGTATGACTATACACAAGGTGACATGATTCATCCTCCCAACATTGAACTATTTTCGAAATCACTGCATAGTGTGGTATGCTCTGTGTCAAAATTATCCTTAATTCATCTGGAAACTCCTAACCAGTTCAATTAAATTTTCACTTATATCGAGCCTAAATTTCACACACTGTAATGTAAGCTATTTTTTTTCCTTTTTTTTTTCTGTCATGATCAGATACAATTTCTTAAATATTATGAGGTGTATTTGAGTTCTCCAGAGAAACAGAATATAATATGGTTGTTCATGCCCCCAGGAAAAGCCAATGTTTTAGTATGAGTCTAAAGACAGAAGGAAAAAAAAAAAAACAAAAACAAAAACTGATGTCTCAAGGCAGTCAAGCAGGAGGAGTTTCCTCCTACTCCAAAGTCAGGGGAAAAAAAAAAAAAAAGGACACAAACAATGTTCCAGTATAAAGGCTGTGAAGCAGGAGGAATTCTTTCTTATCTGGGGGAGGATCAGCCTTTTTGTTCTATTCAGCCCTTCAAACTACTTAATGAGGATATTCCATACTAAGGAGGGCTATCTGTTTACTCAGTCTACCAATTCAAATGTTAGTCTTAATTCAAAAGCACCCTCACAGAAGAAATCAGAATGTTTCACCAAATACCTGGGCACCCTGTGGCCCAGTCAAGTTGACACATAAAACTAACCATGACATTAGAGTATTAAGATGCCAAGACACCCTGAGAGTCTATATCAATTTAAAAAATATTCCGTAACTTATGGATTTCAGATTTGAACTTCTCTTAAGAGACCTGGGTAATGTTCTTCCCCAGTAAAGGGTTACAGTAATAGATAATAGGACACTTAAAAAAAAAAAGAAAGATGTATTATTATTTTTATCCCAAATCAGGAACCAGGGATACAAACCCTCTAAAACAGAACCAAAACAAAACACAACAAAGAGAAAGGAAAGAAAAGAATAATATTATGAAATCAATGACAAGAAAACAAATAAACCAAAAATTCCTCTCATAAGTGGATTAATTTTCCATGGTTTATTATTGATTTATTCAGTAAATATATACCAGGCACTTCTCTTGGTGCTTGGGAGAAAGCAGTAAGCAAAGCAGAGGAAAGATTTCTCACAGAGCATACATTCTCATAGAGAGAGACTGACAATAAATTAGAAAAAAAAAAAAAAAAAAACAACTACTTGTTAGCCAGTGGTAAGTATCATGGGAAAAACAAAAAGTAAAATAATTTGGTAGTTAAAGAGATGCAATTTTATTTTATTTTTTAAAATTTATTTTAATGTTTATTTTTGAGAGAGAGACACACACAGAGTGTGAGTGGGGGAGGGGCAGAGAGAGAGGGAGACAGAATCTAAATCTTATTTATTTTTGAGAGAGAGAGACACACACACAGAGTATGAGCCGGTGAGGGGCAGAGAGAGAGGGAGACAGAATCCAGGCTCCAAGCTGTCAGCACAGAGGCCGACTCAGGGCTTGAACTCAGAAACAACTGAGATCATGACCTGAGCTGAAGTCAGCCACTTAACCGACTGAGCCACCCACGCGCCTCTGAAGATATGAACTTTAAAAAAGGAGTAAAGATGAGCCTCATTGAGAAGGCGGTATTTGGACAAAGTCTCAAAGGCAGTGAGTGAGGTAGCCATGATATTTTAGGAAGAACATTCAGGCAGAGGGCACATTTGGAGCAAAGGAGAGAGTATAACTCACAAGTTTGGGCGAAGAGACCAGAGTGGATATAGAGTGAAATAACTGTTACAGAAAGAGTAGTTGGAGACAAGATCAGAGAGATGGTGATAGTGGTGGATGTGCAGGACAAAGATCATGTGGGTCTTTGTAAGCCATTAAAAGTACTGCTCCTTTCAAATGTCATTCACTCTCAAATGTTTGTGCTTATCTAAGAGACTGGTGCTTTGCATATCTGGGGTTTGGGTATCACGCTGTGATATATCCAGAGAATATATTATGAGATTTAGCTTCATTTATGTTTGATTTGAGGCTAAATCTCATAATATATTCTATGGATTTATTTATCATATATAAACTTAGATGTGAAAAAAATGTCACCACATATTGGAGTAGGAAGAAGGAAAGGGGAATAATAGAACCCTAGGATTTATAGTAAAGCCATGCAAAACCATAGGTTGCTTATTCCATTTATATGCACAAAACTGATTCCTGGGACTTGCATTTTTTGTAATATGCTGAAATTTAATTTGAATTTTAGGGATCCATTTCCACCACATTAAATAACTAATCTTCATCATTAACATTTAAAAGTTAATTTTTTTGTGTGTGAGGAATCAACTAGGTGTTAGGGGAAAAAAAGAAAAACCAATCACAAGTTCGTTTGAAAATCCAACCGTAAATCAAAAGTAACTATAGTTGGGGCACTTGGGTGGCTCAGTCAGTTAAGCGTCTGACTTTGGCTCAGGTCATGATTTCATGGCTTGTGGGTTCAAGCCCTGTGTAAACAACATGGATGGAGCTAAATAGTATGATGCTAAGTGAAATAAGTCAGAGAAAGAGAAATGCCATATAATTTCACTCATATGTGGAATTTAAGAAACAAATGAGCAAAGGAAAACAGAGAGAAACCAAGACACAGACTCTTAACCACATAGAACTGATGGTTACCAGAAGGGAGGTGGGTGGGGAGACAGGTGAAATAGGGAATGGGTACTAAGGAGTGCACTTGTCATGATGAGCAATGGGGGATGTATAGAATTGTTGAATCACTATATTGCACACCTGAAACTAATATAATACTGTATATATATACTATATATAGTATATATATACATATATATATACTATACTATATACTATATATATACTATATATAGTATACTATATATATATACATATATACATATGTATATACATATATACTATACTATATATAGTATATACTATGCCATACCATAGCATACTATGAGTATAGTGTGTAGCTGTTTATACCTATTAAAATTTTTTCTATGTGAATTGAGTGAAATGTATGTAATTTAAATTTTTTTAAGTGGGAAAATGTGATGGCAGATAAACTGTTGATGAATAGCAATTCTCAATGGAAAATTATTATAAATGGAGTTTTTCTAACAGCTGAGACTCTTTAATACTGCTGGAATAGTGTAATTGAATTTATTTCCAAGGGAAAGCTATTCAGATTAATCAGATACTCTTTACTAGTTTGGTCAGTTTTCTGAAGAAGATACATTATCAAGTCCTCTGTTTGTGAAACAGAAAATGCTGCAATTCCCTAAAGGACAAAATACCTTAAAGTTATCACCATTGCTTGTATCCATATACAACTTACTAGTTCACAAGATGCTTTATACACATTTTGTAATCTGAATCACAACACCTTCAAGGCAAGACAGATATTATCTCCATTTTGCAGATTAATTGACAGAGATTTTTTTCACCTTTCCAAAATTACATTATTTGTAGGAGAATTGGCTCAAAAACAGATGTAAAACATTTAGGCTCTTGGACTTTTTTTTTCCTTTCTAAACAATTATTCTAATAACCACTTGATTTTTTAAAAAAGAACTTTCTAACCCCATTTGACTCATACCCATTGATTCCCCTCACACCTCTTGCTAGCTCATGCCTTGGTTAGATAAAACAAAACAAAACAAAACAAAACAAAAACCAACCAACCAATGAAACAAAAAAACCCCACACACTTTACAGAGAACTACTAACATTGTTAGCAGGTTTGTGAATATGGAGGTAGCACAGCCTCTCTGCAATGATCAGTTTGGGATATACACCAGGATAATAGATAGCCATACACGTTAATCACTGACTAAGGGATACATAGTATGTTTAGATGCTGAGTTTTTTTTCTTGTTTCTTTTTTTTTTTTTCTAAAGGCAGCATGCCTGTATATAATCCAGTTCATATACATCCGGTTCAGTTGTTCAAGATAGCATGTAGAGGAAAGCAATCTGGGGGCAATAAAACACTGTATTAGGAGAAAGAAACTGCATCAAAATAATTGCTGAGTAAAGTAAAAATGCTGTTTCGTGGGCAATATCTCAAAACTGTTGAATCAAAATCTCTCTGCTATGTCCAGTCCAGGAATATGGGCTTTAAACAAATTCTCCAAGACACTCTTATTGAAATTGAAGTTAAGGAATATTAAACCGGTAATCTGATATGAGTATTGAGTATCTGTGCCTATTTTTACTGAATATGACAAGAATACAAGTCCCTAATCATTCTTTATGCAGTCCATTTCTAGGGTTGTGTCTCTACCAAGACAAACAGCAGTCTTACAATGGAAGCAGTGACTTCCTAAGTATAGAGTTTCTGGACTGCAATGCAAACTCACTGCATGTATAGCATCCAGCCAGGTTAGTCCCCACCACTCCGTGGGACTTGACAGCATGCTTGCTATGCTGTAAGAAAAGTCCATTGTCTCTGATCTTGGAGTTTCATGTCATCTCTCAGCATCCACAAAGTCCTAAGAAAGTAACTTATTATCCTGTATGTAGGGGAAAATATCACATCCTGGTAGAGAACTATTGCATCATTTAGACATAAGTGAATTAAAGCCCAAACCTGTTTTTAAGGGAACAGTTAATTGAAATACAGTGTAAATTCCCAAATATTTAACACAGAAAGCATGTATGAGCTTGTCTACAGGAGCCAATTGTGCCTTTTGTTTCAACCTTCTACTACAACCTTATTTTATAGTATTTAAAGAGAGAAGGTTTCACTCAATTTAATTAGCTTCTCTCTATCCCTACTAAGAACCAGAGAAATTCCAAAAGATTTTAACAACACCCACAAAGAAAAAGAAATAGTGTAGAAAATTAGTACAAACTGAAAATTCTCATAGATATGCCCACAGTGGTTTTTTTAGTTTATTTATTTATTTTGAGAGACAGCAAGTGAGCACATATGCACTCATGCATGCACACAAGCAGGAGAGGAGCAGAGAGAGAGAGAGAGAGAGAGAGAGAGAGAGAATCCCAAGCAGGTTCTGTGCTATGAGCACAGAGCCTGATCCAGCTGGATACCATGAACCACCAGGAGATCATGACCTGAGCCCAAATCAAGAATGGGATGCTTAACCAACTGAGCCACCCAGGTGCCCCTTGTATGTTTTTGAAAGTATTGCACTGAACAGTAAGAACAAAAGAGAACTGAAATGGTCTCATTGCCCATAATGATAAGCTAGCACCCCATCACCAGGAAAGACAGGAATCTCTGTTATAGTCAACAGCACAGTGATCTCAATGTGCTCAGTCAGATGTAGGATGTAGTTGTAGGGAGTTCTGGTGGCCATTATCTTGATATTCTAGATTCTTATTACTAGGGAAATAATTAAGAGTAGTCCTTCAGAGAAGACTCCAGTGATAAAGGAGAAATTAAATGCCAGTCCATAATGAGGAGAAGAATCTAAGATAGCTCTGAAGAACATGGGGTGGAGGGGAGTGAGGAATAAAAAGAGATTTAAGGAGGACAAGAATACAGGCACTCACACCCGGAAGGAACTTTACCGAATTAGAATCCTGATGCACAATGTAATCTGGAAAACTGCTAGGGGAGGAGGGGGAGACAGAATGAAGATTAGAATTAAGGCAAATATGGATAACAGTTTCCCACTAGCAAACAGGCCTCTTTTCTAATCGAGAGAGCAAAACTCAGACTAGGATATTCCATCACGGAACTGTTGGCATGTCAGAAAGAGGTACAGGAATTTCAGTTACTCAAGCTCATGTCACATCTGAGACTTCAGTGGAAGGCAAGCACTGATGTATTGAAAATACAACATTTGGAACCATCTATACTGTAAACAAAAGGACAAACTATGGTTGCTTGCTAAGCTGAGGGAAGAAATTAGATAATCAGCATGCGATTGAAGAGCATCTCTGTGCAACTGGTTATATACTGAGTGCAATGGGCAATGGAAAAGAAATTGAGCATATAGTCTCTGTCCTCACATGACCCTTAGCTTCAGAAATCAAGATTGATAAACAGGAAATCATCATCATCGCCACCATCATCACCACCATCACCACCACCACCAACAACAAAATTATTTGAAGGTAAGGTAGATCTATAATAGCTTACAAAAGAAATTGCATATTATAAGTTACGGTAGTAGAGGCTACCACTCATTGTTAGAGGGGCTGGGATAGGACTTGGAGAAAGGTGTCTTGAATAGGCAGAAGGGGAATATTGGAGAACACAATAAAAAAAAAAGACATTCAGGTGAAAAGAGGTTTGCAGACATGTAGACATGCAGAACACAGGAATAGTTGTATTTTAAGGTATTATGGCATAGGAAGAAACGAGGCTGAGTGGGAAGGAGAAGGATGAAAATAATGTAGTCCAGACATGTGCATATACATTTGATATCAGTTCAGTGTAGAAATATTATAACCTCTAAAGTAAAAGAAGACAGAAAACACCCGCCCGAGTCCTGATGTTTGAGAGTATACTCAGGAAAACAGAATATACACTAGGCACCATGCGAGAGTAGATTCAATCTAGGATATTAAGTAAGTTGTTATTTGCGAGGGTAGGCGGCGGTGAAGGAGCAAAAAGTGAATTCTGGGGTGCCTAAGGAAAGAACTTTGGGGTAGAGAGCATTTAATATTCCATAGGAATATTAGGAAAGGAAAACAATTTGGAAAGGTTTGGGTTCCAGAAATCGGGGAAGGGCAGGTGAGATGATCTCAAACCAAAAAGGAGAGAACATTAGCCAGTGACTCTTGTGTACTGTGGGGAGCTTGGTCCTAGGAGTGGTAAAAGAAGCTGGAGCCTGGGGCCAACTGTTGGCATTGGATTAAGGACACAGGGAGAGTAGAAACAGGGAGCTAGACCCACGGAAGCCCACCATTCCTAGAACCTAACAAAACTTCAGCTAACAAAAAAATCTGAACTGTAGCCCCAGCTGCAGAGAACACAGTGTAAAATGTTGGCTTTGGCTGAAAGACGATGATGGATAAGTGACAGTCGTGTTCAACTCCTCTCTTTACTTCTTTAATGATTGATGTCGACAAAAACACTGTGGGAAAGCATTAAAAATTAAATGCATTATTTACAATTGATTTTCATTATACCACTGAGGACTCCAAGGAAGTGGGCCATTGCTTCCTGGCTTGGCTGAAGTTTCTGATGTGTTTTCAAGGTTTATTTCAGACAGGAAAACAACTGTGAAGGATACCAATTTAAAAAAAAAAAATCCCTAACTTAAGGATTTTCTCTTCTTTTTCTCTTCCTCAGCCTGGGAATTTTTTTTAAATCTCTCTGACCTCCTTCCCCATCCACCAATATGAGTGGAGGCATTCTATTGATTCCCATTTAATAACCAGCAGCATGGATTGATGGCCACATTAGAAGTAGGCACCTCAGAGCAAAGTAGTGGGAACAGTAGCACTAGGCAATTATGGCCGAAAAGAAATAGTTTATTTCTGTCTCTATGTTACTTTTATTTCTATAGTGGAAACCCATTAGAAAAACAAAGTGTTAATATATGAGGGTGCTAAACCAACCATTATATCTAGATATTAGCCTCTAGACAAATGCATGCCTGCCTGCCTTCCTGTTTTTCCTCTTTATCTGTCTTTCTGATTTACCTTAGCAACTATACTGAAAACCCTATGCTAGGGACCATGGACATAGGGACGAATAAGAATGATCCCTAATCAAAATGACCTTATAGCATTATTGGGTTAAAAGGTTTGTAACCAGTAAATGAGTATGTGTTGCTCATGCCAGTTACTACAAAGACACAGACTATGAGAGATGAGGTCTGAGGTCTGAAAGATGGGCGGGCACGAAGTGTGGAGGCAAGAAGTGAGAACTGAGGCTGAAAGATGAACAGAATAATGGTTCTGCTGAATTAGACATTACCCGAAAGCAACTGGTCTCATTGAGGGATCTTGAGCCAAAGAGTAATAAAAAGAGATGTGTAGTAGAGAAAGACAATTCCAACTGAGAGAAGCATGGACCAGAATGAGTGAGACCAGAGGCAAAGAGTTCAGCAGAAGGACCATTATAAAAATTCAGGCAAACATTTCATTGCAGTGTTCCACGCTAGCCTCAAGTGCGAACTGTTCACTCTAGCCTTGAATAGTGCTCGATACATGCAGCTTGCAATCTCTAAGTCATGTATTTGCTGTGGCCTATGTATGGGGAAGAAGAAGCAATAAAAGGGCTAAGTTTCCTGCCAGTATATGGGTGATGTCAAAAGGCAAACCATTGATAGGGCAATAGTACATTTCCTCTGCACTGCTGCGCAGAGCATCATGACATGAGGCTCCCCCGCAGAGAGAACCATGGGGAGGGAAATAGGATTTTCAAATCTCAGGGGTTTTGGTACTTGCATTTTACTTGTGACTTGGGAACCAGCACTCGGGCAGAGTGGCATTTTCTGAGAGGAGTAACAGCAGAATACAGCTGTTGCCCGTGACACCCAGGGCTGGAATGCACTCCCGGTACATATATCAGAGGCTCTGCTCTCTTAGCAGGAGAATCCAAGTAGTCTGCAGGGGAAGATTTCTTTGAGAACGCACATAAGATACCCTCTAAAGACTACCCAAAATATGCAGAGACTGAGACTCTCTATTTTTAATAATCATCCCAGATGATTCTTCTAGGCATTATAATTTGAAAACCACTGTCCTAGGCTTTTTCTGTCATTGAAATAAATCTTTTTTTTTTTTCCTGGTATCTCTTTTGCCTTTTGTGTTGAAATAATAGCAGCAGTAGTATCCAGACTTTTCTGGGCACTTCATGTTCTAACTTTTGTCTTTTAATCACCTGTTCCTGATGGGAGAGGCTCTTATATCTGACTTCCAAAAAGAACGTCCCCAGGGACCACGTAAAATATCTTTACTCATCTATAGATCCCAAGCCATGATTCTTTTTCTAGTTTATTTCTTGAGGCCGAAGTACAGATCCAATGTATCCATACCCGCTGACGTATGATAATGCACTAAGGGAGCATAGATAGTTTATCAAACTACCACTAGACCCTACAATTGTAAGCCTATTGTTACAAGCATAGTTGGTACTCAAATAATGTCTCTTGGTTTTTACAAGTAATCTCGTCTGTTTTAAGTAGCAAGTATATGAATTTGCTACCATTGCTTTTGAAAAACCCATATTGGAAAAGTCAACACACATAACCTGGAGAGAAGGGCAGAGGTGATATATGGCATATAAGGCATAGAGTATAGGACATATACTTAAAACGACAGAGTTCCTTAGAAGCTAGGCAGGAAGTTAAAAGAGGAGGCTCACGCTTTGAGATTCCTCTGTGTTCTCTAATCAACTGAGACGGCGAAAAAGGAAAGAGTTGCAAGACAAAAGCAGTGGTGGACAGTGCCAGAAACTTCAGCGAGTTGAGGAGAAGGTCTGAAAAATGCTCATTTATTCAGCAAATGGGAAATCATTATCGACCTGGAGTAACACAGTTTACATGAAATGGAAAGAACAACAGGGAGAAAGCAGGGATTTGAGAATGTACTTAGGAATGTGAAAGTAGAAGCAGTAATTATTTTACTCCATTATGAAAGACCTGAATAAATAATAATAATAGATAATAACAGCTAAGAGGTGTGTTGGGTCGTATCTTCTTTAAACCTTTCTGCAATCCTAGGACAACTGTACTGTAATTATCTCTATTTTTAAATGAGAAACAGGAAAATTATAGCTAGCTACTTTGCTCATGATCCCAAAACAATTACATGGACTATTAAGAATATAACCCGAGTATATTTGAGGTTTTTAACCACCATGACATTAACACCATAAAAATCTGGAACGGCTTTTAATTTTGATACTCATTTGGAAACTTATTTGCTCTTCCCTACTGTGAAGGAGATTGTCTGTATTTCTTCCTTTCCTGACAGAAGAGTAGTACAACAGACAGAAAGGTTCCCTAAGTCTTATACATAAAAGCACTTGATAATAAAACTATTAAATCTACTAGAAAAAGAAATGCACTTTTCCCCTACAAGTTTTCTGACAAGAACTTTAACGTGACTGGTGCCTGTGCATTTGTATCCCATCATCATGTGCTATTTTCTTGTTAAAACCTGTTCTCTACTCACTACAAAGCTATATCTGAAGAGGCTGTCCCGAGTCATGTTAACAAGGGAAAGAAAAGTTTCCATCAAACAGGCGTTTATACTTGTACACGGAACTATTAATCCCCCATATCAGAAGGGGCCTGGAAGAGAAAAACAGACAACAAAAATACCTCTTACAGAAGGAAAAAGAAGAGGGATTTTTCAGGAGCTGAGGTGAAGAGATGCTTCATGGTGAAAGAGAAGTATTGAATTTCTCATTAATTTGTCTTAAGAAATGGAGAAAATTCTTTCGGTGTTTTCTCCTCAGATGTGAAGGCATTTCAGTCTTTCTCAAAGCATTGGACTTCCAAAAACATAGCCCTGACTGAAGTCAGGAAAAAACAAGTACTGTATTCTACTTATATGTGGAATCTAAAAAGGTCCAACTTGTAAAAAACAGAGAATAAAATGGTTACTAGGAGTGGGGGTGGGGAGATAGGACAGATGTTGCTTAAGGATACAAACTTGGAACACGTAGGGGATAAGTCCTAAGGATCTAACACACAGTATATTGAACAGAGGCAATAATACTGAGGTATAATCATCAAGCTTACTAACAGACTAGAACTTAACTATTCCAACCACTAAAAAGAAAGGATAATCATGTAATGCGATCCAGGTGCTAATTATAGCTACAGTGACAATCATATCACAATATATACATGTATCAAATTAACATAGTTTACACCTTAAATTTACAAAATGTTACATGTGAAATATATTTCAATTGAAAAACAGGAAGAAAAATAAAGTACAGTCTTTCTTGTTCCTTCCAAAATGGAAATCAGAGAGAAATTAGATCCAGCGTGACATTAGGAAAGCCAAAAGGTAAAAATAGCATGGTTTCTCAAAACTGCTTACTCTCCGTGACTGTGCACACACAAACCATTATAAATATTGTTCCTTAGAAGAAAACAGAAGTTGGGACGCCTGGGTGGCTCAGTTGGTGAAGCATCCCACTTCGGTTCAGGTCACAATCTCCCCATTCCCAAGTTTGAGCCGCCTATCATCAGGCTCTGACAGCTTGGAGCCTGGAGCCTGCTTTGGATTTTAGGTCTCCCTCTTTCTGTCCCTCCCCCACTCATGGGCGCGCATGCACATGCGCGCGCTTTCTCTCTCTCTCTCTCTCTCTCTCTCTCTCTCTCTCTCTCAAAAATAAATAACATTAAAAAAAAAAAAAGAAACAAAATGTTCCAATCAAAGAGAAACTAAAGATTACCCAAAATGACAGGAAACATGAGCGAGGGGCTGGGGTGCCTTAAAAATACAACTAGATGAGCAAAAACAACAAACAAAACATTGATTTCATACCAACTTGCGATATAAATTAGAATCTCAGAGACACTATATATGAAAGTATGAGATCATCAGCTTGCTCAGTGAAACCATCAGATTACCTCAAGATCCAGAGGAGGAAGATTAGATTTCAAAAATACCTCAAAAGCACTATCTCATACTCAAGTTAGTTCTTGAGTTTAATACATCAGTGCAGCGCAGATGAACCCTCCATCCCCAAGAATGCCTTAAGACCTGATTCTTTTGTATCCTTGTCCCATAGTGTTTCAAACTACCTGGGAAAGAAAGCACTTTGATTTTTTGCTGTGCTAATAGTAAAATATTAACGAAAGGCTTAAAAAATAATAGTGACTATCCCAAGGAAACCAGAGATAAGTAGTACCATTTCTTCTGTAGTCATCCCCTAATAATTAGAGTATACTGTTTGAAATTTACCAACCTTCATTGTGTTAACTGCAATTGTATCTAATGCTGATGGCTTCTTTGAACAATTAAGCCTAGAAAGTAACTTATTTCAGAGCTTTTAAATAGTGTGTTATTCACTCCTTGAGATTATTTTATCACTGGGTACTAACTCATGGTAAATGAATATAGTTAACTCTTATGGAAAAAAAAAGGCTCCAATTTGCTAAACCATAAAAGAAGGCAAAGAAATAAAACAGCTTTTAAAAACATTTTGATGAATCAAGTTTACCTTATATTGAATCTTGAGGTAAATTAGATTCCTGGCATTGCTGAGTGCTGGTAAAACACCTTTGGATCAATATGAATTTGTTTAACTATGGATTGCACCTTATAAAGTCACCCATGGTGAGATGAATTGCATCTTTGCTTTCTTTTATCATGTTCATACTGTTATTCAGCAGTTTTGAAATTATTTTTTTCATGACAGATGTCAATCCCCAAATATCATATAACTTGATAACCTCACAGTGGCTGGCATCTCATACACCACTAAAACTTATTTATACAAAACATAAATTACAGATACATATGAGGACTCTCAGTATTTTTTTTTACTATATGGGAGAGGTGAATGAAGCAGTCTGGGGGCATATAGTTTACCGCAAGGATATTTTTTTAACATAAGCAGAACTTACCTCCTTTTTCTTTGGGGGGAAGTAAAGGAATGGGAAGATTAGATTTTTTTCAACTTTACCTTGGTCCCCATATAACACTTTTAAAATGATCATTTAATTTTATGTATTATAATTGTTTTTGTGGGAGTAGGAGGATTTCAACCCATCGGAGCAGAAATAGAACATTTTAGAAATCTAAAAGAAAGCCAATGTACTATTCTTTGTGCTATTAAGTCACATTAATGGTTTAAATCATAATCAAATATGTGCGTTTTTTATTCTAATTTTAATCTATGATATATGAATAAAGCTATACTCATTTGCCCTTTATTTTCTTCCTGCAATCTATCCATATGTGCATCTCAATCATCATATAGATTCAGCAAAAAAAATACATCATGTTTTTAAATATACAAAGATGAGACGTGCGTGTGTGTGTGTGTGTGTGTGTGTGTGTGTATGTGTGTGTGCGTGCATGCAAACTTAGTTGACTTTTAAATACTACCTTTTGGGTGCTTACATAGATAATCTAATCATACTCTTAATCTTTATGCAATTTAACAGATGTCCACACTTGGGCTCAGAGTACTTGTATGACCTTCTAAAGGACTCTCTCAGACCAAAATACACTCTAAGAAAATTGAATGTATGTACCTCTTCCATCTACTTTACCCCATTTGCTCCCAGAAAGAAGTGTCCTGGGAGCTCTTCCTGTTATGGGGAAGACTGTTCATGCATTCATTTACTCTCTTTCTTCCCACTTTATTGATCTCTTCGGTGAGAATCATTTTAAAAGACTACTGGAAGAGAAGAAACCTTGCACAAACCAGAGAGCAGATACAGTACTAAAGGGGATAATTCATCAGTTACAGGGTTGCTATTAACCAAATGTCTGAATGATATTTTTTTCTTTTGTATTATACATATACACATAGATACATATGTATTCATACACACACGCGCGCACACACACGTATGTATACTTACATCTTCCTCTCTTTTTTTTTCCCTTTCTTTAGCATTGTTTCCTTGACCTAGATTTATTAACCTATCAAGTTAATCCTTGGAAAAGAGTTCTAAAGAAACTCATCCCATTTCTATATCTCCAACTAAACTCTTGAAAACACATATTAGAAATTTATTATACTTTAAAAAAAGAGTTTAAGTTTGAATGAACAGCAACCCTAGTTCAAATCTACCTCTGCCTCTTACCTAGCTCCCTGACCATATGGTTGATGGGTGCATGGGTAGGTGGATGGGTGGATAGATGGATGGATGGAAGGAAGGAAGGAAGGAAGGAAGGAAGGAAGGATAGAACATGTTGTTCCTGACACATTCTCTTTTTCCTCTTTTAATCAAGCAGATCTACTAAATGTTTACCTAAAAGAGATAAGCATACTGTACTTTTATTATATCAGTACTTCTTATTTGGATTCTCTCTCCTCTCCTGTGTATCTTAATTATAGTAATCCTTCAGGCCTGAGTTTAAGCCCTGCCTCTTTCAGGATGCCCTATGAGACATTCCTGGTTTGCAGAAAATTTGCTGTTTCCTTCTAGATTTTTTTCCAATTATTTTATCTCATTTGGCATTAACTGTAGCCTACTTTACCTGAATTTTTGTTTTCAGATATATGTTTGTTCTCTCCCCCTAAATTATAATGCTTTCAGGGCAATACTGTGATTTCTATTTTTGTTATATCCAACATCATGTGTAGTAGAGGTGTCTATACATCTTGAATTAAAAATAAATGTTTTCTAATTGTTTTTAAATTTTTTTTCAACATTTATTTATTTTTAGGACAGAGAGAGACAGAGCATGAACGGGGGAGGGGCCGAGAGAGAGGGAGACACAGAATCAGAAACAGGCTCCAGGCTCTGAGCCATCAGCCCAGAGCCTGACGCGGGGCTCGAACTCACGGACCGCGAGATCGTGACCTGGCTGAAGTCGGACGCTTAACCGACTGCACCACCCAGGCGCCCCTAAATGTTTCCTAATTGTAGAGGCCACTTTGTTTGTCTCTGCTTTGTTCCTGTTGCTCCCTTGCAGCATATTCAATAAGATTTACCTTCTTTGTTCTGCCTTGGGTGAATATACGTTTTCAGTAAAAGAAGGTGTAAAGACTGGAAATACATCTTTTTGGTAAGGGATTAAAAAAAAGAAAGTAATATTGTTCTAAAATAAAGTGATTTTTCCAGAATAAGAGTGGAAAAATATAGGACAAAACCTAAATAGTTATAATAAGTTGTAGATGTAAATGGAAAAGGAATGTGGAGAAAGAAATTTTATATATGGTCAAGTTGACTAAAAATTAAATTGTTATTATGGGATTTTAAAATTCAACTTTAATACCAATAGTGTACTTTCATAAACCAAAAAAATTCTTTTATCTGTTAAAAGGGTAAAGTTTTCTTGGAGTATTGGTCTGCTTTTGATAAGTTGTTATGAAAGATCTTCCTGACCTTTAAAATAATCTACTTAGAAGAAAAAAAGATTTTGCGTTTTATCAAAATAATTCTTGTGCTTCATGTTATCTTTATCATAAGATCTTTGATTGCTCAAGTATACAGAAACTTCTAGGTATTAAACGAGATAGATTTTGCTCAGAACTATATAACTTTCTATATTTGCCTTTGACATTCTTTTGTCAACTTTGGTTGAATGGAAAACTGAATATCGTATCATATTTACCTGTGTTAGAACCTTTGATATTTTTGACAGGCTTCCCAAAATCAAATTCTGAACAAAATCTTTCTGCCTTAGAAAAACTTTAAGATATGAGATATTTCAGAGTGTCCCTGGAACATCTCAGAAGATTTATTCGGTCTCGTTATAAAAAGAGAGATGTTGAAATAATTAGGCTTATTTGGTATGTTAAATTACATGAAAAGTACTGTCAAATAATTGATGCTAAATCTTCTTAGATTTTACTTGTATAGATATATGTTATTAACATAAAATCCTAGAAATTATATAAAATTTCTAAAAATCTGATATATCCTGGTATAATGTTATCAGTCATAATTCTATTTATGATACTGAAATGTTGTATATCACTGAAATAACCAAATTTCCTTGTCAATTACATCCTAATGAACTCTCATCAGATCTCTATTGCGATTTTTAAGTCTGTGCCATTTACAGAGTTATTAAGTGCTTCACCTTCAAAGAGATTCATGAAAAAGACTGTGGTAACTACTCTATAAGGACTCTTGGTTTTCATACATTTAAGATCATAACACTGAACTTGGGTAAGAATTTCTAAAGCTCTAATGGAAAATTAATTGTTTAATATTTTATTTTTCAGATTTAAAAGACCTCTTTCCCTTTTCTAAGCTATCTGTAACTTACAGCAATTTGGTAAAGTGTATTTTTACAATAAAAGTGTAAGCACTTATCTATTTTCTCCCTACCTGATCCTATTAAAATTCTGAAAGTCTTATTAAATGCTCTTATTTTTCAGGACAACGTGTATATTTGCATATGTTCAATAATACTCTTTCCTTTTTGTAACAGGACATCCAATGTACCTAGTCCCTTCTTTTGATCCACAGCTGATATAAAGGATTTATACGACAATATTGTAAAGACCCAATTGTTTATATTGAAAACAGCATTAGTAGAAAGGTCTTTTCACAGTGTGATCCTGGGAGACAAAGACCTTAAACATCATACCTTGCAACCTGGTACTTCATCTATTGGAAAAGACATCTCTAAGAAGACTATCAATTCTGTTGGAAAGACTCCTGTCAGGTAATGTTAACCAACTCTTGTGCTGCCAAAATCCAGGGAATAAACTCCTGGATTCATGTATCACACCTAAAAAAAAAGGGGGGGGTGGGAACTAAAGCCAGACTGGACCTGCACTGGTGACCTGGTGACATGAAAGTAAAGATTTCCAGGAACTGAAGGGGATGACGGCTGAAACAGACAGCTTTGCTGACATAATGCAGCAGGCCTGCATATATTTTTCTTGGTGCTGGTTCTTACCTTGTTTTTTCTCTCATTTTCTTGGAGAAATAGGGGTCTTATCCACATTTCTCAGTCTGTGGCAAAAGGGGGAAATCTCTCTGACTGATCTGTCCCCAGAAACTTCCAACTGTTCATGATATTGGAGACCCCTTGGTCTTCCCTATAATTTATCTTTATTCCCTAATGTCATTGCCTATTATACCCACATGCCTATAGATATTGCCTAGTGGGTTAGGCTGTTATGACCAGGTGTCCCCCTACCTTATTTCACTCTTTCCCATTGTAACCATACTAGCTCAACTAAACACAACCCTTTACTCAATCATATGACCCTTGTCCCCCCCCCCCAGTCTTCTCCTTACCTAAATATGATCTATTCATGGCACCAATAGGAAAATACAAAAAGATTTATACTTTTTTTGGTGAGGTTTGTAGAAAAGAACCATTTAGGAAGGAAATCTTCTAACAGAATGTCATCCGAGCTCCGCCAACTGACTGTGGCTTCAAAGGGTCTGTCGGGAAATTGCATCCCACAAATCTATTGATTATCAGACCTTAGCTGCAATCCTCTGCACTCAACTTGGTTTCATTTTTGTTTGTGGTGGAGAGTATTTCACAAAAGCATATGAATGTTTAGATAGCTGATGAATCAAGGTAAAATGCCACTGAATGTAAGATCAAAAAGTTCTCCCTAATATTAGGAGAGCTAGCTGGCTTCACAACAAAAGCAATAATAGCCTAGCAAAGACCACTTAATTCATTTGTTAAAGTAATTGTGGATAATCACAGAGTCCTTGATTACTTGCTGAACAAGGAGGCATTTGTGTACGAGTGAATACCATCTGTTGCATTCACATTGTTAAATTTCTCTAGAGAAGTAGAAACCTGATTGCATAGTATCAGAAAACAAGCACATTGGCTACAATGAATTCTGTATAACAATCCATAGTCCTTTGATCTATTTAGCTGGTTACCCTCAGGTTTGGGCTCCTGATTTAGGACTATTTGATAAACTGGGATCATCATCTGTTCCTCATCTTATTTTGTATAATCATTTTTAAGCTTCTCTACCTATCACTTGTAAAAACTTTGCAGAAGCAAAGTACCCAATAGACTGATGCCAACTCAGTACTTTGTGATCTTCAGTGTTTATGACCTTGATAAGGTATAGACTTTAGATGAAAAGTGCTTGAGAGTTCTCTCTTCTACCCTTCATTGTACTCAATGTGACTTAATGTTTTCCAACCTGTGCACATTCCCTCTCATGTGGGACGTGACAATCAGGACAATACCCTCTTGATTCAACTGCTAAGGATAAATGAGCTATTAAAATATACCACAGAATCGAATTGTTAGCAGTGTTTTTATATCCTGATTTTGAGTTTACTTGCATGGTTTCACACAAGGACAATTGTAAATTCACTTTACTACTTGGAAACTACAGCAAAGACACAGTCCAAAAACAAATGGACAATGCAGTTCTGGTGTCTTATGAGAGATTATAATTACAAATGATTTTTTTCTACAATAGAAATGTATTTTAAAAATATACAAAATAAGAAATGATAAGGGAGGAATAACCATTAAAAGATGTGAAATTTTCAAAATCATAATGGACTACTTTGCATAACTATATAATTTGAAAACCAAGATCAGATGAAGTAAATAATTTTGTCAGAAATTTAGTTTGAAAAAAAATTATTGTGATAGAGCTAGAAACTCTAAACCAGTCAATTTCCATAGAAGAAATTGAAAAGTAAATAACTATCCTACAAAAAAAGTCTGAGGCCAGGTAATTTCCTAGGAAATTCTACCAAATATCTAAAGATCAGATAATCAAAATACTACACATATTGTTCCAGAAAACGGGAGAGCAAAATTGACAACCTCAAAACATTTTTATGAAGCTAGTATACAGTGATACCTAGATCAGATAAAGATAGCATAAACAAAAGAATCTACAGATAAATTATTAGACATAATACTTGAGGTAAACACATAAAATATAATGGTATTTCTATATATCTGCAAATTTTTATTAATATCACATGCAAAAGCATCAAAATTATCAAACACATATGAATATATCTAACAAAGAATATACAAAATTCTAAGCAAAAAATAAACTATAAAAAAATATTGAGAGTTTAAGATGCTGAAAAATAAACCAGAGATTGGGAGAAGATATCTTTCAAACTGATATGGTAAAGAACATATGTATCCAAAATATACAAAGAACTCTTAAACTCAATTTAAAAAAAGCAACCTAAATAAACAGTTGGCTAAAGATCTAAATCAACACTCTTTAAAGAAAATATATAGCAAATAAACAAACATATGAAAGGTATATCAATATCATATGTAATTATGTATTGCAAAATAAGACAATGAGGTATCACCATATATCCATTAGAATGAGAAGAAAAACAAGAACAAAACAAACAAAAAACAGAAAACCATATGAAATACTGCAAGTGTGTGGAGAGATAGGAACTCTCATTCATTGCTTAGAAGATCACAAATTGGTACAACTATTCTGGAAATTTCTTTGATATTAACTACTAAACTAAAAATAGGTTACAACATGGCCAAACTATTTTACTCTTGATTATATATCCAACATAAATGTTACCCCAAGAGTCATGTACAAGAATGTTTATAGCCACTGTTTAATGGCCTCAAACAGTAAACTTAAATATCCTTTAACAGCAAGTGTATAAACTGTAGTATATTCATTCACACATTGGAATTCTGTAATGAAAATAAAAAAAGTATAGCTATGTAGCAACATAGATGACTTTCATAAACACAGTGTTGGGCAATAAAAGCCACACATTAAAGAGTACATGCTATATCACTCCATCTATATAAAGTTCAAAACTTATGTAAAACTGAACTACAATGCTTTGATGGGAAGAAAATTATCCTGGTTGTCAAGATTATGGTTATCTCTGGAGAAGATAAGGGTAGTGTCTGGATGGATGCACAGAGCAGCTTCCAGAACATTAACAGGATTTCATTTGTTCCTTTGAGTGGTAGTTACATAGGTGCTCATTTTGTGATATATCACTGAGCTGTACTTTTCCTGGTTTGTACAAGTTCTAAACTTATTATCCAAACTGATCACCCAGTTGTGCCATGAGTATAACGGTGGGGCTACCTTTGCATGAATTCATTCGTTCATTCTTCATATATTGGTCATTCATATATTAAGCATTAACTATGTTCAAGACCAAGTGATAGAAGCTGAAGTTATGGTAAGCAAAGCAGGCAATCCCTACCCTCCAGGAATCCAATCTTCGATAATGACTAACCTGTTCTCCCTTTCTTTCTTCCTTTTTTTTTTTTCCCACTTTGAGAATGTTATATAAATGTAACCATACAGTATGTTACTTTTGGGGATTGTCTTTTTCATTAATCATAATTCTTTACAGAGTAGTTCAACTTGTTGCATGCATCAATAGTTTGCTCCTTTTTATTATTGAGTAGTATTCCATGGGACAAATATACCACAGTTGAACCATTTATTTTTTGAAAGACATCTGGCTGGTTCCTGTTTGGGACTATTACAAATGAAAAATAGAGACAACTGTAAATTCCCTCACGACACGGAAACTATACAGTAAGGACATAGATCAAAAATAAATGGACAAAGCAGTCCTAGTGCCTTTTGAGAAATTATAATTACAAAAGAATTTTATAAATAATAATTTGAAAGAGAAGTAACTAAGAGCTTTGTGATTTCATATTTCAAGTATCTTTTTATCTGGACTGCATTGAATCACATATTCACAGCCTCCGAATAATATCCTGATATTTTTAATTCAAATGAAAGAAAATATTTTTTCTATTAGCTGGAGGCATTTTTTAAAAAAATGTTTATTTATTTATTTTGAGAGATAGAGTGTGAGCAGGGGAACAGCAGAGAGAGAAAGAGGGAATCTCAAGCAGGCTCTGTGCTGACAAACAGCTTCTGAGCTGTCAGAGCAGAGCCTGATGCAGGGCTCCATCTCACAAAGCATTGATCGTGACCTGAGCTGAAATCAAGAGCCAGATGCTTAGCCAACGGAGCCACCCAGGTGTCCCAGCTGAAGTCATTTTTTTTTAAGTGAAAGGTAGAGTACCTATAAAAAGAAGAGCTCACAATTTGCGGTTTCCTACGGTGAAGTCTCAAAGTCACCATCAGGTTGTATCATCATTATTGTCATCTCCACAAGTTATAGAAATAAACTGTTTTAGCGTTTGTGGAACGGGATGTTAATGGTTTCATTGAACCTTCAAAATAACCTTAGGATGTAGGTGTTTTAGCAAGCATGCTTTTTTCCCCCTGATGAGGAAAACAAGGCTCATAGAAAGTAGCTTATGCAAATCATAAAGGCAGATGGCTAGAGAACCTGGAATCCCATCCACATGCAATCCTTGTTTACCAAGCCTTTGAAAATTAAGAGCTGGGAAAGCATCCAATAGGGAAGAATTGGGAAAATATCTAATGGGAAAGAAGTCAAACTAAACAAAACTAAATGAAACAAAATACACACACATATCTTCATAAACAAACAAGTGTATTTTACATCGTTAATAAGCATGGCATTGGAAATCAATGGAACACCACTATACTTTGAAATAACAGTAGTAAAACATGGTAGGAGAGTAATTAAGAGCATGAGCTTTGAAAATAAGTAAGCCTCTGTTAAAATCTTGGTTTTTTTTTTTTTTTGAGTGGGGGGCGCCTGGGTGGCTCAGTGGTGCTTGAGCATCCGACTTTGGCTTAGGTCATGATCTCAGGGTTCTTGAGTTCAAGCCTTGCATCGGACTCTGTGCTGACAGCTCAGAGCCTGGAGCCTGCTTCAGATTCTGTGTCTCCCTCTCTCTCTGCCCCATCCCCAGTCATGCTCTGTCTCTCTCTGTCTTAAAAATAAATAAAAATGGCACAAAAACAGACACATAGACCAATGGAATAGAATAGAAACCTCAGAATTACCCACAAAAGTATGGCCAACTAATCTTTGACAAAGCAGGAAAGAATATCCAATGGAAAAAAGACAGTCTCTTTAACAAATGGTGCTGGGAGAACTGAACAGCAAGGATGAAACTAGACTACTTTCTTTACACCATTCACAAAAATAAAATGGATAAAGGACCTGAATGTGAGACAGGAAACCATCAAAAGCCTAGAGGAGAAAGCAGGAAAAGACCTCTCTGACCTCAGCCCTAGCAATTTCTTACTTGACACATCCCCAAAGGCAAGGGAATTAAAAGCAAAAATGAACTATTGGGACCTCATGAAGATAAAAAGCTTTTGCACTGCCAAGGAAACAATCAACCAAACTAAAAGGCAACCAATGGAATGGGAAAAGATATTTGCAAATGACATATCGGACAAAGGGCTAGTATCCAAAATCTATAAAGAGTTCATCAAACTCCACACCGGAAAAACAAATAATCCAGTGAAGAATGGGCAGAAGACACGAATAGACACTTCTCTAAAGAAGACATCCGGATGGCCAACAGGCACATGAAAAGATGCTCAACGTCGCTCCTTATCAGGGAAATACAAATAAAAACCACACTCAGATACCACCTCATTCCAGTCAGAGTGGCTAAAATGAACAAATCAGGAGACTATAGATGCTGGTGAGGATGTGGAGAAACGGGAACCCTCTTGCACTGTTGGTGGGAATGCAAACTGGCGCAGCCACTCTGGAAAACAGTGTGGAGGTTCCTCAAAAAATTAAAAATACATGTACCCTATGACCCAGCAATAGCACTGCTAGGAATTTACCCAAGAGATACAGGAGTACTGAAGCATAGGGGCACTTGTACCCCAATGTTTATAGCAGCACTCTCAACAATAGCCAAATTATGGAAAGAGCCTAAATGTCCACCAACTGATGAATGGATAAAGAAATTGTGGTTTACATATACAATGGAATACTACTTGCAATGAGAAAGAATGAAATATGGCCTTTTGTGGCAACCTGGATGGAACTGGAGAGTGTTATGCTAAGTGAAATAAGTTATAGAGAGAAAGACAAATACCATATGTTTTCACTCTTATGTGGATCCTGAGAAACTTAACAGAAGACCATGGGGGAGGGGAAGGAAAAAAAAAGGTTAGAGTGGGAGGGAGCCAAAACATAAGAGACTCTTGAAAACTGAGAACAAACTGAGGGTTGATGGGGGGTGGGAGCGAGGGGAGGGTGGGTAATGGGCATGAAGGAGGGCACCTGTTGGAATGAGCACTGGGTGTTGTATGGAAACCAGTCTGACAATAAATTTCATAATAAATAAATAAACAAGATTAAAAAATTAAAAAAAATCTTGTTTTTTTTTCTTCCCTCATCTTCAATATTTTATATACTTATCAGCTGAGGGTCTTTTGCCAATTATTTAAACTCTTTGAGATTCAGTTTCCTGAGTTCTAAAATTGACATAAAATTATATGTAGCACAAAGTTACGCAAGTATTAAGATAATGTATAAAAAAGTCCATAGTCTGGGATAGCAAAATAAGCTCAATAAATGGTGTTCATAAGGATCCACTCTTTTCCTATAAAGTGTGGAGGGTTGGTGGAGGAAGAGAAAATCTAATAAAGTGGGAAATAAAGCAGTAGATATTTTACAAAGGACTGAGGTTGGAGGACAAATTTGTCAGCATTTATTGGGTTGGCCCATAGACCGATATTGTTATTTGTAATGAATAATAGCTTTGTGGTCTTCATCCTTGGTCCTGTCACAGAGCTCCTAAAACCCTTGAAATTTCCCAAGTTATGAAAGAAATAAAGGAGTCTTATTATATTAATGAGGTGATTTTTGGAAAGCCCCCAAGTAAACTACAAATGGGAGGAGTTGCCAGGGATACCAACTTTGTGATTAGATGGTGGGAACTATCTTTATTCCCACCTCTTTACCTTTGGGGAGGGAAAAGGGCTGGAGATTCAGTTCAGTCACTAATGGCCAATGATTTAATCAATCGTACCTATGCAATAATACAGCCTCCATAAATCCCCACAAGGATGGAGTTAAAACTTCTGGGTTGGTGAATGCCTGGAGATTCAAGGAGAATGCCTTGCTCAACGTATGGAAGTTCTGTATTCCTTCCCACATAACTTGCCTATGTATCTCTTCCATCTGACTGTCCTTGAGTTACATTCTTTTATTTATTTTATTTTAATTATTATTTTTTTTTATTTTAGAGAGAGAGCATGAGTGGGTGAGTGGGGGAGGGAGAGAGAGACTTAAGCAGACTCTGGGCTCAGCACTGAGCCCAGTGTGGGGTTCAGTCCCATGACCCTGGGATCATGATCTGAGCTGCAATCGAGAGTCAAATGCTCAACCCAGTAAGCCACCCAGGCACCCCATTATCCTTTTTGATAAACTGGTAATCTAGTAAATTTTCTTCGGTTCTGTGAGCTGCCCTAGCAAATCAATCAAACCCAAGGAGGGGGTCATTGGAACCTCCCATTTATTGCCAGCCAGTCAGAAGCACAGGTGACAACCTGGACTTGTAATTAGCATCTAAAGTGGGGTGGAGGGTAATTTTGTAGGACTGAGCCCCTACGGATCATGCACTATCTTCATACAGATTTTGTCAGAATTGAGTTTATTGCTTGGTGATGAGGGAAAAACTCACACGTTGGAATTGGTGTCAGAATCATATAGACTGTCTCTGGAGCAGCTGAACAGTATTTGAGAAGCGAACAAGAAGGAAAGGGGAGCTAACACTTGTTTCTCTTTGAAGTCTTGATAATTGTATTGCATTCAGTGTTTTGAGAAACTGCAAGCAAGTAGTTATTTTCAAATTACTTCTCAGCTACTGGTCTGTGTTTCTCCAGCAGAACACAATACTGAGCCATGGATCAGGAAGGCCATAGACTCAGAGGGGAACATTATTATTGAGGAATCTCAGGAAATGCTTAATTTTGGGCTGTGCATTTTGTTTTGTCCATGGGGAAGATTCCGCAGAGAGAAAAAATGATGACCTAAATGTTAGGGCTTTTTGCATGTTATTTCACTATTCTTTGCTCCAATCTCCAACTATCACAGGATTATTATCCCCATACCAACAATAGGAAAATTGATGTTCTGAGAGCTTAAATTACTTGTTTGTAGTTCCACAGTCTATAAGGGACTAAAATTATACCCAATACATGTTTGATCAACAAAACTCTTGCTTTCTCTTACATCCTCCAGTCAACAAAAGATAAGCAGTACAATATCTAGAGAACAAAATACATTGATTCATCCCAGTTTTCATGGTAAGCATAAAATATTCTTTAAAATACAATTTTCTTTCAGGGAGCCTAGATGGCTCAGTCGGCTGAGTGTCTGACTTCAGCTCAGGTCATGATCTCATGGTTTGTGAGTTCGAGACCCACATGGGGCTCACTGCTGTCAGCAAAGAGCCCACTTCAGATCCTCTGCCCCCCTCTCTCTCTGTCCCTACACCGCTCTCTCTCTCAAAAATAAATAAAACATTTTTAAGAATGAAAAAAAATACAATTTTCTCTCACCGACTTCATGTTTAATAGACGTTCTTATGATTTTTAAATTTAAATTCATTTATATCCATATGATTTTTTTTTAATTTGAATTCATTTATTAAACTCTTTGGGATGAGAGTGTCAAATACCTGATATCCAAGTATGTTCATGTGTTTGTGTGTAAATGTATGCTTGTGTGTCTGTATTAATGTGTATGTATTTATGTGTGTATATGTCTATGTGTAATCTTTAGCAATTAAAAAATGGATTTCTAAAGCCTTGCAAATGTGGGACCCCAGAGACTAGATATATCCAAATTATCTCAATATTTACAACAACTTTATAAATTAGGAAACATTAATGGTTGAAGAAATTTAGAATTAGAATACAAATAAAAATAAATCATAGATCAGATCTAACCCTGTGCTCCTCCGCTCATTCCCAGAAGACATGAACCCAGTTTACTAATTCTATATACCTGTGTATAGTTCCAAACCCAACACATATCAGAAAATTAGTAAATTTCGCTCTAAAAATGAATGAATGAGCAAATGAAGGATTTAGACTCCATGCAGGGGGAAACTTTCTGCATGTGTCAATGTGTGTTTCACACTTTCAGTCAATCCTGTTATTTGCAACTTGCGCCCATCCATTCCCAAGCCTCATGTTACATGGTTTTTGAACCAATGGTAGTATCTCTCCTTCCTATGAATAAGAGGCATTCGACCAGAAGTACACTTTGATAAATCACTCTAATATTAAATAAAACATAATTATTACAGGGGCGCCTGGGTGGCGCAGTCGGTTAAGGGTCCGACTTCAGCCAGGTCACGATCTCGCGGTCCAGGAGTTCGAGCCCTGCTTCAGGCTCTGGGCTGATGGCTCAGAGCCTGGAGCCTGTTTCCGATTCTGTGTCTCCCTCTCTCTCTGCCCCTCCCCCATTCATGCTCTGTCTCTCTCTGTCCCAAAAATAAATAAACGTTGAAAAAAAATTAAAAAAAAAACATAATTATTACAAATAGATTGTTGCCTAGCGACTTCTCCAAGTGAAGGAAATACGCATGGCACAAGATGGAGTTTCTTTTCCTCTTTATTTTTTATAGCCTTCCTCAGAAATCATACACATTTAGCTATGTCTAGGATGTTTTCCAATGGATAACTAGCAGAAATTCAAATTAAGAAATAATTCTTTACCAACGTTTTTAAAGATGTAGTTGACTAACTGACAAGAAATTTAAAAAAGTATTTAGAGACTTTAAGCACAAAGGTCAATAAGGAAAATATAAATCTTTATGCTTTAGAAGCATTAAGGATTTCCCAGACTCTTATCAAAAAGCTTCAGAAGCCAAATGCTAAGGGAGTCCAAGGAAGGACATTACTACGGTTTCACAAGAAGAGCATGGTAAAGTCAGGGGTAGAACAAAGACCTCCTCACTCCCAGTTAGGTTCCTATTATCAATCTACCACTGGCTAGGAGCCAATTTGTTGGGCTGTGCGTTTCCTCCTAGAACTACTCCCTGTCTCAGTAAAATACTCCCTGTCTTTCTAGTTCTACAGGCACGACAAAAAGAAAAGTCACTGTAGACAAAAACTTTACTATACCCACCACAAAATCCTCAAGGTATAACATATGCCTTGGAAGTATGTGGTGCTGAAAAATTTATTGACTAGGTGGTTTTCCTTGAGAGAAGAAAATGACAGGAGAAAGAAAAAGAAAATGACATGAAAATCTGAAAAAAAAAAGGCACCAATTGGACACATGAAAAAGCTGAATTATATTTCGCTTCTATCTTATTGATTTGCCTGGAGGAAACAAAACAAAACAGAATAAATCTTACTCCTTCATAATGTGTCTTACTAAGGGCGGGAGGGGGGGGGGGTTGGTGAGTAGGATCCTAAATGTGATATTTAAATCAAATCTCAATTACTCGGAGTATAAAGTTGTCTATGCCCCAGTGATTGTGGGAGCTATTCTATAGCACATGTGTAATAAAATAATAGCATCACAGCTGAATCAGCACCGTGGGCTGGGCAAACTAAAATGAAGTTACAGATGGTTCTAACTGTATTTGCTTTGAGAAGGTGCAGGTACTTGGCCAGGAAATCACTTCAGACACTAAACTGATGGTAGTAGGAATGATCGAAACTCTGTAGTCAGATTGCATGGGTCTGCTCTCGAATATATTTCTTTCTAACTATGTAATCTTCAAATCTCTTCATATCCCTGGGTTCAGTTTCCATATCTGTAAATGAAATGCAATGATCATCTGTTGCAGAGGTCATTTTGAGGACAAAATCAAGCAAGGTATACAGAATGTATACAGTAAAAACACAATAGGCTAATTAGAATAACTAATGCTATAGTGGTAATCATTTTGCAATCTACAAATGTATCAATCACCAAGTTGTAGCCTTCCACTTACTCCCGTATGTCAATTATATGTCGGTAAAGATGGAAAAATATTGGTGCAGGCCATATTAAAAATAAAAAAAAGAACAGCAAAATATTAGGATCAGTGATGTGGGAGTCAGGAAACTTGCATTTAAATCATATTCTGACAGTAACCTGTGGCATAACTGGATAATTACTGAGCTGAACAGTATCTCCTTAAAATTTTCTTTTAATCAAATCTCCCCAAGCCTCTATTTTATCTTATTTCTTTTCTTTAGGGAAGCAGGGTAATTGTATGTTTTTCATCTACGAATAAAGAAACCCTCTGAAGTGGGAAAGTGTGATGACGGAACAACACTCTAGAGTTAGGTATTCAAGAAAAGCAAAGTTAATGCTCAATCTTTCAACTTGATCTCATTTAAATGTCCCATCTACTGTGGCACTCAAGTATCCAAAGCTAAAATAGTAAACATGGGAGCACTCTCTCATCAGAGATACTAATAGAAAGGTAAATTAAGATTTAGAGCAAAAATGAAGCAGGGCAGCTCTATTTTCTAGGAAGTCTCATAATTTTCTGAAGTGTTGAAAAAAATCAGATAGAATATGATAACTATGGCAGATCTGTTCTGCCTTAAATGTATCAAGGAATAATAACTCAGAAAGATAGGGGATTTTGTACTTCAAAGAAGATCTTTGATGTCAACATTTCCTTTTAAATAAACCTAGCAAAGTGTGAAATTGCCACTAATATATTCATACTTTAGAACTTTAATTCCCATAGACTTCCATAAAGCTGATTAATGCTAGTCAGGAATTTGCCGTCCAAATAATACTATTTCCTTTACTAAGTGTCTTTTTTAAATCAAATATTACACCACCGTTCAGGCATTCACATCCAAACAGATACATTTTAAGTAAAAATTTCAGGAAATATTTTCAGAGTTCCAAATCATTAATCTTATTATCCATTTGCGTAGATCTTCCTCACGCTCTTTCCAATGAATTTATTGAGCAACCGTCCTTGTGAAATCAAACAACGAGACAGCTGCTTTCAAGTGAACTGAACATTCAGTGGAAAAGAGCCATATATTTAGGTGACATTGAATTGATTTAATTTTGCATCTGTGTCCACAGTGCTAGTATCACATCTCTTGGTGCAGCTGGAAATTTAGCAGCCAGGTTCTGTTGGCAAAGTGGAATG